>NC_138340.1:94465178-95067485 GCF_046562875.1 Panthera onca | reverse complement strand
TATCACCTAACAGGATTAAATGCTAAGTTACAGGGTTATAACAATGAGTAGTGAAGACACCAAAAGCCTAAGAACACAATGGATGGGAGTATCTGGGAATTCCTATGGGAAGTGTGGTACCACTGTTGAGGACTTCAGGGCCATTGCAAATAGCAAAGGTGGAGTTTCTGGTTTGTATGTCAGGGCTGTATAGGCTTTTAGCCCCTTTTTAAATGTGTTATATCCATCAAGATAAGAAAATAAAATCAAGGAATTTATTCTTGGTAATTTCACTTGTACACGTTCTAGGCAAATAGTTAATTGCATATTGTACAATTTCTTTTCAGAGGAAACCCCATTCCTTCAGCAAGTCCAGTATGATTCTTTTAACAGTTTCCATCATTCTCAGGAACCTAGCTTTTTTTGGATCAGAGGACAGCTATGTAGGAGGAATCACAACAGAGTTGAACAACCCACTTCCCTGGGCTGGAAAAATTTATATAGTAATATCAAATCTTAGCAGTCATTTATACACAATGACCAAAGCTACTACTGGCCATGGGAAGAGTTCCTGCATAACTGATGGTGTGTGACCCAAAAATGAGGGAGAGAGATAACCTATTTGACTAGCATTTATACCACATTTCACCAGCAGAATCATCACAACTGACACTGGCCTGAAGTCTTTGACTACTGAAGATCTCATTCAGATGGGATACCTTGGCACCAAAAGGACACTCAGCATCCAAAACGTGGAGTGGATTCTAACGACATTTTATTTTAAACATAATTTATCAGTTCTTGAATGATTGGTTGTACAAGTAAGAATACTGGTAATCCTGGATTTTAAATGCTAAGAGTTTAATTTAGGTAAGGATCTTCATAACCTTTAAATCCTGACCTTCTTAAAAAAGTTTTTTTTTTTTCCTATCCTACACATTCTATAGAGATCAGGTAAAATTAAAGGCTAAAATGAAGACAAAATGTCCTCTAGCGCTAAGCCTGCCTGCTTGCTTACATGTATTAGGTCGATGAATTTGCTGTTTTTATATGTAAAGACATTTTGAATAGCAACAACTTCATCTGGTTCAACCTAGTACTGAAATCATTGCAGAAAACCAACAGCCTGCACTTTCCTTATGAGCTTCACAAAAAGCTCTTCCTCAGCTTCCTTTGGCAGCACTTTCCATTGTCTTGGAATTCGTTCATTCAGGAAGTTCTTACTACTGACCCAAATCCCTCTTGAATTAATTAAAGCCATTTTACTTCTCCTGTCCAGAAAGACCATTGAAAAGGACAGCCTGTCATGGCTTATTTGAATTCCCTTCATCATTTTGAAGACTATAATGAAGTGGCCAGTCAGTCTCCTTTCTCCAACTTAAATAAAGTTCCACTAGCTTTCCCTCAAGGACCTATTCTCTTTCAGTTTTTAGATACCGGTAGCAAGGAGAGACCAGGTATGTGAACTCAGACAAGCATTTAATCTTTTTTGGGACTCAGCTTCTTTGTTTGCAAAATGAGAATTTGGAATAAAGTCAAATGTGTCCTAACTGCTGTGAAGAACTTTCTTAGGGAATTCTGGAAAGAGGCATGGTTCTCTCTCTCTCTCTTGCTCTCTCTTTCTCTGTGAGAGAGCAAGAGAGAGAGAGAGAGAGAGAGAGAGAGAGAGGGAGACAAGGATGGGCTCTATTCTTTAATTACAAATTCTTTACTTACAATTTTTTTTAAAGTTTATTTATTTTGAGAGAGAAAGAGACAGCGTGAGTGGGGAAGGGGCAGACAGAGAGGGACAGAGAGAGAATCCCAAGCAGGCTCTGCACTGTCAGCATAGAGTTCGATGTGGGGCTCGAATTCAGGAACAGTGAGATCATGACCTGAGCCGAAATCAAAAGTCAGATGCTTAACCGACTGAGCCACCCAAGCAACCCACAATTTTTTTTAAGTTATACATGCTAAGGTCTCCTTTTGCTCCCACCCTCCCCTCTTCCCTCTCACCATCACTTGAGCACACACATATGCACACACACACATCTCAAAAGAAATGAAGACCAGTCTGTTATAAATAGCATTTTGAAAATCCTAAATAAATTATCAAGCAAAATCCAGGAACATATTTAAGAATAAAATACTATGATCAATTTAAATATAAAAATTCAGGGCGCCTGGGTGGCTCAGTCGGTTAAGCATCTGACTTCGGCTCAGGTCATGATCTCGCTGTCCGTGAGTTCGAGCCCCGTGTCGGGCTCTGTGCTGACAGCTCAGAGCCTGAAGCCTGTTTCAGATTCTGTGTCTCCCTCTCTCACTGCCCCTCCCCCTCTCATGCTCTGTCTTTGTCTCAGAAATAAACATTAAAAATATATATATAAAAATTCAACTAATTGTAGTTCATTATTATAATGTCTATTGATGAAAGGGAAAACTCTTACAATAATCTCCAAAGACGCTGAAAGTTAATTCAATAATTTTAATGTTCATTCTTGATTTTAAAAATTAAATAGAACTAGATGGAAATTTACTTAGCCTGATATATATTTATATATCTCAACCAAGAAGACTACCTGCCATGTGACTAATAAGCAGTCCCAATAAAGTAAAGAACAAGGCAAAAACTTCCAATTTTCCTAAAATTATCCAATATAGGTCTGGAAGCACTAGTTAATAATTCTGAATAAGAAGAATCAGATCAGGGGACTTCAGCAGACACAGAAAATCTTATTACAAAGCTATTGTAATTAAGAAATATATAGACACTGGAACAGAATAGTGAATACAGAAGGATCTACACATATATGTAAATCTGAAAAAAGACAGAAATGCCATTACAGGTCAAGAGATAAAGAACAGATTATTCAATAAATGGTACCAAGTAGGACTGACAGATAGAATAGAGAAGGCTCAGTTAAATTTAATTTTCAGATAAACAACAAATAATTTTTTTAGTATGCATGTCTAAAATATTGCATGGGACATACTTATATTAAAACATTATTCATTTTTATCTGAAAGTTAAACTAAACTGGTTATCTTACATATTTTTTTACTTGCTAAAATCTGGCAACTCTAGTGCCAGGCCAATGTTATTCATGTGGACAAAAGTTAAAATGGATTTCTACCTCATTCTCTGCCCAAAAAAATAATTCTAAATGAATCAAGTTCTTAAATGTAAAAAGGCAAAAACTTAAATACAGGGGAAAAATTTTATGACCTCAGAATAAGGAAGAATTTCTTGAGTAAGACTCAAAATTGTAAGCCATTTTTTTTGGAGTCAAAGATTTATAAATTTTACCAGCAGAAAATAAAACACTTCTTTTTCTCAAAAACACTAAGAAAATATTGAAAAGACAAGCTACAAATTGAGAGAAGTTTTTTGGGTAACACTTATAACCAAAAGCATTAGTATTCAAATATATAAAGAATTTCTACAAATCAGAAAAATTTCAGTGAAGACAGCAGAAAATGAAAAAAGGCAAAAGACACAAAGAGGTAGTTTTTAAAAAGAGGAAGCACAAAAGGCCAATAATTGTGAGGATGTATTCAACATTTTTGGTAATAAAGACATGCTTAATTAGAGACATCATTTCATACCATCCGATGACAAACATGAGAATACTCAAACAATATTATGTTTTGGGAAGGATGTGGAGTGATAGGAACATAAATACATTACTGGTGGCCATGTGACTTAGCACAACTACTCTGGAAAACATCTAACACTACCTGGACAAATTCAATATGCACATACTCTGCTTCAGTAATTCCGCTCTCACGTACATGTGTCCCAGAGAAACTCTTGAGTATGTTTATCAGGACAGGTATGCAGGAATGTTCAAGGCAGTCTTTTTAGTAATAGCAAGAAAAAAACCCAAAAAGAAAATAAATTCAAATGCCTATCAACAGTAGAAAGAATAAATAAATTGTGATGTCTTCTTTTTATAAAAGAATACTTTATAGCAGGGAAAATGAACAACATAAACTCTATTCTCTACAACATAAATAAATATCAAAAGCATAATGATAAAAGTAAAAAAGCAAATCACAGAAGAGTATATACAATGTGACTCCATTTATATAAAAACAAAAGTACACACACAGACACATACACACTAAAATGCAGGGGAATTATTACTATAGTTAGTAGGAATCAAATGTTAGGTCACTTTTAGTGGGAATCAAATGATTAGGTCATTTTTCCACACATAGACCTTTGGAAGAACTCGAAACTCAATCTTTGTCTACAATTTTTGTTTAGAACACAGAGTGGCCCCCATTGTTTTTTTTCCTCATCAAGTATGACCATTTCTTTCTTTCATTGGACTCTCTCCATACCACCTTAGCTGACTTTGCTTTAAATATTTCTTTTAATGATGGGACAGATATGTTTTCTCTTTCTATGTGTATCTCTGGATCTTCTTTCTTTAATGCTGATGGGTGTGGCATTCCATCCCACTGCAGTGCCAAATTTTGGCATATGGAGTTTGTTAGGTTGGTGGTGAGGACAGAGAAAGATGGTGGGATAAAAGGATGAAGGGGACTGGTGACATGTGGCACACACAGAACAGATTCTTCTTTGCTACCAGGCCATTCACAGTGATCTAGCTGAAAAAAGAAGATTTTTACTTGGTCCAAATTAGCTTATGGGAGGTCTAAATATGGCACAGTGCCAACATTTCAGCTAATACTTTGGTTTTTTTTGGTACTTTAATGAGAAAAGGGTTGACTCTGCCTAGGGAGAGTTCAATTCTTTTCCACTAATATCCTCACCACACTTTCTAATGCTATTATGTTCCTAAATAGGAACATGTAGATTTGTGAATATGCTTCCCAAATTGAAATAAACATTTAATGAAATTTCAATAACTAAAGCAGTCAGTTCTTTCTTTTGATTTTGAAAATCTGAACAATTGTATACCATGAGAAATAAATGTAAAAAAATGCCCAGAAACTATAGAGAAAAAAAGAATAATTACATGATTGCATTACAAATTATTGACACATACTCTAAATCTACAGTAATTAAAACTGTGATACTGACCCAGAAAACAGAGAAATTGATCAATGAGTGGAATAAAAGGCCCAGAAACTGTACATGTGCATGGGCATTTAATACATTATAAATTAAATTATAGGGCAATTAAGATTAATGAGAAATGTAAAAAACAAATATCACCATTAAAATTGGATAACAACTTGGGAAATTATAGGTTAGATAGCTAACAGTATAATGAAAAATAAATTCCAAGTAGTTAAAGAATTTATACACACAAATCCTGCAAAAAGAAAGGAGAGAATATTTTTACATTCTTGAAGCAAGGATGATCTTCCTTAGCATATTGTTAAGATTTAGGATATAAAAGGAAGAATGAATAAATTTGACTTTACACAGATTAAAAGCATATGAATGGAAAAAGAAGCCATAAATAAAGGTGAAAAAGATAAACTGAGAAGTATATTTATAAAAGGGCTAATACCTATAATATATTAAAAAGATTAAAGCAAAAAAGAAAAGCAACCCACTAGAATAATGGGTAGAGTATTACACAGGCAGCTCACAGAAAAAGAAATTCAAATGGTCAATAAATGCATTAAGAAATGCTCAACTTTACTAATAATATGCACAAAATAAACTATTGGGATTCTATCTATCTATCTATCTATCTATCTATCCATCCATCCATCCATCCATCCATCCACTTTGTTTGCTTTCTGCCTATCACATTAGCAAAGATTTAGAAAAATATAGAAGACCTGGGTTGTTGAGCATGGGCAAATCAGTCATATCATACATGTTAATGGAGTATTTATTTGACATAATATTTTTGGAAGGTAATTTGGCAATTTGTATCAAAATTTTAAGTGCAGTACCATATACACTTTTGATCAGCAATTTTCCTTTAGAATATATCCTTGTGGAAGATACTGGTCATGGCCTACACAATAGCACTTTCTAATCCCCTTTTCTTTCCTAAGAGGTTTTTCTTGAGACTTCTGATTTTCCAAGAAGTTAAATCTACTGATGAGCTCAGAGATGTTGGGCATTAGTCCCCAGACCCAGGAAATCAATTATGGCTGGTTTCAGTCAGTCACAGTGACTCCATTCTCCTTTACCTATGATTGGTATAGGGATGGGTATTGCATGTAACACAGTTCTGAGCAAAGACTCATTAGAGAAAGTCTGCTGAGGTACCTCCCCTTCCAGGAGAAAGTATTTGGTCCCTGCTACTTCCTACTTGCTGGAATGCTGCTGTACAGATGTGGTACATGGAGAACCTAAAGTTAATAGCTAAGGATGGTGGAGTGGAAGGGTTCAATTGTTTACCTTTCAATATCTTAATATACAAGAAAACTTATTATAAAAATCACTCTTGGTAGGGTTTTTTTGTTGCTGTTGTTACTACCTGCCAAATGCATCCATGATTTATACAATCCTACAGAAATACTCAAATGCATAGATATAAACAGAGATTGACAGGTAAGTGTTATTTATAATAGTGAAAAATTTGAAATAGCTAAATAGCCTCAATAGGAGACTAGTTAAATAAATGTTAGGATATTAAAAAGATTGAGTTACAACTATAGGTACTAACTTGGAAATATGTTTGTAATTTACTATTATAAGTAAAAATCAAGCTGCAGAGAAGAATATTTATAATGGTCCCATTTATAATGGTCCCATATATATATATATATACATACACACACACACACAACACATATGAACATATATAAACATATACATATATGCACATATATACATATACATATATATGCACATATATACAAACATGGATATGAATGGTGGATATAAAAGGTAATAAACTGCTTTTGGTCATTTCTACCAGAAAAGACACTGAGAAGGATTAAAGTATAGAAGGACATATTTAGGTTAAGTCAGTTATTCCCAAGTTTTAAAAATCATCAGAGACCCTTTATATGTTTTTTCCCTATGGATCCTATATTTGGAAAAAGATGCATACCTAAGAACTTTATAATTTGTTTCAATATTGATCTAAGATATAACCAACGACCTATGTTCAAGATTTGCAATGATATTATTTTTTTTTTATTTTTTTTAACGTTTTTATTTATTTTTGAGACAGAGAGAGACAGAGCATGAATGGGGGAGGGACAGAGAGAGAGGGAGACACAGAATCGGAAGCAGGCTCCAGGCTCTGAGCCATCAGCCCAGAGCCCGACGCGGGGCTCGAACTCACAGACTGTGAGATCGTGACCTGAGCTGAAGTCGGACGCTTAACCGACTGAGCCACCCAGGCGCCCCTGCAATGATATTATTATATTGTATGTTTATCATAGCTGAGTTGCTAAAAAGCAGTAAAGAAAAGCTATAATAATGATTGTTGAACTTCTACGTGCTAAGCTTTGTGCTATTTGCTAAGCATTAGGCTAGGACATTTTCTCATTTCATTTCCCAGTATTAAGCATTATCCCCATATGACAGATGAAAAAGCTGAGGTTTACAAGTTCCCTAATTGTACAGCTGGTAGAGTACAGGGTTTTCTTGGTCTAATGCTCTCCATGTTTCTATTTTACTCACTGCTAGCAACAAAATTGAAAGTGTCTCCTTAGACACTCAAGTGATTCACTTTAGTTTGGCTGTCACTTTGTACTAGGTCTAAGAACAACCACAAAATCAATACTGGCTCTGATGCAGGTAGTTGTGTTATTGATCATCCATCTTTCTGCTAATTAGCATATGCTAATAACAACCATATGCTAATAACTATTTAGCATATTCCAATAATAATATAATTTCTGACCAAAGATTTTGACATTTAGCTAGCTTGTAGCTTTATCCTGGGTAAATACATAATTTCTATAATTTCTACTAGGCATCTAGAAATAGTTACAAATCCTCAAGCCTGTCATAATGAAACTTCAAGTTTCTTATTGCTGCAGTAGGGTACCAAGCGAGGTATTGAGAGAACATTGTGTTTGTAAATCACTGAACATTGGCAAAAGAAGATGTATTATGCTATGAGCTTTCTATGGTTCAGTTCTCTGCCATGACACTGGCCTATTAGTGAGATGGCTGTGCTATAATTGGAAGCTTTCTAGAAAACTTGGTTGTATTAAACCTCTAACAAACTTAGCCCATATGGAATTCTGTGTGAGACTAATGTGTTTTTAGGTTCCACTCTCTTGGAACTTAGAAAAATGTACATGATTGGACCTTGTTCCTGGGAATTCTGATTTGAGTCTAAGGAGAGAGGTAAGGTTATGAGTACACTTGTATATTTCCCCAAATATTTCTCCTGAGGTCCCTACTCTCTGCTAAGTGAGACTCAGAAGAAATTATTCCCCTCATTCATTTGATAAATGCTTCTTATTAAAGGATTACCATTCTCCCTTCCCCAGGCCTATTATTATCAAATATTTTAAAGACATTCTAGTTTGAATATCTTATAATCACTTAATATCAGAGATAGGATAGTTAACATGAATTTTCTATGAGCTAAATTAGGGTTTCAAGTTGTTTTCATTTCTCTATTACTGCTTTACAAATTACTCCCAAACTGAGCACTTTAAAACCATTTCTGTGGGTTAGGACGCAGCTTAGCTACAAGCCTCAAGGCGTCTCACAAGGCTGCAAAGTGTTGACTGGAGCTCAAGTCTCATGTGAAGGCCAGACTAGAGAATGCTCTGCTTTTAAGTTCACTCAGGTAGTTGTTGACAGAATTCTGACCATCACAGATTGTTGGACTCCCCCAGTACTTTGCCACGTGGGCCTCTCTCTAGGGCAGCTTGCCACATTGCAGCTAGCTTTCTTCAGAATAAGTGAAACAGTAAGAAAGAGGGTCCAAGATGGAAGTCAAAGAATTTTTGTTACTTAATATCACTACTTATATCCCATCACTTTAGCTGTCTTCTATTGGTTAGAAGTGAGTTTCAGGGCATCTGCGTGGCTCAGTCAGTTAAGCACCCAACTTCTGCTCAGGTCATGATCTCGTGGTTTGTGAGTTTTAGCCCTACGTTGGGCTTTGTGCTGACATCTCAGAGCCTGGAGCCTGCTTCAGATTCCATGTCTCCTTCTCTCTCTGCCCCTCCCCTGCTTGTGCTCTGTCTCTGTCTCTCTCTCAAAAATAAACAAACATTAAAAAAAATAAGTGAGTTGCTAAGTTTAGCTGACGCTTAAGGTAGGGATTACATAGGGTATTGATATTGGGAGGTAGGAATCACTAGAGGCCATTCTTAGAAGTTGCTTACCACAGATGCTGAGTATCCAGGTAAACTGGTGACAAAGCATGATGTGGAGTCCAAGCAGATGGACTGAGCTGGACATTACAATATTCAGGAGTATAGGCTGGAATGAGGTCAAAGGCAGAAACTCAAGCCCAAAGGTAGGAGGAGGGCATTAGCAAGAATAGAGTGATCAGAAGTTGAAATTTATGGTTCAGAGTAGCTATGAGAATATAGGTGGATAATAATGGCTGAGGCAAGCAAATCACAGCACAGCACAGCACAGCTGGGGCTTGACTGTGATTCCAGAACAGATAGGACAGAATATTGACAGTATGGGCCAAGAGATACAAGCAGTTCTTATGGAAAATTCTGCAGGTGCTAGTGATTATCACTGAGAGTTTTATTGCTCATGGAAGGGACCTTTTCAGAACTCTGGTATTCATTATCCTCCCTTTTGAACCAAGTCTTCCTTCTCACTATCTCCCATTCTGTCAATGGAACCCTAATTCTCTTTATGGCTTCCTCCCACACTCTTAGTTCCTCTCTTTCCCTCTTCCATGTCCAAATAATTGGATGGTTTCAAATAATTGTTCAGTGAAAAAATATGAAATTTTTTTTTCATGAAAGTATGAAAATTACAGCAGCCAGTAATCTATGGAATTCAGGAAGGTTATGTAATCATTCATTCAATATACATCAACTATGTACCTGTGCTAAATGTCAGTTGGACATGTTCTAACAGGATAGCCACTAGCACTTGTGGCTACTGAGCATTTGAAACGTGGCAAATGTGACTGAAACTGGAATTGAAAGTTTAGCTATGTAAAAATTTAAAACATTTTAAATTTAAAAATGGAAGCAGTGTAATACATTTTTCTATTAAACACAAATTTATTATTTTGGTAGGACTACACTTCATTTGAACCACTGAAAATGTAGTATCCATATTGAGATGTACTGCAAGTGTAAAATACAGACTGGATTTAGAGGACTTAGTATAAGAAAAAATGTAAAATAACTTCATTAGTAATTTTTATACTGATTATTATGTGATGAAATGATACATATTTGGGTATATTGGATTTAATAAAATATATTACTGAGATTAATTTAACCTGTTTCTTTTTACTTTTAAGTGTGGCCAGTAAAAAATTTTAAATTACATATGTGGCTCATGTTATATTTCTGTTGGACAGCACTGGATTGGACTACATTTCTTCAGTTATCTGCTTTCATTAAAATTCTGGGATGGTTATCAGTCCATACAATTTTTCCTCTCAAAATATATTTATAATCCAACCCCTATATTTGCTGTTTCCTTGACCATTGACCTAAATGTCTCCAAGATGAAGAAACATATATAACCTTGAAAACAATTTGGAAATAAAAATTTTTGTTTTAGATATCTGTATACTTCTCTAGCAACTCTCAGTTCACAGCTGAACATCAACAGGAATGTCAAGTAATATTGAGAAATTGTGATGCTCTTTGTCATAGTGTATGAATTATACTTGATCCTTTGTCAGTTAATTTCAAGAATCATGGGCCTGAAATTTGAGCAAATTACCAGTAGATGGTGGCCTTGTAACCTTGCAACAGTTAGGTTAGGACTTTTAACCTATCTTTACTTTTTTCTAAGACCATAAACTTTATGCTACCAAATACTGAATAATTATGTGTTGGGTGGTTACAAAACTAAACTCACTCTATTCTCAGATATAAATATTGTTGAGTGTCCTTCAAGTATCCACTACGAAATCTGAACACAGACATGTTCCTTTCTTCAGACTTCCCAGCTTGGGTAGGACCAAGTGGCCCATCTATGCTACCTTGGTCCCACCTAGGTTCTTCAAGACCTTGCTGAGCATCCTCCATGCACTCCACCTAGTTGCTGGGCCTGGGTAGCTGACTCTGAAAGCTCTCTGCAGGCTCCCTTCAGCTCTTACTGTGATGGGCCTCATGGCAGGCTTTCCAGATCTCAGCTCATCCATTTGCTGTCCTTCCTCTATGGGAGTATGTGGAACCTTTTGGGTTATCCACCTAAGACAAAGGGAGGTGGCTCTTTCCTCTGACCAGTTTGTTTCACTCTCTATACTATTAGGCATGCCCCACGTTGGCCTAAAATCCCTGCTTGATGGATTCCTTCCAGGGGACCAAGTGGGGAGCAGAGCAGGTGCAAGTCTGCTTTCAGCCTCCCTCCCCTACACCCTCCCATATTATCTAATATCCCTTATCCTCCAGCCTCCAGGTCAAACACCAGAGAAGGGACACCAGGACTTATGTGTCCTACCTCTTTTTGTGTCTCTTGACTTTCTCCTACTACCTCCCCTAACCCCCAATCCAAATTATTCTCTCTGCCTTCACTCTTTGACTGGATGGAAAAGGATTTTGTTTTATGCCCCTTTTCTTTGTGTTATATGATCCTATGTCACAACCCCAGTGTTATACCTGAGCCTTAAGGCAAGTAGAGATGAGAGGAAGATCAATTTATACCTAAGAGTAGCTAATTCAGTAAACATTTAAAAAATACATATGAACCAAATGTATTTTAACCTAATTTTATCATTTGTGAAATGTCACTTGAAACATTTTTGGGAGAAGAATTTATGTCAAAAATAGGATTAAATAGAGTTTTAAATATATTTTTAGTATTCTCAGACATGTGTTAGCCTATATAAAACCGTCTGTCTTGGTCAGTAGTATTTTGTAGTCTCTCCACTGCATGAGGTCGCAGCTTGCCCAAAGAATCAAAACAATTCTGTTCAGTTTAGAAAACTAGATATTCAGCTTATCTAAATGGGCTGTCTCTATCCCATACAGATATAATTATAATAAGACCTCATCCTCTGCTTTTCCTAAGTAAAAACTAAAATCACAGGTCAAATACATGTCTACTTCTCCCTTATTCTTTGTTCCCAGAACTTTTCTTTTTCTATGAAAAGAATTCTGGGGCAGGGATAAGATGTACATGATTGTTGATGATCAGGGCCATGCTCTCCCCTGTTAGATCCTATTTTTTTTTCTGATTCTTTCCCAGTTTATGAACACACACAAACATGTCTGTCTGAGTTTGACTAAAATCTTCCATCCAAAAAATAAGTTAATGTTATCCCCCAGCATTTCCTGAAGACATCAGGGAATTCTGTTTTATATCTTTCTTGTGTCTCATCACATTAAAATTTATTTTAAATAAAAAATTACTTTATGTAGCTAAAATCATCCCAGTACAGTAGCACATATTGAAATGAGGCAATAGCTAATATTAAGATAGTATCTACAACTTGGCATAGTTTAAAGTGTTCCAGATTGGGAATTAGGGAAAAAAAGAGTTCTAGTTCAGCTCTGCCATCATTATATATGTATCTGAGAAGTCCCTTTTATTTTGTCTCAACCCAAATTCCTTCTGCCATAAAAGATGAAGTTACATTAACTTTTCTTCTAAGTCTTCACTTTGATAAAAATCTGTAATTCTAATATCTAGAGGAGGAAAGTGACCACAAAGACTGAAAAAACAAAGGAAACATTTGCACCAGCTATCCCCACTTCTAACTATGCCCTTATATATTTCCTGCCAAATCAACAAGGGATATGGACTGTCTGGCAGAGAGACCAGGACAAACGATTAAAGAAAGTAAAAAAGGATCCAGATGTTTCCATTTGGGGAAATTGAATTTTCAGACACATCTAATTCACATGAACTGTATCCATGGACAATTGAGCCAAAGACATAAAAGTGAATCTTGTAATTCAACTGGGTTTTCATGATACCACTTCCCATTCAGCACTCTAATGAATATTATCCCCCACATGTCTGTGATGACATGGTGGGAGTCAAAAGGAAGGATACCCTTAATCTAAAAGCAAATTAAAACCTTCAGGTCCCCAGTGGTTTTGCAGCAGAATTTATTGTATACTACTGAGTACAGAGTACTATTTTAAGTGCTATGATGAGGGGTACAAAAGTAAGAATAATGGTACTCCAAAAAGTTCTCAATTTAGTTGAAGAAAACATAAATACAATTTAAAAAAAACACTTTATGGTGTCTTAAAAGCCTCATATAAATAGCAGTGTTTTTGTGTGCATATTGAATGTTTCCTTTAATCATTCAATATCAGGCTCTCATAAAAATTTAATTAATTAAGCAAAGAATAGGGGAATACTCTACTTGGAAAATTTGATTTTCATCTACCAAGTCTTTAAAATTTTGCAGTAGACTTTTAGCTTAAGAAATAAATAAAAAACAAGAGCCAGCAATATATAGGGTAAGCATATAATTTGTCATCCAAAACTTTTGGGAGTGAAAGGGGAACTTAAGAATTATTACAAGTAGAGCAGACATAAGGTGGGACTGTTTTGGGTAAAAGCCTTTTTAATGAAGACAATAGATATGTCTCTGGGGTTGACATGATTGGAATGAGTTTTACCTTGAGTCAGAATATTGAGGCAAGAAGTATAAAGGATCTTTGTAACCTTTCTGGCTGAATGCTTCAGACAAGCTCTTGCTCAAGCCTGGAAATTCTAGATGACCTCTGTCACCTACATTACCTCCATTCACTGCTTTAAATAAGCCTTTATTATTTATTGAGCACCTGCTTTGAGGGCGCGGAGTGAGTTCTTACCTCCTGTTAAGGAGTTGGTTGCTGACTTGGGCAAATAATACTTGAATGTGACTGACAATACTTAGGTATGTCACAAGCCACTATGAGATAAATTGCCAAATAAATTGTACAGAATAATGAGTTGGAAATTAACAGGAGGAAGAGATCATGGTAGGATGGGGAAGGAGGTAAATCTTTAGGAAGAGATGTGGGATTCAAGTTGGGTCTTAAGGAGTAAGGGAGAAACTGCAATTTACAGAGTGAGTGGCATATTGTGTCTCCCATTTTCTTTCCCAACCAGCAAATGACAAACTATTAAATACAAAAACGGACAACCATCAACAATAACACAACAACAACAACAAAAATCCTCGCAACCTGTGTGGCAAAGTGTTACAAGCTCTAGTATATAAAGGGTTTTCATAAATCATTAAGAGAAAGATAAAATGGACTAAGGACATGGAAGGGTAATTAATGAAGGAAGAAATAGGAATACCAGCACACTTGAAAATTTATTTACTTTGATTATGAAAAAAAAGTGACAAAAACTTGACAAAATGGTGGGAGCAGGCAGAGGGAATGGTCACTCTTAGAACTGTTGTTAGGAAAGGGTACAGTGAAAGTCATTTAGCCAAGTGTATCAATTGCATATATTCTTCATAGCTCTCTTAGAATCTTCTAAGCTAAAACTATTTTGATGATGCTACATAAGTAAAACAGTAAGACTTTAACTGTATTCTGAAGAGGATTTCATCCTCTTCATGGGAAAATCGTCTTCACGGGACACTCCTTCTTCCCTGTCAATACTCTTCCCCGTTCCCCTAATCAGGAAGTGTGATAACAGAAACATCATTTTTAGAAATCCATTCTAAGGATACAATCAGATGAATGCACAGACATAAATACATGGAAGGGTTTTAACATGGTGCTACTTATACTAATGTGAAAAATTAGAACCAACTAGTAATGTTAGTAATAGGATATTTCCTCAAGAAATTTTGGGATATTCCTAAAATGAAACAATATATAGTCACTGAGAAGGTTGATGTACACTGATACTATTTTAAATGAAAAAAAATCAGGTTGAAAATATGATGTATAATAAGACCCCATTTATGTGTGTATATCTACCTACCTATATATCTATATATGTGTTGATATGACACACTATATGATGTACAATATATATCTGGTGACAAATATATATGTACACACACACACACACATATATGTATATATGTATATATATTCACTTATATGCTATAAGTGGTAATTATAGCAGTAGTGCTGATAGGTTTTTTGGGGTTGGTTAAGTTTATTTTTTATAATTTATATTACACTGTTTGAATTTAAGTCAGTAAGCATGTATTGTCTTTATAAGTAAATTACCTATTAAAACAATTAAAAGTACTTCAGAAAAAAATCTCTTGGTGATTTAATAATCAATGTCCATATAGTAAGTACAGAAATGCATTTCTAAGGTTGTTTCTTATAGAGATTCTCAAAATAAACTACTGATGTTCCCCTAAGGCATGATTTAGTGTAAAAAATTCTGAAAAGGTCCATGTCTATCTTGACCCAAGGATCTATTTTTGAATGTCTAGACATGACATTTAAGCCATTTCATCCAAATATTGTTTCTTCAACTGAACTTTTGAAAAAAAATAATGCATTGCAGTAAACTTGAGGCTATACTTTATGACAACTTCTTGGAGTGCATCTGGTTTATATAGTTGATCGCCCATGAAGTCTGTGTCTTAGCCATCAATTCCAATGATGGGATTAACATCCTTTGGTTGAAGCTAAGAAACCTATTAATGTTAGGAGAATATGCCTAGGTAGAAGACCATCCCAACTCCCTTCTTAAGTAAAGACTCCTTAGCAAGACTGAGCTTTTCTACAGAAAAGTTTTGAATCCTCTTCAGGGTACAGTCAAGATCCTACAGTTTCACTTATGTAGTATCATCAAAATAGTTTCGGCTTAGGAGTTTCAAAGGCAGTTATAAACATATGCTCATTTTGGCCAAATCACCTTAAACTCTCTGTGAAGTATATATGTAAAATGAATACCTCTCAAGGAGCAATGCTAATTCTGTATTTTTTCTTCCAAATACACTGTATGGGAAGGTACTTAAATGAGGAAATGTGTCCTATGGTTTGTTATTTGTAAAGCATAACACAAAAATCTTCCAAAAACAATACCCATATTTTAGAATAACCAATTTTTCTATAGTCCTATTTTCTGGTGACAAATACCTACAGGAAAAAGTAACTGATAAACATATTCCTAATTGAAGATAACAAAATGTTCTTTGCATAAAAAAGTCTTGTCTATTGTAGCAGAAGTTACAATCTAGTTGAGCTAACTAAAGTACAGAGTAAGTCAACTCAGACACAATAGGACTATTAAAAAAATTAAGACCTCAGTCATGTGGCATATTAGAATATTAGAAAAACCACAAATGACAATAAATTTTAGAAAAATTGCATACACACCCACCCACACATACATATACACACACCCCAGATATCTAAGCTCTGCCTATTCTAAACCTACAGAAAAAAGGTCTCTTGGAGGTGAGGTCTGAGGATGTGTTATTTTATTTTATTTTTTTTAAATTTTAACGTTTATTTATTTTTGAGACAGAGAGAGACAGAGCATGAACGGGGGAGGGGCAGAGAGAGAGGGAGACACAGAATCGGAAGCAGGCTCCAGGCTCTGAGCCATCAGCCCAGAGCCCGATGCGGGGCTCGAGCTCACGGACAGCGAGATCGTGACCTGAGCCGAAGTCGGACGTTTAACCGACTGAGCCACCCAGGCGCCCCAATATTGTAAAATTTATAACATGCTTTTTAAAATTAGCAATATAAGCAGATATTTTCATATGTTAATGTTCTTCTATGAAATGATGTTCAATGGCTACAGAAAATTTCATTTCATAATTATTGCTTTTCTACTTTTGGAACAGTTACTGCTTTTCTATTTTTGGAAATTTCAGCTTTTCAATTTATGACTCAAAAATAATCTTGAAATAATCCTCCTAGAATATAAATTTTTATACACATTTTGAATACTTCCTTAGGAGCTCTAGAGGTGGGAATCTTGGGTTACAAAAGAATATTCCTAAGGCATTTATTTCATACAACTTGCTTGACTACCCTTAGGACATACTAATTTTACATTTTGACTGGAATTTATTATCCTTGAATCCTTACATATTGGTAATATTAATATTAAATAGCTTACCTTTTCCTGACCCTGTCATATTTATTGTTCAGTTAGGGAGTTTGTCTTTTCCTATTGATATAAATTCTTTGTGTTTCACATGTGTAGTGTAAAGCATAAATTTCCAAATTATTTTACTTAAAAAATTTCCTTTTGGTGTTTTTGGATGTATAAAAGTTGATAACTACTTTTTGAGAACAATTCACAATTCAAGTATGTACCTACAAAACAGAGTCAACCTTTGAAAGATCATCAATATGAGAAGTATCATGTACTCCCATCCTATATTGGACCACTCCAAGCTCTAAAACTAGTAGTCTCTCTCCCCTAACAATATCTAGCTTAATAAAAGGCATTTACACCTCGGTATGAATTTAAGTCAATGTTTTACATTTCAAGGGGTACTCAGATTTTCAGTCTTGCCTCTAGATAAGCACTGTGACTTATTAAAGAAATTTTAGGCATTGAGGAATAGGGTAGAGGAGGTAAAATCAATTCTGCATCTATTAATTGAGCACCTGTAATGTAAAAGTCACTGAATTAGCCAAGCATCAAATGCCTATGTGTAAGGACAGCTGTTGTGAACATGCTACAATGTAAATAATATTTTTAAAAATTTACTGATGAACATATACACCTTATTTTTTGTTTGTTTGTTTGTTTAATAATAAGAGTATTTTGTTCTTATGTAGAGCTGAGACTCGTGAATAAAATGACTGGCTCAGATTCTTCAGTTGGTGTTTCATGTGACTGAAATTAAAATGTAGAATGACCTATTACAAATTCAATGTTTGGTGAATGAACTGATATTTTTAAAGAAAGACACAGGAGTCAAAATCAAAAGAAATAAGCCAGAGATTTTTCCAAAGTCTAACTGAAGCATGGGTGTGGTTGAGTATGAATGCAGCTACATATTTAATGGAATTCTTGGTTTTCTTTTATTTTCTATATTTCAGAGGCTTCATATTTGTTTACAATGCTTTGTCACTGCATGGGGATTTTATTTCATGTAGTTGAGGGGCAGGTTTTCTTTTAATAATCCCTATGTTGAAACATCTTTCTATATAATCAAAGGTATATATATATATATATATATATATATATATATATATATACACATATACATATGTATATAATTTATGAGTTAGGTTCTTTAGTCAATATGGCTTGATTTACACTTGGGTTCTATAGTTAATGTTCTCTGCACATTAACCAATTTGCTAAACACAGAAATCTGAAGTTATGTATTTGCTGTTTTCCACCGTACATCATTGAATGTATATATTCATGACACTGCCTGTCTCTCCACACTACTGGCTTTTACTTGAAGTCACCTGCATTTGGCAGAGGACTCAAAGATGTGACTAAGAAGTTGCAAAGTGAAATTAATAGAAGCTTAAAAGGGAATTTGGAGAGACGGAGTACAAAATTGGATACTGTGGAAGACTCATTTTATCTTGGGAGAATGGAGGAGGAATGTCCCAGTAATGCTGAGGAGAAATCAGGAGGTGAAGGGGTCAAGCACAGTATTTACCCTTTTACCATGTGTCCACAGAGTATGGCCACCAAAGAGTGTGACTTTGACACATAAGCACAGTGATTGAGACAGTTTCTTGGAGGGGTCAATAAGGGTTGGATAGGACTCATATCTCATATGGCAATGAAAGGGTACTGTGTTAGAAAGAACCACATCTAATAGCAGCATTGGGCAAGATACTCTGTGTGACTGGAGGGCATTATATTTGTAGAAATCCTACCTGAGAATGGAACAAGGTAAAGAATGAAAGATAGGAGAGAGAAGGATTATTGTTGGAGATGCCTTTACATCCAGCTGGGATTAATAAGTGATATGGATAATTCTATTTTTTTTTTTTTCCTAACATGGACCAAAAAACGGGGGGGGGGGGCATAGGAAAATATTTAGTAGATAAAAGAAAGTCAAATATTTACCTGTGGCCTATTTACTGATTATATTTGTTGTTCTATTTTTTTGTTTGTTTTTTATCTCAACTACCCTTGATACTCCCTTACAAACACCCTTCACTTCCTGGATGTATTTGGGTAAACACAGTTGCATTGACTGGATTCACTTAAAATCTATGACCCGAAGTGTGGAAGGAATATTTGGATTCTATCCTCCCTGACAATACTCTTCCCTCTTTCCCAAATCAGGAAGTGAGATTTTGTCCTCCAACTTTGTTCTAATTTTTTTTTTTTATTTTAGAGAGAGTGCATGAGGAGGGGAGAGGGGCAGAGGGAGAGAGAGAGAAAGAGAATCTTAATCAGGCTCCACACTCAGCATGGAGGCTGATTGTAGGTTCAATCTCATGACCCTGGGATGATGACCTGAGCCAAAATCAAGAGTTGGATGCCCAATTGACTGAGCCACCCAGGTACCCCTGTTCTTAATTTTTAAGTCTTTGGAATATTCTGGGACCCTTGCATTTCAATATCAGTTTCAGGATCAGATATTAGTTGGGATTTTAATAGGTATTACATTAAATTTGCAGATCAGTTTGGGGAATGTTGTTATCTTAACAACATTAAGTCTTCTGATCCAAGAACATAGGTTGTCTTTCTATTTATTTTGGTGTTCTTTCATTTCTTTCAACAATATTTTGGAATTTTCACACTGTATGCTTTGCACTTCCTTTGTTAAATTTATTCCAAAGTATTTTATTCTTTTCGATATTATTGTAAATGGAATTGTTTGTTTCCTTAATCTTATTTTTGGATTTTTCATTATAAGTAAATAATAATATAATTTTTTTATATTCATCTTGTATTCTGCAAACTTGTTGAACTTTTTTTTTTTTTATCATTTCCAATAGTTTTTTTATTTTAATGGTTTCCTTAGGATTTTCTATATGAAAGATCATCTGTATTTGCAATTAAAAATAGTTTTACTTTTTTCTTTTCAATCTGGATACCCTTTACTCCATTTTCTTGCTTAATTGTCCTGGCTAGGCTCTCCAGTACAATGTTGAATAGAAGTACTGGGAGAAGATATCCCTGACTTGTTCTGGATCTAAGTTGTTCTTCAAGTCTGATGAAGTCCTAGTTCTTTGTCCTTTCAGGTAATCCAACTACACCTCCATAAAATGCTCATTTGAGTCAGATGCACCAATATTCTAGATAAAGAATTTTTACCTTTATATCAACAACAAGAATCCTCAGAACTTATAACCTCCCAAAACTGAATCAGGAAGAAGTAAAATCTGTAACAAAGACAAGTCCAGGACCAGACAGCTTCCCAGGTGAATTCTACCACATATTCAAAGAAGAGTTAATACCTATTCTTCTCAAACTATTCCAAAAAATAGAAGAAGAAGGAAAGCTTCCAAACTTATTATATGAGGCCAGAATTACCTGATACCAAAACCAGATAAAGACATAACAAAAAAAGAGGACAGGCCAGTATCTCTGATGAACACAGATGCAAAAATCCTCAATAAAATATTAGCAAACCAAATCCAACAAGACAGTAAAAAATAATGCACCATAATCAAGTGGGGTTTATTCCCAGGGTGCAAGTGTGGTTCAGTATTCACAAGTCCACCAGCATGATACGTTATACCAATAAGAGAAAGGATAAAAAAACA
The DNA here is from genome assembly GCF_046562875.1 of Panthera onca. Lineage (NCBI taxonomy): Eukaryota > Metazoa > Chordata > Mammalia > Carnivora > Felidae > Panthera > Panthera onca. Next base: position 95,046,881 of record NC_138340.1, on the reverse strand, counting down.
TGATTATTTCAATAGATGCAGAAAAAGCATTTGACCAAATATGACATTCATTCATGATTAAAAAAAAAAACACCTCAACAAAGTAGACTTAGAGGGAACACACTTCAACATACTAAAGGCCATATATGAAAAACCTACAACTAACATCACACTCCAATGGTGAAGAACTGAAAGATTTTCCCCTAAGGTCAGGAACAAGACAAGGATGTTTACATTCACCACTTTAATTCAACATAGTACTGCGAAGTCCTAGCTAGCTATGGCAATGAGACAAGAAGAATAAACAAAAGGCATCCAAGTTGGTAAGGAAGAAGTAAAACTTTCATTTTTTTCAGATGACATGATACAATATATAGAAAACCCTAAAGACCCCACCAAAAAACTAATAGAACCCATAAACGAATTCAGTAGGCTTGCATGATACAAAATTAACACACAGAAGTATGTTGCATTTCTGTACTCTAATAATGAAGTAGCAGAAAGAGAAATTAAGAAAACAATCTCACTTATAATTGCACCGAAAATAATAAAATACCTAGGAATAAATTTAACCAAGGAAATGAGGGACGTATACTCTGAAAACTTAAAACATTGATGAAAGAAATTGAACACAACATATACAAATGGAAAGATATTTTGTGCTTATGGATTGGGAGAACAGATATTGTTAAAATGGCCATACTACATAAAGCAATCTACAGATTTAATGCAATCTCTATCAAAACATCAATAGCATTTTTCACAGAACAAGAATAAATAATTCTAAAATTTGTATGGAACCACAAAAGACCCTGAATAGTCAAAGCAATATTGAAAAGGAAGAACAAAGGTGGAGGTATCACGATCCCAGATTTCAAGATATAAAACAAAGCTGCAGCAATCAAAACAGTATGGTAGTGGCACAAAAACAGATACATAAAATCAATGGAACAGAATAGAAAGCCCAGAAATAAACCCATGATTATATCGTCAACTGATATATGACAAAGCAGGAAAAAATATACAACAGGGAACAGATGATCTCTTTAACAAATGGCGCTGGGAAAACTGGACAGCTAGCTGCAAAAGAATGAAACTGGACCAACTGGACCCCTTTTTTACATTGTACATAAACTCAAAACAGATTAAAAGCCTACATGTGAGACCTGAAGCCATAGAAATCCTAGAAGAGAGCATCATCAGTAATTTCTCTGATATTGGCCATAGCAACATTCTTCTAGATATGTCTTCTGAGGCAAGGGAAACCAAAGCAAAAATAAAGTATTGGGACTGCATCAAAATAAAAAGCTTCTGTATCGCAAAAACAAAACAAAACAAAACAAAAAAGACAATCAACAAAAAAGACAACCTACTGAATAGAAGAAGATATTTGTAAATGATATATCCAATAAGGGGTTAGTACACAAAATATATAAAGAACTTCTACAACTCAACACCCCCCCCCCCAAATAATCCAATTAAAAATAGGCAGAAGACATGAACAGACATTTTTCCAAAGAAGATATTCAGGTGGAAAACAGATGCATGAAATGATGCTCAACATTACTCATCATCAGGGAAATGCAAATCAAAACCACAATGAGATATTACCTCACACCTGTCAGAATGGCTACAATAAAAAATGCAAGAAACAATAAGTGTTGGCCATGATGTGGGGAAAGGGAACACTCATGCACTTTTGGTGGGAATGCAAACTGGCGCAGCCACTGTGTAAAACAGTACAGGGACTCCTCAAAAAATTAAAAACAGAATTACCATGTGATTTAGTAATTCTACTACTATTTACCCAAAGAATACAAAAAAATACTAATTTGAAAAGATATATGCACCCTTATGTTTATTGCAGCATTATTTACAATAGCTGAAATATGGAAGCAATACACATATCCAACAAAAGATGGATGAATAAAGAAGATGTGGTATATATACATACACACACATACACACACACATATATATATATATATATATATATACACACACACATATAATGCAATATTAGCCATAAAAAAGACAGAAATCTTGCCATTTACAACAACATGGATGGATCTAGAAGATATAAAGCTAAGTGAAATAAGTCAGCCAGAGCAAGAAATACCATATTATTTCACTCATATGTAAAATCTAAGAAACAAAACAAAGAAGAAAAGAAACAAACCAAAAAAACAGAGTCTTAACTATAGAGAAACAAACCAAAGGGATGGTGGGTAGGGGGTTTGGTGAAATGGGTGAAGAGGATTAAGAGTATACTTATCCTGATGAACACAGAGTAATGTATAGAATTACTATTGTACACTTGAAACTAATATCAAACTATGGAATTTAAAAATTAATTAATTGATTAATTAAGAAAAAGAATCCTTAAAAACAATGGTTGAATGCAACACATTAGGGTATCAAGACTCAGGCCGTTATCACAAGAATATAGGCCACAATAGATACTAGATTATTATATTCTGGTTTTGAAAATCTAGATAGTGTCTCCCGAACATCTGAACCACAGCATATCTTTATTTTCAGTGATTTCATTTATTTCTATTAATTTCACCAATAAAAGCACATTTATAACATTAATTATGCCAGTTAGCCAAAGATTTGGTGAGAAATAACAATGGCTAAATACTTAAAGTAGTGACATCTGGAGTGTAGATTTTCTGATATAGTGTTATACAAATACCCTAGAAGGTTAATTTCTGAATTAGGACAACTAACTGTCCCTAGAGTGTAGCTTAAATTAACACATGAGCATGTGTGCGCGTACACACACACACACACACACACACACACACACACACACAATTATCATATCCCTGGTGCTTTGAAAATGGAAGAAGAAGCATTATTAAGTTAGATAATGAGAATAGTACAAATCTTCAGAGACTCCTAACCAGGTCCAGCTTCATGGGCATGTGACCTGTGCAGTCACACAGGGCCCCTGGGCTCAGAAGTGCCCTCAATCTGGCTTTGTGCTCTTCTGTTATCTTGAAATTTTAAATAATTTGAACAAGGGATGCCACATTTTCATTTTGCACTATCCCCTGCAAATTATGGAGCCAGTCCTGTTTCTGAGGGCCATTCACTCTGGAAAAGGATTTCATATGAAGCCTGTGGTCTGTTTTTTCTTTGGAAAACAAAAAGTCAATAGAGCTAGCATCTTTCTTTCCATTTTTTCATTTTCACCTGAAGGCCTGGACAAAAACATAAGGGCAGAGGAGTAAATGGTTTTTAAAGGGCACTGTAACATTGAAAGCCTTGACAAAAGTTCCATTAGAGGGCCCAGGCTGGTTCTTATCATTCTGCAAGTGCCTTACCCACTTACTGCCTAATGCCTGATTTAATGCCACCACTTCAGCTAGGTATCTTCTTGTTATTTCTTCTGCCCCTAACCTTATCTCTTTCAATTACAGAGGTTTGATTTTCCTTTCTGATTTTTTAAAAATTCCTGTCTACTTTTTAGATTAAAGTTTAAGGGTAGCATTATTAAAGCATTATGCCAAGCAGAGATAGGAAGCTCTCCAGCAGAAACAAGAGCAAGTCCTTTTTGAAAGAAAGAAATAGAAGGAAGATTTGTAAAGAGCAAGGGCTGGCATTGGCAGATCCTCTCTGCTTTCCTGCCACTCCCTTATAGCTAGGTAGAGTCCTGGGGAGATGAGGATAAGCTAGTTCTTGGGGAGACCCAGGTCTAGAACTAGCTCCATGATTTGCAGGACTCAGTGCAAAATGAAACTGTGGGACCTCTTGTTCAAAAATTAAGATTTTTAAGACCCTGACAGCAGAGCATTAAGCCAAATGTGATGTCCTTCTGTGAGAGATGGGGGGCCTGTGTACAGATCATCTATCCATGAAGCTGACCCTGCCCTGGTCATTCATTCAATAAATTTATAGTGTTCTTACTGGGAGTTGCACCTTCTTGTCCTGAAAACTTGGCAGAATAAAAGAAGACAGTTACTTAGCCCCTTAGGGCAAACTGGTTTTCCTCAGGCTTAGCTAGTGAGTCTCCCATAACTTATATGTCCTTGTGAGGTGGTTTCAGGCAACAGACTGACAGCAAATTGAAAGGAGGGCATTGATTTGTGTTGAAGTTTGGTTCTCCAGAAAGCAGACTCTGAAATAGAGCTTAGTATGCTGGATGTTTATTAGGGAGTGCCCTAGGCATTAACACTTGTGGAAAGGAGGGTAATGAAACAGGATTAAGCAGAGGCTGCAATGCAGGCCTAACAATAGCCTTAGCCTACCTCATGGGGATGCTATAGTGCTATAATGGCCATTCAGTTTTGTCTTGAGCTGGGAGAAGATGGCCAGCCTTTATACTTATGCATGATCAGCTGCTGGATGGGGGCAGCCACAAAAAGGTGTCTGACCTTGGGAGAGGTTGTGACTTCAGAGCTAAGGCAAACCCTACAGAGCAATACAGCTATGCTGTCCACCAACAGCACTCCTTGTTGCTGGGGCAATAAGCCTTTATTTCTTTTAAAAAAATTTTGTTAATGTTTATTTATTTTTGAGAGAGAGAGAGAGAGAGAGAGAGAGCAAGTGAACCAGGGAGGGGCATAGAGAGAGAGGGAGACAGAATCTGAAGCAGGCTCCAGGCTCTGAGCTGTCAGCACGGAGCCCAATGCAGCGTTTGAATCCACAAACCGTGAGATCATGACCTGAGCTGAAGTTGGATGCGTAACTGACTGAGCCACCCAGGTGCTCCAGTAAGGCCTTTCTTAAAGAGGGATCTGTATAGCTACATCAGTGTCCATTCCAGGGTGTTATGTGGGAATCCCTCCATGTTGGAAAGTTCAAGATTGGCCTTTTTAAATTAAGTGGGTATGAATTTCAGTCACAAAATTGGGCATGGAAAAATGTCACTTTTCTTCTATCTACAACTAGGAGGACCAATCATCCTGGTTTGCCCAAGATTTACCAGGTTTTGGCAGTGAAAATCCCACATCCTAGAGCAAATTGAGATAGGTCACCCCATCTCAACTCAATTTAACTTTTGGATTTTAAATTCAAAGCCCTCATTTCCAATTGAGAGCAGAAAACTGAATCTTAGATTTCCTTACTCTACTGAGAAATTTTAGTTATAAGTTTAAAGCACAGTCTATTGAGGAGTTTTCACCCTCTCAAGGTTCTTTCGCTCTCCTCATTCCTAGGGCTAATTCTAAACTCCCAGGGGCATGGGCAACTGCCATGAAGAGAAATTGGGACAAGAAGTGGCTGATTTTAGCCTCTGCAGTCTCCATCTCTGCAGGCCTCCTGCTCCAGATGGAACTCATCTATGGTACCTGCGTCTCTTTTGCTCTGTTCTTTTGCCCCGTTCTTTTGCCCCTCATTTGTGTGTGTGTGTGTGTGTGTGTGTGTGTGTGTGTGAGAGAGAGAGAGAGAGAGAGAGAGAGAATATGTATATGAATGATGTCTGTAATCTAGGAAACACTTCTAGATCTATACAGTTGTGCCCTCTTTAGCCTTCTCATCCTAACCTCCAAGATCTTCATATTTTCAACCCCACCCAGTTCTTCCCTATCCTTCTTGTGGGCTCAGGGAAGACCAAGAACAAAGGGAAGGGCATCACTTTATGAGCCTTTGGGAAAGACTCTGGGTTGTCAGTAGCACTCTGCTCTAATGTGCTTCATGGCTATTGTCTCCAGTTCTTCTGCCCACATGCCAAGAACAGTGACAACCCCAGAGTTCTTCTGCCCACCCCCAGAGTTCCAGGTATCCCTGGACCAGTGCACTTCCTCTCACTCTTGGAGAAAACGTTGCTTTGATTAGTTTCCTATCCCTGGTAGGGACACAGGTTTTATCTACTCTAGCATCCTCCACTTTCATCTATCATCTCACTCTACTTTTCTAGATTGATACTAACATATTGCTAAAGAATATCATTTTTCTCTGGCATAGGTGGGAGTAAGAGGGTAGAGTTTTTATATTTGATCAAAGTTAAGTTGCTATCAGTTTAAAATGCTGATAGCAGCTTTAAAAACTCAATTATATCTAAAAGATGTTTCATATAAGCCTCATGGTAACCTCAAAGCAAAAACCAAAAGTAGATATACAAAGATAAAGAAAAGGGAATCAAAGCTTATCACTATGGAAAATCATCAATTAATTCACAATGAAGACAGCTGAAGATAGCAAAAAAGGAAAAATGAAACAGGGAACTATAAAACAGCCAGAAAACAATTAATAAGATGGCATTAGTAAGTCCTTACCTATCAATAATTAATTTGAATGTAAATAAATTAAATTCTCCAATTGAAAGACATAGGGTGACTGAATGGATATAAAAACAAAATCCAACTATATACTACCTACAAGAGACTCACTTCAGCTTTAAGGACATACATAGGTTAAAAGTGAAAGATTGGAAAAAGATATTTAATTTAAATGGAAACCAAAAGAGAGCAGGAATTGCCAAACTACTATCAGACAAGACTTTAAGTCAAAAGCTGTAATGAGAAACAAAGAAAATCATTATAAAATGAGAAAGAGCTAAATTCATCAAGGAGATAACAATATATAGATGCCTAACACGGAAGCACCTAAATATATTAAGTAAATACTAACAGATCTGAAGAGAGAAAGAGACAACAATGCAACAATAGTGGGGAACTTCAATGCCCTACTTTCAAATAAGCAAGTGGCCTTATCATTTAGACAGAATATTAAGGAAATATGGTATTTGAAATATACTTTAGACCAAATGTACCTCATAGACAAATACAGAACATTCCATCCAAGAGTAGCAAAATAGTTATTCTTCTCAAGTGCACATGGCACACTCTTCAGGTTAGATAATGTTATTAGGCCACAAAAGCCTTTGTAAACTAAAACGACTGAAATCATACCAAGTATCTTTTCTGACAAAAATGGTATGAGATTAGAAATAATAGGAGGAAAGTGGGAAAAATCACAATATGTGGAAATTAAACAACACACTCCTCAACAATGGGTCAAAGAAGAAATCAAAATGGAAATAAAACAAGATCATGAAACAAACACATATGGAAACATAACATACCAAAACTTAGGGGATACAGCAAAAGTGGTTCTAAATAGAATGATTATAGTGATAAAGTCCTGCATTAAGAAAGAAGAAAGATCTCAAATAAACAACCTAACCTTATACCTGTAGGAACTAGGAAAAGAAGAACAAATCAAGTCCAAAGTTAGCAGAAGGAAAAAAATTAAAAAGTTAGGAAGTAAATGAAACAGAGATCAGAAAAACCATAAAAAAGATCAATGAAACTAAGATTGGTTTTTGGAAAAGATAAACAAAATTACAAACCTTTACCAGACTAAGAACAAAAGACTCAAATAAATAATGTTTAAAATGAAAGAGTAGATCTCATAATTGATACCACAGAAATACAAAGCATCTTAAGAGATCACTATGAACAATCATATCCCCCCAAACTGGATAATCTAAAAGAAATGGATGAATTGCAAGAAACATACAACTTACTAAGAATTTACCATGAAGAAACAGAAAATCTGAACAGACCAATAATGAGTAAAGAGATTGAATCAGTAGTGAAAAATTTCATAACAAATAAAAGCCCAGGACCAAATGGCTCCATTGATTAATTCAACCAAACATTTAAAGAACTAATACCAATCTTTCTTTATTTTCTTTCTTTCTTTCTTTCTTTCTTTCTTTCTTTCTTTCTTTCTTTCTTTCTTTCTTTCTTTCTAAGTTTACTTATTTTGAGAAAGAAAACACAAGTTGGGGAGGTGCAGAGGAGAGAGAGAATACAAAGCATGCACCACACTGTCAGCACAGAGTCTCATATGGAGCTTGAACCCAGAAACCGTGAGATCATGACCAAAGCCCAAATCAAGAGTTGGACACTTAACCAACTGAGCCACCTACACACCCCAATACCAATATTTCTTAAATTCTTTCAAAAACTGAAAAGAAAGGAATAGTCCCAAACTCATTTTAAGAAGCTAGCATTACTCTGATACCAAACCCAGATAAAGACAATACAAGAAAATAAAAACTACAGGCCAATATAGCTGATGAATATAGGTATAAAAGTTCTCAACATAATACTAGAAAACTGAATTCAGCAGCACGTTAAAAGGATCATAAACATGATCAAATAGTATTTATCTCTGGCTTGGAAAGTAATGTAAAAATCAATCAATCAATCAAAAAGGGAAAAATGTATTTCTGGGACACAAGGAGAATTCAACATATGCAAATCAATAAATGTGATACACCACACTAATAAAATGAAAGATTAAAATCATATGATCTACTCAACAAATGCAGAAAGCATTCAATAAAATACAACACCCTGTCATGATGAACACTCTAAACAAATTGGGTACAGAAAGAACATGCCTCGACATAATAAAGGCCCCTTATGATAAGAGCTAACATCACACTCATTGGTGAAAGGTGAAAGCTTTTCCTCTAAGATCAGGAAAAAGACAAGATTCTCACCACTCCTACTCAACATACTAGTGGAAATCCTAGACAGAGCAATTAGGCAAGAAAAATAAAAGGAATCAAAATGGAAGAAGTAAATTGTCTCTTTGCAGATGATATGATCTTAAATATAGATAATCCTAGAGTCCACCTAAAAACTGTTAGAACTACTAAATGAATTTAGTTAAGTTGCAAGATTCTAAATCAACACACAAAAATCAGTTGTGCTTTTACACACTAACAATGAACTATCTAAGAAAAAATAAAGAAAACAATCCCACTTTCAATAGCATCAAAATAATAATATACTTAGGAATAAATTAACCAACGAGGTGAAAGATCTATACAATGAAAATAATAAGATTTTGGTGAAAGCAACTTAAGATGACACAAATAAATGGAAAGACATCCCATGTTCATTGATTGGATGAATTTTGTTAAAACGACCATACAACTCAAAGTCATCTATAGATTCAATGCAAGCTCTATCAAAATGTCAATGGCATTTTTTCACAGAAACAGAAAAAACTATCCTGAAATTCATTTGGAACCAAAAAAGATCCCAAATAGTCACAGCAATCCTGAGAAAGAAGGAGCAAGCTGGAGGCATCACACTTCCTGGTTTCAAACTATATTACAAACCTACAGTAATCAAAACAGTACAGTACTAGCAAAAAAACAGACACATAGACCAATGGAGCAGAATTGAGAGCCCAAAAATAAACTTTTACATATACAGTCAACAAATATTTGACATGGAAGCCAAGAATACTCAACAGGGAAAAGATAGTCTCTTCAATAAATGATATTGGAAAAACTGGATATCTACATGCAAAAGAATGAAATCAGAGCACTCTCTTACACCACTCACAAAAATTAACTCAAAATGGATTAAAGACTTAAATGTAAGACCTGAAACCATAAAAGTCCTAGAAGAAAACATAGGGAAAATTTTGACATTCATCTTGACAATGATTTTTTGGGATGTGATACCAAAAGCACAAGCAACAAAAGTAAAATTTAAAAAGGGGAACTACATCAAACTAAAAAGCTTCAATCAAAAAAAGAAACAACAGCAAAAGAAACAATTAACAAAATGAAAAGACAGCCTACAGAATGGAAGAAAATATTTGCAAAACATGTATCTGGTAAGGGATTAATATCTGAAATGTGTAAAGAGTTCATGCAACTCAATAGCAAAAACAAACAAACAAACAAAAAACAAACAAAAAAACCTCAAACAGTCCAATTAAAAAAATGGGCAAAGAACCTGAGTAGATATTTTTCTAAAGAAGATATACAGGGGCGCCTGGGTGGCGCAGTCGGTTAAGCGTCCGACTTCAGCCAGGTCACGATCTCGCGGTCTGTGAGTTCGAGCCCCGCGTCAGGCTCTGGGCTGATGGCTCGGAGCCTGGAGCCTGTTTCCGATTCTGTGTCTCCCTCTCTCTCTGCCCCTCCCCCGTTCATGCTCTGTCTCTCTCTGTCCCAAAAATAAATAAAAAACGTTGAAAAAAAAATTTTTTTTAAAAAAAAGAAGATATACAAATGGCCAGCAGGTACATGAGAAGATGCTCATCAACACTGAACATCAGGAAATTCAAGTCTAAACCACAATGGATACCTTAGACTTAAACAATCATATTGTACACCTTAAACAATGCTATATGTCAATTATATCTCAGTAAAGCTGGGGAGAATAAAAAGAACATCACTTCTTTCCTTTTTTGAAAGATTTTATCTTTAAGTAATCTCTACATCAAACATGAGGCTTGAACTCACAATCCCAAGATCAAGAGTTGCATGCTCCCGGGGCACCTGGGTGGCTCAGTCGGTTAAGTGTCCGACTTCAGCTCAGGTCATGATCTCACACTCCGTGAGTTCAAGCCCCGTGTCGGGCTCTGTGCTGACAGCTCAGAGCCTGGAGCCTGCTTCAGATTCTGTGTCTCCCCCTCTCTCTGCCCCTCCCCTGCTCATGCTCTGTCTCTCTCTGTCTCAAAAGTAAAAATAAAAACATTAAAAAAAATTTAAAAAAAAAGAGTTGCATGCTCTACTGACTGAGGCAGCCAGGCACCCCTAATATCGCTTCTTTCTAAACTTCCTTCTCCTCTCTCTCCTGCTTAAAGTTGTTTCTTTTTAATGTCTTGCAATAGAATGTGAAGTTGATCCACCTCATTTTATCTATTATCATTCGTTTTCTGTCTTGTATGTGCATCAAACTTTATAAATTTGAAATGGAATTTGTATTTTTGATTCAGTTGTGTGCTACAGCCAGGTCATACTAGCTCATAAAAACTAATTATTAGCATCTCTTCCTAACTCCACATTAAGTCTCATTGGTAGCTTGAAATCAGCTATCCTGGGGTTATTTACACTACAGAAACCAACAAACACCATAAATCAGGGCTCTGTTTCTAGAGGGCCATTTCCTGAATATTTACCAACACACCACTGCTTCAATTTGAGCTTTGAACTGATAAATTTCTCCTGTGGTTAATGAAGACTTATATCTCACGGAACTAAAGGCTACAATCATAGGAGAAGTGAAGAAGAAAGGAACTTAGAACCAGTTAATACTTCAAGTTATTAGTCAATGGGCAATTCACACATGTGCAATCATCCTCTGTTCCCTATCTCTATCACTCCAGTCCCCATTGCCCTGTAATTGCAAACTGAGGCACATTTTTCTTTTTAGGAGAGAAATTAATACAAAAGATTAAGTATTAAATAGTCTATAACCCAAGACTTCTTATCTAAGACAATAATTTTTTCCTTTTTTCTTTTTCTTCTCAGAATACTGATGAGTTTCTTTGCTGGAGCATCACAAGGGATTCTGATTTTGATTCTGTTAAAATTCTGGCCAAGAGCTTCATGTGCAGAGCTTCACGTCTTAATTGGTGGATCAGACATTAGGAAAGTTAAACAGGTAAGTTCTAGGACTACCCAGTACAATGTAAATCATTCAGTGATGCACAAATGAAACAAATAATACACCCAATATTTTTAAAGTGGATCTTGATTATATCCTACTACAAATATTACACAATTAATTCCTACCCCTAAAAGAAGTGTTGAGCTCTCAGATTTTAACTCATTTATTTAGACAGTGTTTGATACCAAAAATACCAGTCAGGTAGAATAATTTGATAGTCCTTTTATCAAACTATCAGGCTCTGTTCTGAAACATCTATTTCTCCATTCATTTGACAAACATTTATTGGGCACCTGTAGGTACCAAGCACTGTTCTCCATTGTAGAGAAACAAAGTTGTACAACATAAACAAGACTTATACTGTCAATGGGGCTTATATCCTAGCTAGGAGGAGATGACACATACATCTAAACATGTGTAATGCAGACAATTAAAATAAGCAGAGGTAATAAAGCATGACAGGGTGGATCCAAGTTAGAATACATGGTCAGGGAGGCTCCTCTGAGAAGATAACATGTAGGGTGAGGTCTGAATGACAAGAAATAGGCAGCCATGCTAAGACAAGGGGAAGACCTGTCTGGACAGAGACAGCCAGGCAGCTGGTTCAGAGGCCCCAAAGCAAGAGTAAGTTTGTCATTTTCAGGGCCCAAAAAGTTAGCTAGTGTGGCTGGAACATAGTGGGCAGGGTGTCAAAGAATTAACCAGGAGCCAGACCATTGACATTTCATCCAGAGGCCAGCTCAGACATCTAGAAAAGAAGAACAGTGACCACTAGGGACTGGGATTAGACTCCTTGCCACATCAGTTCATTTTCCTTAATAGATGTAAATCTGGTAGTTTAGACTAAGGTGTTGGTAGTAAAGAAAAGAAGATGGCTTTAGGATATGAGTTAGAGGTTGAATCAAAATGACTTGGATAGATACAAGAGATTGATTGTAAAAAGTGAGAAATCAAGAAATCAAGGCTAAAGTCTAGAATTTTTCCTGAAGCACATATATAGAAGGTGATGTTGGTGGAATAATTTAATCAGATGGGGAATTCCATGGAGAAGCATCTTTAATAAGGAATCATGAGTCTACTTCAGCCACACTAAGTAATGCCTATTTGACCTTGTATGTTGTCTATAACCTGTTTTAAAAATATTTCAACATCAACAATATGCTAGAACGTGTGTAAATGTCTATGTGTATTTCAATACCATTTTTAGGCACTTAACTTGAATTTAAAAGTGGTTTTTTAAAACCTCAAACATTTTTTACCTTGCCTGAGCCCACTGTGAGCCAGCGATTCTCCACTCACCTTGCGCTGACACTGACGGAGTGGATGTGGGCAGAGCGTTGGTGGCCAGGCTCAGACTGGGGCTGCTACATCTGGCACTGCTCCTACCCAGGCAGATTTATTCAAATAAAACAACTGTTTTACACTTTCAAGTAACTCCTCCCACAATACCTGGACTGCTCCAAATCCAGTTAATGCTACCACCGTGGTTACAGGCGGTGCTCTGCAGTCAACAGTCTCTTCATGATCTCATTCTCCCTTCTACATCTCTAACGTTAAGAGACTCAGGCCAAGAAGCATCTATATTTCTCCATCTTCTAAACTCAATCCAAATGGTGTCTGGACACCCGGTGTGACAAGGAAAAAACAGGTCTTCGTTGGATGTAATTCCACCCCTTATTTTATTGACACAGGAAATGTTGAGGATGCCAAATATCATTGGATTGAAGAACATTTGAAGGTTTTAACTAGATGATGAATCTCACAAACAGTGAGATCATGAGTCAAGTCAAACCAAGAGTCAGAAGCCTAACCAACTGAGCCATCAAGGTACCCCCTGACAGATCTTGAAATTAAAAAGGCAAATATGAGTGGGACACCTGGGTGGCTCAGTCAGTGGAGCATCCGACTTCAGCTCAGGTCATGATCTCACGTTCATGGGTTTGAGCTCCATATTGGGCTCTGTGCTGACAGCTCAGAGCCTGGAGCCTGCTTTGGATTCTGTATCTCTCTTAAAAAAAATTTTTTTTAAAAAGGCAAATATGTACAAGAGCCAAAATCGTAAATCAAGTATTTGTAAAGTGAACACTGGAAGCTTACCTACATTATATTCAGAAAAACTTCTATACTCTTTTTGTAAATACTTTTCTTTAAAACTCTGAATCAGAATAGCTACATTTGGAACACTTTCTGTTAGTCAATATCTTTAGATAGTTAGAACCTGGTCCTAAGCCTCAAGTGGGCTTCATTCTAGAAAGTAAATCTTTTCACAACTGCCTCAAAGCACAGAAAGCTTTTTAAAAAATAGACACTCTAAGATCTTTAGTTCGCATGGTTATATACTGAAGCTTAGATGTTCCAGTACCTAATATGACCATAGTGGTCTTGATAGCCAAAGTCATTTTTTTCCATCTTTAGGACCTACACCAGAATAACCATATCCAACAGATCTCAAGATAACTGTATGTGTGAATGAACATTCCGTTTTGTTTCAAGCCTGAATGTGGTACTATTTTGTATTGTATATTATGTTTGTGTATTTATGCTTTGATTCATAATAGCTTCTCATTTTATGGAACTTATTTGCATTGAACACAAACTGTAAATAAAAAGAAATGGCAGAAAGAGAGAGAGAGAGAGAGAGAGAGAGAGAGAGAGAGAGAGAGAGAGAGAATATATATCTGAAACAGGCTCCAGGCTCTGAGCTATCAGCATAGAGCCCGATGTGGGGCTCAAACTCATGAACTGTGAGATCACAACCTGAGCTGAAGTAGAATGCCCAACCGACTGAGCCACCAGGTGCCCCAACCTCAAACATTTTTAAAATGCAATTGATTTGATTGGTTTGAAGAACATGTGAAGGGTTTAACTAGATGATGAATGTCTATTAAATAAACTGGGGTTTCATGTGCAAGATTAGTTAAGTCAGTACTACTCTTAGACCTAAATCTGAGCAAAATAGACTGTTGCCCATGGCCCTACACTTTAGAGCTCACTTCTGACCTTTTTTTCAGCTCAACTCCAATCTAAGGGGCCAAGAAGACATGTACTATCAGACAAATACCCATGTGACTAAGGTCCCAGAATTCCTTGCCCAGATGGTCCAGAAATGCTCCCAGAGATGGGAAGCCATCTTCCTTGGGTACTTCCTTCCAAAGGTGTATCTCACTACTGGTATGGATCCTCCATGGCCTAAGATTTGGGTAAGGGATAACTGTTTGGTTTGTAGCCAGAGCAGGTACTGTTAATAGAGCTTTGACACATGGTCTAGTTTGGTATCTCCTTGCCTATTTGTATGAGATCCCTTGTTGTGCCAGACGGAACTGAAGGAAGAAGAGCTCAGGTTAGGGTGAGCAAATTACAGAAAGGGATTTCAAGGATTCTGGGGATTCTAAATTATAACCTGGCTTTCTAGGCCATTACTGAAAGTATATTTGTGATAGTAGGATTAAACATATTTTATTTAGCAGTTTGATAGCTTGATTCATAACTTACAAAAACTTAAGACTTATGGTATGTGGGTTTCCATTGCTATTCTTGCCATCAGTTCTACAAACTTTAGGGGCAGACCTGGATGGCAGGCAGCAAAGAAAGTGTTATTTCCATAAAGATGTTGAACACCAGCTTCCACATAAAGGTTTTGTTTTGTTTTTTTAAAGTTCACTTATTTATTTTGAAAGAGAGAGAGAGGGAAAACACAGGTAGAGGAAGGACAGAGAGAGAGAGAGGAGGAGAGAGAATCTTAAGCAGCTCCATGCCCAACACAGGCCTAGATCTCATAAACTGTAAGATCATGACCTGAGCCAAAATCAAGAATGGGATGCTTAACTGACTGAGTCGCCCAGGTGCCCTATTCATAAAGTTTTATAGCTCAGTTATGTGTGTATAATATTTATATATTTTGGCAAAGACAGTTACTATTTTCATTAGTGGACTATAGCCATTTTTTAGGATGCAATTTCAAGGACATATCTGCACCAAAGTTTCCTTAATTAAGAATATTGTTTTTCTCACAACACTGTACTCCGCTAAAATTTGTGTTTACATATCACAAAAGTTTTATCTTTAATATTGAAATTCTTACCTGAATTCACAGTAATGTCAGAATGAATATCCAAAAAGATGTATTTCAATTTCATGAACTGAATAAAGAAAAACAAACCTTTACTGGAGCCAATTTTCTCTTTGATTTATCTAGGACACTGGCATAAAACTAGTCTCATTGAACTGTGCAGTTCTTCTGCTAATGGAGCCAACACATGAAGAGTTATCACTTCACTTTTCATTTGTCCAAAAGAAAACTTGGAATGCAAAGTGGGCGAAGTTAATGAAGAAAATCATCTGAGGTAAATGAAAAGTCAAGCTTCACTGAGTGATATGTAAATGTACTTTCTGCAGGCATACATTTGGTCATTTTTGGATATAGTCTTAAATTAACTTCTAACTTTTGGAATAAATGCTGGTACTTCTTCAGTAGATATGTATCTTTCTGGTGTTTATGTGGGGAGTGGTGTCACTTAGCCCTCATGGTAGATGGTAAGTTGTGTTGATAAACATTCTTTGCAAGGTCCACATTCATCATCAACTTTGTTGTGAAACTGAAATTCAGAACTTAGGTTTTTGCTTTTTTGTTTGTTTTTTGGCCTCTTTGCTGCTGAGTTTGTTACAAAACAAAATTACCAAATAATAATTAATGCAGATATATGTACATAAACCAAACAATAAGTAACAAGACCATGTAATGAGAGTACTCAGGCTGGTCTCTATAAGCTCTATATGATGGCCCAGGCTCCGGCTCCCATTCATGTTTCCCAACTAAGCAATGAAGTCTCAAGTTTCTACTGATCCTGCCAACTGACAGCTAGTGGCTTCATATATTTTGAAGGCTGTAGGTGTAGTGTAGGCCACAGCACAATTGGCAGACCCAACAATGGCAATTAGGGGCAGTGCTGTTGAGTCTTTTCTCCTACCAGCACCCAAACTGGGAGGAATTAACTTCATGAGATAGCTCTCTCTTGCCTGAAGACACTATGTTTACCAGCAAGTGCTATGCATGCTGTCTTTGAAAGGGAGGTTAAAGTAGAAACAAAATCTGTTCCCATATCTCCCACACTACTAGACAACCATGTCAGAAGCTGAAAATACAAAGTAGAGAGCTACCAGTGCAGCTATTAATAATTCTTCATTTAAAAAAAAATTAAAAAACCTGAGGGAAATGTTAGACCACTTGAGACACTGGGACAAAAGGTGCAAATTGGAATTGTTCCAATTTTGGTCACCATACTTATAGGAAAATAAAGAAAGGTCATTTTCTTTGCCCCTTTGGAAATGGTGTTTGTAATTTTGCTACCTGGCATATAGGTATACCTGAGTTTTCTAAAGGTGTAGTTTCCTAGGTGTGAGTTCTTTTAGCCAATGGCAATATATGAGCCCAGGATGCCTGCTTGATACCTGTGGCTATGTGACCTTCATTCTATTCCTTTTGCCACTGAAAATAATTCAAAAGCTGCCTGATTGACTAGGCTGCCCTGGCCATTTAGTTTTAATGACAGAGCTGAGCAGGCTGGGGGACAAAAGACCTAGCACATGGCATGTACTCAATCAATATTTCAATAAAAGAAGCCATTGTTGGAGGTGCTACTGAAACCCATCAATTTCCTCTGGGCTGTTTTCCTTGTAACATCAGAAAGTTCAGAGTAGCTTCCATGGCTATGTGTTTATGACTCATATAAACATATAAATATTTAGTAGAATTCTAAATAAAGAATCAAAAATAATGTCAGTAGTTTCTTGAAAGTCATGAAATGAGCTTACATCATTAAAAATATCAATAAATAATTGCCCCATTAGGATATCAGAAACACAATATTTTGCAAGGAAGTTTATAGCAAAAAAAAAGAGAGACAGACCATTTATCTCAGAATCACTGGGTAAATTGCTGGGCAAGGACCTGCCTATCATATTCTACTGTTCCTAGAATGCTGACTACAGCTTTTGCCTCTGCTTGACATGTCAAGCTAAGTAGCTAAATGCTGATATTTGATATTATTTGATGTCTTAATCAGACTCTTATTCAATAGAAACCACTGCCACAGTTTGCAAAGACTTGTAGAAATTGAAATTCTAGTCACTAATATTATTTTTAGCTTGCTCTTTGGTTCCAGAATTTAAGCTGATTTTTTTTAGGCTTCTAATTAAGTAGGTGAAGAGGAACATTATGGAACAGTGGTTAACACTAGGATTGGTGTGATATTCTCTCATTGCTCACCATATCCTGCCTTTGTTTTTTATTTTTATGTTTTTAGCACTAAGGAGAGCTGATATTATCATATATGTATATCATCTTTCCCCAAAATGTCCCCAGATGTATTTTCTCAGAGGACATAAATACCTATATTAGACATGAGGAGAATTTTTTCATTAGTCCCTAAGAGGCAGGATGGTGTTTATGGGTTCCAGAATGTAGTTGCTTAAGTTCTCTGACAGAATAAAATAACTCGTGTTGCTAACACAGATGGGAAAAAAAAAATCACGTTAGGCTTTATCAAAGAGTTTTCTATGGAACAAGAGTTACATGTGCTATTCCATGAAAGGAGGGGAGGGTTCTGTGGCTAGGACCCTCCCACCATACTTTCTTCTTGGAGGTTCCCAACATATGTTAACATAATAAAGAATTTGATTGGTACTGTTATGAAGAAACCATTTAAGTTAGTTTAACTTGCAGTTTTCTAAATTTGTCAAGAGTTTTTCATGGAGCCCGCATTTTGTGTTACTTTACACAGAAACACTGTAGTGGTGTAATATCATTTATTAAAGTCTGTTTTCGTGCATTCACTGGGCTAATAATTTGCTTTTCAAGACATACTTTCCAAGATATTATTTCCTATTTATGTACACTAAATCTAGGTGCATTTTCTTTCAGGTTTTATTTGCCAATCGGTTATGATAACCACCCCCAAATGCTCTTAGTGTCATGTGATCTTATAAAATAAGTGACTCTCTTTCCAGAGCTCATGAGCTTCTGTTATCCAGTCTCATTTCTTACCTTTCCTTTGCTGCTAGGCTTTTGAAGCTTTGTTATCTTCTACCCCACAGAACCACTGCAATTTAGCTGGCATTTGGCCAGTTTCTGTTTCTCTCATTCCCAATTCTCTTACCCCCAAATGTCATTTTGCTCTCAGATTTGATCAGTACAATAAACATTGATCATTTTATTTGTGTCTGTCATTCCAATAAAATGAAAATATTCCAGATTATGGATATTATCTCTTGACAGAGCAATACTGATCGTATTCACTTTTTTCCTGACTAGAATTTACTACACTTTTTTCTTGTAGTGCAAGTCTTATTAATACCTAATGAAAGTATCGAATTCAGGCTAGCAGTCTCAGTGGACCACCCTCCAGCCCTGTGGTAGAAGTGAAAATCTGGAGTCATTTTATTTACTCAATTGTGAATGCTTTTGCCATCCTAGCCATCGGGGTACAGAGACAAGAACAATACAGGGAGTCCCCTCCTTTCATGAAATGTAGATGAGGGTGTTATAGCCCATTAATATAGTATTTAAAAAATGCATCTTGATCCAGTTTTGAGGCCTGGCTTGAAAGCAAGTCAGTTCCCCCTTTTGAGCAGCTCAAGTCCACATTCCTGTGACTTCTCTTATGGAACTCCTACACACCAGGAGTCAATGCAGCAGACCTAATTGCCCCTGGGCCAAGTACCAGACAACTAGAAACAATCCCTAAGTCCTAGAGCTTATGAAATTATTCAAATCAGCCAATTCACAGGGAGCATGCTCAACCTAGTTAACCCCACTCTGCTTGACATACATAAACTGCCTCCACCCCCTGGTGTAAACCTCCATGTGGCCCTGCCTGGCAGCTTGCTGTCCTTTGGCAAGTAACAAAAAGTTCTGCTTTTCATCTATCCAAGTGCCGGTGTGTTGTGCCATCAAAGAAGACTTAAATCTAATAAAACATAGCTACAAGCAAAATTTTCCTTTTTCCCTCTTGTTGTTATACAAATTCCAAAGGACTTAAAATACAGGTACTAATTGGTGGTTGGAAAGGAGGTAGGATCAGGATTTCAAGAGAAGAGAATTCTTTTAAAAAAAAAATTAACTTGAATAACTTAATTCCCCCACCAAAGACTTTAGCAGGTTAATGCGTCCCATATATTCAGTTATTGATTATATGCCTATTGAGCATTTGCTGTGGCCCTGGTATTATAATGCTCCAGGTGGTATGCAAGAAAAGAAAATGTGTATCCTACCCTTGAGAAACCTGCAGATTAATTAAGAAGACATGACATGTACTTATAATGATTACAAAGACAAAATAAAGTGTATAGTAACTAAACTATCCCTAAGTCCAAAAATTGATAAAAATATGAAAGAACTAGAGAAATAAATTGGCTTGCAATTTTCAACGTTTTTTAT
This sequence comes from Panthera onca, assembly GCF_046562875.1. Lineage (NCBI taxonomy): Eukaryota > Metazoa > Chordata > Mammalia > Carnivora > Felidae > Panthera > Panthera onca. Next base: position 95,027,090 of record NC_138340.1, on the reverse strand, counting down.
TTATTTTTGGGACAGAGAGAGACAGAGCATGAACAGGGGAGGGGCAGAGAGAGAGGGAGACACAGAATCGGAAACAGGCTCCAGGCTCCGAGCCATCAGCCCAGAGCCTGACGCGGGGCTCGAACTCACAGACCGCGAGATCGTGACCTGGCTGAAGTCGGACGCTTAACCGACTGCGCCACCCAGGCGCCCCATGGCTTGCAATTTTCAATAAGTGCTAACTTTAAAATAATTTTGAACTTTCCTAGTTATTTTGCTAAAATAAACTGCTTGCATTGTTGCTCTTTTCCTGAGTTCATTCTTCCTAGCTCTGAAACCCTTTCTGTGAGGCACACAGGGCCTGGCTGTTTCTAGCCCTGCTTCAAAAAACTCAGATGCTTTGCAGTCATGTGCATTTTGAGCTGAAGCAGGTAACAATGTTCTCTCAAGGGATGGATTTTGGAGGAATGTGTTGACAGTTCAGATCAGGTGAAGCTATTTCTTTCAGAACTTGGGTGTGTTTCAATAAGGAAAATGGTTTCAGTCCAAATTCATTTGCAATACCAACCTTCCTGGCTGGGGAACTGAATGCTTAGCTAATTTGTTTTCAAGGGGTAGGCTTCCATGTGTTTAAATGACTAACTGGTCTGGAAGTTGGGCTTCTCCAGAAGGCATTTTATGTCGATCCACGGTCTTCAGGGGAACTCACACTTTTCCAAGGAGAGCAGCAGGCTGTAGTTGACCAAGCCCCTGCCCTTTCTCTAGACTCACTCTCCCATGGCTTTCGATCATTATTCCTACCACTACTTTCTTACTGAACATACCCTGTGTAAAGGATTACAGTGGCCTCTGCAGGGGATGCCTAATATTCCAATAGAGAGATGAGGCATGGACTCTGTTCAAGGCAGAATGTGGACACAGCCATAAAAAGACATAAAGTGTTGAGTACATGAAGTGAAGAAGGAGTCACTTCCATCTGGGTGGAATAGAGAGAGCTTTACAGAGAAAATAACACTTGCATTGGGATTTGGGAGAACAGGTTTGATTTGTCAGCTATTGAAGGAATCGGCAAACTGCAGCCTATGGGCCAAATCTGTCCCAGCAACCTGTTTTTCTAAATAAAGTTGTTCTGGAACTCAGCCATGCCCACTCACTGATGTATTGCCTATGGCTGCTTTCGTGCAACAACAGCAGAGGTGAGTAACTGTGACAGAAACTATATAGCTCTCAAAGACTAAAAAATTTACTGTTTTTTTTTTTTTTTTTTAACAGAAAAAAACGTGTGACTGTTGGGATAAACTTGAAGTAGGCCAAAATAGAGAACTTCATTTGGCAGACATTCTGGAAACAGAATGCTTCTGAGCCTTGGGAGTGTCTGAATGTTCACAATGATACTGAACTTCAGGACATGGAGTGTGGTGGATGGACTGTAGAAGACCGGTGTTGTGGGTAGGAAGAAAAAGTCAGAGGTTATGTTGTCACCTCTGTGAACAATACTGAATGTGGATTAAAGGTATGTCTGAGATAAAAGGCAAAGGATACAAAAGACACTATGAATAAAGCCCAGGCAGGGAGGACCAAAGGCAAGAGAGAATTGGGGATGGCACAAGGGTCTTTTTTGTTTGTTTGTTTATTTTTGAGACACACAGAGAGAGAGAGAGAGAGAGAGAGAGAGAGGGAGAAAGAGAGAGACATAGAATATGAAGCAGGTTCTAGGCTCTGAGCTGTCAGCACAGAGCCTGACACAGGGCTCAAACTCACGAACTGCGAGATCATAACCTGAGCTGAAGTCAGATGCTTAACCAATTGAGCCACTCACATTCCCCTGGCTCTAGAGTCTTGAGTTTGGGTGACTGGGGATGTCAGTAATCCTTTCTATGAAAATATATCGACCTCAACAGGGCAAAGTGGATACTCCTCCCACCATACCCTGATTAGGAGGAGAAATAAAGCTGGAGTGGCCCCATCCCTCCAGGGCAGATGGCACTAGGAAGAGAGGTGGTCAGAAGCTATTGTTACAGAGAAACAAGACTGACAGGCTTGCTTACAAAAAAATATCTATTACTAGATAGGAAACCAGCCCAAGGAATCCAGTCCCTGAGATAAAAACAGTGAATGAGTTGGAGGAGTGTCTTTATGTTTTAAGTCATCTTGAAGTATAGCCAGATAAAATACAAATTGCCTAGTTAAATTTGAATTTCAGGTCAACAAAGAATAATTTTTTTTAAAAGTACATATCAAATGTTACATGGGACATATTATTACAAAAAAATTATTTGTTCTTAGATCAACAATGAATAACTTTCTAGTGTATGTCCCAAGTATGGGATGTATTTATACTAAAAATCATCTGTTTGTTATCTAACATTCAAATGTCATGGTTTTTTTTTTGTTTGTTTTTGTGTGTTTTTCTAAATCTGACACACCTACTTTTAAGATAAGCAAGCCAAAGCTTTCACTTTTGAGGAGACTGAGCGACCGAGAATTGAAGCACCCGTATTTGTTTTCTCTCACAGGAGCTGAGTTGACTCTGTCAGCCCTTCTGGAGCCCACAACTGAGCAGAGATAGCTCAGTGAACATCAAGCCAGAGTATGAGACGTTTCAGAGTGCAGACAGAGGATGCACCAAGGGGTGTGGTGGGGTGAAGTTTCCAGTGATGGTGGCTGGGGCATCCAACTGAGGGAGTTAAAGGGTTGTATGGAGTAAAGAGTGTCTGGATTAGAGAGGCGGATTGAGTTCAGGACAAGGATAGATTCCTTAGAGAAGGCTCCTTTCAAAGACCTAATTCTGGAAGGAATTTTCTTGGGGTAGAATAAAGCAGCAACGATACTAACTAAAGGTCCCAGTTTCTATCACACTGGCTGCAATGTAGACATATGTCTACTTCATACCTCTGAATCTTTGATATGTTGGGTCAGTGAAGGGATGAAAACTATTCACCCCAGTTATACCATAGAGCTGTGTGATGATTAATTTTATGCACCAACCTAGCTAGGCTATGGTACAAACACAACAGATGTTGCTGTAAAAATATTTTTTAGATGTGATTAACATTTAAGTCAGTAGACTTTGAGGAAAGCAGACTATCCTCCATAATGTGGGCAGGCCTCATCTAATCAGTTGAAGGCCTTAAGAAAAAAGGCTGAGATCTCTAGAAGAGGAAGAAATTCTGCCTCCAGACTGCCTTTGCACTCATGACTGTAACACTGATACCTGCCAGACTTTCCAGCCTGATACTGCCCCCATAATTGCATTAACCAATTGCTTAAAACAAAAATAAATCTCTCTGTCATATACATATATACATTCTATTTGTTCTGTTTCTCGGGAGGACCCTAACTATACAGGCAGGTGATCAGGTGATCCTGGAGTAGCACTAACCCCCATGCCACTTCCTCTGATTCTCATTGGGAACAGTACCATGAGGAGCCACTGCTGGTTTGCCCTAGCACCAGATTTCTTTCTTCAAACCCAAGCCTAAGTAACAGTAAGACTAAACACACAGCTCATTAAAATACATTTCCTTCATTTAGGGGAAGGCAGAACCTGCCTGGGTTGTCTAAGAGCCATCATGTACATGGGAGTGGGGTTATTATTCCCCATAGCTGGATGGGTACAGCCTTGGCCTTGGAATTCTGGGGAGTGAGGCTGTGCCCTTTGACTTCAGGCATACCCTCGACACAACAGCTACACAGGGTGCTGTTAAAACTGTGTGTCTAAGAAGATGGCTTCACCATATTTCCTTTCTTCTTTATCCAGTCTCCTCACTGGAGAGATGATGCGAACAAAGACATACAGGTTTATATTAAAAATCTTTAGAGGATGGTGTATCTGTCTGCTCTCCTCCCAGCTCCCTAGCAACAGCTGTATCATCCTTTCATAAATCTTTTCATGGAAATTTTGGCTTTTCTGCGTAGGTCTGTTTTTACCTCTCGGTATCTTTCCCCCTGCCTCTCTCTCTCTGCTTCTCCATCTCCATCTCCCTCTCTCCCTCTGTCCTTCCCTTTTCCTCCTTTTCCTCTCTTTGTCTCTGTTTCTCTGTATGCTTCTTTCTTGCTGGTGTGATCTCCCACATCAGCCACTGTCCCATTTTTTTGATTCCTTCTCGGCAACAAGAGTTATAGCACCATCATGCAGCAAGCAGTCTTGCTTCCCTGCTACCTTAAAATAATAATGTTTCATGGTGACAAATGGTTATAGTCAACAATGAAAGTAAAATGCTTAGCATACAAGGGTCAGATTTCTCTGCCCAGCAAAAACAGAGAGTGGCTTAAGAATCTCTGAAGAAAGGAATATGTACGTAAGGATAGCTGGTGATGCTTGCCAAGTGGACACCTCCACTGTTTTATTCCAAATTAAGCTTCTGTGAACCTTAAGAGTAAGTTCTCAAAGGCAAAACTATAGTTATTCTTAATTAACTTAAAAACTAAAGTTTTGTTATTATCCTAAGAAACTTAAAAAATATTAGATTTTAAAAATATTAGATTTTAAAATTTAGATTTTAAAATGTTTCACACTTGCTCTTTATCTTTGATAAAAAATTAAAAACAAACATAAAACAATCTGGATTAATGAAGGTATATAATCCTTTTTGGATTCTAGCAGCTGAAGTTTCTACATTGTGCCAGAGAAGGCCCAATTAAAGTTAAAAAAAGAAAAAAAGGAAGAAAATGACTTTTCTAGACCTCTTTTTCCTCCTTACCACTAAAAGGAGAAAAAAAACCCCTAATATCAAGAAACCAAATACTTCCAATTATACTTTCAACCAAATGCTGTTTGCACGCGCATGTGTGCATGTCTGTTTTGCACACTACACGTGTGCCTTCCCCTGGGTGCAGATGGCTACTCCAGGAGCAGCACATGTGCGATGTGTATGTCTGAGAGTCGGCTTGCTCGTGCACATGGAAAGAAGAAAACAAGCGAGTGAGGTAAAAACCACACAAGCTTAAATCAAAAGCAACTGTTCTACCATGAGGAAAGTAGGTGGACCTTGCTTTGTGCACACACCACTCTTCACCGCCCAGACTGATCTTTGAAATAAAATAAAGAAGCATGGCAAACTAACTGAAACATAGGTAGAAATAATATATTTGGATTTCAGAAAGAAAAAAAATAACTGGCATAGCTTGAAAGGCACCCATTTCATAACAACACATGTGCAAAGAATTACAATAATTGCAGTGCACACATCGGTAACAGACAGAGCGAACAATGAATATTAAAAACACATTCCTAGAGCTGGCCCCGTGGCTTGGCAGCAGTGCACGGCATGGAGACCTGCACGGGAGTCAAAGAAAGGCTGTCAGCTTCCAGAGCTGTCATAGCTTGGCAGAAGCTGAGGAGAAAAGAGGAGGGAGGAAGGTGGCAATGATTGTCCCCATCAGTGTGACTGCCATCTCCCAGTGGCAGAGCCCTAGGATGGCCTTAGGAGGATTTCAAAGAAGAAGTCTGCCTTTGGCCCTTTGGGGCTGGACTTTGAGCCAGGTGGAGATGGAGGAGGGGTGGGGGTAGAGAACAAACAGAGAGAAGGTAATGCTGGGAACACCCAGACAGTGCCCTGGACAAGCATCCCAGGCTTCTCTCTCAAGGCTTGCCTACAGCATGATCTAGCGTGATGAACTTCACTGCTGTGGAGACATAAACTGGGAGAGTGTTTATTTTCTGTGGACTAAACACATTTATCTGCCTTTTTCCCTTCAGTATTTGCTATGCGGTGGCATTAAAGTCTGCAGGGGGGTTGGGGTGGTGAATTCTCCAGGTGGTATGTTCCAGAGCCTTCAAAGGCACATTAACTAAACATCCAAGGTACACAATGATCTTTTCACTGTGAATCCCTTCTATTGTCAGCAAAGACAAAAGGCCCTTCTCTTAAGTACAGCTTTGGTTTTGAATGTTCAGATTTTGCCTCTCACCACTGGCAAGGAATTGACTCTTCAATCCTTGCAACTTTGGCAATGAGAGAGGCCAGACTGTGAGAATCTCTAACCAGAGTGTGGTTCACACACTGGGAGTTGAGGTGCTGGGATTCTTAAACTGTGGGCCATGAACATTCAAGGGGTTGAGAAGCAGAATTCAGGGAGATTCATAACCTTGGATGGGAAAAAAAGGACATCTTTATTTTTGCTAGTCTCTGAAATTTAGCATTCCTTTATTTATAAATGTAGAAAACAAATCACAATAATGTTAGTAATACTTATGACTTTGTCACCAGCAAAAATTATGGGTATTTTCATGTCATTTCACTGTTGTTTCACACATCTCCAATTGTTAAGCTTATCATTACTTGGAATTATGGTAATTATTTGACCTGCTACAAGATCTTGTTATTTTACGCATTAGTGAAGAAGGGCATAGCCTAATAAAATACTTTGATAACTGTATTTCAATACATTGGTTTCCTTTGACATATTATGTGCTATATTTTCTTTTTAAAAAGAATATTCTGAGAAGGGGTCCACAGATGACTTTTCCACACTTGCAGAGGGTTCCATGGCACATACAACATTGTCCTAAACTCAAGTAGGACCCAGTCTCTAAAGCAGTCATGAGGAACTGGGCCCTCTACACAGTGAACTCCATAGTAGGCTAGCCTCATGTGTGTCTCTATACATGGGGGAGAGAAAGAAAAGACAAACAATATGGCTCCAGACTCACCACTGAGGATTTAACAAAGGAACTTCTCACTTGTCCACTCTTTAGATATGCTCAACAAATGTTAGCATTTGTAAGACAAAAATTCATATTTTCTCTTCAATGATTTGCGGTAGAGCTCTAAAATGATTCCATTAAAAAGAAAATAAAATAACCCCACAAAAAATTTCTCCAATTTCTACAGATGCTGGTCAACAGTGTTTGCCATTGAATCACAGTTGATTGGGTAGAGAGAGGTTGATGATGAACTAACTGTATTTACCAATTTCTGCACCAATGGTGGAAGGACAGAGAACAGCCATGAGAGGTTCAGATAATACAAGACAACATAGGGTGACATCTCTTAAATGAAGGAGTCCCCTCAGAGAACTGACACCTATAAATGTTGTACAGGTAAATTAGAAAGTCCGTTTGTTTTCACTAGCCCTCATGATAAAGGAGAAGAGTAGTTTAGAGTTAAAAGCAATGATTCATTAGATTTATCAAAACCTGAAATTCTAAAAACAAAAACAAAAACAAAAAACCCCCAAAACCTGAAGTTCTGCTGAACTCTTGTGCTCAAGTAGAATCTAGTACTAGAAGGAAAGCTGGGAGAAATAGGCCTACTTCCAATTCTCAAAAATATGAACCTCAGAATTGGGCTTACAAAGGACAAAATACTCCTTGAAAGAAAACATGTGAAATATTAGCAATTTTCAAAGGCACCCTTTTTTTTTTTAACTCAGAAATATTGAGTGTCTTACTAGAGTTCTAAATAAAGTCCTATAAAAAAGTTGGGAGGCATAGAGATAAAAAGATGGATAGATAATTTGGTAAAATCTAGATCTGTTATATTTCAGACACTATATTAATTTTTAAAATACATTTATCAGGGCACCTGGGTGGCTCAGTCAGTTAAGGCTCTGACATTGGCTCAGGTCATGGTCTCACAGTTTGTGAGTTTGAGCCCCGTGTCAGGCTCTGTGCTGACAACTCAGAGCCTGCAGCCTTGGAGCTCAGAGCCTGGAGCTTCAGATTCTGTGTCTCCCTCTCAATACGCCCCTCCCCTATGTGCACACACATACTCTCTCTCAAAAATAAACAAACATTAAAAAAAATAAAAATAAAATACATTTATCGTTTAATTCTCTCAACATTTCTAGGCCCAAGTTTTTCAGATGGGGGCAAGTTTAAAGAATGAAATAACTTGACTAAGGTGATAAGAGTTAGTAAGTGGGATTTAAACTCAGGTTTGTCTGGCCCCCAAAGCCACTATTCCATTATTTCAAGTGGTTCCAATTATAAAAAAAAATATCACTGTGATTGAAACCTTAAAGCCCAAGAAGTTGTTATAGGAATTGAAAGATCAAATTTCAAGTCAGGAACATAAATGGCAATGTGATAACAGGTTACATATTGATAAAAGAACTATGATAGCAAACAAAATTGCTTCTTACATGCAGAATGTCAAATGGGCTTGTCCATCTATTTTAATCATTAACTTAAGTAAATATAAAAGCAAGCACCTGGAATTTAAGTGCTCCTTGATTATTTCATTTGCCAACATAGTAGTTTCCTGTACCTGTTGTCAGAATGGGAAACTGTCATCTCTGTTCCCTGTTTACAGGAAACAGAAGAACTTGTCTAGTGCATGAGACTGAACTGTGTTGTGTTCAAAGTGCATTTCTGTGTCAACTGCCATTTCTCACCTACTGTATCTGCAGAGCATCCAGGGTTAGAGCTAAGGCCATGATCACAGTTATAAACAATTAGGAATAAAGTAACAAAAGACAATCTCAAGGTCATGCTGGGTTATCCATCAGGGAATCGCTGCTCTTCATGATCCATATGCCTCTTCCACTTTCCAGTAAAGCCATGATGAGAGAGCAAATGTATTTTAGCCTTTTTAAAAGTAAGTTCTCTATATCAAATCACAGCAAGATATTAAAGTCTACAAGCTACAGATATTAGATGCCACTTTGGGATGATGTCCAAGGCCTTATCCAGACCTAACTTTCTCTGATTCCAGGAAGTTAACAATAGTTAAGATAGAAAAGTCTCCAATGGGGTCTTCATAAGGTCCTGGAGCTGTCAGAACTTAAAGGGTCCGTGACTTGAGTTTGGTTATATAAGACTACCCCTGGGCTCTTTCATGCTGCAGGAGTTATTCAGTCAGTATGAATAACTGGGACAAGTTATAGGATTTCAAAGACCAAACAAATAACTTACGATCAGAAAATTCAATTTGTTCGTGAGGTGGAGAAAGGCATCCTGCCATTAAGCAGTCAGATGGAAAACATGCAAACCACAGTTTGTGGAAGAGAAAAGAACATTAAAAGCTCTTGCCCAGAAGCACAGGCAAGTGCAGGAAACATACTCAGCAAAGTCAACGTGTCTATTATAAATGTGGGAGACAGGAGCCACAACACTGACTGAAATCCCAATCTGTGAAATAACCAGCAACATCACTCACAGGCCAATCTCTCCAATGGGGAGCACTGAGGAGTCTATGAGATTTGCTCATGAGATGGGTTTGGAAAGAAGACTCTATTCAAGTGAAAATGCTCTCTGGGTCAGGAACGACAATGTGCCAAATTCCAGTGATAGGCAAAGATAGCACAAGGCACAATTTGACAGGGCCACCTTTTTCTATTAGGTAAAAAGTTAATGGGGTTCCTGGGTGGCTGTCAGTTAAGTGTCTGACTCTTGATACTGACTTAGGATGTGATCTTGCAGTCGTGAGATCAAGCCTCACATTGAACCCTGCGTAGGGCTCCATGCTGAGCACAGAGTCTGCTTGGGATTCTCTTCATCCCTCACTCTCTGCCCCTCCCCCACTTGTACTTTCTCTCTGTCCCAAAATAAATATATAAACTTAAAAAAAAAGTTAATATCTTCTCTGGAAATAGAATAAAAAGCTCATAATAAAGCACACGTTAATTACTGTTGCAAAGGATCTCAGAGAATTGCTGTGAATGGGGTAGTAGCAAAAATAATATTTCATTGTATATTCAAAAGTGACTATTACCTAAAGCAAAATCTGGCTGCTTTTTGCTGCCTTCTTATCCTGGTGTCACCTCTTTTCCACATCAAGGAAACTGTGGTATGTAAAATCAGACCCTATAATACTGCTATCGTTTTGGCATTTCTTGTAATATTAAGGTAGTATAATCAGGGCCACTACTCGCCCATTTGCTACTTTTGTGCAAATTTGAAAAAGAATTTCCCTTCTTCCAGGTGGATGCAGTCCCATGTTGGAGTATGCAGTTTGGCAAACAGAATGTGGGCTGGATTTAGTCCCATTCACTCTCAGCCTGATGCCCTTATGCAGGTACAACATTCTTTCAGTCTCTAGAGGGTGGGGCCTGTTACATATGAGGTTCCATTATACATCAGTGGGTGCAGCAGGTGCTGTTGGGGCCTGGTCATATGCCCCCAATCATTCAGGAGGTCACCTGCAGCTTCAGTGTTCAGCTTCCTGTATAAGCTAAGACTTCTTACCTCAAGCTCCTGCAACTCTCTGCTTGAGGGCTTTTTCTAGCTTCAGGAACATGCTAGATAAGACAGGGACTAATGCCAAAGGGCAGTATTTAAATCAAATAGGGGTGGAATGGAGTTGGTGGGTACATTCCCCAGCCTCATCACCCCTAGGTGAATCAAACTGAGGTGCATCTGTGTGGTGTCTCATAGGTCCTCAGCAAGATTGAGCCCCAGTGGCCAGAGTGGCCATATGTTTATCAACACACTCTCTGTTGACTTTCTTTCCTTCCTTGCTTCATTTCTTCATTCCCTCTCCATGTTTCCTGGGATCATCTTCCAAGTCTTGGTACCTAAATCCTTCCCTCTGAGTCTGCTTTTGGGGGAACCCAAAATAAGATAATAGGCTTCCTCACTATAATTCTAACTCTTGGTTTAATGTACCTGTCAATGTTTAGAGCTTTAAATCTAAATTGACCAGTGTAGAAAATTCTTCATGAATGGAAGTACTCTTTCACAGATCAGATAACTTTAGGAAAGGAACAAACCACACTATAAAGAGAAAAGAAGCAAAATGGTCATCCAGAGAACATACAATGAGAAAAGATTTCCACAACTGTCTTAAAGAAATTCTATTTAAAGGAAAAGCAAACCACCTATCCTGGCAGTGTCAGTAGGGGAGGAAGAGCAGGAAGAAAACTGAATGACTGTGCTTATTAGTATCTGTGTAATAGAGAACAGTCTTCAGGTTTAGTGTGCCTATCTCACATGGAAGTTTAGGAAGACAGAATGAATAAAGGGGCAAAACCACAGTTCTCTGAACCTCACCGCAGGAGCTTGCTGGAGGCTGGCCAGAAAGAGAAGCAAATGGGCATGGGGACAGACACAGTATGGAACAGGTGCTGCTCATCCATCCACCAAGTTTTGAAGTTAGTTCCCAAATGTGGGGACTCAATCAAGCATTTATAAAGCCCTTACTATGGTATATGGTATATACTGAGCACAGTGGTGGGCACTGCCTAATGGGGGCCCAAGAGAGAACTGGACATAAACTTTGTCCACAAGGAACTTGAAGATTAGTAAAGAACATAAGATATGCCAAGGCATTTGGAAGAGGCCAAAATAACTATCCACAAAAACAACTGCCTACTAGGCTCTAAGAATCTTAAGATCAGGGCTGTATTTTATTAATCATTATATGGCCTATAGGACAGTGCCTTGAATATGGTAGGTGCTCACAGATGCGTGGTGTTTGAGTAACCCAAAGAAGAATCTTATTCTGTAACACAAAATTTCATGGAAAGGCAGAAAAGGCAAAAAGCCATTGTGGCTAGGGGAATATGAGAAGGCTCATGGAAGAGGGGGCATTGGAGCTAATTGACAGTTCCAAAGTAAAGTATACCAAAGTAATGGACTCTGTTGACTTTTCCTTTGCTTGTTGGCAGAGATCTGTGCTTAGGTTTGGAGATTTGTCTATTCTTCCATCTCTCCTTGCTGTCTAATAGATGCATATTCAACTTTGACCTTTTAATATTTTTTTAAATGGTTTGCTGTTAAGACATTCTAAGTCACAACATTTTCATCTCTTCACATCAATGGAAGGATATTATTTCATTGCTTTTACTACAGCCGAGGGACCACCGTCAGTTTATTTTTTATTGGTGTTCAGAGATATACTTACAAACACAAAAGTTCATTTGAAGCTGAGAAACAAAAAAATGGGAAAATGTGCCCTATTTGGGAAAGCCAAGCCTCCCAAAGAGAAAAGGAGAGGCTGTCAAGTAGATTTATGTCTTAATTTGTGATTCTTCTTCTTCCAACTTATAGCACCCTACTCCTTGACACCCTCGCTCACTTTGCCTCTGCTAGGAATGACAACAGTAGGCACTCTGTGTATGACAAAGGAGCAGCACAGGTTTCTGTGGAAGACCTTAACTTAGGGAAACCCTTGGACAAGCAGTGGTCCCTGTAGATCCAACAGAATCAGCAACTGCCAGGTGGATGGATTAACTTTTCATTAATTGTCCAACCACATGAAATTGCCATTTCTGTTCATTGGCAATTTGGGTCAACAAATGGTTGAATAGCAGCAGTTTTCCATTGTTCAAACTAATAGTTTTACAGGACAACTAGTACATCAGCTAAGAAATAAAAGTGAATAAATAAATCTTCAGGCTTTTATTCTCTGATCTCAATTCTGGCCTTGAAATCTGTCCACATAGAAGGGATGTACTGCATAAAAATTCCTAGTAAGTCTAATGAAGACACCACAGGGAGAGTAGATTTAAATTATCTCAGTCCATGAACAAGGATGGGTAAGCAACAGAGAACATGCCTGTTCTTAGCCCAATCTAATGGTCACGCCTCTCTGGGACTCCTCCCAGTGGTGCTGCTAGAAAGCTGATTCAAGTTCCTGCCCCTGTGACCAGCCAACTTCTGTCTCCCACTCTTACTTTTGGACACAGCGAAATCCCTTTATTTTGGTGTCTTCCCAGGCATCTCCAAAGCCACTTTGCTTCTACCCACCTACCCACATACTCCCTTCTCTTCCCTTTAGCTCTCCAGTAAATTTAGGTTCTAAAGGTTTAGGCTTTTGCTAAAAGTGTAGCCTTGGAGACTTTCTGCTTACTGATAAAATAAACTTCCCCTGGGGCAAGGGTTGTGGGAGGAAAAAATGGGAAAAAAATGTAATTAATATCACAAATTATTTAGCCACAGGAGAATTTATGGTAGAGTGGTAAGGGTTAGAAATATGTAAGAGGTTCTCCTTACTAATTTTGCCTGGGTCAAACTAATTCTCTTGATACTTTAGACCATTTTAAGACCAAGAGAATATCCTGGAATCATTTCCCTCCAGGCCCTCTTCCTCTAGGGAAGCAAATTAGCATGGCCTGCACCCACAAAGGAAGGACCAAGGCTATTGTGGGTTTGTAGAACAGATTTGGGTTGGTTCCCACCATGTCTGAACTGGTTCATGAAAAATAATCCTGACAAAGAGCACAGGACTCATTTTCAGACATTTAGGATCAGAACAGGGCAGGACAAAGGAACTTCCTCTTTGAGCCCTGAGGTCAGGCTCCCACTTTGCATTTCTTTTGACTCTTAGAGCCATTCAAAATTTTTGTTTCAAGACTGCTTCAGGCTCTTCTCTGCCCATTCACATGTGGGCGGCACTGGTTTATGTTTAAATGTTGGTTTTTTTTGGTTGTTGTTATTGTTTTTATTTGACTTTCCGTTTGCCCAGTTACCTGGGTGATTGATTTGGCTTTTTAAAAAGCCACTTTCAGAAGCCTTAACTTTCCATGCACCACTAACAGCAAATATTTCAAGCCTGAGTCAGACAGCCACTGTCTTTGGGGAGGTCACCATGGTGAGGACTTCTCTTCAGTGGTGTTCTCTCCTGCATGAGATCCAGCCAAGGAAGTGTCTAAAGGGATGAGCTGGAGAATGCTCTTGATGCACAAAGAAGTTGGAGTTTCAGCCAGGCCTTCCGAAATTCCATGCAAAGGTGCACTTGGATGATTTAGAGAAGACAGTAAGCAACAGAAAGTAAAAGAATAGCTGACATAACTCTGCTCCAGAATGGTCTGTTAAACAATGTCGTTTTCTGACATCATCTTGGAAAAGTAGACAAAAGGACCTCACCAGAGGAATATGTATCAATGACAAAACCTTTATGTTGGATAAGAAATGAGAGATAGTAAAAATGGATTAAAGCATCCTGTGGAGTTAGGAAGCAATAAAACATGTATGAATAAATCTTCATTTAGGATGGGAATCTCAATGCCCAGAAAAAACAAACAAACCTGCAGCTCACTGAGTTAGGACATGTTCTTTTCTTAGTTCCTCAATGTGTAAGAGGAGTGAGGAGCTTCCTGGCTTGTTGGGAAGAAAAAGCTTCAGAGGGAAACAAAGGGGGGCAGGCTTAGGCTTGTTGGTGGGGCTGAGCCGTGAGCAGATGAAAAACTAAAACAACAGTCACAATGATGAAATGCTTCTAAATGGCTCCGAAGGACTTGGAATGAGGCCCCATATCCACTATCTGACCATTTAATCTCTGTGATAGAATAATCCAATATGCATTTTCCTCTTCCACTCCGCGCAAAAGGTTGTAGAGGTTGAAAGACAGCAGTGAATGGCACCTTACCTTATGAATGTGGAACTGAAAGGTGTTGAAAAACCAAAGGAATTTTTTTTGACATCTATTTAGTACCACAATCATACAATGTCAACCCTGAGGTCATAGGTTTAGCAAGCTTCTCCACTTACAGAAGAAAAAAGATACTTAGGGGGAACTGAACCCCCCCCCACCCCATTTTTTAACCAAGAGCCTTTAGGTAATTTTTCATGGCACTATGAGTTCTGGGGTCATTTTCAAATATTGAGCTCACTCTCTGTCCAAAGATGGTGTGGGCAACTTTTTATCCTCATAGGCTAGCTCACATAGGATGTAATTCTTAGCACAGCTTCACAGCAGAAAGGGGGTTTGTCTCTTAGCTTAGGAAAGAATGATGAGACTAGAAACCCACAACCCAGAGCAGAACACAGAGAGATAAGTGATGACACTTTTAAGAGTGGTTAAAATTGTCTGTGGATTTCTACTTTTTGCAAAGACTTCTTCTTATGAACATAGATACCTTTCGGCTTTTTTGAGGATGTACCATATTGCCCTATACTCTGCTATTGTTCCTTATAAGAATTTCAAGATCCTCTTTTTTTAATGTGCTGATTAAAAAAAAAATTAGGTTTATTCATTTATTTTGAGAAAGAGGGCAAGTGGGATAGGGGAAGAAGAGAGAGAGGGGAGAGAGAATCTCAAGCAGGCTCTACACTGTCAGCCTGACACAAGGCTTGAACTCATGAACTGTGAGATCATGACCTGAGCTGAAACCAAGAGTCAGATGCTTACCCGACCGAGCCACCCAGTTGCCCACATGTGAATTTTTAAAAACTGAGATATAACTGACATACATTAGTTTCAGGTGTATACTATAATGATTCAATATATGTATATATTGCAAAATGGTCATCATAATAAGTCTAGTTAACACCCATCACCATGCAGTTACAAATGTTTTTTTCTTGTGAGGAGAATTTTTAAGATCTACTATTTTAGCAACTTTCAAATACACAATACGGTATTAGTAACTACAGACCCTCTTCTTTATGTATCACATGCTGCCCAGTTCCCATGAAGGAGAGTGAGGGCTTTACTTAGTAGCTCCCCTTAATTTTCTCAACAATTGAGATGTTACAATTACTTTTATCAATGGCATGTTGTTAGGACCATGCAGGAAAAAGTGTTTATTTTCAATTGAGAACTGACACATTTTCATAAATCCCAAGCCCTAGGTTCTTCAGATTTCAGACTCTGTAAATTAATTTTATCAAAACAAAGAAGCAGAAGAAGAAAGCCTACATCACCCTGGAACCAATTTGTCTTATGCATTTCTAAACTAATCCAAAGGCAGTGATGTTTGTTTCTACCTTCACCCTGCCCCACCACTTTAGATTTACATGCCTTTGCCATCGGGCCAAATTTGGGGCAGGGCTAGGGGAGAGAATGGATGTCAGAGGAGACACACATTTTACTTTTTATTCACACAAATCTGTTCAACTTTTATTACAGTCATGTGAGCTCTCTAGGCAAGTGAAAATTTTGAATGAACTCAGTTTCAGTGACCAGGAGTGGAAACATAAAAAGAACTATTCAGCCTCTCTGGTTTCAGAGATAAGTACAAAGGGTAACTGGCATTAAGTCTGTAGTAATAGCTGCTCTAAGTACTGACCATGATTTGAATCGCTCAATAACTGATTCTGGGGAGGCTAGAATATTTATCAAGCCATTAGGAGAGGCTGTTTCTTGCTGATAAGATGCCTACAACTGATGAGGTCCACCTGAAGACGCAGATGAGGCTGGGCTGAATTTATAGCCATTTTCAGTGAGAGCAAAAAATGTTCCTCTTAAGAACAACATCAGACATTCATCAGCAAAATTATCAATCTGTCTCCTGGGGCGAGCCTATAGAATCTTCACGAAACACGGTTGGTGAACAAGGTAACTAGATACTAACTACACTTAGACTTGGCCAGAAAGTCAGAGTTTCCCTGATTTGGAGGCCGAGGAAGTAGGGATATAAGAGTCATTAACCTATGGATCTCACTTTTCAGAAAAATCTTACACTGAATTATAAGGTGCCAGATATGTGATGATCCTATGATTAAAAAAGTTAAATGACTCATTTTATGTAACTTGAGGGCCTTATTTTGGTTCATTACTATAGGGGGATAAGTTGCAATACAGACAATTTATTAAAGTCAAAAACAAGCAGCAATAAAGCAGCAATCACCTGCATTTTATTTTACTTCTGTGAAGCTTTGCAGCTATGTGTAACTTCAGTGCCAGTTTTTACATTTTGTATTTATAAAAAATTACACATAGACTATTTCATACTTAAAATATATGACTTTAGCAGCTTTTGAAATTTAAACTTGTGTTTCCAGATAGATTCTATTTTTACATTTTTAAAAAATGTTTATTTATTTTTGAGAGAGAGAGAGCATGAGCAGGGGAGGAGCAGAGAGAGAGGGAGACACAGAATCCAAAGCAGGCTCCAGGCTCTGAGCTGTCAGCACAGAGCCCGATGTGAACTCAAACTCGTGAACCATGAGACCATGACCTGAGCAGATGTCAGATGCTTAACAAACTGAGGCACCCAGGTGCCCCCAGATAGATTCTATTTTTAAAAATAAAATCTATGATGAGAGGCAGATATGCTAACCATGTAGGGTGACTGGATGGTCTGTTCAGCAGACTAATGGCCCAAATCCCTTAATGCCTTTAATAGAACATTCTTCCTACCTTCTCCTTGGTTGATTTTCAAAGGGATATAGACTTGCTCTTTTTTAAAAAAGTGTACTTATTTATTTTGAGAGAGTGAGAGAAAGAAAGAGGGAGAGAAAATGCAAGCAGGGGTAGAATAGAGGGAGAGAGAATCCCAAGCAGGTTCCACGGTGACAGCACTGAGCTGACATGAAGCTGGATCCCAAGAACTGTGTAATCAAGACCTGAGCTGAAACCAAGAGTCAGACACTTAACCAACCGAACCACAGGCACCCCTAGATTTCTTCTTAATTAGCAACACAAAATTTCCCTCTTTCTAGGCTCAAACTATCTGCTTCCCAACATTTGCCTGTAGCTTGCTTATAAGAAATAATATTTACGGAGGATTGATTGGAAAATAGTTATTTTGCTCCACTTGATAGCCTAGATTTTTATTTCTGGATCAAACCAGATCATCAGAGAAATGGCTATTTGCTTCCTACTGGGTTCCCCCTGACCTTGAAGAATGATTTTTAGAAATGTGGATTGGTTTTCCAGCTTTGGCCTGCTTTTCAGAATTCTCTAACAAATAGCACTATATGATTTGTTGCTGTAAGGCTAGCTGTGGTGGAAAGCATCAGTTGTCTCCCACTCCTTCCCTCTGTCCCACCCAAACATCTACTGTAGGAGGAGAGCTCAATCTTCCAAGGTGGGAAAAGTGTGTGTGGATGTGCACATGTGTGTGCACACGTACATGCATGTGTGCATGTGCACACGTATGTTCTCATTTCATTTACACTTGTGGCTTCTCTGGCCTCCTTTTCAGCTTTGATCATGAAGACTCAGAGCCACCCTTGTGGCCCCACTTTGGGCTACTGCATACCTGTTAAGAGTACAGACTCTGAAGCCACACAGCCTGGCTTTGAATTCTGCTCTACCAACTGTAGCTTAACTTAATATTAGGATATTAGAAACAATATTAGAGATTATCTAATACTCAGTTGCCTCTCCTGGAGCCCTTTTCTGTTCTCTCCTATTGTGAATGTTACCCGAGTGCCTCTCATGTCTTCAATATATTGGAGGGATTCATGACAAAAGTACTCTGAGTTCAAACCCAAATTCTTGCTGTTCTGCCACTTTCTTGGCAGCGTGTGAACAAAGGACAACAGGATGGATGAGGAACCTGCATCTGTAAGGTTGCTGCTGCATGGATAGCCTGAACCCCTTTCTTGGAGACCCCACTCCTAGTCTCCAGGGTGGCTATGCCCAGGAGACAGTATCAGCTCCAGAAAGCTTGGGCTTTGCTTCAGAAGCAGCAAAAACCAATGAGAAAAATCTTTCTTCTTTTCTGATGTGCCTTGTTCCGACACATTTCAGACACTAGATACACTAGATTCTGAGTTTGGGGCTTGCTTGAGAGCCTAGCCCTTACACTGGCACTAAACAGATAAAATATTAAGCACCAGTGTGTTCCCCAAATCATTAGCAGCTAGTCCACAGGTAATGAATTCAGCCGTAGGCTATTTGGGGCCTGTTGTTTTTATTTCCTACCCATAGCATGCACTTTTCGGTAATGAACTCTCCCTGCACAAAATGAAGGATATACACTGTGCCCCCAGAAGGCTTGGAATGCCTCATTTATGCCAGAAACGATGGCCCTGAGGGCTCCAAACCCTCCATCAGGAGCAGGGAGGAAAAAAAGACAGTCACATAGCTGTCTAGCCTTGCTGACTGGCTGGATGAGAAAACTCTATTTCTTAAATCAAATTACTGATTTGAAACAGTTTAGAGTATTTTAAAAGTCTGTAAAAATGGATCAAAATTACATGGCACAACTTTTTCCCCTTCCATAATTTAAATTCCTTCATTAGTTGACCATTAATTTTAATTCTTACACTAACCCTAGGAGGCTGGTGGCTTTGGCTCCTATCATATTTGAGCTCCTGTTGGAGAAGCCAAGTCTCAGGAGAAGTTAAGTGGATTTCCAGAGATGTCCTGATAAGTGAGTGCAGACAGATTTCGAAGTCAGTCTTAGTTCCCTAGTCTGGTATTGAAACCTTCAAATTCCTACTAGTCTAACCTTAAGAGTCCCCCGAGGAAAAAAAAAATTAAGTGAGGAAGAGCAATTCACTTTATATCAGGCTACACAAATATTTTTAGCAAAAGGGAGAAGCACATTTTCAATTTAGACAAGGTATCAGCTAGACAGACAAATTATGCAACCCTAAGTGAGTTGCTGAATTGTAAGGCTTTGGAATGGCGTAAGTTCCATTCATTAAACTATCAAAGAAACTTTGTTTCATGTACATTTGTGATCATGGGTGTTTGGGGGGGGGGGGCGTTATATTACCAGAATTTTGCTTATTGCCCTTTGGAATATAAATATCATACAGTTTAAATACAAGGTATTATTTGAAACTTGTTTCTTGGCACTAGACTCATGAAGTCAGCTACTAGTTATTTCCTGCCTGGCCTTTACAAAGGCTGTATTGGTCTTTTAGTTCAATGCTCTGAATCATAGTGAGGGATTGTAGTGATTGTGTTTAAGAAATTGTCTTCAAATATGCAAAACAGTAAGTTAAGTGTGGAGTGAACTTGGCTATTTGATCTTTAAATCCAGAAGAATATTGCAAAAAAAAAAACCAAAAAAAAAAAAAAACCACACACACACACAAAATGAGGGTTAAGGATGGGGGAGAGAGAAAATAATTCTCCTCTAATGTATATATTGATACATTCCTTTCACTATGAATATTATTATGGCTAAAGGCTGAGCAGGGGCAATGTAATATGGCAGAACTGTTTAACAAGTCTGGGAATGAATTTGTTTTCAGTGATTATCAGGTATCAGGACTATTTGTATTATGACTGAAAACCCAACCCAAACTGATTCAAGTCAAGAGGAAATGTATTTGCTGATGTAAGCAGCCATTCCAGGCAAATCTGTTTTCAGACAAGGCTTTACTTAGCAGGGATACCAGGACCCAGTCTCTCTACCTCTGGGCTTGGCTCTGTTTTCTGTAATGTGTTGGATTCATTCTTTGGCTTCATGGGTTTCCAGGAGGTTATAGCAACTATTTCCTCTCATTATGCTCAACTTGAACTACAGAAGTTTCACTAAGAGTTTCATGGCATCTCACCATCCTGTGGCCAGCAGAATCTGAAGTTCTGGATGGCTGTGCCTATGCCACATGACATCTATGGAGTTTGGTGTGGAGTCAGTTCTGCCATTACCTGTGTGGATTGAGAAGGGGAGGAGAACAGATACTCAAAACAGAATGGGGAACTGTTAAAGGAAAGAGGGTGAATGGATACCATAAGGCCAAAATCCTATTTCTTTTAACGCAGCATGGTCATTAGTGGCAGTAATAAAGGAAAAATACATTGGAATTTTGCAGTCTTGGTACATTTGCATTTGCTCTTTCTTCTGTCTGGAATATGTTTCCCCCACCTCTCTGAAGAGACAATTTCCTGATACCTTCACTCTGTCCCACTTACTTAACATTGTTTATTTCCTTTATGTAACTTTTCTCAATTTGAAAGTACTAGGTTTATTCACTTGTCTATTTCCTGTGTCTTCCCACTAGAATTATACTCCTTCAAGGCAAGGGCCTTGTTTATATTACTCACTTTTGAATCCTCGGCATCTAGAACAGCGCCTGATACATAAAGGATCAATAAATGTTTGTTGAATAAATGTTTGGGACACAGAAAGAACAGAGTGTATTAGAGATAAAACCACCCATTTTGTCAAATAAAGACAACAGTGTGAATCACTGCACTTCAGGCAGAGGTTCTGAATTTCTTTTGTGCAATGGACTCCTCTGGCAGTCTGGTGAAACCTATGGACCCCTTCTGAGAATATTTTAAAATGCATCAAAAAACACATTGGGTTTTCAATCAAAATTATTTAGGAATACAGTTATTAAACTAAATATTTATAAAATAGCAATATATATGCTTTATTAATAGAGAAAATAACAAAAATTTCATGATGCACCTAATAAATAACATGATTTTAAAGTAATGCTGACAGTAAACAGTATTTCAAGATAACAGCAATACCTATAATGTATATGAAATATATGTGATTTCTAGCACATTGGTAACAACGTCACAGGTGTGCTCATACTACTACTGTAGCTTGTTGCCTACTATTGTAATTGAAGGAAATGCTAAACTTCTTTAGAGGTTACTGAAAATGAAGATGAAATTTTTTTCCCCATCTAAGATTATGGATCTCTGGATTCTATCTACAGACCTCTTGGGTGGGGGCTGTGGACAAAAAGGTACAAACTTTTAGTTATAAAATAAATAAGCTCTGGGGATGTAATATACAGCATGGTAACTACAGTTATTAATATCATATTGTATACCTGACAGTTGCTAAGAGAGTAGATCTTAAAAGTTCCCATCACAAGAAAAAATTTGTAACTGTATTACAATTTGTAATGATGGATATTAACTAGACTTATTGTGGAGATCATTTTGCAACATATTGAATCATCACATGTTGTACACTTGAAACTAATAAGATGTTGCATGTCAATTATATCTCAGTTAAAAAAAAACAATCCTGGACTAAGGGCTTCAACACTCCACAAATGGGGCAAGATTGAGAATTAACATTAGAGCAATCAACAGTAATGCCTAAATCTAATCTTTAATTACCTAGTTGTGACAGTAATTATTTCTCTCTCTCTCTCTCTCTCTCTCTCTCTCTCTCTCTCTCTCTCTCTCTTCCTCCCTCCCTTGCTCCCTCCTTATTATCTATGTATGAACTATTAGGATACTATGTATTTCTCACCAATAGAGGTAATTTAGTTCTCATTTAAATACAGTTTTCTTGCCCTCATAGTAAGTACTGAATTAAAGGACTCCTTAAGTACTGCTAAGGAAAAATAACCTGACCAGGTGATGTACACTATTGTTACCATTCTGGTTCTGTAATAGGAGAGAACAAAAATTCATAGAATGGGTGCTCCTACAGGGATAAACTGTTTAGCTCAAGTGTGTCAAGACCTACAATATATGCAGGGAAGAGTTGAGGACATTAGATAATTCTCTTCTATAACATGCTCACATATCACATTTTCCTTTTGCATGAGGAAAAGAATCCATTTATCATGAGTTTTCCTTTTTCCTGTAAATAATAAAATACAAATCCCAGTGGCTGTGATGCAATGCATTTACCTCTCTGACCTTATGTTTTATGGTAATTTCTTTATTTCCGTCTCTGTAGCTTATACTAAATTCCACTGGAGAAGAATTCACTCACTTACTTACTTCAGGTTTGGAAATATGTAAAGGGGTGAACATCACAGATTTCATTCTTTCTTCTCACTCTTGATTTCAAAAAATTATCATCCAACAAAGGTGGGGCCCAAAAGAGAAACAAGAACTCAGAAAATACACAGAAAGCCACCTGTGATGCTCTCCAAACTAGAAAATGAGGCCGTGTGAGTGAATGCATCCATTCCAATAAGGGTCTTAAAGAGATATTTAAACATTTACTTTCTACTCTGACTCAAGGACAAACTGTGACCCTCACACAAACTTTTTCTTGATTCTTCTAAGGTATCATCAAGAATTTAGTGGGGCACCTGGGTGGCTCAGTCGGTTGAACCATCTGACTTCTGCCCAGGTCATGATCCTGCACTTTGTGGGTTTGAGCCCTGTGTTGTGCTCTATGCTGACAGCTCAGAGCCTGGAGCCTGCTTCAGATTCTGTGTCTCCCTCTCTCTCTGCCCCTCCATCTCTCTCTGCCCCTCCCCCACTCTATCTCCCAAAAATAAAAAAAACATTAAAAAATTATTTAAAAAAAGAATTTAGTGAAATGGTTATAACTTTAAAAATTTTGAAACATTGTGAAGTGTAGTCGTTTTGTCATATAAAGTTTGCACTCTCAGATGTTTTCAACAATACCTATTCCAGCAAGGACAGGACATTTATGGGAGACTATATGTGATCTTCCTCTCTGGGGTCCAGATATGTTTCTGAGTCAACCTCTCTCAGAATCCACCACTTTGTGGTAAGCAGGAGACTGATTATCTTCAGTCATTCATGCTGCCAGGAGGTCACAATTTTCTCCAAGATTCCCACAAAGCCTGAGGCTCTCTTGCCTTTGTCTAGAGCAGTCTTTTCCCTCAGGAGAAGGATGAGAATGAAGTAGGAATAGGTTTCCATGAATCCCTAAATAATCACTATGTATTTCAGGAAATAGCCTGAAGTGGCAAAATATGGTTTCTGTGATGGTTGTGTTGTGGTGATGAAAAATTGACAAGTTTCACGACCACCAGAGCAGCATTACATTTGATGTAATATGAGGTTTATGCCAGGTGAAATAAGTCAGATAGAGAAAGCATATGATTTCACTCATATGTAGAATTTAAGAAACGAAACAAAGAAAAGAAAAAAGGGAAAACCTCCAAAACAGACTCTTAACTGTAAAGGACAAACTGATAACTATCAGAGGAGAGGTGGGGGGTGGGCAGAGATGGGTTAAATACGTGATGGGGATTAAGAGTACACTTCCCGTGAGGAGCACTGAGTAATGCACAGAATGGTCAAATTGCTACACTATACACCTGAAACTAATAGAACACGGTATGTTAACTACATTGGAATTAAAATAAAAGTCTGTATTTAAAAAACATAATATGAAACAGTATCTGTGTTTTACTATTATTTTGTTCTGAAACTTTTTATATAGACTTTTTTTTTCACCCTGAGTCAGGCAACAACATGAATTCTTGACTTGATGACATCTCTTTAGCTTATTATTAATTATGAAAAGATAATTCAGCCAGTTCATGCTGAAAATACAGAAATCAGGTAAATGTCTTAAATGTTATTTTAGCCATGAATGAATAATTAGATTGAAGCTTTCATAGTCACAGTATCAGAGTTTATTGAACTTCTCTTAAGCCCTATAATAAATGAACTATCTCTGAACTTAGATATCAATAAAATATTTTTCCATTAAAAATGCATTGAGTAGTTGAAAACGGAGAATTTCTCAATGTGATTCAGTTTATGCTGTATGAAGCAGAATGTTAGATCTTTATATACTAACAACTTCAAAAGTTACCATGGAAAATTAAATTATAGCAGAAATTTATAAATTCTGGTGAGTATAAAAGGGCACTGGAGAAGGGAAGAAGCAATTTGGATTTGGTAAATAATTTGATCTTTAAATTCTTTTGAAATAATTTTTAAATATAAACAGTGTCTTGGCTCCTCAGAAGTAGCTTCTAGTTTGAAACTGTTGGAGGGAAATTTGGGTCTTTTTTTTTTTTAATTCTTAATTTAAAAAATTTTTCTTAAGTTTACTTATTTTTGACAGAGAAAGAGAGAGAGCAAGAACAAGTGAGGGAAGGACAGAGAGAGAGGGAGAAAGAGAATCCCAAGCAGGCTCCACATTATCAGCACAGAACCCAATCAATGCTAGGCTCAATCTCACCAACTGTGAGATCATGACCTGAGCCAAAATGAAGAGTCGGACACTTAACCAAGTGTCCACACTGAACCAAGTGAGCCACCCAGATGCCTTGATTCTTACTTTTAATTCATAAGTAGTAGAACCTATTTCTAAATGATTAATAGGTTTAAATCCTCAAAAATTTTCTTTATAACCATATAACATTCTATAAAAGTCTTGGTTATCTCATGAATTCAATTTATAAACACATTTTAAATAATCACGAGTTGTTGAATTAGCAACAAGATAGTCTTTAATTGTTGCAAAATCTTTACTCCATTTTATAATCACTGAAGGATGTTTCTAAATGAACTGGAAGGCACCCAAAACAATGGGACTGATGCACAGTTCTCCAGGCATATGAAATACTTGTTCAGCTGTCTACACCTTCAGTTAACCTAATATTTGAATGTGCAAGGGGCATCCTTTTGTGAGATTTCAGTGTCAGATTTATGAAAACAGATTCTGGGTTACCAGGTGCTATGGCCAGAAAAGAGAATCAGTTTCTTTTCTTTGTATCTCTTGTGAATTCTGAGAAACATGTAACAAAAACACCAACATACTGTCAACTAGGCAGTTTACTAATCAATGAGCTAATGTATGTAGATGAAAAAGTGTCTAGAAAGAAACTGTGACATCATATATTTTCTCCTATTAATTATTAAAAACACAGTTTAGAATAAAACACCAATACACACATACATAAAGTAATTAAAGTAGAGCTAGTTTGCTAGGTTTCTCCAGAGGAGGTGTTCTTCACTGTCCAGTCACCTGTGATTAACTGACTGATCTGGCAACACCACTCACTCTTGATTCTCTGCACTTTTATCTTTTAAGGCCGGTCCAGAGTACCAAATGCTGACTCAGTTGGCTCACTCCCACTTCTTCCCCTTCCCTGGTTCTAGCAAGAACAGAAAAGAATGGAGTGACTGCCTTCATATCAAACACTCCTTGAGTACCTTTTACATGCTTGACCTCATTCTCATTACTTTGGCTGAGGGAAGGATAAAGCATAGTTCCAGTTCTCATGGAGCTTGCAGTCCAATGAAGGGGATCAATACCTAAACCTTGGGATTAGGAACCTAGGGCCTGGGGATTTGTACTTTTGAGAAGCACCAGAGTTGAATATGGGTTATGCCAAAATTTAATAATCATGACTTCAGGATGAGTTTATAAACTTCACAAGGTTTTACCAAATAACAAAGTTACCAATAAGTTACCAATGATCAAAAACATGTAATTTTTCTGGTGTGGGCCACTGGTTCTGAGATACTTTATTTGGTTATATGCTCAAGAGCTACTTCATTCCCTTCCCATAGAGCAAAATAAACACTCTCAGCTTTAAAGTGACTTGATATAATCTCTCCCTTTTATAAGCTTGTAATTTATCTGTGTATTCAATGAACAATTTGAGAATTTTTACTAAGATAAGAATGCTTGGAGCAATGATTTCTGTTGATTTCAGTTAGTTCTTAAGAGACAAAGGAGATACTGCACTATGTTGAATGGAAAGCTCAACCAGTAAGGAATTTATTTTTACAACCTAGGGCCTCATGATTACCTCAGAAATCCTAAAGAATACATCCTGGCCTTAACAGGCACATGAAAAGATGTTCAACGTCGCTCCTTATCAGGGAAATACAAATCAAAACCACACTCAGATACCACCTCACGCCAGTCAGAGTGGCCAAAATGAAGAAATCAGGAGACTATAGATGCTGGAGAGGATGTGGAGAAACAGGAACCCTCTTGCACTGTTGGTGGGAATGCAAATTGGTGCAGCCGCTCTGGAAAGCAGTGTGGAGGTTCCTCAGAAAATTAAAAATAGACCTACCCTATGACCCAGCAATAGCACTGCTAGGAATTTATCCAAGGGATACAGGAGTACTGATGCATAGGGGCACCTGTACCCCAATGTTTATAGCGGCACTCTCAACAATAGCCAAATTATGGAAAGAGCCTAAATGTCCATCAACTGATGAATGGATAAAGAAATTGTGGTTTATATACACAATGGAATACTACGTGGCAATGAGAAAAAATGAAATATGGCCTTTTGTAGCAACATGGATGGAACTGGAGAGTGTGATGCTAAGTGAAATAAGCCATACAGAGAAAGACAGATACCATATGGTTTCACTCTTATGTGGATCCTGAGAAACATAACAGAAACCCATGGGGGAGGGGAAGGAAAAAAAAAAAAAAGAGGTTAGAGTGGGAGAGAGCCAAAGCATTAGAGACTGTTAAAAACTGAGAACAAACTGAGGGTTGATGGGGGGTGGGAGGGAGGGCAGGGTGGGAGGGAGGGCAGGGTGGGTGATGGGTATTGAGGAGGGCACCTTTTGGGATGAGCACTGGGTGTTGTATGGAAACCAATTTGACAGTAAATTTCACATATTAAAAAAAAAAAAATAAATAAAAAAAAAAAAAAAAAAAAAAAAAAAGAATACATCCTGGCCTTGACAACTTGGACAAAGTGCTATTATGGATGCTGAGAAAAATTACTATAGATGCTTATTCTTGACTAAATTATCCAAATGCTACAAAGGGTCATTTTTCACTCATAGCCATAGATGGGCACTGCTGTAAATACTGAAGTATTCAGGACCATTTTACCCTAGCATCTACGGCCTCTAGACATTGATTCTCAAGCCTGGCTTCATCCCAAACCGGAACCCATCCCATGCTCTTTTTAAAAAAATTTTTTAATATTTATTTATTTTTGAAGGAAAGACTGACAGAGTGTGAACAGAGGAGGGGCAGAGAGAGAGAGAGAGAGAGAGAGAGAGAGAGAGAGAGGCAGGATCCGAAGCAGGCTCCAGGATCTGAGCTGTCAGCACAGAGCCCGATGCAGGCCTCGAACTCACCAACCATGAGATCATGACCTGAGCTGAAGCTGGATGCTTAACCTACTGAGCCATCCAGGTGCCCCCATCCCACACTCTTAGTGTCTGGAGAAGGTAGAGGGGCAAAACATCAGCATTTGATTCTAATGTGTGGCCAGGTTGAGACCAATAGTGCTAGACCACCTGAATGTGATACTGTTTTATGAGTACCACTGAGTATGCTCAAAGTATGGAGTCAGGTGATGCTACAGACTTTCTCGGTCTTCTTTAGGATAGCTTTTCAAAGGTCTACTCTTACAGTGTTTCTGTCTTTAGCAGAAAGCTTTGTCTTATTGAATCTGCAGGCAGAAAAGGAAAATCCTTCACATCTTGAGATGTGGTGAGTGTATAAATTGATATGCAGGTGCCATGTCCCTGGCCTGCTGACTACTGGGTCAACAAAGTCTTCTGCCTGCATTTTTATGACTCTGGTTTTGGTGGTGAAAGGATGGTCTCTCACAACCTAAGACCTTTCTTTTGGCCAAAACACTGACCAAAGTTACATCATTCATCCACATTTATTATATGTTTAATTATGTCTTGCAAAAAAAGATGTCTTGGAATTCTAATCCCAGTACCTTAGAATGTGACCTCATTTGGAAGTAAGATCTTTAGAGAGGTTTTCAAATTAAAATGAGGTCATTAGGGTGAGCTCTAACCCAACTGGACAAATCCTTTAGACAAAGGGGGATATGTGGTCACTGAGATAGACACAGAGAATGCTGTGTGAAGACTGGAGTTATGGTGCCACAAGGCAAGGAATTACCAGAAGCTAGAAGAGAAGCCTGGAATTGATCCTTCCCTAACACCTTTCAGAGGTAGAGTAGCCTTGCTAAACTAGGTCTTCTAGCTTCCAGAACTGTGAGACAATAAATATTTGTTGTTTAAGTCACTCGGTTTGTGGCACTTTGTTAAGGCATCCCTAGCAAATTAATACAACTTCCCAGATTAGAGAATTTGTAAATAATATTTTGCATTCTTACAGCTAAACAATTTTTAATTATTTGCAAAGGGCAAAACATACAGTATCAAATTACTAGCTCTCAGGAAATGGTGTTTGATGCTATTGGCCTTGAAGGATCAATGGGAGTTCAAAAGTCAAAGACTGGGGTGGGGGCGAGGCAAGGAAACAAGAGAAACAAAGATGTACAAGTAAATGTAGAATGTACTGCAGAAATAAAAATAATAAACTTTATTTGGAGTGTACATGTAAGTGCTCGGGAGCATTGAGAGAAAACACTGTAGAGTAATGCTACCATCACATTGACAAGGGCCTTGAACACCAGATAGAAGGTTTTGTGCACAGGGTCGCCTGAATGGCTCAGTTGGCTGAGCATCTGACTTTGGCTCAGATCATGATCTCACCATTTGTGAGTTCAAGCCCAGTATTGGGCTCTCTACTGTCGGCATGGAACCCAATTTGGATCTTCTGTCCCCCTCTCTCTTTGCCCCTCCCCCACTCACGTGTACCTCTCTCAAAAATAATAAATAAGCATTTTTTTTTCAAAAGGTTTTGTGCACAAACTGGCACTTAGCAGGCCACTGGCAGATGACTGTTCTTAAGCAAGGGTGTTACAATACCAGAAATGTGTCTGAAGAGACACCTCTAACAGCATGTTCTGGAATAGATTAGTCTGGGGGAAAGACTGGAAGCAGAGACTGAGCTGAGAAGTGATTGAAATAGCCCAGGGAAGTGGTGGGGGGGGGGGGGGTGATTCCATTGGGGACAGAAAGAATGAGGCTCCAGAAGCATTACCACAAAGGAAGAGAGATATGCAGGAACTTCAGGCATGTGACAGACTTGATGTGGAAATGTTTTTAGGCATGTGGGATTTTCTGGCCTATTACATCACACACCTCAGTGTGCGTGGGCATAAATAAAGCTGGCCTGAAGAGGTTCTGCAGTTACAAAGAGAATCAGGATTCTTACCCACCAGGATTCAAGTGGGAAACCCCCAATGATATTTATAACCTGGGGCATTCAGGAAATGTGACAAGGGACATGGCACTGTGTGAAACCAGTCAAGCAGCTGTGCTTAACACATTGATATCATAAGGCATGCACACATGAGCAAGAGCATCTAGAATCTTTCAATTCTACCCAAAGGCATCTGCTACACTGACCACTTATACAATCTAGTCAGGAGTCACCTGACATATGCCTGAAGTATCATCTAAGTTATTTCCCTTCTGTACGAAACAGCCATTTGTTAGTTTTCACACTTCAATCATCTTTTTATCACTTTCTCCCCCCAGCCAAAATAAACCCACAGCAAAGCAGGACAACTCTCTTTGGAAATATAGAAAAGTCACAGGTCTCATCGATGGCTGGAGCTTTCCTCATCTACAGTGCATGACAGCTGCCTAATCTGCTTGGGCAGCTCAGTGCTCACAGGTAAGTTAGATGTGACAGTGCCAACTGGATGGATTATAGTGTTCAACATCAGGTCACCCTTTCACTTGAAACTCTTTGTGAATATGGACAAGTCTGGAGCCACAGAAGCAGTGTAATCCTTCGCCCTGGGCTCTGCAGGCTGAGCCAGCTCTATATGGCTGCCTGGCTCCCTCCTCCAGGCATTAGACATCACTCACCTGGCTTCTAAGTCCTGTCCTGAGGACATAGCTTTTGTCTGCTGATAGGAAAGTCCAAGTGTGGGAGTCCCGTATTAGAGGATACTAGGGGCTACGAGCTGCTGTTCTGAGGAGCTACCATCACTGAGGGGAAG
Source organism: Panthera onca (assembly GCF_046562875.1). Lineage (NCBI taxonomy): Eukaryota > Metazoa > Chordata > Mammalia > Carnivora > Felidae > Panthera > Panthera onca. Next base: position 94,997,089 of record NC_138340.1, on the reverse strand, counting down.
ACAGCAGCTCCCTCAGCTACCCTGTAAGGCAATCTGGAATCCTAGTTGCTCACAGAGCTGAATTCTGCATCTGGTTTGTACCTTCCTAACAAATGCATAAGAACAAGACCTTAGCTTATTTCCACTGCCATCATCGTAACCTCAAAAATGCAGAGCTGAAGCATTTTTTAACAAAAGCAATTTGCACAAAGGATAAAGGATTTGATGATCATGAATAAAATAACATATATTCTACTGTTTCTCAGGGGTCCATTGGAAGGCAGTCCCAAAGTAGAGTTCAGAAAATGATTAAATATGTGAATGTAGTGAACCAGGCACACATTTACCCTTGTAGCAAACAACAGATCCTATCTCTGATAACCTTGGGAGTTGTGAAATTCACAACACACTACCGCTAATGAATGTATTGTGTGTGTGTGTGTGTGTGTGTGTTCCGGAGGAGGAGAAGGAAGGAGGAAGGGGGGGGGGGAGAGAGAGAGAGAGAGAGAGAGAGAGCGAGAGCGAGAGAGAAGAATCAGACAGGCAGAGAAAACAGTGGTAACAGATGGAGACAGATTCCTCCTGGCTTTGCAGTTTTTGGTTCTAGCAATTTGTGAATCTTTACTTCATTGCTGCCCTTGTATCCTAAAAGATACCCTTGTATCCTTTTGTGATTTCCCCCTTTTGTTTTGGCTAGCTCAAGTAGGTTTCAGTTGTTTACAGTCCAAGAGTCTTAGCATGTTGTGGGTGTTTCTCATGGTGGACCAAGCTAATTTTCACTAAAATATAATTACAGCAGCCTTTTTTCAAATTCTCTGAAAAAATGTAACTTAATGAACGATCTTGATTTTACGTTTTTCTCTCATAATTTATTTCTCAAACCACTGGCACTTGTGACGTCTTGCCTGGTTGTGAACACTAGCAGATGACAAAATGAACAAGCTGAGAAATGTTAATAGGAAAACTGAGAAATAGTCCCTTGTTCTTAGTGTACAGCTTGTTTCACCAGATGGTAAAAATAATTCTGTATTGTGTATATGTATTTACGTGTACACATAAAATTTATGTCTGTAACACGGTCTGATCTTCTGCTGGTAAAGTAGATCCCAGCTTATATGTTAGAATTAAACAGACCAATAGGGGTTTTTGGCACCTGACCAAGTTTGGGAACCGCTGCCTTAGATTAACCTAAATCTCCCGTTTCCTTCATTCTCACCTCTCTGAGGGGACTGCAGAGTCATATGGGCTCCAATCTGTCTCTCCCACCACTGTTTTATCCCCTGCCAGCCCAATCTTGAGGCTTTCACAATGGGAGCATCCTCATAATGCACACTGGCACTGCACATGCACAGGGTGTCTGTTGTGTATGGTGGAGAGGAACAGAGCCTCGATGCATGTTTAATTGGGAAAGGAGCTGTTCCTCACAATGACCTTGGGGATTGGAGGCCACACCAGAAGAAGAGCTATAGCATAGATATCTCAGAGGTTTGCTCAACCTTGGGTCAGTCCCTATGAAGAACACCTACTCATTAGACTGTTTCTTTGTCTTGCTTAGAGATTCCAGTATTTTTTGTTAGGATTGTAGATGGGGTTTAGGGTGTCTTATTAAATATAATAAAATTTTTCATATCAATTAAACATAGGGCTCACTCATTAGATGCTTTTTGTAAAATGTCTATTGAACTTCCCATAGTGTTCTGATAATAAAGGATAATTTTTATGTTTGTGGAATTTAAGACTATGTTGATTTTTTTCTTACTATTCATATGTTTTAATGAAGAGTTAAATGCTAATTATCGAATCTCCCTTTTTATGAAGATCTCTGTTGCTCATGTAGATAACTGGCAAGTTCAATATTAATGAAGCTTAGTTTCCATAAATAAGGAAATCTGGCAATTATAACTCTATTTGCTAAAATTTCAAAGGAGCCAGTTTTCCCATGGGAAGGTCATTTATTTATTCATTCTAATTTGGCATTTAAAATGATGTTGTTTATTGGATCTTCCTCATAGTTCTTGTGGTTTAGAAAATCACACTGCTCTAAATGGAGTCCCTTTCTTTTATTTGGTATTTTTAGACAGCATTCAGTTAGACAAAACCTTTATCTTTAAAACTAATTTTCCCCTAAGTTCTCTGCTACATTAATATATTTGAGAATTTTGTTTTTGTAGAGCTAGTATGTTAGGGTAAACATGAAATATTTTAATAAAATCTTTATATTAAATGTTAATTTCTAGACATAAATTTAGCATATGTTATTTTGGCTTGTAGTTTTCATTTTTCCCTCTCTGACTCCCTACTCTATTACCTCTAGTTATTCTGGGCCTTTCCCCTAGTGGGCCTGCTCTTCTCCCTAGTGGTTCCCTCATGTCTAAAGCTTCTCTGTGCTAATGGGAGGATAAAGGATAAGGATGGAGTGGACAAGCACCATTCAGGAGTTATTCAAAGTGGTCATGCCTGGACCCAGCCTCAGATATTTGATTCAGGTGGTCTGGGGTGATACCCAACATGCATATTTATAAAAAGCTCTCCAGGTAATTCTTACATACTCCCCTAGTTTGGAATTATTGCTCTCATGACTTCCTCTGTTATTGGTATAGCCACCCAGTATCTTTTTTCTTTTCAATTTCTACAATTAAAACTTATAGAACTATTCATACATAGGGCTTATGTAAGTTCTATCTAGTATTTCCTAATGCCAATTCACTTAATATACTGCATTCAAGTGAATTTTATTAAAATACTTTGTATTTATTCTTATTGTAAAGTAGTATCTATCATAAAATTTTCAAAACTCAGAAGTATAAATATGATATATAAAGTCAAGTTACTTATAATCATATCCCCAGATCTAACCAGACCTAATCAGGAAAATAGAAACCACATGGCTATTTAAAATAGGAGTGGGGCACCTGGCTGGCTTAGTCCACAGATCATGCAACTCTTGATCTCAGGCTTGTGAGTTTGAACCCCATGTTGTATGTAAAGATTACTTAAAAAATAAGACTTTTTTAAAACAATAAAATAAAGGAACTTAATGCAGGTACTTCATTATAGCAGTAATGGAAGAGGATGAGAAGTTTACTAGGGCTCAGTGAGGTAACTCAGTGATTAGTGCTTTCAGGAAGTTACTAAGGTCCCAAACTGAGAGAAAAAGGAAGAGGCAGTGCTACCACTGCCTCAGGGGCCAGGGTCACCTAGGGGGAGCTAAGAAGAGATGCCGAAGAAGTGAGGTAGCTGTTGTGGGAGAAATCTAAGTAAAAAAAGTGGAGAAAACACCTGGCTTTTCTTTCCACCCACTTTTCAGTCTTACATGCCCAATCCAGCCTGTGGGATTAGCCCCACTATGATACTGAGCAGGGAAAAGGCATACAAAATGGGTGTGAGGGCAAAAAGGCATTGCCACTATTCACAGTTTTCTGTATGAGTGATTATTTCAAAGTATGGTTCTGATTACACAACTACACATTAATAACTGCTCTTTGGCTTTGCATTAATGCCTATATAAAACCAAACTCACAGATCCTCCAAAGTATGGTATTTTCCAAACTTCATAATCTTCTCTCCTCTTCTTAAATATGCACCATGTTTTGTTCATGGCATCCTCTCTTTCAAAAAGGTCTCTCTGACCCTGCCTCAATTACCTATATTTTCTTTTAGACCCACTTAAAGTCTTATCTCCCACATGAAGTATCTTCTAATCACCAGAGCTCTTTGTGAATATTTCTTTCACAGAACTATATTTATTGCTGGTCTTGCTCATTTAGCATATTGCAAAATCTATTTTTATCACATTATATGAGTTTTTTAGGTATCTGTCCTATTTCTACAACTAGTTTTTTAATGACCTTGGAGGCAAAGACTGTCCATATAGCTTTTTGCATTCCCAGAATATAGTTCAATGCCCATAACATGGTGAATATTCAATACGTTTACATTGTGGTTGATACTTTTATTCCAACTGCAACTGTGATTGGAAGAATTTTTGGAACTTTTTCAAGTATACAGAGACAGTCATTATGTCTTTCAATAAAGTTCTAATGTACAAATAGCCAGATGGAAATGATAAACTTCAATCAATTCAGGGAATTATGTTAATCACAGATGAAATCAATCTAATTAAAGCTGTGACCCAACCCCACCTAAAGTTGACTGTAGGAGAAATCTAAACTACTAATACTTTATCTTATTGTAACTACCATACAATTATCATACAGAGAAAAAGGAAATAAACAATATAAAATACTAAGATAATTGGTCTCCAACAAAATTTTGTTTTACATAATGTTCAGAATACAATAAGGAGGATAGGAAGGAGGAAAGTATGACGTATAATCAAGAGAAAATATAGCAAATGGAAGCAGATACATGATGACTCAGTTTTAAGAATTAAACACTTAAAAAATATTATGAATGTATTCAAGAATTTATAAGGAATACAGGATGATAGGTGGGGTATTTTAGGAAACAAAACTATTAAAAAAGAACCAAATGGAAATTCTTTAGTTGAAAAATTCAATATATATATACATACATATAACACATACATACGCACATATATATACATACATATAATACACACACATATAACATACATATATATAATAAAATAAATTCAGTGAGTATGCTAATAGCATTTTGGATGTTACATAAGAAAGAATTAACAGACTTCAAGATAGATCAATAGGAATTACTCAAGCTGAAACAGAGTAAGATTTAAAAAAAAGAACTAATCATCAATAACGTGTGAGAAAATATGAAGAGGTCGAACATACATACAATTGGAGTTCTGAAAAGTGAGGAAAGAATGAGACAGAAATATATTTGAATAAATACTTGCTGAAATTTCTCCAAATAACAAAATACCATAGACTTGGTGACTTAAACAACAGAAATGTATTTCCCACAATTCTGGAAGCTGGGAAGTCCAATATCAAGAAGATTCTGACCAATTCAATCCTGATAATAGCTTACTTCCTGGCTTGTAAACAACTGCCTTCTCACTTTATCCTCTCATAGACTTTCCTTGGTGCTTGTACTCAGAGAGGGAGAGATCTCTTTCTTCCTCTTCTTTTTTGATTTTTAAAATTTTTTTATTAAAAAAATTTTCTTTTAACGTTTATCTATTTTTGAGACAGAGAGAGACAGAGCATGAGCAAGGGAGGGGCAGAGAGAGAGGGAGACACAAAATGTGAAACAGGCTCCAGGCTCTGAGCTGTCAGCACAGAGCCCAACGCAGGGCTCAGACTCATGGACTGTGAGATCATGACCTGAGCTGAAGTTGGATGCTTAATTGACTGAGCCACCCAGATGCCCCTTCTTTTTTTTTTTTTTAATTTTTTTTAAGTTTATTTATTTTGAGAAAGCGAGAGAACCAGCACAGGAGGGGCAGGGAGAGAGGGGACAGATGATCTGAACCAGTCTCTGCACTGACAGCAGAGAGACTGATGCGGGGCTGGAACTCACAAACTGTGAGATCATGACCTGAGCTGAAATCGGATGCTTAACCACAAAGCCACCCAGGTGCCCCTTTCTTCCTCTTCTTATAAGGACACCAATCCTATTACATTAGGACTCTACCCTTATGACCTCATTTAACCTGAATTACCTCCTAAAGGCCCTTTCTCCAAAAACTACAACAATGGGTATTATCATTTCAACATATGAACCTTGAGGGACACAATTCAGTCCATAGCAGGTATATTCATCCAACAGAATACTACAAACAATAAAAAGGAAAGAATTACTGATTTTCACAGACATTATGAGTGAAAAAAGCCACATATGAAGGAGTAAGTATATTTTATTCCATTTAGATGGTGACAGAAATCAAAGAGTATTTGACTATGAGTGTTGGGGGTGGGGTGGGTGGTTGGGGGCACAAGGGAAACTTCTGGGGTAATGGCAATGCTATGTCTGAATTGGGGTGATAGTTACATGGGTGTATATATTTGTCAAAATATATTGACTGTACACTTAATACCTGTGTATTTTATTGCATGTATATTCCATCTTAAAAAAAAAAAAAAAAAAAGGCAACTAAGAACAAATAGCTGTGTTAAGTTCTACCTGAACAAGAAAGGCAATCTTCTTTGGTGAGTTTGATGTACTCCTAGGTTAGGAAGTGCTATCCATAGAGATTTTTCCATTTTAAATGTTTTTACAAATGATGAAGGAGTTAGGGTTTTCAGATCAATACATATTTAGTGTGTGCCTACATACAATAGATTCTCCAATTCACAGATGCAAATGTGAGGAAGGGACTTGTTCCAGGGCACATTACCAACCAATTATGGGATGGACACCCCATTTCTAGTTTCCAAGTTTAGACTATTTGGTATTTTTTAAAGTCTACTAATTTAGAGAGAGAGAGAGAACAGGGGAGTGGGGGAGAGAGAGAAAGAGAGGGAGAGAGAGAGAGAGACAGAGAATCCCAAAAAGGCTCTGCACTGCCAGTGCGGAGCCTGACGTGGGGCTTGGACTCACAAACCATGAGATCATGACCTGAGGTGAAATCAAGAGTTGGATGCTTAACCAGTTGAGCCACCCAGGTACCCCAAGACTATTTGCTATTAAAGAAAAAAAAATAGTACAGCACATCAAGTAGGTATAAAGAGGTTCAGAGACTTGCTGTCTCTCAGGATATAACCCTAAAGTGACATTTGAATTGTGAGGAACAATTTAGGAACAGATTTTCTGTGGTGCTGAAAAAGGCTTGTGCTGACCACACAGAGGCAAGGAATGTGATCTCAGCAGAAAGTGTCTCCAACCTTCAGCACCCCTCTCTGTCCTGTAATTCTACCCGGGTATTTCTGAGACTCTCAAGTCTTTCCTTCTACAGAAGGGCTTTTTCAAGCTTAACCTCTGAAGCACCAGATCCACCATTAGCATATTCCTTTCTAAGACGTTTGTTTTCAAAGACGTTTCACCACACATCTTTGAATTCTTTGGGGGCAGGTATCACGGCTCATACAACTAGCATAACAGTGGGGGCTGAATGTTTGTGGCATCACTGTAGGTATTTAACAACAAAGAAGAATCTGTCCTCATTTCCATCAGTGGCAGCTTGCACTGTTACGCAAGCACTTTGACGCAGCTTCATGAACTGCAGAATTAAATCTGCAACCACAAAAAAAAGACGCTGATTTCTCATGGCCCTTTTGTAACTTCAGGAAGATTTTGAGAAGTCTCTAAATTAAATTTAACTGTTGAGCACAGGGTGAACTTAAAACCCTCATCTGTTTTAAGTCATTCCCTTCCTCCCATACGCTGTACACTCATACAGGGTCTGAATCGTAAGTGTTTTGGCTGAAGACATATGCTCTGTGTGAAAGGCCAAGGAACCCAAGGGGCTGAAATTACTTTACTGCCTGCATCACCACATTCCTTTTCTTTGAATTCACTCCGATGAAAACCACTGAGTAGATGTAGAATGTCCTGCACAGAGCAGTGGGGTCCCATCAGGCCACAAAGGTGGGCGGAAAGAGCACAGCCCCACAAGGAATGTTTGGCATTATTATTCAGGAAGGAAAACAGGAAGATGGTAAGAAAAACATATTTCTCAACAACAATATGCTAAAAATCTACTTCGAAATGAGGGTGTAATTGACATCTACCTTGAAGCCAAACCCCATGGTGATTAATTTTTAAAATTTGTGTTCTGGTATTGACTGTACCAATTATCTCACTGGTACTCACTGAACCTTCCTGGACACAAGGGAAATACATTTGTTAAACAGGATAACTGCTGTAACAAGCCACTGATATTTGGGTAGAGGGGATGTCTGTGATAAGGAGAGTTCATATCTTGCTCATATCACAGTCTAATGAGGGTAAGGAGGGAATAGGAAGTTATACGCCAGAGGTTTATGGGCTAGGTCTAGCAGTTTCTGACATCATTTCTGCCCAAATTCTGCTGGCCATAACTGAGTCATATGGCTTCAACCAACTTCAGAGGAAGCTGGAAAATGTGGTTTAGTTTTAGGCCTAGAAGAAAAAAGAAAAGAGTCTTCATGAACACACAGCATTGCTTCCACCATATTACACAATAGTAGGTGGAAATAAGATAAATGATATCCTTACTAAGATACTTAAACATCTACTGACAAGTGGGAAAAAGAGCATGTTACATTCTAATCTTCTCATTCTAGTAACGTGGGTTCTGGGGATATCGATTGCAGACAATGGCCCAGTCACTCTTGTACCACCTTCATGACCAATGCCTATTCCTGAACCTACAATTTGACAACTGGCATTGATTATATAATGGTTGCACAGAACAGACTTTTGCTGCAGTACTAAAATCGTATTTTGAGAGCTGTGCAAATCCTTTAGCTGATCAGAAGACAGGACAGTGGACTTCATCACAGGATTTCTGAACTCCTGTTGTATTCCTCTACTTTCTAATATTATACCACTAAAGCAGAGTTATTAGTCAGTTTATACCACTGTAATTAAAACTGGAGATAGTAAAGATCAGTGAGAAAATAACACCTTCAAATTTCTGTTTTACTAGTTAAATGGTAGCAGTTCCAAAACTAAGTCAGAAGCACATGTTAGGAATGAGGTCCTCAACAGGTGCAGGTGCACATGATAGGAGACAGAAAGAAAAGTAGGTCCAGATCTAGAAGTCTGGGCAGAAAAGAAAGACATGGCTGGAAGCCCTTAGCAGCATGGGAGGAGCCTGAGGGTATAGGGATCCCTGGAAAAGTTGGAAGTAGAGAGAAAGTTCCATAAGCAAAGTACTTAGGTGTTATTTTAGGTGTCTGAAGGCAGGTACCATAGGCATTTCCAACTTGACTGACCTCCCTTGATCTCAATGCAATATATGGGCTAAGGACTAATGAATTCCTTATACTCATCCCTCAACTGGATTCTCATGGCTGATCAGGCAGTCAAAATGTATAGGCACTGTTTTAGGCCATGCATCAAACCATCTTGAAGTTTCCTTGGAGGTTCTTTATCAAAGACCTGGCATGGAGCTGCAGAATTACAGTAGTCACACTGGTGACAACTAGAAATCTAGGTCATCATCTCTTCCTGCCAGAGCTGTCACTCCCAGGAAAGTCATGATTTCATTTCCTAATAAGATGTAGCATTCTGTTCCAAGGGCATTTTTAGTTCTCACTGCTCTGTATGTTGTACCATGCACTGACTAAATAATTGTAAGAGGTCTTGGCCTGCACATTCCCATGTGGTTAATTGCAACAGCATGTGGCAGAAGCCCTTACTGAATATGTAATCTGATGCCACTAATGTGATGGTGTCAGGTGCATAAAATGCTCCAGATAGTTGGATTTTTTTTCCTATGGAATAAATTACTTCATTGGGAGTTTGGAAACTTGCCCAATAGTTTTTGAGAACAGGGGAAAGTTCTTTCTTTGCCATTAAAGCCCTTAGGACTTCTTGCAAATAAGAGGCCCTCTATGGGCACCTGGCTGGCTCAGTTGGTAGAGCATGCAACTCTTTTTTTACATTTTTTAAAATGTTTATTTATTTCTGAGACAGGGAGAGACAGAGCATGAGTGGGAGAGGGGCAGAGAGAGAGGGAGACACAGAATCAGAAGCAGGGTCCAGGCTCTGAGCTGTTAGCACAGAGCCCAATGCGGGGCTTGAACACACAAGCTGTGAGATCATGACCTGAGCCGAAATTGGTCACTCAACTGACTGAGCCACCCAGGCACCCCAAGCATGCAACTCTTGGTCTTGGAGTTGTGAGTTTAAGTCCCATATTGGAGGTAGAGTTTACTTTAAAAAACTCAATGAAATTGAAAACACACACACACACACACACACACACATACACACAAAATAGAAAAAAAATCAATAAAAGCCCCTCTAATATGGGCCTGTATGAGAGAATGTTCCACTGCACAAATACATTCTCTGCACTTTGTTTATTAAAATTTTTTTTAAGTTTATTTATTTATTTTGAGAGAAACACAGAAGAGAGCAAGCGGGGAAGGGACAGAGAGAGAGGGAAAGAGAGAGTCCCAAGCAGGCTCTGGGCTGTCAGCACAGAGCCCGACATGGGGGCTTGAACTCACAAACCATGACATCATGACCTGAGCCGAAACCAAGAGTTGGATGTTTAACTGACTGGGCCACTCAGATGCCCCTGCACTTTGTGTAGGCAGAAGGAAGAGAAGGATGGAAGGTAAGGTGTCTGGAAACCCCACACGGGGTGATGAAGATAAAAGTGTGATTGAGAGAAAAGAGCAAGAGAAGAGGAAAGGCTAGTAGGCCTCACGAGCAGGGAGGAGAAAGTAACATACAGAGAGCCACTTTGAGAGAAAGGGCTAAGTGCATTTCATTCACTTGAAATGAACGTAAGAAATGTAAAAATCACTCCACAAATATGAAGTCCGAAGTCAGAAAAGGAATTCCTTATCAGATGCCATAGGTTAGACCAACACAGAGATATCATCATTACCAGTGGGTAAGTCACACAGCCTCCCTCGGTTTCAATTACCTCATAGGCAAGATGGGGGCAATAACAGAATCTACCTAAGAGAATTATTGTGAGATTTCTAAGAGATAATATATGTGAAGACCTTAGCACAGAACCTGTCATAGATGGGGAGTTAAATCCAGTTTAGTGATAACAGTGATGTTGATAAAAATGATGGAAGGCACTGAAGAAGATGCCAAAAGAGTCAAGCCAATGAATTCTACTTTGAACCAATGAAATGCATTACTAGGACATGTCCAGCCCCACACAAAAAGCTATATGGTAGCTATAGCTACAGTTTATTTGCAGATTTTCCACCTCCATTGCAATCCCACAATCCTGAACACATGGAGAAAGGAGGACATAAAAAGAGAAATGCCAGCACCTGCATGTTTGGAATATACAGTTACAGTGATGGAGGAAACATCAAAAAAATAATCTTTTACGGAGAATTGCATTTAAACATCCATGACAGATGAATGTCTATCCTGTTCTTACGGACTTCTAAAGGTGTGCCTTTTCTTTTTAATAGCTGGGTTCTAATTATCTAGATGTTTAACTTAAAAAACACCATTTAAATCTGGTTCTGATCTCCCTGGCAATGTACAACAGCTGGAATTCTAGAAAATAATCCATGACCCATAGGGTTAGAAGATAGGAATAACATCCATACTATAACCTAGCTGTGCTAAACCAGGCTTAACACAGATTCCTAAAGGTGAGCTTAAGGTCAGGTGTCATCTGCCTTCAATCAGGGATGTTTGTGGGGGAAACGAGAAGCGTGTCATGCCACAATGCAGTCCAGATGTCTGAAGAACCTCCAGGGAAGAGAACAAGAGGCAATAATTCAAAGCAGGTGGAGTTCAAGGTGACTCATGTGGGCAGCTCTGGATTGGTCCATGCTGACACCAAAATGGTCAGAAAAGAGTAGAAGTCCCATAGTGGAGGCTGTGTCTTGACAGTCCCTTTGGGACTCTTTTGAGGAACATGCTTTGATCCATGGTAGAGCTGAACATGAATTCAGCTATGAGGGGGCCTACTGTTGCTTCCATGAACTCCTTCAGAGTTCTCTTTTGCAGGCCTTCCTCACCTCTATGGACCTCCACCAGATTCTCCCTGGGGTCTCCATCCACCTCTGAAATCAAGAAAAACAAATCTGAATGCTGGGCTATAATCAGAGTCTGACTCATGGTACATGCAGCCCAAGGATGTCTCTTCAGGTGTTACATACCACATGTCCTGATAATCTACCAGCAATCCTCCCCACAAAACAAACAAACAAACAAACAAATAAAACAACACAGTTTCCCTGACTCATATGCATCATATGTTCCAACATGTGGATCTTTTCTAATTACTTGAATCTCTCATTATTTATGTTTTAGTTGTATCGTTTTCTGGGGGTCCTTAAACATATAATTTGTATCTGGCTAGGGAAAGAGAGTCCACGTATCTTTTATTTTTTTTCTCCATTGCCTTAAACCGTACTAACACCGTAAGTGAATGGTAAATGCTTGTTGAGCCCATGAATGAATGAGGCATTTAAAAAAAGCTTCTACCTTTTTCTTACACTGATTTTTATTTCAGATCCCAGACCGGGGCTTTAATTCACCAATATGCTTTCACACAGCTGGATGCAATACCCTTGGTTTCCTGGTACCATCTGCTGGCTAAGTCATCCCCTAAAGGCCAAAAAACACAAAACAAAAGGAGCATTGGAAAAGGGGGAAGGAGATATGGAAAGTGGACAGGAAGAGGTGTTTAAGGGAAATGGTGTACATTAGTAGATGTCACAGAGATTTATTTCTTTTTCTATGGGGATTTATTCTAGTAACCAAACTCTGCTTTCAGGATTTTTTCCAAAAAGCGCCTGGAGCATTTATCATTTGCAATGAGGACTGCTTAATTGGCAAAACTTTCCTTCTGAGATTTGGATTCAGACTTTAGACTTGAAACATTAAGAGGGGCAACACCTTGGCATTGCGTGGAGAATGCTTAGGGTGGAGGAGGGAGTTCAAAATAATTTGTCTTGATACCTTTCACAAAAGCATTGTTTCTCCCACTTCTCATCCCTGGAGCAACCACATCAAGGAAGCGTAAGGGGTGAAGGCCTTAGACCCTCTGTGTGGTGGGGAAATGCAAGAGATCTGAGCTCTTGGCACGTGTTTTAGGCCACATTTTGGGACCAGTGCCCAGACAACAGGTCCTGTAGTGTTCTTGAGGGTACATCCTCAGTGTGAAGGCTCCCAGGATTGCCAACCAGCAGTGAAACCCTTGCACGAGCTATACTCTTAGGAGACAATAAATCCTCTCTGATTAATTCCAGACCACCACTCCTTTGCCAGTCAGAGATGTAATTTTCCTCAAAAATATTTTTGAAGATGGAAAGTGCTTTGAAGAATTTAAAAAAGGTAAGTCATTAAAAAATTTTTTTGCAGGGAATCTATTTATTCTATAAATAAGTATGCCATAAAGGTGATTTTATGACCTTTTTGTTTGGATACCATCAATAAAAATATAGGATAGTAATTACCATAACCTTAAAGTAGAGGAAAATCAAATGATACAAAGGAGGTTATTGAGAAATTTAGCAAAACACAAGTCTGTGAGTTAGTAAACAAGCATTTATAGAGATTTCACAAGAAATGAAAGAAATCTGAATTCTATTCTCCAATAAAAAATATTCATCTTAGTTAGGGTACCACTAGCTGCTATAATCCACGAACACCACAATTTCACTAGCTTTCATAAGAAACATTGTTTTTGCTCATGTCCAATATTGTGGCTATTACTGGTCAACAGAGCAGAGGGTGAAAGGTGCAGTTGTTATTCAGGGATCCAGGCTCAGGTGATCTGCTATATTCAACACATACCTTCTAAGGATGCCCTGAATACCAACACAAGCCAATGGATGGGGAAAGAGAGATCACAGAAGGAATATGTGCTTCTGACATGTAACACTTCTGCCCAGATTCTACTGATTAGTTCTCATCACAGGCCCCACCCAAATGGGCATAGGGCTGAGAACATAGTTCCTGGCTAGGCAGCCAACTCCTTGCCAAAACTGTCTATTCTGGAAAGGGGAGTTTAAACTCACTGGAAGACAGGCAACTCTTCCATGAGAAGAATTAGGAAATGTGTTGAAATAGAGGAAGCAATGAAGTCAAGTTTTTAAAAACTATTTTAGAGTTCTCGCTCTGCCAACCATTGCCCTCGCATCTGTCCCCCACCCCTCTGGATGATTTAGTCTCCTTGGTCCACAGTCCTCATTTACGAAGTCAAGATCACAATAACAGCTCAGAGGATGGCAGTGAGGCCTAAATATAACATTAAATGTGTGAGTCTTTGTGAACAAGAAAGGGCTACCTGGTGCTCCTGCAGCTATGGGTAAGCAGAGCTGATTTTTTAAAATTAGATTTGCTACATATTTTTGAAGGCTTACTATTCAAGCCATTGGCTAATTCATGACTAAAGAAAAATAGGTTTCTGCAGCTTATATGATGTTTCTTAATTATTACGTGAGAAAAGACAGTGAATTTTAAGAAGTACAATTTGGAAATTTGGGGTTGGGTAATGGAAAGGAAGTCTGGTTTCTAATTGCAGCTCTGACACTGGCCAGCTGACTGACTGCAAACTGGCCACTTCATCTGTCTGGGCTTGAATTTCCTCAGAGGCAAAAAGAGAGTGGTTAGCTAAATGGTCCTTTCCAGATCATGAATGAGATATTCTGAAGAGGAAACTCATCTAAATGACTCATTCACATTATCAAATCACAATCATGAGGAGGTCAGCAGAGAAAAAATACCCAACTTATGTCAATTTAGGGGGGTAGTATTTTTACAACTTGAGGAAAAAAACCAATTCATTTTCTAATCTCTTAGTGGAATGACTTAATTACTATATTTAGACAGGTCAAGTGTTTCAAAACTTTGTTGTATCATCTGCCCCCAAACTTTCTTTCTGGTTTTGCTTTTACATGTTTCCTGAGCTAATATGGGGCAAAAAGTACGTAAAATATAGATATGACTGTGTAGACATGATTTCAATGGCATGTGAGCATAAAACTTTGACAAAAAAAAAATTCCCCCTTCATAAATTAGATATAATGATTTGGAAAGAAAGATTTAGACCAGATAGACATCTTATGTGATTGAACTGATATCCATGTTAAGAAAAGAATATTCACACATGCTTAATTTCTTCTGTATACACTGATGCAAAGCTTTTGGTTCATAAGTTAATACTCAAGGCAGCTCTGCGATCCTAGTAGACACCGAACCGTTGATAAAGATAATGAAATACATCAGCAATTAACAACTACTAGTGATACTTTCTTTTAGTTCTTGTTTTTCTAAACTGTTAATCATGGCCATCTAATTACTTAAGACATTTTATTCATTACATGCATAATCATTCTTATTAAACTAGCAGTATAGCCTGGGCTTGGTATAGCAGTATAGCCTCTCTGACTCTCAACTTCTTTATCTGTAAAATGGGGATAATTTTTTTCTTTTGGAGTTACTGTACTACTGTATGAATTAGAGATAGTATATATATAATGCCTGGTACAGGTCTGGTACATGGAAGAGGATCAATAAATGGCAATTATTAACTACTTTTATTATATAAACAATGATCACCTATCTTGTGCTGGTTGTACTATGCAAATAAAGGTTAAAAGAGAGCCAAGAAATGGTCCTAGGGTGTACAGTCTAGATGGAGAGACAGGGCAGGCTAATAAACACACAGGCTGCCATTTGCCAAGTGCCAAACTTCTCTTAATAATGATGCCCTTATTATAGAGACAGCCAGTGTGACTGGCAGGTATTTCTAATGTAGTCATCATACCTAAATAACAGCCATTACCCAAATTTTATTTCTGGATGGCCCTTTTATTTGCATAACATTGTGTTGGTGCTTTGTAACATGCTCTATGGTAACAATGGGGGACCAGTCAATTTTCTTCCATTTTACAGAATGAGAACTGAGCTGGAAAAAATCCAGTATTTTTGTAAGATTATGAATGAGGGGCTTTGCAGATGGAGAATCAGAAAGCAGATGTGTTGATACCTATGCTTGTGTTCATCTTTCTGTCCCACTGGAGTTCAGAGGACTAAGATTCACTTAAGAACGGAGTCTTATTTTTCTGTCTCTTAAAATTCATTGCATTTACTCTAAAAACACTGATGGTTCTAATGAACACTGGAAACTGCCTCCACCTTTCATCTCCTTGAAATCATGCCAGAAAAAGCCTCCAGCATGCTCAACTCTAGTTTACGTTTTCTAAAGTTTCTTCCTCCCTGGATGATGATAGTGAGAATCATCACTTGTTAACACACAGATGACTCCAGAAATTTCTGCACTTCAAAGTGAATCCTTTATTCACCTGAGTGTTTAACTGTGTCAATGTGCTCTCATTATCAGATTTTATTGAATAATTCAACAAGGAAATGTGCCCAGTGCACACATTATACAGATGTGTTTGCCAAAGTTATCTTGGCTTGTGGGAGAGAACAACCCTCTGATGCCCTGAGTTATTCAGAAAGTCCATCACAGATGTCAACATACGATGGAGACAGATACCCATGGCAATATGTGAATATAAAAATCATCCCTAGTTTATTCTCCCATCACATTGATGGTATGCTGCTCTTGTGCTGGAGTTACAGAAGTGAACAGCTGGTCACAAGGAAGCTGTACTTATTCTCTCATTGGATGGTATGTTATTCTTAGTCAACATAAAGCTTGTCAAGAGGAGCTGTTCACTAAGGTCAAGTAGGAAGCCTTGCATGTGTGAAGACCTTGTTAGGTTCCTGACTTGCAAGTAGAAACCAACTAAAACATTTCTGACCTAATGGGAAGATATAGATATATTTCCATTGCATTTACCCAAGTGTGGTTGTAAAAACTATACAATGCAAAGTGTTTTTCTTTGCTAATTCATATAGAGACTTGATTAAACTGGACAATCAGATATATCTAAGTTTAATTAAACCTATTATATACCACATAAAATATAGAACATACAAAAATCATTTACTATAAGACTGCTGTATTAATCAGCTTTTTGCTGCAATAATGGTATGTAACAAACAGCCCCCTATATTTCAGTTGACCTTTTAACAACAGACATTAAACAACAAACATTTCTTGCTTATAGGTCTGTGGCTACGTTACGGCTCAGCTAGACTTGGCTGGCCTGGCTTTGGCTGCACTTGGTACCAGGATGTGGGTTGGATTCAGGTCTATTCCCTATGTTTCTTCATTCTGGAACTCAGAATGAAGAAACTGGCTCCCTGGGACAATATCTTTTCATTGTGGATGGAAAAAATACAAGAGGGCAAACCTAACCACACATCACATTAGAAGTCTGGTTGAATGTAGTTCCCATTATGTCCTCTTACATTTTATTGGCGAAAGCAAATCACCTGGCCAAACTCCAAGCTATTGACATTGGGAAGCATCTCTGCTAAAAATATGTCCAGGCTGAGGGGGACAGAAAGAATGGTGAAGAAATAATATAATTTATCATACCTGGTTATTGTAAGCTGCTGAATGGAGTTTAGGTCAACTGAACCACAAGGAAATTCAACCAATCAGAATCAACGGTGATTTTTTTAAAAAAAAAAAGGTATTTTTAATTCCCTTTAAATCATTATGGCATGTGATTTCCTTTCCATGAATCAACAGCTTTCAGGGATTCAGAGCCAGAAGATATGTATCTTAGAACAATAAATCATTGCTCAGCCTCAAATTAGGCTTTTTGAATCTCTCATAAGACAATAATTTTAGAGGTCAGATTTTGTGGAAGAGAAAACAGTTTTCCAAATTCCAAAAAATCCTCTTTAACATACCAAAAACAGAGCTTGGGAATCTGAATATCATTTTTTTTTTTCTTAAGATACGGGTAGAAAGTGCTTATGATAAGACAAAAAGGAAATTCCTAACTGCCTGGGAGGAAATGGCACCTCTGGGTCTTAGGGGTGGGAGATTGAAGAAGGGCAAATCATCATACAGGTAGGGCCTGGCAAGCCCTCCTGGATAAGGGGCAGAATTAACATATTCAGATAGGTGGGGAAGTTTTGAAAACAGTGAAGCTTGTCCCCAGTGCACAACACTATTATCTTGAGCCCTTTTTGAGAAGCTTCATGTTCAACCTAATGCTAGAGCAATACTTCTTTCAGGAAGTAGATATATACATATATGAATTTATATATGTGTGTGTATAAAGAGATTTTATTCAAGGAATTTCAACTGGCAGGTTCAATTGAAAGGCAGACTGGAATGCTGAATATTTCTCAGGTAGGAGTTGATGCTGTAGTCTTGAGGAGGCAGAATTTCTTCTTCCTCAGTGAAACCTTATGTTGCTTTTAATGTCTTTCAATTTATTGGATGAAGCCCATCCACATTATTGAAGATAATTTCCTTTCCTTGAAGTCAACAGACTGTAGATCTACAAAATACCTTCACCATAACATCAAGATTAGTATTTGAATAACTGGGGACAATGCTTAGCCAAGCTGACACATAAAACTAACCATCACAAGCAACAGCTGAACGAAATCTTTGATGTCTAGGTAGGAATTCCTAGCACTCCTGCTTTCACATGGTCTGTATTTGGTATATAAGAATCCAGAAATTCCCAACTAAGACTGTTCTAAGAGATGAAAGATGAAGGCATAAAGTCCCATTTAAATTCTCTGAGCATCATTTCTAAGGCCTCCATTTGCTCAAATTTATTTCTTTTTACATTTCTTAAAATATTTATTTTTAAGAAAGAGAGACACAGAGTGTGAGTGGGGGAGGGGTAGAGGGAGGGAGACACAGAACTTGAAGCAGGCTCCAGGCTCTGCGCTGTCAGCACAGAGCCTGATATGGGGCTCAAACTCTCAAACCCGGAGATCATAACCAGAGCCGAAGTTGGATGCTTAACTGACTAAGCCACCCAGGTACCCCTCAAATTTCTTAGGACTAGTGTAGATAACAGAGGAGACAGGCTTGAGTTTTTCTAGAGGTCCAAGTGTGTGGTCAAGACCACATTAATTTCATCTCTAAACTATCAGGCTTCTCTGCAAGATCAGGCTGTTATAGGTGAGTTTTGTTGATTTATGAATCTATTTTCCATTTAGGATTTAGAATAGAAATGTCAACTTAGGACTTTCTAGTTTAAGAGTATAGTTGAACAATCATGTGTTAATATATAGTGTGGGGTTTCTTCTGCTTGGACTTTATAGTAATAAGATGCAATCAATATGGAACACTGTCTATAATTTATTTATTAGCACTGATATAAATGATACCATAATTACATAATTTTTGTATCTTATATATATTGAAGCAATTGCCCCATTTGATTTTAGCATATATTATATTTAATTATGATCATACAAGTTTGTGAGTATAATTTTAAAATAAATGGGGACTGTTTCCATCAAGCCTCACTGATGGAACTGTCATCAGTATTCTTTTAAGATGCAAAAATGTACAGGGGTGCCTGTGTGACTCAGTCGGTTAGGCATCCAACTTCAGCTCAGGTCATGATCTCATGGTTTGTGAGTTCAAGCCCCACATTGGGCTCCACACTGACAGTTTAGAGCTTGGAGCCTTCTTCAGATTCTGTGTCTCCATCTTTATCAGCCCTTCCCCACCTTGCACGCGCGCTCTCTCTCTCTCTCTCTCTCTCTCTCTCGATAATAAACATTAAAAAAAATTTAAAATAAATAAAATGCAAAAATGAGTCAACTATCACTGTACATAGAATTGATGAAAAAAGGCTTCAAAAGGATGAAAATGAACATTTCAAATAGATTTTTATTTTTAGGTTTTTTTAAGTTTATTTATTTTGGGAGTGGGGGAGGGGCAGAGAGAGAGACACAGAGAGAAAGAGAGAGAGGGAGGGAGGGAGGGGGAGAGGGAGAGGGAGAACCCTAAGCAGGTTCTGTGCTGTCAGCATGGAGTCCAATTCAGGGCACGATCCCACAAACCACAAGATCATTATCTGAGCTGAAATCAGTCACTTAACTGACTGAGCCACTCAGCTGCCCCTCAGATTGATTTTTTAAAAGCAAACTATAAAGAAAATATAACAGCCATGGACATTTTTTTCTTAATAAAAATTTTTGAATAAAGCAAAAATTAGTAGAACTAGGTAGATTGGACCTTATCAAAATGGAAAAAAATTGTGTTTCAAAGGACACCATCAAGAAAGTGAAAAGATAACTTACAGAATGGGAGATAATATTTGTAAGTCATATAACTTATAATGGGCTGGTATCTAGAATGTACAAATACCTCTAAAAACTCAATAATAAAAAAAACTAATTTAGAATTAGGCAAATAATTTAAATAGCCATTTCTCCAAATATATACAAATTGCCAATAAGCACATTAAAAAGATAATAAATATTATTAGTCATTAAGGAAATGTAAATTAAAACCACAGTGATACCACTTCATACCCACCAGAATAAATATACATGGCTAAAAAATATATATAGCCATAAATAAATATATGGCTATAATAAAGAAGACAGAAAATAACAAGTGTTGGTGAGGATGTGGAAAAAATTAGAACCCTCACTTACTGATGATGGGAATGTAACATGGTGCAGTCACTTTGGAAAAGAGTTTGGCATTTACTCAAAATGTTATATATACAGCTACCATGTGACTTAGAAATTCCACTCCTACTATATACCCAAGAGAAACAAAAGCATATATCTATACAAAAACATGTACATGAAGATTCATAAAAGCCTACTCATTATAGCTAAAAAGGAGAAACAACACAAGTGTCTACCAACTGAGGAATGCAGTGTATCCATACAATGAAATATTATTTGGCCATAAAAAGAATGAAATACTGAATCATGCTACAACACAGATGGTCCTTGGAAACATAATGATAAGTGAAAGAACCCAGACAGAAAAGTCCATGTACTGTATTCTCCATTTATAGAAAAAGAGAGTAGATCAGTGATTATCAGGGTTTGGGGAGAGGAGAGAGAATGGGCAGTGACCACTAATGGGTATGGGGTTTCTTTGGGATGGAAATAGTCTGGAATTAGAATGGCACAATATCTAAATACCCTAAAACTCTCTGAATTATATACTTTATGGTATGAGAATAGTATGCAAATAAAAAAGTAACTTGTAGAACTATAAGGATATGAAACCAATAATGATAAAGGAAAACTCTATCTCACTTTCTTTAGAGATTGGCAGATCAAAAAGATAATAAGAATAAAGAATATTGAAATGGCATAATCAACAAGCTTCAGTTGACTGATTTCTTTTTAACTTTGTGCACCCTAGAAAAGATAATTTATATTATTTCCAAATACATACAGAATCATATACAATGATTCACTAATATGAGATTAATCATGTATTAGTAGAAATATGAAATAAAAATTCAAAATATTCAAAATACAAAATATTTTGTAGCTAAACAGCAGCAAAAATAATTTATACCAAATCTTAGAGGAAGCAGCCAAAGAGAGAATTAACAAAAATTTTAATATTTTAAATGTAATTTTATTTGAGGATATAGGAAGTAATGAAAAGAAACTAAGTTTTAAATTAAAGGAAAGAGAAGGAAGGAATTATTAAAGATGTAAATGGAAACATAATGAGCAAAGACAATCACAAAATTAAATCTCATTATTTGAAAATATTCATAGTCAAACACCAAAAGATAGACATTCACAGGAATCAAAGAAAAAAACTGCTACCCAAATAACAAGATTAGGAACAAAAATGGAATATACCTAGGGGAATAAAATATTATAAGAAGGAACACCAATAAATGTGAATATCAATGAAATGGACACTTTTTTAAAAAATTAATTTAATTAATTTATGTTTCATTTAACTCCAACTTAGTTAACATACAGTGTAATACCACTTCAGGAATAGAATTTAGTGATTCATTACTTACATACAACACCCAGTTCTCATCCCAACAAGTGCCCATCAACCGTTTAGCCCATTCCCCTACCCAAGACCCCTCCAGCCACCCTCACAGTTTGTTCTCTGTATTTAAGAGTCTCTTATGGTTTGCCTCCCTCTCTGTTTTTATCTTATTTTTCCCTCCCTTCCCCTATGTTCATCTATTTTGTTTCTTAAATTACACATGAGTAAAATCATATGATACTTGTCTTTCTCTGAATGACTTATTTTGCTTTGCATAATACATTCTAGTTCCATCCACTGTTGCAAATGGCAAGATTTCATTCTTTTTGATTGCCAAGTAATATTCCATTGAATGTATGTATACCATACTTTCTTTCTCCATTCATCAGTAGATGGACATTTGGGCTTTTTCCATAATTTAGCTACTGTTGATAGTGCTGCTATAAAGATCAGGGTGCATGTGCCCCTTAGAATCAGCATTTTTGTATCCTCCGGATAAATACTTTGTAGTGCAATTGGTAGGTCATAGGGTAGCTCTGTTTTTAATTTTTTGAGGAATCTCCATACTGTTCTCCAAAATGGTTGTAACAGTTTGCATTCCCACAGTGCAAAAGGGTTCCCTTTCTCTGCACCCTTGCCAACATCTGTTATTTCCTGAGTTGTTAATTTTAGCCATTATGACAAGTGTGAGGTGGTTTTGATTTGTAATTCCCTGATGATGAGTGATGTTGAGCATTTTTTCACGTGTCTATTAGCCATCTAGATGTCTTCTTTGGAAAAAGTGTCTGTTCATGTCCTTTTCCCATTTCTTCACTGGATTATTTACTTTTTTGAGTGTTGAGTTTGATAAATTCTTTATATATTTTGGATACTAACCCTTTATCTGATATGTCATTTGCAAATATCTTCTCCCATTCCTTTGGTTGCCTTTAGTTTTCTTGATTATTTCCTTTGCTGTGCAGAAATTTTTTTTTTATCTTGATGAAGTCTCATGTTTGATTGTTTCCCTTGCCTCTGGAGACATGTCTAGTAAGAAATTGCTGTGGCTGAGGTCAAACAGGTTGTTGCCTATTTTCTCCTCTAGGATTTTGATGGTTTCCTGTCTTACATTCGGGTCTTACATCTACTTTGAGTTTATTTTTGTGTATGGTGTAAGAAAGGGGTCCAGATTCATTCTTCTGCATGTTGCTGTCCAGTTTTCCCAACACCATTTGCTGAAGATACTGTCTTTTTTCCATTGGGTATTCTTTTCCTGCTTTGTGGAAAATTGGCCATAAATTCTGACACATTAATTCAGCAAAGTTGTAGGCTATAAAATCAATGTAAAGAAATCAGCTGCATTTCTATACAACAATGAAGGAGCAGAAAGAGAAATCAAGTTATCGATCTCATTAACAATTACACCAAAAACCAGAAGATACCTAGGAATAAACCTAACCAGAGGTAAAAGATCTGTACACTGAAAACTGAAGAAAGCTTATGAAAGAAATTGAGAAAGACACAAAGAAATGGAAAAACATTCCATGCTCATGGATTGGAAGAACAAATATTGTTAAAATGTCTATACTACCCAGAGCAATCTACACATTCAATGCAATCTCTATCAAAATAACACCAGCATTCTTCACAGAGGTAGAACAAATAATTCTAAAATTTGTATGGAATCAGAAAGACCCCGAATAGCCAAAGTAACAATGAAAAAGAAAACCAAAGCTGGAGGCATCACAATTCTGGGCTTCAAGCTGTATTACAAATCTGTAATCATCAAGACAGTATGGTACTGGCACAAAAACAGACACATAGATCAATGGACCAGAAAAGAGAACCCAGAAAAGAATACTTTTTGAGAAAATGTAAATTATAGGGGCACTGGGTGGCTCAGTTGGTTAAGCCAACTTCAGCTCAGGTCATGATCTCATAGTTTGTGGGTTTGATCCCTGTGTCGGGCTCTGTGCTGACAGCTCAGAGCCTGGAGCCTGCTTCAGATTCTGTGTCTCCCTCTCTCTCTGATCCTCCCCCACTCACACTCTGTCTCTTTCTGTCTCTCAAAAATGAGTAAATGTTAAAAAAAAATTTTTTTAATGTGAATTATAAAGACTGGCCCAGTAAGATACTTGAATAGACCAAGACCAGAAAAAAAATCAAAATAGTTACTGATGTCTTTGCCAATGGCACTACGGGGTCTGCTGTCAACTCTTCAAACAATATATACAGTCAACTCTTATTATTTGTGGTAGTAATGCTCTGTAAAGTTACTACTAACTGAATTAATGAATTCTGAATCACTGCAAGGGGAAATACAGAATTAGGTTCCTGTGAGCCTCTGGCCACACAACATTTTCATCAAGTGATCAATACATAGTTTTGTTTTATGTATTTTTTCTTTTTAAAGACACTTTTTAAAATATTTATTGTTAATTCACTAACACTGAACTCATGGCCAACAGCACAAAAACTTAGGCCTGAACAAAACTTATTTAACATACAGATTTTCTCCATAAGGCACATCACAGTCTTCTTGTACTAAGAACACTAGACAACGTGCCAGCACCATGCTTGGGGGCCATTTTAAACTAAAAAATCACCAACATAAAAAAAGCACAAAAATGCAAAAAACATGGCACTAACTAAACTACAAAAAAGATACTTCATCACAGTATTAGAGCTAAAACAAGAAGGCAGGGCATTGCCTTGTTCAACTTCCACTGGAAATGTGCATGTAGGGCGACTCAAATTTTTTACCTCTCTATGTTTGCAAAAGACTAAGAAATCAATGTAAGTACTGCTTTTGGGGTTACAGATCAATTTTAGTCTGTAGGTAAATTCACAAATACAGAATGCACAAATAATGAGGATCAACTGTAAATTCTCATGTATCAAATTGCTCCAAGACAGAAAAATGAGGAATTATACCACTCAGCTAAACCCTGATGCCAAATAGGGCTGAGGACCACACAAGAAAAGAAAATTATAGGCTCACTGTGTTATAAACAAAGAATATAAAATGTTATATAAAATATTACTAAATTGAATCCAGTGGGAGATTAAAAGAACAAAATATTAGTAATATGTTTAGCTGAAGAATTCAAGGATGGTTCAAAACCAGAAAATATATTGGTATATTAATTAATACTTTAAAGAAATAAAACAGCACTAACTCAATAGGTGCAGAAAGAGTATTGATAATTTTAACATTCAATCATGATGAAAAATTTTCTACAAATTTCTTAGCAAAACAGGACTTGCTGTAACACTTGGCCAACAGCTTGAAGATAAGGTCAACATAGAAGTATATAACAAAGCAAAGAGACTTTCAAAGCAGAGCTGGAATTTTACATGCTGTACCTGTTGCCACTCTAACTTGGAATTTCCTGGAATGTAAAATAATACATTCTTATATTATTCAAGCTAATTTTAGTCATGTGTTTTGGTTACTTCCTGACTAATAGGAAAAGCAAGACCTAAAACAGTCAATAATTTCAGATGATATGATTACCTACCTAAAAAAAAAAAAGAATCTCATATCATAACTACTGGAACCAATAAGAAGATTTAATAAAGTGGCCACACATAGGAATGATATCTAATAATTAATAGCTTGAGCATCATCATAAACTTTGAGCAAATTTTTAAAAAATTTATCAAAAAGGCAATAACCATAAAGAAAAATGATAAATTATACTAAAATAAAAGAAATAGTGAGTCCTCAGTGAGAGAAAATATTGGCAATGGATATACCCAAGATATACAAAGAGCTCCTATAAAGCAATAAGAATAATACAGACAACACAAAAGAAAAAGGAACAAAAGGCTTAAAAAGGTACTTCGCAAATGATATCCAAATGATCAATGCACACTTGGAAATATATCTGGCTTTATCAGTCATCAGAGAAGAGTAAAATTAAATCTATGGTATGACAGTATTACACACTCTTACACTAAATTGCTATAATGAAAAGGGTACAGAATATCAAGTATTGGCAGGGGTGCAAAATAATATCGATGGGTTATGTACTAAATGAAACTGGAACTTTCATACACTGATAGAACTATAAATCTATTCAACCACTGTTTGACAGTATCTATTAAATATTTGACAGTATCTGTTTCACAGTATCTATTAAATTTATGACTAAGCCATACCCTCCCAGGCATGTAACCAACAAAAATGCATAAGTAAGTTCAAGTGTACAAGACATGTTTATAGAATGCTTATAGAAGTACTATTTGTAATAGCCCCAAACTACCCAATGACCATAAAAATAGGGTGGATAAATAAATTGTGATATATTAACAACTAAAAAATACTACTAAGCAATAAGAATGTACAAATACCAGCTACACATAATAAGGCTGAATCTTGCAAACATAATATGGGATGAGAGAAGCCAGACATGAAAGAGTTCACAATGTCTGAGTCGATTTAAATGAGATTCAAAAACATGTAAAATTTTCCATGGTGTTAGAAGTTAGGATATTGGTTACCCTTGGTGTGGAGGTAGTGGTAGAAAGGGAGCATGAAGGAGGCATCTTTTCTTAACCTGAGTGTTACAGTGAATTTGTGAAACTGTAATAAACTATATACTCTCAGGAAGATAAACTTTTCTTCAATAAAACCATCCCCCAAAGACTACTGCAATAAAACAAAACAAAAACCAAGAACTTTCCTATGCACAATCAATAATCAGTTAGTAAATATATTAGAAGAAAATATTACATTCAAAATAGGAATAAAAGTATGACATACCTAGTAACAAATCTGTAGGAAATTTTATACACACCTTTGAAAACAATTTTTTTTAGTAAATAAAGATATATACTATGTTCATAGATGAGAAAACTCCCCGTAGTTCAATAGCTCAGTCATGCCCGCAGAAATCTGGCTGCAATGAGAACAACCCTTCTGCTATTCCCCCTCAACATGTACATCTCTGAGATGAGAGATTGATTATTGCCAGCTTTGAGACTTAGAACAGTTCAGATTATTGAAGAATCTCACATTTAATGGAGGGTCAAGAAGAGAAGAAAATATATGGATGTTACCTAACATTCTACTTGACAAAAAATAAAGGGAAATTGAAACTTTCTAACCAGTACCTGTGTCCTGGTATGTAATTTCCATTTCAATGTATCTATAAAAAGATCAAAATTTGTGTAGTCCAGAAAGGATAAATAGCTCTAATTCTGGCATCTACAAAGATAATACAAATCTGCAAATAATACATATTCTGCTAGATATTAAGACACACTAGAGAACTCTAGAAGTTTAAACAGTGTGGAATTATCACAGGAATAGGCAAATTAACCAATGGAATAGAGAATTAGTAAAAAGACTCATATAATGACACTCAAACCTATGCTTAGTAGGACTAACTGACTTAATTGATCACTAAATTGAATTGAATGCTATCAACTAAATGAGGCATAACATTATTATGGGTCACCCACATTGTTTCTCTATAATGCTTTACCTCTGAATTCTAGTTTTAGAACAGATTCAACTGAAGCAAACTATACTGAAATACTATGCCTCGTTATAAATGTTCAGTTGATATTAAATAAAATATTTATTATTGTCCCTAAACACTATTTTTCTATATTCCATTTTTAATTGGTTTGTGTTCCTTAAAAATGAAAAAAAATCACTTACAATTTTGTAAGAAAGATCATAAAAATCAATCTTATTATACAAACTATCTTTGTGGTAGAAACTGACATGAGTGAATACTAATGGGTTGAGTATTAAAGAGCTGTGGTTGGTAGGGGCATCAGTCCATAGGTAGGTGGGGGCTCTTGGTTTGCTACTGCCCTCACCAGTTGATACACAGACAATCAGAGAGGACCCTATGCTGGCCGCACGGCTGGATTCTGCTCCCTGTGCCTGTTTGATTCTCAACTCTGCAGGGAATCATTAGAAACATGAATTCACAAAATTCATTGAGCCTAATACATGTAGGGCACTGGAATATGTTTGAGGAAATGTTTCTGACTGTGAAAATATCCACAATTTAATGAAAGGGGATAAAGACAAACAAAAAAAAAATGCAACTGGAAGCCCTGCTTCCAACAGTGTAAGTCACAAGTATCCTCTGGAATTTGGATAAAGCCAGGACATTTTTATCTGGCCCTGCATCTGGGAGAAGTTTGCAATTATTCCCTAATTAGCCCTGAGATGTTATATATTGACTTTTTTTTTTTTCTTCTCGAATTGAATATGCAATGCCATTACTATTTGTAATAAAATAGATCTAAATTACAGTTAATACACATAAGAAATTCCTGCGTGTGGCCAAGAGGAGAGCATACTGCACACACAATGGGGAAGGTCCATCACTTAGCTAAATCCTATGGAAAACTAGAAAAGGCAGCATAGTGGGTAAGGGACTTGGAGAAAGGTGAGATCCTATTCTCTGAGAACAAAGCTAGTGAGAAACAGGATGCAGGGCTTAGAAATGTCAGGGGGCATGTGGAACTGATTCCTTCTGAGAAATTTAAAATGTTTTGCAAACATAGATTATATTATTATTTTTTAATATGGACTTTTTTTTTTTTTTTTACCTTGCCCACAGAGTGGCATCTTATATTATAGTAAATAATGAAAAGAGTGATGTCAGTTCCCCTGTTCTCTGTTCTGTGATGGGGCAAAACAGTTCTCAAGCTTATGTAATAAGATGATCCATATGTGGTACTGATGTCAGAAATAAAAAAAGCAAAAGGAGCCTCTTCTTGCTTTTCCATTGCCAGTTAAGTACATATCTTATGATTTGATTTACATTTTATGAGTTTTTCCTTACCACATTTACAGATGACTTTGAGATAATAAAAGTTTCCTTATATTAGAACAAAGACAAAGCTTCAGAGAGAAAATATATCTGGATGTTTCATTCCCATAACATTTCTACCCTTGAAACTAATCTAAATGCAAAACTGGATTTCCAACAATGTAAAGGAAAGCAAGCACTGCTGAGAGCCCGAAAGAGCCCCAAATTGTCAGAGAGGAAATTCCTTTCTTTTCCATAGAGGATCAATCATCTTGAAATGCCTGCTCCTAATACTGGTAGCAGTGAAATAATCATTCACCTGATATAGTGTTTCTTAATGCTAGGGTATGTGTACTTTCTTCCTGAAGTCTAAGTTGTCTAAACTATAAATCACATCAAAGAGAAATCAGGGCAGTAGCTAAATATTCTGATAGAAAATCCTTCAAAAGTCTACATTATATAATAATTTTGTTGAAATTTGCCTGTCTTATGCATACAATATTTTGCAAGTTTTAGATAATCTCTATTTCCCTTTTCTTTGTCTGATTGTTTTGGTGACTTTAGGTTTAAAAATAAAATAAAAACAGAAGAAATAATTGTATCCAAAGCCATATGTCTAATTATTTTCTCATGATAGTACTTATTTTTCATTAAATTTCATTTTTCATTAAATTTCATTTAAAAGTCACTCAAGTAATCCATATTCATTGGGATAAATTAGAAAACACAGATAAACAGAAAGAAAAAAAAATAAGCATATCAAATAATATCAAAAGTCATCAACTAAAGATAATAGACATTTTGCTACAATCTATTCAGATGCTTTTCTATTCGTGAAAATTTCTGTATGAGGGATTTCAGTGGGCTTCTTCTAGACATAGCTACATTTTTTCAGCTGGCCTTTTTCTTTAAAAAAAAATTTTTTTTTTAACATTTTCTTATTTTTGAGAGAGAGTGAGTCAGAGTGCGACCGGGGGAGGGACAGAGATAGAGGGAGACACAGAATCCAAAACAGGCTCCAGGCCCGGAGCTGTCAGTACAGAGCCAACATGGGGCTTGAACTGCGAGACCATGACCTGAGCTAAAGTCGGACACTTAACCAACGAAACCACCCAGGCGCCCAGCCTTTTTCTTTTTAAATTTGATACAAGTATCTTTCCAGGTCAATACATATACTTTTAACATTAGTTTTAATAGTTTTATTTAATCCTTTAGAGTCCTCGATTTCATTTTTATTTTCATTCAACTAAGTATTTTATGTCCATATAGTTTCTTCTTTAATCCATTGGTTGGTTAAGAGTGTGTTGTTTAATTTCTGTATATTTGCAAATTACAGTTTTCCTTCTGTTACTGATTTCTAGTTTCATTCTGTTGTGGTCTGAGAAGATACTTTGTATAATTTCAATCTTTTAAAATTTGTTGAGACTCCTTTTGTGACCTAATATATATTCTAATTTGGAGAATGTTCCAAGTGCGCTTGAGAAGAATGTGTACAATGTTCTGTATATGTCTTTTGGGTCTAGTTGGTCTATAATATTGTTCCAGTCCTCTTTTTTCCTTATTAAAATTCTGTCTAGTTATTTTATCTATTATTGTAAGTGGCATATGTAAGTCTCCAACTATTAATCTATAACTACTCATTGCTTCCTTCAGTTCTGTCAATTTTTGCTTCATTTATGTTAGGGCTCTGTTAGGTGTGTATATAATTATTATGCCTTCTTAATATATTGACCCTTTTGTCAATTTATAATGCCTTTGTGTAATAATTTTTGACATAAAATCTATTTTATCTGATATTAGTATAGCAACCCCAGCTTTCTTTTGGTTACTATTTCCATGGAATATATATTTTCCATTCCTTTACATTCAATCTATTTGTGTCTTTGGATCTAAGGTGAGTCTATTATACACAGTATATAGTTGGATCATTTTTAACCCATTCTGCCAACCTTTGTCTTTTAATTGGAGAGTTTAATCCATTTACATACAAAGTGACTAACTCTCTGGGAATTAAGTTCTTATCTCTGTCCCTATCAGCACCAGGAATCCACACCAAGGATGTGGGCTATTGTCCTCAAGGTTGTTGTTGTGCCAGGGAAGGCGGGGTGGGACAAAGTTAAGTTAAAACACCACAAAACTTTCCCACTGGTTTCAGTTGCCCCTTTCTTAAGCATTTAAATGGCTGCTGTAAATCTTTGATTATCTTCCATAGTTCTGACAAAATTGATTCTGGTAGTTCTTCTAGCCAGGATTTCTGTTGAGGGATGGGCCCTTGGGGTTCCCCATTCTGCCATTTTTGCTGTCATTCTTTTAAAATATTCTTTCCCATTATATGTTATTCTAACCTTAACTTATTTAACAAATATCATATTTGGGGATATTTATGATGACTTAAAATTAGGGCTATTATAAATAACACTACGGTGAACACTTTTATAGCCAGAATTTATATATATTATTTCCCTATGATAATTCCTATATAAGAAATGCTATATTTTAGGAATAAAAGGATATAAATTTAGAATCTTATTAGATAGATGACATTTAACATTAGCATAGAGGGAAAAAGTCCCAGAGTCCTATTAATGTATCAGGAGTCAAATATTATCCCTGTTAGGGCATTATGGTGAGGCATTTGAGTGAATTAGTATTTATTCAATTGCAACTTGTTTGACTCTTTCCTTAAAATAACCAATTTCAAATATGAGTTGTTGTGCATGAGTCAGACCTCTAGTGCTCTAGTGGAGGCTGAAGTTGTACACTAACACTAAAGACCCTGCTGTGCATTAAAGACAAGAGAGGGAATAGAACCCATGAACTCCAGAGGATTTCTAATCGAAAGGTGATTTCCAGCCACCCAGAGGCAAGAGGCCTGAATACCTAGGTTAATTCATCTACAGAGCACCATCAGAAAGGCCCACTCAAAATACCATTTAAAAAACCAAAATGTTACAAAGCATAAGGTGAACTGTGTCTATAAACAATTATACCTCTGAATAATTTATGCTTAAAATATTAATACAGTATCTGTAGTAGACTTGTAGAAGGTATTCAATAAATTCAATACATCCTTCTTTCCTTCCTGATAATCCTCTGCTGAGTCCCTTCAACCTCTCCTTCCTACTAGCAATGACAAGCTCCGTATCTATCTATAGAGCAAAACCATTTTGTCACTCACATGTTATTCTATAATTGGAAACTCTAGCCATATAGTAGTCTACCTTTTTTTATATACTGCAGCTATTTATATTTTATTCTCTTGTTCCTTACTGGACAAAACCAATCACAAACATAATTTGGATTGGAGGATTCATTCCTATGGGTAACCATGCTTGAGTTTTGACACTCAAGATTCATTATATTTTTCCATCTTCTTACTTTAACATGATATAATTTGTCTTTTAATTGATTTTAACAACAAAGAGAATATTTTTGAGTAGGAAGTCAAAGTGAAAGAAAAGTATATTCCTTTCTCCTATGTGTTGAGTGGGATCTGGGATTTTACATCCTACTTCTGGTCAAAATCCCCTTCACACCAATGGAATTCTGCAAATGGGGAGAGTCAGATATGCTGGGCAAACATTACCCCAGAAAACCTTTTGGCTGTTGGTGATGTTAGAAATCTTTTGCAAACCTGCAAAAATCATTCTACTTTTGGATGTAGTATGGTGCTGCTTCAACTCCAAAATGCTATGGATCAAAGTATTTCAAGACTAATTTTCAAATTCCAGAGAAGGCTTACAGTATAGGCTTTTGAAGAGGAGGTTAAAGAAGTTGTCTTTTCTATTATTAACCTCCTGTTATATTTTCCCTCAGAATTACTGTAGAGACAAATTATGAATTAGAAATAGAAAATGAATTTAATTAAATTCTGTCTAGCACCTGTTTGCATCCTTCCACCTATTTCTTCTAACTTGTACTTGACCATAAGCATCATTATCATTTTTTCAAGGGTGCTCTGTATGAGAATAAATGGTTATGTCTCCCAAGAGAAGGACAGCATCATTTATCAAACAGCCTAAACTCTATTCCTATTTATTCTTCCATTCATTATTTATGAATTGTCCTGTGTACATTAGGACCTAAGCTACATGGTGATGGAAAAGGTATGTATAATTTTCAAAGAATTAATGTTATATCAGAAATTCAGGGTCAGCATGCTATTTCTGCCAGATACCATGGAAATATCCAAGGCAATGTTTAACCTTTCACACTTTATAATTAAATTCAATGAAAATTAAAATGCACAAATTTGAATCATTCAGATTGTACTGTGAATAACTGTTAAAACTTGTTTTAATTTTCACTTTTCATCCAGTTATTTGGGAAAGGTTTACTTCAGCTTCAGTCTGAAATGTGGAAGCAAAGTGGCTTAGATGTGCTGCTTGAGAGTGAAAGTATCTTATTCATGTGTAAAAGTCTCTTTTCTAGTGGGTCAGGTGTTAAAACAAATAATTACTCAATGAAATATGTACTTATTGATAATTTTTTATGGATAACAATTAAGAAATGTTGACAGTATCTTCCTTTTATTTTCAAATTTCTGACAGGGGTACCAAAACATTCAAGGAGGGTTTATATAATCACAGCTCAACTAGAAAAAGGAAGCACTACAATTCCTCCTAGGAAACAGTATTCTTGCTGATCCAGGAAATTTCAAAATTTGGCTCTTTGCATTTGTACCAAAACATTACAGAGATTTTTGGAATCAAGTTGCTAAAACCTTGGGTGGCTCATTCATCTTCAGTAATAACATTGAGATTTACTGAATGAGCTAGCCAGAAGCAGTAGGAAGAAATTGCCCACAATTCGGTACAGCATTTTTGTAACAGACAAAATGTCAAGTTAAAAAAAAAACAAACAAACTGTCGGTTATGAAATTGCAGCACACTTTTCCTCCACAAATAAAGCACAGTGTGACATTTTATATAAGTTGCATTTCAGAAAACAAGGAAATGCATCTTTTATCTCTAACTAGGGTCTGGAATTAATTTGCTCTTTTTTACTTGCATCAATATATTTGTCCTCCAATGGCATATGTTTCATCAGGGCAACCATGTGGAAAACTCATATACAAAGAAGTAATTGTTTCTTGTAAGGGAAGGGTGAACAGGGCATTAATGTAATTTTGATGACAGATAAAGTACTTTGTTATAACAGAGAGCATAATAATGAAGAGACTTACAGAGGACCTGGGTTTGTCGGTCTATGATTTCTTCCATGGTAGAGTAAAGTTGGCTCAACCATTTTAAACAGCTAAGTACAGTACGAATATTTCTTATTACTTCTTCCCTCTGAATGGAGTAGCTTACAGCAATTTTAGGAGGTTTTAAAGATTTTATAAAGGTTTTGTAATGCAGACTTGGTCCAATCGGGTAACAATGACATGCAGTTGTTTGTATCTTCAGTGGTTTTTAAGTGTGTAAGAGACATACTCCATAATGAAGTTCAGCAGCCTTCGGGATACAGGATAAATCTATTGAGTAATTTGTAGCAACACTAAAGAGAAATTATATCTAGAAATGGGGATTTATGTGGTGATTGAGTTCTTATGGATATAGTACAAGAAAATAAAGATGAAGATATTGACAATATTTTAATAGAAATGAGTGAGGTTATAAGGGCTAATCCACACATATTTCAGGATTGTAAGAAAATAAAAATGGTGGAGAGGGAAGCTCAGTGGAGGAACAATCAGGAGACTGGATTCTAATGCCAATTTAGCAACTGAGCCACCTAGAGCAAGTGACCGATGGTGGGGATAATAATGCTTGTCCAAGTTATTTCATATAGCAATTACAACATGAGCCATGTGTTAAATAATAATAAAGTTCTTTGAAATTTAGAAATTACCCACCAGTTGTTATTTCAGAGCAAGTTTAACAACCAGAGGTAGACAGACAGATCTTGCCTAAAAAAAAAAAAAAAAAAAGACAAAGGTGTACCTTCAATAATTTAGCATTCCATTAAAATCTAAGTTGTATCACCTATTAAATCTCTATCTGTTTCCTGAGGTAACATGGGTTTCCATGTTAAACTTCAGCTTTAACATACCCTTTTATGCAGTGTATGGCATCACAACTTCATTGTAGGTCTCTGGCAAGGATGACTGAGAGTTGTTGATGGAGGCTCAAAATGAACATTAAGGGAAAATGTATGTCTTCTACTGTACTCTCTTTGTGAATTCAGCTTCAGGGTAATGTGGGGATTTTAGAAAGATCTTTACTATCAAGTGGATTTCTGAAAGCTGACTGGCTGTGTGTTGGGCAGAATCAGACCCCCCCCCCGGCTAACATAGTCCTAAATGGAAAGACATACAAATGGAATGAGTTAAATAGAATTATTTTCTAATACAATATGATTACTTCCTGAGAAGACAGTTCAATTCAAAGTCTTTATGGATCAAGTCAGAGTAATCATTATTAACCAAAAATGGATTAATCAAAATGTTGCCAAGTTGAGCCTTGGTGGGTCCACTTTATTAGGAAATGATTAGTTTATAATCAGCTTACTAATTTTCATTTCTTTGTGTTCAAAGAAAGTTTTTGTTGGTTAAATATAATTGTATGAAATCTTAGCTTGATTATGAATTTTACTAAACTTCTACCTTGCTTCTGCTGACTTATCCTAAGTCCAAATAGTGGAATTCAAAGCTCTTTTCATAAGCTGTGAAACCTCAGAATTTTGGAAATTTAATGCATCATTGTATTTTATTCCTCCAAAACTTAATTCTGTGACTTCCTCTTCCCTTTCAATTTAGAAAGAGAATTACTTAAGAACCAAGAGAAAGATTGTTTGACAATACTTCAGTCCAACAGGAAGTTCTGTAAATATCCAAAGAAACCTCACTCATCAAATATTGCCAAGTTTTTTTTGCAGACTCAAGATATTGTGATAGTCATAATCAGCTCAATTCCCCCCTCCTTTGCCATTTAGAGTTCCCACTGTCAAAAATAAAATTAAAAATAATTTTAAAAAGTAGGAAAAGAGAAATCATGAATCATTAGTTGGGGTTGGAACACGTTAGTTGTTTATCCTCTATAATTTTATTTTCCTTGAATGGTTGGGTGGGGACAATAGATTGAAAGACCATTTAGAGTCAAGACTCTGGGTTCTACTTTTATTTCTGTGTTCTTCCATCGAGTTGAATTTCCCTATCAACCAAATACTGAGATTCTGAGTGTACTGTTAGACAAATGTTTATATAGGCTTAAGATTCTTGGATTAAAGATGCTATAAAGGAAAAGAATATTATTGTTATTACTCATGAGAAATAGTTTTAGTGCTGATTTTGGCAGAGTCTGGCTGCCTTCATGTTGGCTAACAAAGAAAAGTCAACACAAATTCTTCAAGCACATTTCTCTGCACTAGGTACTAACAGCATAAGAGCTATCAGGCTGGGAATTAAAAACATTTCCTTTAGAAATGTATAACTGAATAAAAGCAGTCTTTCTCATGAAAATAACACAAGTAATTTGCCTACTCTTGATTAACTATCTGGTAGATTGTTGGGCACTAGCAGATACTCAAAAAAGACTTTTTGATGAATTCCTACCTACTCCACCCCCAACCTGGTTAATTTTATCCTTTAACCAACCCATCTGAAATAAGCAGATTATCCAGAAAGAGTCTTTTAATAATAATAAAGTATTATTATTATATTTCTCTACTTTGACATCCACATTTCCTTCCAGAGAAATTTATAAGGAATGGCCATATATCAGCAAAACCACAAGCTTTGAAACATTCTCACAGAAATGAGAGTGTGAGGATGGATTATCAATTATTAAGAGTTTATGTCACTCAAATTTTTAATTAGGATACTTTCAGCTACAGGTTAATAGAAAACTTCTATTAAGCAGGTTAAAATAATTTATTATTTTCCAGAAACACAGTTTCTCAGGGTTTTAACTCCACCTCTCTGACATCTCCCTTAGCTCTGCAATGCTTACATATGGATTCCTTCTCAAGTAGACGTCAAGATGGCTGTAGTAGTTTTGGGCATCACACCTAGACATAACTCTGTCCAGAGGAAGAAAAAAGGCCATGTCTTCTTTCTGAAATTTTGGGAGCAAGAAAATCCTTCCCAGAAACCTCAGTTCTTCCTAGCAGACCTTCCCCCATCAATCATTGGCTAGAATCAGGTCACATGCCT
The DNA here is from genome assembly GCF_046562875.1 of Panthera onca. Taxonomy (NCBI): domain Eukaryota; kingdom Metazoa; phylum Chordata; class Mammalia; order Carnivora; family Felidae; genus Panthera; species Panthera onca. The sequence goes on along the minus strand of NC_138340.1, from coordinate 94,960,830 downwards.
TTCCTAAACCACACAATAGCAAGGTGAAAGGGATGATCATTATTGGTAAACTAACAGAGAAGCATTTATGCTGGAAGACTCCCACCATGATACCTTTACCTGAGTATTTAATTCCAATCTCTATAACGTAAATCCTCTTAAGTACATATTCCATAATTTATCAATCCAGAATACACTCTATTTTGAGTATGTTTTTGAGTATATTGAAGTTGCTAACTTTAATAACCAAGACATTAAAATCATCTAGTATTAAGAGTTTCTCTTCACATAATCTGTTTTATGGATTCTACAAGAATAAAACTAAGGATATAATAAAAAAGATACAAAGTGTCCCTAGCTTTAAGTATCTTCACTACAGGCTCTGGGACTTCTCAACCATTGTGACTTCTCAAATGCCAAGGCAAAGAAGCAGATAGGAAGGGCAGGGAAAATGATTATCCCTATATTAAGACCTTAAACCCCTGTATGCCAAAATAATTTTTACTGGTCAAATTAATTACACTAGAATAATAATAACAGCACCAGACAGGGAGAGACATGGGGAACATCTAGCATTGCTGTAGGCAGATGTATTTATAGCCAAAGAACTTTGCTCTATTGGACCTTATTCTTAGGAATAACAAGAGGTTCTGCGCTGGAGTCTCCAATGCTCCTTTTAACCCTAAAAAAACATGACATTGTGTCCTTTAATATCTGCTATCTCTCCTTGAAAGGAGCTACTAACAAGAAGAGAAATTGCTTCCAAGCAGATAACCTTAGAGAAAACAATCCCAAATGAACAGGACTCAGCTTGATCATCTCTGAAATAATTGGGTACAGCCTCTCTGAATGACCCCATGACCAAAAGCATTGTTATTTATAAGGTCCAGAAGAAATACAGTGTCTCGATCTCAAATACCTTTATCAGCATGTACATAGTAGAGGACAGAGGAAAAGGAAGAATCTTTTATGGGAAAATATAAATAAGATAATATGGAAAACACTGCATTTTTCAACTCTCTTTAATTTATGAAGCATTTCTATTTGCTCATCTGATCTTCACCACAATCTGATGAGACAGAAAGAAGATATGTTATGGTCTTCGTATTACAATTGAAGAATGAGACTCAGCCCAGAAATATAAAGTTATACTGGCAGAGCAACAGAGTTGGTTCTTTCAAATAGAGAACTATCTCTAGGGAATTTTACCTATTTTTTAAATCATTAAGGAGCTCTTTTTTTTTTTTTTTTTGTAAGATGCTTTTAACTATAGGAACTGTTATACAAACAACTTCTACAAAATACTGATTGGTTGGGATTCTCATTTATTCTGACTACCTACCATGTGCCATGGATGCTTAATTATGTCTCCATATTGAAGTATGTTTATTCATATCTCCTGGATCTTCCCTCTAATTTGAAGATTTTTCTGGTTGTGAGATATTTTGATCTTGAGTTTAAATCTCTTCTTTAGATTTAGAGTTAAATGATTATTCTAATCTTTCTAATTCTATGCCTTTAAAACAGGAAATAGAATAACCTAAGAGTTTAGGAGCAAGGCATTTGCCCCATTCCACACTTAATGCCTTCTTGGCAGGCTACCTAGCGGAGTTTTTCACAAAACTACCTGCATAATCAGAGACAGAAATAATTTATGTTACACCAAGGACTTTCCAGTTACTACACTATTTAGCTATAAAATTTCCAGGACAGATGAACACTGCTTTTTTAAGGCACCTTAAATACCACTATTCTTAATCTTTTAACGTGTTATCAGTTGGGCTAAGTAAATTCACTAATTTGAATTATTATGAATCCATGCTCATGCCAGGCACTTAAGGAGAAAAAGAACTTTCAGAAATGGTAATTTAACCACCCCGCTTTTTTGGTGATTTAACCCTCTTGGTGCAAGAAAAGAAATGCCAATATGGAGGATGGAAACAAGTCCTGGCAGGTAACAGTCAAACCAATGTTTTCTCCACAGACCATGATGATACTTGTAATTACTGTCACCTAAATCAAAATGATTAAAGTAAAATCATGTCCTTCCAGATGCTCAGCATACACTTCCTCACAGTAAATTAAAGTCACCATTAAGCATCTGAAATGCCTATAATTTGAACCACAGCTGCAAGAAAAGTCACTCAGTTGTGAATTTGTTAGACCATATGTTATTGTACCAGTGTGGGTTTTCTTTCCCAAGACCCCAATTGCCCCCACTGGGATAATTTCTAAAAGACTGACATTGACTTGTACTCACAACTACTCCATGACTAAGAGGTAGCAAATTAAATGTAACAACAACAAAAAAACTCCTTTGGAAAATAGAAACTTTTAAAAATAGAATTAGTCCCATGTTTCAGGTTTGAACTGCTGAAAAGAGTCTACTGTTTACCATAAACCTATCTCCCCCCTCCCCCACCCCAACATACATCAATAGCATCAAGATGTGGATAGCTTGTTATAGATGATTTTAGGATAATTCTAAAAACCACTGTTTAAAACACCATTTCCATTTTTTCCCACAAATGGAGCTATTTGCCAAATATACAGATTTAACTATGACATGGTTTCTCGCAAGTGTCCAAGTTTCTCTTCCAATGGAGAAATAGACAAATGGTAGTCAAACAATCAAAGAAAGAAGTGAGACAGGGCAGCTGGAAAATCCACAAAGAATCATTCTTTGAATTACTAAATTGGATCTCCCTGTTGACTAGCTTCAAAATGTTAGAGAAACTCATGAGTCTTCTTGGATGATTCACTAAGAACTAGCATAGAAGGTTCTTCTATAGATGCCTCAATCATTTTATGAGCCTAGAAATTAAACTGTCTCTTGAACAGCCCATCAAGAAAGCACTTCCTACCAGTTAATTGTATAAAATTATATATAAAAATGGAAATTTGAACTAGTACAAATTCAAAATTTGAAAATTGAAGTATATTCTGATTATCTTATAAGGTACTTTCTATAAACCAGGTAATGTATCTTTTATATGCATTTTAGTCTGGGATAATGATGGAGAAAGCTGGGACTGGTTATTGAATATATATTCTTCAAATGACTCTCCATTTGGTATTTTGGCAATATGTATGTCACGTATTATATCTTTCTAGGCATCTTTTCCAACATTTTTGCAATTTCTAAGTCATAGTCTAATAATCAATAATGCTATTCTTAGAGACTGGAGACCAATTGCCATGTAGATAAAATTGCATACTTCTCCTTCTATAAATTTTCTAAAGCTCTGATTCTCACACCAATACATGTTAGAATCAGTTAAGAAGTTTCTGTAAGAAAAAAATGCCAGCACTTGAGCCCAACATCAAGGACAATTAAAATGACAATCTTTGGGCATGTAACCCGATTATCAGTACGTTTTAAAAGCTTTCCAGGTGACGCTAATGTGCAGCCAGGGTTGGGAACCTCCAATTTGGTCTAACCCATTACTTTATAGATGGGAATATGGGAGTTCAGAGAAGTGTGTTGTTCTAGGTAATATAGCTTAGTTAATGTCAGAGTTAAGATTAATACCTCTGTCTGTCTATATGTGCAGCCAAGTTTTTATGTCATGTGTAATATCACCTAGCATGTTTAACTTTATTATCAACTCTGTAAATTTACATACAATAAAATGTATACATTTTAATGTGCAGTTTGATGAGTTTTGTTTTATTGTATATAACTATGTAATCACCTCCCTAATCAAGATATGGAACATTTCCAGCACCCCACAAAGTTTCCTTATGCCCCTTTGCAGTCAATTCTACTCTACTTCCTGCCATAGGAACCCTAATTCTATTACTACAGATTTTAGTTTCACTTGTTTTATATCTTTATCTAAATGGAGTGGGGTGAGGAAAATGCAGTATGTGTTCTTTTGTCTGCCTTCTTTTACTTAAATGTTTTTGAGATTCATCCGTGTTGTTGCTTGTATTAATAATTCTTCCTTTTTATTGTTAAGTAATATTTCTTTGTATGAGTATACCAAAATATATAAATACCCATTTATCTGTAGAAGGATTTTTAAGTTGTTTTTAGTTTGGGGTTATTATAAATAAAACTGCTATGAACACTCATGTAAAAGACTTTCTATGGACATGTTTTCTTTTCTGGGTAAATGCTCAAGAGTTGACTTACTGAGTCACATGTTAAGTTTATATTTAACTATATAAAAAATTGTCACATTTTTTAAAAAAAATTTTTTAATGTTTATTTATTCTTGAGGGAGAAAGAAACAGAGTGTGAGTGTGGGAGGGGCAGAGAGAGAGAGGAAGTCACAGAATCTGAAGGAGGCTCCAGGCTCTGAGCTGTCAGCACAGAGCACAACACAGGGCTCGAACCCACAAACTATTAGATCATAACCTGAGGTGAAGTCAGACACTCAACTGACTGAGCCACCCAGGTGTCCCTTGTCACACTGTTTTCTAAAGGGGTTGTACCATTTTACACTCCCACTAGAAACTGTAAGAATTCCAGTTGCTACATATTCTCTCCAACACTTGGTATTAGTTTTCTACTACTGCCATAATAATTTGCCACAAGTTTTGAGGGTAAAGCAATGCAAATTTATTATCTTCTAGTTCTGTAAAGCCAGAATTCTGACATAGATCTCACTGAGCTAAAACCAAAGAGTTGGCAAGGCTCTGTTTCTTTCTCAGGGCTCTGGGGGAGAACCAATTACCTACTCATTCAGGGTGCTGGCAGAACTCAGTTACTTGATGTTGTAGGATCAAGATTCTCATTTTCTCACTCACTGTACACTGAGGATTGTTCTTTTCTAGAGGCTCAATTCCTCAGCTTACAGCCATCTTCCTTTGTCTTCAAAGCCAGCAACCACCAGCGAGTTGAGATCATTTCCCATCATATTTCTCTGACCCATTATTCTGCCTCACTTTTAAGAGTTTATAGGATTAGATTGAATCTATTCAAATAATCCGGGATGATCTCCCTATTTCAATTCCATCTGTGACCTTCATTCTTTTTTGCTATACAATATAACATATTCACAAGTCCCAGATATTAGGATGTGGAAATCTTTGTGAGACCACATTCTGTCTGCTGTACACCCACCCCAGACCTTGAGGCTATTATTGTCATTCCTTTAACTTCTATATCTGTTACAAACTCCACTTAACAATATTATTAATTTTTCTTTAAAATAAGTTGTCTTTCATAAAAGGCCACAGATTGTATAATTTCATTTACATTAGATGTGAGAATAGGCAAATTGAGAGACACAGAAAATAGCTTAGTGCTTTCAAGGGGCTGGGTGGGTGAGTGGAGGATGGGGAGGACTGCTAGTGGGTACAGCACCACTTTTCAAGGTGATGAAATGTTCTGGGATTAGACAGTGGTGATAGTTTCACAACCTTGTGAACATATTTGAAACTACTGTACACTAGGGGTGCCTGGGCGGCTCAGTTGGTTGACAGTCCAACTTCAGCTCAGGTCATGATCTCACAGCTTGTGAGTTCAAGCCCTGCATCGGGCTCTGTGCTCAGAGCCTGCAGCCTGCTTTGGATTCTGTGTCTCCCTCTCTCTATGCCCCTCCCCTGCTCTCACTCTGTTTCTCTCTGTCTCTCAAAAATAAATAAACATTAAAAAAAATTTAAAAAACCCTACTGTACACTACACTTTAAAAGGGTGAACTTTATGGTATGCAAATTATCTTAACTGGAAAAAGAGAGAGAAAAACACTTGTCTTAGAAGGAAATTATGAGGAGAAAAACAGCTTTTTTACCAGTCTCTCTCTACAAGGAATCAGCCCAACTGCCCTGTTTCTGGCACTGCCACATACTGTACTGGAAGCTATAGTGAGCAATCCTGATAACAGGAAGTATAAATACCTGACTGGAGGTTAAACTATAGATACAAGCCCAGTTCAAAAAGAATAATGAAGTTAATATTTGAAGATAACTCCATTACTTCTTTTTAGTTTATATATATATATATATATGATAAAAACATATGTAGTGTATAAGGTACATTAATCTCTAACATACAGCTTAATATATTTTTACATATACCATTATGGCTTCTTTTTCTTTCACTGTAGCACTGACCAAACGTCAAATAAAATACTGAAGAGAAATGGTAATAGTATATACATCCTTGTCTTATTCTTGACCTCAAAGGGAAAGCATTCAATATTTAACCTGTAAGCGTAATGTTAGTTATAGGCATTTATCTATCTATCTATCTATCTATCTATCTATTTAAGAGAGTGTGTGCAAAAGAGCATGGGAGGGGCAAGGGAAGAGAGAAAGATCTTATGCAGAGTCCCACACAAGGCTCGATCTCACAACCATGAGATAATGACCTGAGCTGAAATCAAGAGTTGGGCATTTAATTGCCCCAGGTATAGGCTTTTTTCAGTTTTTAGTCTATCAGGTTAAGAAAGCATCTTTCTATTCCTAGCTTGCTCTTTGTTTAGTTTTTAATAATCTTAATAACTTATTACCATGTAGAAACAAATCCACAGTGTCTCAGATATAGCATAAAACTTAATCACTTAATAAATATTAACTTAAGGAAAATAAGATACAGTCCTTGACCTGTACCACCTCATGGTCAAAATGTTGTGGGATTAATGACGAGACAGAAACTGACTTTAATAGAAAGGAATCAAGGAAGGATTCAGAGAAAGTATCTGAGCCAAATCTTGCAGGCAGACAAGGTGAGGAAAGGACATTCTGGGTAGAAGTCATAGCTTGAAGATGTGAAAGAACATGGGACTATGAAAGCCATCAAAATATTTTAGAAAGATCATTCTGCTGACAGGGCAGGTGGTGAAATACATAATGGATGATTACAGTTGAAAAGCTAATTAGGAAGCCAATGGTGAGGATCTGAAATAAGGGAGATACGCTCAAGAGAAAAGGGTATTATACAGTGAGCTTTAGGGAGTAGGAACAACTCACCTGATGGTCTTCGAGGTAGAGAATGAGGGAGAGGAGGAAATCAGTGTTTCCTTCCCAGTTACCTAGGTGACTGGTGATCTAAACTAAACCTACAGAGGATTTCAAAAGGTTCAGTTCTGGATATGCTGAGTCTGAGAAAGGCCACCAAGTGGGGTGTCTAAAAGGAAGCTGAAAATGTTGGCCTCACACTCCTGATTATGATTTAGGATCAGTCCTGGTGAAGTCTCTGATCCAGAAGATGGATTACTAAAATAAATCCAGGATTGGTGCTAACAATTTGAGGGATTTACAGCAAACTATAGATCTAGAAGGGCTGTCAGGCACCATGCTTTCCCCCATTTAGTAGTTAGGATCTTTAACCCACATGCAGTCTGGCCACTGGAGGGTTCCAAGCCCCCTTACATCACTCTTTTCTGGGCCTTGGTCGTGAATTATTTTCATCATTGTCCTTTGGTCCTTAATTTATTTTGGCCTCTGACCCAGCTATCCTGGCCTGTACCTAACTTTAACACAAATATGGAAGAACCCTCTTGAGGACGGATTCTACTCTAATACAACCAAACAAAAACTCAAATGCAATTCTAGGAGACATAGAAGAGTTCTGTGGATGACCTCTGAAGGCATTCTTGAATGAGTGGCATGGGACTTAAACAGTGTATCACATACCCAAATAATTTAAAATTTCTCTTTGCCATTCATCACTTTAAAGACTACATCAATACATCAACTGCCTAAAAATCTCTAAAAATCTCTTCTCTTTCCCTCTCTCACATTTTCTCAATACTCACTGCTGTAGTCTATTCCCTGCTACTTTGGTCTCCATTTCTACATGGATAGTGTATATATAAATATAAACACAAATATAAATATATTAAACAAGATAAACACACACACCATGAATCATTACTGATCCCCAAATCTCTTCCCAGGGGAAGGATGAGAAGAAATAGGAATACATTAGGTATCTGTGTGCTTTGTTGAAATGTGGTAACTTAATGCAGATCAGCACCTGGCTAACAACCACTGGAAAAAGTAGGGGGTCTTGCGTGGAAATGAGAAAATTCACCAAGGTTTGGGATTAAAGAAGGCAGGCTGCTGGGAGTGGGAAGTGAAGGTGAGCAGGAAGAGTATAGCCATGCCAAATAGCATAGCTGGAATGTTAGACTTTGTAGGACGGAAAGGTTTACAAAGCACACCAAGGAAGAACTCTAGACATATAACTGTTGACTGATAGAGCCCATTCTTGTCTCTCTTACAATGGGCTGTGGGAGGAAATAAGGAAATTCCATCCTGCTTGGTGAAGTAGTCTCAGCCATAAGGGCTTATGGTCTCCCTGTAGAGATCATCAATGTGTGGGCACATGTGTATTTGGTGGGGTGGCCAGGAAACCCCTTACAGAGTGATTGGGAAATCATGACCTTTCTTGTCTTAAAACACTCCCTGCCTAGCTAGGCTTCCCCAGACCAAATACAAACACCAGAATTTAATGAAAGAATGCACATTCCTTTTAGAAAAGGTCAGGAAGTTCTCAATGAGCAGTATCACCTGGAAACACCAGGTGATACAAACAGTATTGTTTCCCTACTACCGCAAAAGGGTGTGATGGGCACTTACAGACTGATCTTCAGAAGGAAGGTGTACTCCACATGGATTATCCCTCTTTTCTAACCCCTTTTCACTTTCCCCAATTTCCTCTCCTGTTGTCTTATAGCTCCTTCTAGACCCCTAGTCCAGTGTCCACATCCACCCTTCATGAATCTTCACCGGAGTTTCCTCCCCTCTGTTCTTTCTGGTGTAATAAAATCAAGCTTTTCAGGCTTTGGAGACTCCAAAGAGAAAGAAGCATGATCTGAATTTACCCAATGAAGAGAGAGAAAGTGTCTTGATTCAATTTCCTTACCAGCCGACTTCCTCTGGCTCTAAGAAGCAAGCATATTCATCAATGCAAGCATTCATTTTCACTCACCACACACTCCCTCCAACTCCACCCCAAAGGCCTCACAGACTATCTCATATGAAGAAAGCATATTTCATGTAATGCTGACATCATCATGCTAAGGAGCATTTGGCCCCCACCAATAGGAGAGTCACAACTTAAGTATGAATGACTCCATTTATTATGAATGGCTCCATCTGCAGGTGGCTCTCACTCCAATTAGGCTCTTCTTTCATGAAGGAAATAGACCAGCACACATGTGTTAGGTCTGTCCATTTTGCAACAATAGCTGCCATTTATTGATATGTAATTCACTTTGCCACTTAATCCTATGTGATCCTCACAGTGACCCAGCAAGGTTCATATTGTTAAGTACTTCATGAAGAAACTGAGGCTCAAAGATTTAGAAAATTGTCCAAGGTCTCATACATGGTGAACAATGAAGCTGGTATTTGAGCCCAGATCTAGCTGTCTCCAAAATCCATGATCATAACACTGTATTGTGCTACCTCTTAGCATGAGGTGAGCAGAGATGAAACCAAAGGAAATATCACAGGACTCTGGACTTTTAAAACAGATGCCTATGTGCTTGTTAGCTTTTAAGGGGGAAAAGTGAAGCAGAATCCTTTACTCTTCCCTTCCTCCCTTTCTCTCTTCCTTTCATTATAAAAGGCTAAAAGTAAACACAGAAGAATCAGAAATAATGGTGTAAAACTGCCTCAAACCAATCTCTGGGTAAATAGCTATGAAAATATTCAGTTGCTTTATGATCCCATTTAGAGTTAACATTATATTTATAGCTTTTTCCCTGAATACACATTAAGGTAATATTGAACTTTTGGTAAAAATTATATCATACATCTGTGCTGACAGCTTGTTTCGTGAACATAAATCTTTATCTACTACTTTCAGCTTTCAATATTTTCTCCAAAGATGTAAGTTAGGACATTAAAAGGTCCAGAAATAAACGTAAAACAGATGGGATTAGATTTCTGTGGGGAATGACAGCCATACTGAATTTAATGGAAACCAAGCTAGAAAGAGGTCTGAGAGGAAAACCCATGAAGCATACATAGGAAGGACCGTGGCTTGAGGTGGAATCTCAAGAGTGTACATCTGACTTATAATTGCAAGTTGCCCTTGAAGTTGGGTGTTCTTTAAGATGTAATTAAGCGATTGGTCATGGGACCTTACTATGATACAGGGCAAATATTTTCAGTCACTGAACTGATGAATAGCCAAGCACTGACATTTTGTGAGTTTAGTATTTATTTCTTTCATTTCCCTTCTTAAGCAAGTGAAGAGCCTGGAGCTCTCATGAAGAAAGAGGTCCCAAGATCTGTGGCTAAGGCACTGGATGTGCCTGTGGTCATGGAGCAAAGGGGAAGCACTGAACTGAACTGAACTCAGGGAACAAAAGCCCACTGAAGTTTGAAGGATCAGCAAGAGGCTTGGCCTTTCTGGTTCAGGAGGCTGAACTTGGAGGCTAATGCAAGGTAGATAGAGGGACTCCTTTCTGGAGTCTTAGCTAATAGCCAAGAAGAAAGGTACAGGGGGAGTCTACAATTAGTACAGGATGGTACGGGCAACAGCATATATCCTAAGACAATACAAGTGAACTTTTTTCTTTCCTGTTTATTCAATCCCTACCTCTCAATTGTATTATTGCCACAGATATTTAAATATCCTCTGGCCTCTCCTATTTAATAATAATAAAAGAATTCCTATTTAATGTTGTTTTCCTTTCATCCACCATCCCTCCCTTTTTTCTTCATAATGAAATTTGTCAAAACTCTATATCCTCACATTTCCTCATATTCCATTAACGATCCATTTCATTGGATGGCCTTTGTTCCCACTCTAACAAAATGGCTCTTTCTAGAGTTACCTGTGACCATGATACTGCTAAATTCATCAGAAAAATTTTAGCTCTCATCCTATTTGGTACTCAGCAGCATTAACCCCCACCCCTTTACCAGTGATCACTCTATCCATCTTGAAACACCCTCTTCCCTTGGCTTCTAGTCCCCTCCTCCCCTTACCCACTCTTCAGGTTTTCCTGTACCTCTCTGGCTGATGTTAATCAGCTTTGTTGCCAACTTATTCTCCTCCAATCACTAAATGTTAGAGTTGGCTAGAGGTCAGTGTCAGACCCTCTTTTTTTCATGTTTTACTCTTCTGCTAGGCCATCTCATCCCTTCCGATGACCTGAATTTCCAATGCTAATAGACCTCTCCTCTGAGTCCTAAATGGATATCTGCTTATGCCACATCTTCTCTTGGATCTAAGGTGTATTATGTGCAAGCCTAAATGCATTATCTTTACTTTCACATGTGCTTTTCTCAATGAATGGCATTGCTATTTATCCAGTTGCTTAAAAGCTATGTGGAAGTCATTCTTGACACTTCCTCCTTCCTTGTACCACATACCCAATTCATTAACAAGTAATACAGACTTTTATGTTTTAAATGCATCCTCAATCCTTTCATTTCCATTCTCCTTTATCTATACAGTCAATATATCAATATACCAATCCAGACTACCATGATTTCTCACCATGGATCAATGCAATAGCATCTCAACCTCACTTTTACTAATCCCTCACATCCAGTCTATGTATCTTTTCAAAAAATAAATCTGACCACATTCTTACCTTCCTACCTTCATGTGTGGTTAAAGCCATTCAAAAGCCATCTTTTGCTTTGGGGTTAAAGAGCCATATCCTTAACATACTCTATAAAGCCATCCATAATCTGGGCTCTACTTACCTTGCTCCTCTTCTAACTCCACTCTTCCCTCATATTCTTCAGCACATGACTTTCTTTTTATTTCTTGATCCCTCCATGTTTTCTCTTCCTGAAGAAAGAGACACATATATTTTCCCCTTGTCCTAGAACACTCTCCAATCACCCTTCACTTGTCCATAGCAGACTCCTGCAGAAGACCAGTATGCCCTTGTAATTAATACTTTGAAAGTAAAATCCTGACCTACTTTCTAAGTCTGTTGCACTGAGTGAACCCTAAGTAGATCCACATGCTTTTAATAATGCTCACGTCATTTTCATTCATCAGATAAGCCAAAAATTTTTAAAAAGGCAACATAAAACAATAAAATTTCCTTGGAGTTTATTGATTTCTTTATATTTAACAGACTATTGCAGATTAGCAAAGATTTAAGTTGGGTAATTCTTAACTAGATAAATAGAAAGGTTTAAGCAAAGACTAGTTGCTCAGAGATATGAATCGATTCTATATTTTATAGCAACATTTGCAATAAATGTTATTTCCTTAGCATACACTTTAAAATGATACTGACCAGAAGTAAAAGAAAATCCTCAGCCTCTGGCCCTCTTGGTATCAAAAAAGTTGAAATAATAGCTCTTGGTCCTAAGAAAAGGCTGTCTAAGCAGACAAGGAGAATGAGTTAATGAGATCCTGTAATCTGATCCCCAGCAGTCCTGCACAGCTATTCTCAAGGCACTAACGAACCCTACACCTTTACAGATCATGGACCTACAGAATCTAACCCTAGTGGGTGCAGGCAAGTCTTGGCCATTGAAATGGTTTTGCTGGTGTAAATAACAGGGATCTGTTATCATGAGATTACCTGTCTGTAAAATGCCTATTTATCTTCATTATGTTGCTTTTCAGGGGAAGAAGGAAAGGGTGAGTGTTGGTGTGTAAGATAATGGAGTTAGGACAGGAAAATGGCATCTCTGACCCAAAGTGAACCCTGATTTAACTCAGTGGGTTTTTTCAACAGCCAGATGGAGTCCATAATGTTGGCTGTCAGTGTTGTACTTTCTTTAGTACTAAAAGTATTCAGCAAAATAGAGCAAAGATGAATTCATACCTGGGATTTCAATGTCATAGTTTGTGCAAGAGAGTAAGATGGCAATTTCAATCTGGTCATTTTCATTCACTCATGCATTCATCTAGTCATCCATTCACCAAATACCTCAGTAACTACATGCCTAGCCCTATGCAAGATAAATTATTAAAATAAACATGACTAAAAACATAATATATACTACAAAGTGGAAGTAAAAGTTACCACAAAGAAAAATAAAAGGAATACCCTGCTTCAGAGACAGACAGATTGCTTTTACACCAACATGTGAAGAATAAAATGGAGCCAGCCATTCAAAGTAGGAGATGCAATGGGGATAGGTGATCAATTTCATTTTTTTATCTTGATTTTAATATGAAATTTAAATATGAAGGGAAATATAATTATGAAATACTCTTTTAATCAAAATCAAGTACTTCCAAAATATATAAAGAAAAAAGTGGGGGAGGAGCCATGATGGTGGAACAGCATGGAGGTTTTTTGTGTGTCTCAAGTCCATGAAATACAGCCAGACCAACAGTAAACCATCCTGCACACCTAGAAAACTGATTGGAGGATTAACACAACATCTGCACAACCTGAACCACAGAATTCAGGACCTACATGGTGAAGAGAGGTGACCTTGGGGAGAGAGAAGACTCGGAGGGCAGGGAGCTGCTTTTGCATGGGGAGGGAGGACAGAGACTGGGGGGGGGGGCGTTGGGGAGAATATGGGAAAAGCACCCCTCCCCAAAAACAGCTGGAGAGAAAGTGGAAAATTGGAAACAGTCACAGGGACTGAACTAAAATGGGAGAAAGGAGAAAGGAGAAAGGAGAAAGGAGAGGGTTTAAATTCCATTAAGACTGTAAACAGGAAGAATGCAGAGTCTGAAACTCTGCAGCTCGATACCTAGCGGTGCTCTGGTGAATCCCCAGGAGGAGAGTGGGGTCCAGGAAGTTCTCAGACCACACAGGGAGAAGCAGTTCCACTGCTGGAAGGACACTTGGTAGAGCAGACCCCAGAGAATGGCTACACTCGCTGGTGCTGGTACAAGGTCATTGTGGGGTGAAGCTTGGTACCAGATGTGTGTTGTGATTTTCCATAATCCCTGAGGCACTAGTGCTACACTGTCTCGTGAACTTTTTCTGGGGTGGGCTGGCACCTAGCCTCAGTCTTTGGGCACTGGCAGTAGCACGGTCCCTCAAGTGTTCCTGGGTGCAGCTGGCACCCACCCATTGCTCTGTGAGACCCTCTGTAGAGGGGCTTATTAGGTCAAAGCCACAGTCCCTCAGAAGTTGGGGGCTGGGGAAGACAGCCACATCTGAGACAAAACTCAGGAGGGAGGTGCTGCCTCGGACTTGGTTACGGACAATGTGGAAGTGGGGAGTGGACAGAAGCTGAAGACGAAAGATGGGTACGTGATTGCTGACTGGGGAGAGCAGAGTTCCGATACTAGAGACTGAGTAGCTGGGAGACAACATTTTCACCGCTCCCGCACATGCGTATGCGCACCTACAAGTGCCACAACAATCCACCCCAGCAGGCTAGCAGCGCCATCTAGTGGAGAACAGAGCCGTTACACTAAGCCCCGCCCAACTGGGCCAACCTTGCTCTTCAAGAAAAGAAGACTCACCACCTGCTTAGTTTATGGACTACAAAGCCCTTCATAATTTGACTTCTAGGGGAAAACGAAGTAATTTCAGTCGTATTTCAGTCTGTTAGCTGGTCCATTTATTCAATTTTCTTCTTTCTTTCTTTTTTCCCTGTCTTTCATTTCTTTTTTTTCTTGAATACAGAAAGAGAAAAAATTCATTTTTATTTTCAATTTTTATAAAAATATTTTTAATTTTTTTCTACTATATTTTTTACTTTTGTGTAAGTTTTTCAAATTCTATTTCACTTCCATCATTTCATTGTAGTCTACTTCAGTGTATTCATTTTTTCAAACTTTCAAATGATTTCTTTTTTTCCCCCCTTTTTTCTGTAATCTATCAAGCCACTTTCAACACCCAGACCAAAACACACCTAGGATTTAGGATGATTTATTTGATTTTGATTTTGTGTGTGTGTCTGTTTTTAATTTTTTAATTTTTATTTTTTTAATTTTAATTTTTTCTACTTCATCAATTCCTTTTCTCCCTTCAAAATGACAAAACAAAGGAATTCACCCCAAAAGAAAGAGCATGAAGAAATGACAGCCAGGGATTTAACCAACACAGATACAAGCATGATGTCTGACCAGAATTTAAGAATACTAGCTGGAGTCAAAAATAGATTAGAATCCCTTTCTGCAGAGATAAAACAAGTAAAAGCTAGTAAGGATGAAATAAAAAATGCTATAAGTGAGCTGAAATCTCGAATGGATGTGGCAGTGGCAAGGACAGTGAGGGAGAACAGAGAATCAGTGATATTGAGGACAAACTTATAGAGAATAATGAAGCAGAAAAAAAGAGGGAGATTAAGGCAAAAGAGAATGATTTAAGAATTAGAGAAATCAGTGACTCAACATCAGAATCATAGGGGTCCCAGAAGAGGAAGAGAGAGATTTAGGGGTAGAAGGGTTATGTGAGCCAATCATAGCGGAAAACTTTCCTAACCTGGGAAAGACACAGACATCAAAATCCAGGAAGCACAGAGGACTCCCATTAGATTCCACAAAAACTGACCATCAACAAGGTATATCATAGTCAAATTCATAAAATACTCAGGCAAGGAGAGAATCGTGAAAGCAGCCAGGGAAAAAAAAAGTCCTTAACCTACAAGGGAAGACAGATCAGGTTTGCAGCAGACCTACCCACAGAAACTTGGCAGGCCAGAAAGGAGTGGCAGAATATATTCACTGTGCCGAATCAGAAAAATATGCAGCCAAGAATTCTTTATCCAGCAAGACTGTCATTCAAAATAGAAGGAGAGATAAAAAGTTTCCCAGACAAACAAAAATTAAAGGAGTTTGTGACCACTAAACCAGCCCTGCAAGAAATTTTAAGGGGGACTCTCTGAGGGGACAAAAGATGAAAAAAAAAGTAAATAAATAAATAAATACCAAAAGCAACAAAGATTAGAAAGGACCAGAGAACACCACCAGAAACTCCAACTCTACAAGCAACATAATGGCAATAAATTCGTACCTTTCAGTTCTCACTCTAAACACCAATGGACTCAATGCTCCAATCAAAAGGCATAGGGTAACAGGCATAGGGATCTCATTTTTTATCCAAAAAAACCGAGATCCATCTATATTCTGTTCACAAGAGACCCACTTTAGACCTAAAGACACCTTCAGATTGAAAGTAAGGGGATGGAGAACCCTCTATCATGCTAATGGTCTCCAAAAGAAAGCTGGAATAGCCATACTTATATCAGATAATCTAGACTTTAAAACAAAGACTGTATCAAGAGATGATGAAGGGCATTATATAATAATTAAGGGATCTACTCACCAAGAAGACCTAACAATTGTAAACATTTATTTGCCAAATGTGAAAGCACCCAAATATATAAATCAATTAATCACAAACATAAAGAAACTAACTGATAATAATACCATAATAGTAGGAGACTTCAACACCCCACTCACAGCAATGGACAGATCACCTAATCAAAAAATCAACAAGGAAACAATGGCTTTGAATGACACACTGGACCAGATGCACTTAACAGATATATTCAGAACATTTCATCCTAAAGCAGTGAAATATACATTCTTCTCCAGTGCACATGGAACATTCTCCAGAATAGACCACATACTGGGACACCAATCAGCCCTCAGCAAGTACAAAAAGACTGAGATCACACCGTGCATATTTTCAGACCACAACACTATGAACTCGAGATCAACCACAAGAAAAAATTTGGAAAGGTAACAAATACTTGGAGACTGAAGAACATCCTACTAACGAATGAATGGGTCAACCAAGAAGTTAAAGAGGAAATTAAAGAGTATATGGAAGCCAATAAAAATGGTAACACCACAACCCCAAACCTCTGGGATGCAGCAAAGGCAGTCATAAGAGGAAAGTAGATAGCAATCCAGGCCTTCCTAAAGAAGGAAGAAAGAGCTCAGATACACAACCTAACCTCATGCCTTAAAGAGCTGGAAAAACAACAGCAAATAAAACCCCAAACCAGCAGAAGACAGGAAGTAATAAGGATTAGAGCAGAAACTAATGCTATTGAAACCAAAAAAACAGTAGAACAGATCAATGAAACCAGAAACTTGTTCTTTGAAAGAATTAACAAAACTGATAAGCCATTAGCCAGTTTGATCAAAAAGAAAAAGGAAAGGACCCAAATAAATAAAATCAAGAATGAAAGAGGAGAGATCAC
The DNA here is from genome assembly GCF_046562875.1 of Panthera onca. Taxonomy (NCBI): domain Eukaryota; kingdom Metazoa; phylum Chordata; class Mammalia; order Carnivora; family Felidae; genus Panthera; species Panthera onca. The sequence continues at coordinate 94,943,838 of NC_138340.1, read as the reverse complement.
AATTAACACAGCAGAAATAAAAAAATAATAAGAGAATATTATGAGAAACTATGTGCCAATAAAATGGGCAATCTGGAAGACATGGACAAATTCCTACAAACATATACACTACAAAAACTGAAACAGGAAGAAACAGAAAATTCGAACAGACCCATAACCAGTAAAGAAATCGAATTAGTAATCAAAAATTTGCCAAAAAACAAGAGTCCAGGGCCAAATGGCTTTCCAGGGGAATTTTACCAAACATTTAAGGAAGAATTAACACCTATTCTCTTGAAGCTGTTCCCAAAAATAGAAATGGAAGGAAAACTTCCAAACTCTTTCTGTGAGGCCAGCATTACCTTGATTCCAAAGCCAGACAGAGACCCCACTAAAAAGGAGAACTATAGACCAATTTCTCTGATGAACATGGATGCAAAAATCCTCAACAAGATATTAGCCAACTGGATCCAACAATACGTTAAAAAAATTATTCACCACGACCAAGTGGGATTTATACCTGGGATGCAGGGCTGGTTCAATATCCACAAAACAATTAACGTGATTCATCACATCAATAAAAGAAAGGACAAGAACCATATGATCCTCTCAATAGATGCAGAGAAAGAATTTGACAAAATACAGCATCCTTTCTCGATAAAAACCCTCAAGAAAGTAGGGATAGGAGAATCATACCTCCAGATCATAAAAGCCATGTATGAATGACCCAATGCTAATATCATCCTCAATGGGGAAAATTGAGAGCCTTCCCCCTAAGGTCAGGAACAAGACAGGGATGTCCACTCTCGCCACTGTTATTTAACATAGCATTGGAAGTCTTAGCCTCTGCAATCAGAAAACACAAAGAAATAAAAGGCATCCAAATCAGCCAGGAGGAGGTCAAATTTTCACTCTTCCCAGATCATATGATACTCTATATGGAAAACCCAAAAGATTCTACCAAAAAACTGCTAGAATTGATTCATGAATTCAGCAAAGTTGCAGGATATAAAATCAATGCACAGAAATGAGTTGCATTCCCATACACCAACAATGAAGCGACAGAAAGAGAAATCAAGGAATTGATCCCATTTACAGTTGCACCAAAACCCATAAGACACCTAGGAATAAATCTAACCAAAGAGGTGAAAAATCTATACACTGAAAACTATAGAAAGCTTATGAAAGAAATTGAAGAAGGCACACAAAAAATGGAAAAAGATGCCATGCTCCTGGATAGGAAGAACAAATATTGTTAAAATGTCGATACTACCCAAAGCAATCTACATATTCAATGCAATCCATATCAAAATAACACCAGCATTCTTCACAGAGCTAGAACAAATAATCCTAAAATTTGTATGGAACCAGAAAAGACCCCAAATAGCCAAAGCAATCTTGAAAAGGAAAACCAAACCAGGAGGCATCACAATCCCAGACTTCAAGCTATACTTCAAAGCTGTAATCATCAAGACAGTATGGTACTGGCCCAAGAACAGACACTCAGATCAATGGAACAGAATAGAGAACCCAGAAATAGACCCACAAACATATGGCCAACTAATCTTTGACAAAGCAGGAAAGAATATCCAATGGAATAAAGACAGTGTCTTCAGCAAGTCATGCTGGGAAAAACTGGACAGTAACATGCAGAAGAATGAACCTGGACCACTTTCTTACACCATACACAAAAATACACTCAAATGGATGAAAGACCTAAATGTAAGACAGGAAGCCATCAAAATCCTTGAGGAGAAAGCAGGCAAAAACCTCTTTGATCATGGCCACAGCAACTTCTTACTCAACACGTCTCTGGAGGCAAGGGAAACAAAAGCAAAAATGAACTACTGGGACCTCATCAAAATAAAAAGCTTCTGCACTGGGAAGGAAACAGTCAGCAAAACTAAAAGACAACTGACAGAATGGGAGAAGATATTTGCAAACAACATATCAGATAAAGGGTTGTACCCAAAATCTATAAAGAACTTATCAAACTCAACACCCAAAAAACAAATAACCCAGTGAAGAAATGGGCAAAAGACATGAATAGACACTTCTCCAAGAAGACATCCAGATGGCCAACCGACACATGAAAAAATGCTTAATGTCACTCCTCATCAGGGAAATACAAATCAAAACCACAATGAGATACCACCCCTCACCTGTCAGAAAGGCTAACATTAACAACCCAGGCAACAACAGATGTTGACAAGGAAGCAGAGAAAGAGGATCTCTTTTGTACTGCTGGTGGGAATGCAAACTGGTGTAGCTACTCTGGAAAACAGTATGGAGGTTTCTCAGAAAATTAAAAGCAGAACTACCCTATGACCCAGCAATTGCACTACTAGGTATTTATCCAAGGGATACAGGGATGCTGTTTCGAAGGGACACATGCACCCCCATGTTTATAGCAGCACTATCAACAATAGCCAAAGTATGGAAAGAGCCCAAATGTCCACTGATGGATGAATGGTTAAAGAAGATGTGGTGTGTATATATACATACATACATATACATATAATGGAGTATTACTCGGCAATCAAAAAGAATGAAATCTTGCCATTTGCAACTATGTGGATGGAACTGGAGAATATTATGCTAAGCGAAATTAGCCAGTCAGAGAAAGACAAATATATGACTTCACTCATATAAGGACTTTAAGACACAGAACAGATGAACATAAGGGAATGGAATAAAAAATAATATAAAAACAGGAAGGGGGACAAAACATAAGAGACTCTTAAATATGGAGAACAGAGGGTTACTGGAGGGGTTGTGGGAGGGGGGATGGGCTAAATGGGTAACGGGAACTAAGGAATCTACTCCTGTAATCATTGTTGCGCTATATTCTAACTAATTTGGATGTAAATTAAAAAAATTTTTTTAAGTGAAAAATAAAATAAAATTAAAAAGTGACTGCTTTTTGCCTGTCTACCTACAAAAATTCCATTCTCTAGAAGGAAGTATGGTTAACAGGTGGGATATATTTGAAGAATTCTTACCCGATCATTTCCCATCTGGAAGAATATAAACTGTTAGGCTCTTTCTTTGGAAACAATGAACAGACTGAGTGTAAAGTAACAAAGAAAGCATATTACTGATATCAGAATATCTTTGCAGTATCTTAGTATGCTTCCAATTGCATGATAATTTGCATCTGTGAATAATCAGGGGACATAAAGTTCTGTACAATCTGCATTCTGATAATCATGTTTCCAGATCTTTCAGAAACTTACTTGAAATAAAGTTTATAACTGTTATCTTTCTGAAACTCACTAGAGCTAGTAAAATTTTTTACTGCTTATTTTGGCAGCTCAAATCTCAGTTTGGGGTCATTCAAGTTGCCTTTGCTTTAGCTCACATTTGATTGATTTTGCAATGTTGGTAAATAAGAAATTTTTTTTAAAAAGCCCCCAAAGTGGACATAAAGGCCTATCACATTACTAAATGATAACAAACAGATGACACTCAGAATATCTAATCAATAGTACTCTGTATTTCACTAGATCAAAAATATACTTCAAAACAGACTTGATTCATTTTAAAAGTAGAGTAAAAGATAAAAGTCAATTAGAGACTCATGATATATCCCCTGAGGAGAAATAAATCCAAATTTCTAAAATCGAGGATGTTGAGCTAGCTCAGTTTCATGTGAACTGCAAAGTATCTCAGGACCAAGAGGTATTTATTTCCTAACATGAAGTGTTATATGCAGTGAGCCTGAATTATGAGGAGTTCTGGGCCTCAGAGGAAGCCCACCCATAGGGAAAGGAAATTCATGGTCCAAAGACACATGTCCTTGACCTACCAAGAAAAGGTATACAAAATATCTAACTTATTTTTTAACTATCTACAGAATTGTTAAATATCTCACATGTAGAAAAGTGATAAAATTTAAATATGTGTTTAATAAGTGTCACCTATATGACTATAAACCAGATCAAGAAACCATTACCAATATCCCTAGAGAAAACAAATTGACGGTTGCCAGAGGGGAGGAGGTGGAGGATTGGCAAAATGGGTGAAGGGGAGATACATGCTTCCAGTTATTGAATAATAGATCATGGGAATAAAGGGAACAGCATAAGGATAATAATCAATGGTATTGTAATAGTGTTGTATGGTAGCTACTATCTACACTTGTGATGAAAACAGCAAAACGCATAAGTTTGTCTAATCACTATGTTCTATACCTGAAACTAATGTAACATGTGTGTCAACTATACTCAAAAAAAAAAAAAAAAAAGAAAGAAAGAAAGAAACTATTACCAATATCCCAGAAGCTCCCCTGGGATTCCTTCCCAATCCCAATCTCCTTCCTTCCCTCAAAGGCTACCATTTCCTGACTTTTCTAGTTATCACCACTTCTCTTAATACTTTTGCCACTGAACTATATATCCCAAAACTCTAGAGTGTAATGATGTCTGTTTATGAATTTTATATAAATAGATTGATACTATAAGTGTTCTTTTGTGTCTCATTATCTAGTAAGGCATGTCATTTGTCTAGATTCTACTAAAGTTAGAGCCATTTTCTCCTTCTAGACAATACTGCAGTTTGATTCTTTTTGAAAACATAATGGGGTAGAAATTATATAACATTAAGATACAGACACTGATCAGAGAATTTTACTTTCCCTTTATGTCTTATCAAGTAGAATGCCAGGTAGTATCCATATTTTACAGTTCTGTCTCCAACTCTCTGCTAAATGTGAGATTCTTCTACAGTCTGACTCTGACCTACTGAGTCCTAGAGCTGGCACTGTTCTCCCATGATAGAATGGACCACAGATGGCTGGTTCACACTTGCAGCCAAGTTTCTGTAAGCATGACTGTAAGCTACTGAATTGCAGGGAGTTCTTTTTGTCTATGAACATTGTATACATCTTCATTTATTCAAAAAAATCTTATTTTCAGACATGTCTTGAAAATTTTTTATAGGAATGTTCTTTGGTGTTCAAACTTTTTATAATATTATAAGCATGATCTTTTCTTCTATTACATATTATTTGTGCTGTTACTTATTTTTATTGCATCAAATTTTTGGGAGGGCATTCACTGAAGAAAAATATATTGCTATAGACTGAATATTTGTATCTTCTCTAAATTCATATGCTGAAACCTAATTCCCCAATGTGATGATATGTGGATGTGAGACTTTTGGGAGGTGATTAGCTCATGAATGGGATTAGTGACCCTATAAAAGAGACACCAATGATAGAACATGATCCACATTACAAACACTGGCTCCTGTTAGTCTAGTTTGGGAACACTGATGGGAGCACTAATGGAGAACAGCTGGGTTTCACTGGTATTTTCCTCCTCTCCTATCCCAGGCAGCCCTCTGCTCACCTTCCAAGACACCAACATTTCCCTTAGTGATATATGTGGGGGAAAATGTAGTTAGAGACTCCTAGGGAACCACTCTGTTGCCAAAGTTATAAAAACAAAAAACAAAACAAAACAAAAAAACTACTGTCTTAATCATGTCCTTCTCTTGCATGCCTCCCATAAGGATGTTTCAGTGCTTTGAACAAAAGCTGGTCTGAATACAAATGTTATTATGGAAGTCTTTACAAATCTAGCACAATTTGGGCAAGAATTCTTCCAAATCTCTCACAATCACAGTAAGGCAACGGGCTTATGGTTCTTCAATTGATTTTCAATATCTTCTCTGTATCTTTCAAGTTAGTATTTAAAAGTTGTCTTTTTTAAAGTAGTATCTTTGTTAAGGAAAGCTTTTCATTAAAGGTACCAGAGAGTTATTAAAGACCTCTGAGGTAATAATAGGTGACTGAATGAGGCTGCCCATAAAAACCCTATAAATCTTTTTATCTAAAGGATTTGTCTCTTCAGTTTCCAAACTATTCAATCTATGTTGCCTTTATGAAGAACTTTCATTAAGTTGGTCTCTACCTGCAGTACCACTGAAAATAAACCACTGTAGTGTTTCTGCAGTGAAATCATTGGCATCCCATTCATTTATAAGCCTTACACTATTTGTCACCTTTTCAAGCTACCAGACAGACACTCAAAACTCATTTTTATGTGAGCACATTCTATTACTCTCTTCTTGTCAAGTGACGCTTCTGTTTCTTCCTCGGGAAACTGAGCGCCAGGAGCCCAAATATAGGGTCCTATTATAAACCATACTACCCAACTGCAACTATGCTTTGCTTTGCTATAAAATAAAGGAAAACAAAGCCAGCCACTTGTACTAAGAGATTTAAATATCTGTTCCATCATCTTATGATCATGGATTTCCTCTTGACTAGGTTTCAGTCAAGAGACAGATAAGCCAATCAAACATATAGTGAATATTAGAATCCAGAAGCTAAATGATGATGAAGAGATAAATCGCCCTGTTGGGCTCATATAGCCAGGTCTCATGAAGCAGACAGATCTCAGAATAATCATTAGAAGTAATCACAGGGAGAGATAATGGGAGACATTGTCCTGACATCCTTCTTTCTAGCCAAGGTTTACACGTAACGTTTTTTTATAAGCAATCTGTCGTTGTGACCTTCTGAGTAACACATTGTTGGCATCTGGGTCATGGCAACAATCAGACACTTTGATTGTTGGTTGCCAAATAAAATCGCAACATTCTGCAGTGATTTTCTTTTTTTAAAATAATTTTTAAATGTTTATTTATTTTGAGAGAAAGAGAAAGAGAGAGTGAGGAGGGGAGGGGCAGAGAGAGAGAGGGAGACACAGAATCTGAAGCAGGCTTCAGGCTGTGAGCTGTCAGCAATCGAGCCCAATACAGGGCTCGAACTCATGAGTCATAAGATCATGACCTGAGCCGAAGTAGGACACTCAACAGACTGAGTAACCCAGGTGCCCCTGCAGTGATTTTATTCTAAGCCCATTCTAAGCCCATATGGGATAGGTATTTTGCCATATTCTCTTGAGCAGTACAAAACACTGAGAACCTCCCAGCATCTTAAATCTAGTACAATGCATGGCATGCAGTTGAAACAACAAATGTTTATTGAATTAATGTGACTGAATGACACAGTGAATTTGGTTCTCCCCCAAAGATCTTCTAGTCTTCAGTTTGCTGTTATAGGACTGATCTCTTGTCTGAGGAAGGGAATTTAAAAATCAGAGTTCTCTGAGAAGTTTCCACTCTACTCCCCTAACTGCTTGGTCTTAGCCAGAAGACCCCAATTCCCAATTACAAATGGGATAAGAGCCAACACAACCCCCAGGGCTAGTCTGATGGAAGGAGCTCTGTTCAGAACTGTGAGAATTCCAAAGTCAGGGAAATGGGTCAAACTCAGAGTTGCTGGGGGCAGTCTATGGATTAGTTTCTAATAATGCAGAAAGAGGAATCAGAATAGATACCCCACACCCAGAGTCAGGAGAGGATGTGGGAGACCAGGAAAAAGATCAAGAAAAGATGGGGATCAAGAAACCAGAGAGTCAAGAAAAAGGCAGAGCTTGGTGAGTAAGTGGAGGTCATGTATGGTTACCCAAGTTCTTTGCATGTCTGTGGCAGGTGGTGTGGGAAGGGCTACCGGGCCTGGCAAGCTAAGGACAGTGGGGCAGGGCAGACACATCCTGGAACACTATATACTCACCACCTGGTTTTTAGTAACTTGAATGGTGAGCCTAGGCTCAGTCTACAGGTCAGTGGACTTGGACTTCGTGGGCTTTTAGATCTAGGACCAAGATGTAGAAAACAACTTGTCCTTCATTTCTTCATGAAGCCTTAGGGAAAAGGACATGGGTGAATGTAAGTCAAGAGAAGAGAATGAGCTATTAGTGCCTAAGATGACTCAGTAATAATAAAGCCAGGCTTATAGCTCCAGACTTTTTTAAATTAAGCTTCAAAAATCAACATACTGTATTTCTCAAGAGGAAAAGGAAAAGACAATGAAAATTACCTATCTAGTAGTTTTCCTAAATTAATTCACTACTTGGAAACTAATAGCTCTATGATTAATTTTTCTGACTAAATCTCGATTTCTTCCATGCAAATCTGCCCATCAAGTTACTATGACGCCCAACCAGTATGTAATATAAAATATAATACAATATTAGAATGGGGGTTCTAATTAGTATTTAGAAGTGTCAGTCAGAAAATAATCATGCTTATAGCCATCATCTTGTGGAAAAAGAAAAATCCCTCAAGTATTAGCAATAAATAAGTTGTCTTTTCACCTCTTTGTGAGAAATCCTGGCTTGGGACATTCCAAGACTCAAATGAAGATGCCCCTTCCTCTCCTGGGGCCTTTTCCTTCAGTCACTGGGGGCAGCTGGGGGCACAGCTGGGGGCACACCCAGCACTGACAGTATCTCTAGTACCTTTATGTGGCACTCAACTCTAGGACCCTGGGATTTTTTGAGTCAGATGGGACTAACTCAGCATCTCCCTAGGGGAAGAGGAGCTTCCAATTTCCATCTTCTTTTGCCTTGCTCCTCAGGGCACCAGAGCCCAGTAAGAAAATGAAACTGCCTAACTATGTTTGACTCTGTTATTGAAATGTGAAATGTGTGAATAGAGTAAGAAGCTCCATTTGTTTAATTAATATCCCGAACTACACTGTGCCTTGTTAATTTCCATGTTGATAATGCTACAGTTGGCAGACACATCTTTGTTTTTTCCTTTTTCCCTAGACCTGTTCTTTTTCTTCTTTTTCTTTGTGTAAAGGGTATGTACTGGCTTTGTGAAATCCCTGTAGCAAGTTGTGAATGATGTATGAAGTGAAAAGTCTTTACTCAGGGCACAGTAGGAAGACAGAAAGTGCTGTGCATTCACTGCTGGGCTGAGTTTTTGACTGTGTGCTGGAGTCAGAAGATATTCCACATGCATCCTACACTGCCTCAAAATCCCAGGAGTTCTCAACTGGGTGGCATGGGGCATAGTCCTACAGAAAGGCAGAGAGATGAATTTATTGACCTCCAAAGGTCCTTCTTGGCACTGTGATTCTGCATGCACTCCAGGTAGGTTTTTTCCCAGTATTTTAAACAAAAGAACAAGAATAGGAATCCAGAGTCTGAGTCCAGAGTGTAGAAAATTAACCCATTCCCTGGCCTGTGAAACAGGAAGATGGAGAAGGAGGTTGGTAATTATCAACTTTCCACAAGCTAATATCACTTGGAGAGCATATGTTTCTATACCTCAGCTTGAGAGAAAATATTTTTATGCCCTGTGGGGCCAAAAAAAAAAAAAAAAAAGAGCTAGCCTTGTAGTTTATGCACTATTTTCCTTTCAAGGAATCAGAACTCTATGAGAGTTATCACAATTTTCTTGTGAGCTGAGTGTCACATTGGTGCATGATCTAAAATTATCCCATGTTTCAAAACTAGATACCTAATTATCCGACAAACAGAATCAATTTGACGTTATCCACAGTTGACTTATAGATTCATGGATTAACTATGGTTCAGGTCCAGCAGGGATGTGGGGGCACAGACCTATGGGGAAGGGGAGCTGAATAATTAGTCACTGGCTAATTATTGCTAACTGTAACTTCCTTGAAGACAAACAGAAGGGGTTAGGAGATCAGCTCTGTTTGCAAGGAATCGAAGCAGAAAAGACAATGTCCTCCCACTCAGTCTCTTACTCATTTCTTCCTCCTAACAGCAAGCCCAGAAATCTCAAGCCTTGAGTCCTCTCTTTTAGGTGGGGGGGGGGGGGGGGGGGGGCGGGGAGAAGAAGCAAACAACTATTCCTTAAGTATTAAGCAATTTTTGGGAGTGAGCCAGTTGTAGATCATGTTGTTCCTTAACAACACTTATGACAATACTGAATGACTAAGCTATAACTCTAGTTTTGTTTCTATGCTTAAGTTTTCACTTTACATGACTACCCTTCCACTCCTCTCTCAATCTCATTTACCTAGTCCAATGAGGGTTGACTACTTTACCTCTCTCATCTCAGAAGATGGGCAATTATTATCCAAGCTGACAGAAACACGGACTTTCAAAATTTCACTCTTTCCCAAACTCCTCAGGAATTAATGATTAGGTTTTACACATTCCATTCAAAGTCAGACTATCTTTAGATACATGACTGAAGAAAGGATAAACTGGTGGCCTACCATTCTCTCAGCCTTGTATTTGAGTGACACATCCTGTACCTGCATTCACAACGAGTGTAGTGAACCTAGGAAAGACCCACGAGGAAGCAAGTGGCCTTAAATAAAGTATAGTTAAACTTGAGAGAAAATATTTTTTACGCCCTGTGGGGCCAAAAAAAGAGCTAGCCTTGTGGCTCCTTTAATCCTGAAGAAAACAGAGATACGGCAATAGTTTTCAAGATCAGAGATTCCAGAGAATATGGGGAGCAGTGGTATTGAAATAATTCTGGAAAGAAGGAATGAGCTCAATGAACAGCCGGGAGATTTGTGTGAGAGTCATGATAAATCATTCACCTAACTCTTACCAGCTCTTGCCTTTGATTATGAAGAGGTTTCATTTTATTCTTTGGATCAGTTATTCCTGGGTACTTATAATAATAGAAAATTCTCAGAAGGGGAATATCTTGTAAAATAGTTAGGGGTAGAAACTTTTGAGAACTAAAGGAATATTATTGCCCATAAGAACAGAAAGCAGATATTACTTACAGCTCCAAACAGTGTGGTGAATCTGTTTGGGGAAAATAGGTAGTCTGTATTCATGCGTGATTTTCTGTGTTGTGGTAAAATGGTATTAGGGCATTTCAAGTCCCCGTTTCATAATTTTTCTTGTTCCACGCCATTTGCCCTTACCTCCTTTCCAAATGGATCTTGGTGCCTGCAAGCTTCTTGCACATACCTCTGAATTCTATTTCAAATTTTCCCCCTCTATCACTTTTGAAGACTGTTAAGTGCTATTTATCCATCAACTAACTGCCTGCCAACTTCCAGTCATCAAATGACTAAACCAAAAGAGGGGGTGATAGTAGAGGAACCTGACCTGACATTTAAGTTAAAACAATCCATTGTATCTCCAAGAGGAAGATACAATCTTAGGGCTCCTGTATGGCTGGAATATATTTTCTTACTGAGACTTTTATTCATTTTAAGTAGCATGAAAAATAACTGGTCCAGAGAATAAAATGAAACCTCTCTGTAAAAAAAGCAAGTGCCTTAAGCAAAGGTGGTAACAAACCTTGAGACACAGGTTTGTCTGCACTCAAAATTCAGCAGGGTTCTATCACTGAGCACATCATGAAAATATGAATTAAATTTTACAAATAAAGACTGTAGGCTCTGGGTCCATTAGAAGCATATTTAACTGTCAAGATACAAAACACTTTTCTCTCTAGTAGTAAAGATCAAACAGAAAATGTTTGATCCTGAATGCAAATCCTGAGTGCAAATTTACCCTCTCTCTTTACCAATAGATCATTCCAACAACAAAACAAACGCATAAGGAAGCAGTTGAAAGCCTCACAGCCTTACAAACAGTCACTCCTCGATGGCAGGAATAGACAGACCTGTCATAATGCCACTGCTTGGGCTCATCGATGGCAGGCACAGGCAATGAATTTCACTGAGTTTATTTTTAGCATCATTCTTAAAACATTCAACACACAAATCACATCCTCCGAACAGTAGTACTTGATGGAAGCACAACTTATTCACACCCTCAGCAGTGAGAGATCGTGCCAGTCCATGACTTGGGAGATTGTAGAGTGCTCCTCCAAGCTTCACGCCAGCCCTCAGTGATTTCTTACAGATATTTACTTTTGCACATGGCATATAGAACATTAAAAGGGTTTTGAAAAATCCCTCAGTTTTTTAAGTTCTGAAGGATTATTAACTTCAAAGTCTGAAGAAATGTCGCCCTTCTATCTTTGGAAATGCCAGGAGCCTTTGCATATCCCTACCACAGTACCAAGCAACCCCCAGCAGAGAAGAACGATTACTGCCTCGGTGGCGAGAGGATGGCTTTTGATCTCTTAACATATTGGAAATTACTTAAAGGTAAGCCATCTGCTAGCTGAGGAACAAAAACAGATTACATCACACCCTGCTAGAAAGATTGTGTTAAATCCTGTATATCAAGGCTTTTAATAATTCTATATTAAGTCAGCTAATAGGATTAGGTACACATTTTCTTTAGGCTTATTTCCTCAACTATTAAAAAAAACTTTTTGTGTGTGTTTGACGATCTGCAAAATTCAAGAGTATTCCACTGTGAATAAAAAGGGTTCTTTCAAGAGGATGCATTTCTTCGGATCACCACTGCTCTCCAAAGAGATGTACAGCAGAAGTGCCTTTCCAGAGCAGTTTTTTTTTTTTTGGGGGGGGGGGAGGGTAAGCCAGTTCATTTCTGTTATTGCTAATATGATTTATTGCCTGTGTACTACAAACCTTCATACCTCCATTATTCTTCAGCTGGTCAGGGGTAGGATCCAGGATCATGGGTGAGGTAAGGTCCCCTCAATACTAGCAATTAGTGGTAACAGTGGTTGACCATGGTGTGCCACCAGCACTGAGGGTGATAAAGGAATAAGCCTTGGTTAATAAGAGTTTAAAGCATCTATAAGACTGGACAGTCCAAGCCTTGAACTCTAAAATTATGCAACACAAGAAATTCTGTATTCTAAAATTACACGCAGCCCAAACCAAACATACTGTCTTCCCTGTCTGTGGTAAACTCCAGGTCATGGGACTATTAGAATATATTCACTTGGTGACATGTGGGGAATAAAAAGAAAGGGCCTTCTTCATCCTTTGGCCCTTCTTTCATTAATTTGGCTAGTGTTATTCTACAATCTCAGAGCATTAAATATGCACATGACATAAATTAACCTCCATTCATTGCATCTAAATCTTTCATAAGAGGTTCATTTACTCCCTCTGTGATACTGAGAGTTACATAAAGTTTTCACAGTGAAAGCAACAAATACCTTTATCTCTCAGTGGTTCTTAAAGTAGTTCTTTAAAACAAAACAAAAAAAGGTCTCTCTTCTTCTAAGAAAAGGTAGTTCTTATCTTGATGACAAAAGGTTACAAATTATTATTGAGAGCTGAATACAGGATTAAACATATTTAGAAACCAACTTAATGTGTTGCATATTTAAAACACTTGAGAAGATTTCATTGTTACATTTCCAAAAGATTACTAGAAATAATTGCCATGACTTTGTCTTAATTATTGAATCAAACAGGGTAATATGAATTTAATGAGAAAGGAAACCATAAAATCAGTAGCCCATTTAGTTACTGTATATTATACCTTGCTGAAATGGTCTAAGCTTTCTTTGTGCACTCTTTACAAATAAAATAAGCACAATTAATAATAAATCTGGTGTGCCTGTGTGGCTCAGTTGGTTCATTCCACTCTTGATCTCAGCTCAGGTCATGATGTCACCCTGAGATCAAGCCCTGCATTGGTCTCTATGCTGGGCATGAAGCCTGCTTAAGATTCTTTCCCTCTCTCTCTCTGCCCTTCCCCTGATCTCTCCCTCTTTGCTCTCTGCCCTTCCCCTGATCTCTCCCTCTTTGCTCTCTGCCCTTCCCCTGATCTCTCTCTCAAAATAAATAAATAAGTAAATCTAGCACTAGCTACCATATATTGAGGTATTTTGTTTGTTAGCACTTTGAAAATATTGCCAGTAATCCTAGTAGGGTTTTCTGAGAGGTGAATGTTATCACTTTCTGTTTACTGGTGAGAAAACAGAAATTCAAAGTGGTTTAAAAGTACCTGCAGCAATTAAGGAATAAGGAACCAAATTAGGGTTTGATACCAAAATCTATATCCTTTCTGTCAACATCTGGTTGATCCCAGACTGACAGGTGCCAAGAGGTCAGACATAATCTTGCTTTTTACACTGTGACTTGATTCAGCTTTGTGTCTAATCTCTGAATGAATGGACAGAATGATGCCATGTCCTTTGAATGCTTAGGATTCAGTCAGGGGATCTCACATTATGCTCCTTCAGGCCAGTCTCTACTATGCTTCTTCAGGATACTGATGTTCCTTCCATTAGTTTGAGGTACCCAAACGAAATACTGGAAGTCTTTTCCCAGGCCACAGAATTTCTGTCATTAGCCATCAGCTTCTGAACTAAGAATTACCTTTAGAATCAAAATATAGATCTATGAATTTCATTCAGATTTAAATACTTGCCCCAGACTACTACATGTATTAGACTGCTAAAAAATAGAGGAATTACCACAAGCATAATGCCATTCTGATTTGATGACTACTACTAAAACATGAGAACTCCTTCTAAAAATGCCATTTATTCTTGTATTAACTTTTTCTTATTTTTCACAGCTCTAACCTCTAATATAACTCAAGCACCAGGAACTCACTTAGCATGTGTTCAATGGCCTTCTATGGTTGACTACGCATCTCTCACATTGCTTGATAAAGATTATGGCCCCAATATAGTGAATCAGCTCTACTTTTGTTGCTGTTATTATTGATTCAACCATGGCCTTAATCATAGTTACCCATCACTCCAAAAATGTGGTTTAATCCTACTCTGCAACACGCCGTCTGGAATATGAAGGATTTTATTAAAGTCTGCCCTTGCTTAGTTAGACTCCTAGAAATAAATCAGCAGCCATGTTGTATAAGGGAAAAAGCAGAAAAGAGCCTTGTTGATTTCCTATCTCAGCCTTCATTTGAAGCAAGTTACTTATTCCCTTTAAGCCTCAGTTTCCTCATGTAGAAAGTGAGAACAGCATCTACCTTCCAGAGTTCTAAGTACAGCAATTTATATTAAAAAGAACCAGAATATAGTAGGCACTGAACAAAGGTAGTTACTGTCATCATCTTTCATAATAATGACTGATGGTTCATAGTGCTAGCATTCATAATAAAAATTATAATCATCATGCAGTTTTGTTTCCTATTAGATACATTACATAAGAAAACCTAACATTCAGTGGTAACACCATAACAGAATCTAAGTAGAGTGCAAGTTTTCCCAGCCTCCTGCTGTTATCTATCTTCCTATCGAACAGATATAACCCTGGGGACAGATGACCATCAGAGGCCATGCCAGCTAAAAGCTTGGCTACCACTTTCACCTCCATTTGCATTGGATCAAGTCAATGTGCTTTCAGCTTCCACAAGTATAAAAAGCCAGCAAACCAATGAAGCTCTTATAGTCTCACACAATCTTATTAAGTATCTTATCTATTTCAATACCTGCCAGCAGGTATGGGATATTAGAATGTGCATACCAGGAATCCACTGCAGTCTTGAATCAGTGACCTTGACTCAGAAATGACATTTTGTATATCAAAATAGACTGGTGTATAACATTCTAAAAGACAGGAATGGCCTTCAGCTAATACAGATCAATTTCCACTCAGCTTCAGCCACCATCTAATTACTGCTGACTTTTTTAACCTTTCTCACTTCCTTTATGGATTATATTTCTCTCTACTCTACCGCCATTTGCTTTATTTGGTGACATATCAAACTTAAAATTATATGATAAGGTTTCACATTTTTCTTCTTATGTTTTTTATTGTGCTGAATTTATTTAGAAACAAATTATTTTCTGAAGGAGAAGAACTTTTAATGAACTGACTTTTTACTTTACCTCTATATTCACTTCTTACATCTTGATTTGTTAAAAAGAATACTCTGATGTCCTCCATCACATGTTTCACAATGATGGAACCCTACCACTGTCTTTAACATTACCATAGTATATTAGCCTGTATAGAACTATATTGTATACTAAAGTATACAATATAATAAATTGTATATAAGTACACAAGTATAATACATTGCATATTAAAAGGAAAAACTAAACCTTAAAGTGAAAACAAACCACTAGTATTGCAAAGGGGGTTACTGGAGTGACAGAAGGAATTGTCTTCTTTCTGAATCCTCATTTTTATCATCACTGATTTAGGCACTGAACTTGAACTTTAGACTCAGACACTTCTTGGGCCAAAACCTGGCTTTGCTACTCGTAAGCTGTAGGTTCTTTGGCAAGATGCTTAAACCATCTCCCTAACTGGAAAATAGAAATAATTATTTGACCTCTAAAGATCATCATGATGATTAAATAAAATGAAATTATGTAAAGTGCCTGGCATATAAATTCTCTCTCAGCAAATAAGTACATTTGAAACCTACCAGCGGGACAGCAGCCTGGACTAGGGGTCTCCTGAAAGGGGAGCCTGAGGCAAAAGCTTCTGTATTACTACTTTTCTGGCTTGCAAGGAGCAAGAGGGGGGGGGGGGCGGTGGCAAGAGGAATGAAGCAGAGAATAAGTATGCAAAATCAAGAGAACTGCAACTAAGGTAGTCTTCCTGATACTGGATATACTCCTTCGTGGTCATATTCTGGAGCAGTAGCTCTAGCTCCACATAGTCATCAGGACTGTCTACAATTGCCTATACAACAACTCCCTTATTTGCTGCTGGCTTACTGGCATGAAGATTCCACACTGTGGTAGTTCACAGTTCAAGTTCAGTGGAACTTTTTCTGTGTACCTGGTAGAAGTGGCCCTCCCACTTCTTCACCCCATAGTAGAAACCAGTACCTTAAGTTTGTAGGGACAGAAAGTACAAATTTCACAAGGGAGTTGCTGTCCTTACAGTGTGGATGTAATCTGCCTTTGATCTTTCCTCCTTATGGGCATTGAGGATAACACATTCACCAGTTTCACTGTCTCATACCTAGTACCAGAGGCCCTTTTAATCCACTTGAAAGAAAGATAACCACATCTGGCACAGATGTGACTAGGGCCACCACCTGGTTAACTTTATGACGGTTCTATATCATTCTTCATGATTCCCTCAGGATTATTCAGGGCCAGATAGGTAAATTGAACCAGGGATATGATGATGACTATCACATTTGTATCCTTCAAGTCTGATAGTGACATTAAGCTCTGCAATTCCTCCTGGAATGCAGCGCTGTTTCTGTTCTACAATCTTGGCCAAGGATAGCAGTTTCAGAGGCTTCTACTAGGCCCTTCCTACCATAATAAACCTTACAACCACTGAGTTGGGAACTAGTGTGAGGGTTCTACCAGCTGATGTATTTATCCCAATGATACACTCAGAATATAAGAAATAACCTCAAGATGGGTGTGTGAATACTTTGCACCCACCGTGAGACAACTGTGGGCCAAAACTCCACTGTGATGATGTAGCTCCAATGAGCTCCCACTCTTACTGGAGATGCCTGGTGGCACTTCAGATCCCTTGGTATCATTTCAGCCCTGATTCTTTATCTAACAGACTTTAAAGGGCCTGAGTTTCCCCTTCAACAGTGCAAGAGTTACTCTAACAAATGGCCACAGGTCATTTGGGGGAAAAATCAGAGAAATATTTCCTGTATATACTTATGGTTACATTGAAGAGTCTTTCCTCAAGGGATTCTGGGCTTCCCACTAATCACTGAACTATGGCTCCATGAACGGATTTAGATCTGGAAATTGAGTGATGGGCTTTCTACCACAATTGTTGATATTAGCATTCTTTTCACCAAGCTTCAAGACACATCTGAACAGACTATTACAGCTGCTTCCTGGGCTTCTTTTGTAGGATATCAAATCCAAAACATGGATGGGTAACCCATACCAATATGTTTTCCTCTATCCTTGAGTTGAAGACCCTCAAACTCCATTCCTACACCTGTAGTATCTATTCTTAGCAGGTCACATTAGCAAATTTCTGCAATTGTTTTGGTATGTAAGCTATTCCCTCCAGGAGTAGAGCTTGGGCTGGGTTGAGACTTTACTTTGGTCAACAGTTTAGAGGTTGTAAAGAATGCTGGGGGCATATCTTAAGGAGAAAAATTATCGTTTTATGAGGCATTTGCTTTAGGGTAAGTCTTAGCCCTGGCTCCTCAGAAAGTAGAGCTTGAACAAAAGTCTTACACCATACAACTTTGTTGAGAAGTATAACCCAGAAGGAGGAATATGGAGTATCAAGCAGAGAAGGATGGAGGAAAATACAAGAATGCTGATCAAACCAGCTATTGCTATGTTCAACTTACTGCTTGGTGTTGCAAGACCATCTCTGAGAAGCCCTATAACAGCTTCTTAGGACAATCTCTCTGGGAGCCAAGGGGGAAATAAAACAATTCATGGGGTCCTATTACCTATTGGTCAAATTTTTATCCCATGGGGTGCTACCCGCTTTGCATTTCTAGGTTGTATTTGCCTGGGTGCCTAGCAGGGTCCTGTGGCATTCTAAGTGTCTGCATTAACCTTTGGCAGGAAGTGCAAAGTAAGGGTATAGAGCATATCACTGTCAGGTTGAGCCTGAAATTATGTAAAACTAGTCACTACAGTATCGGCTAGAATTACAGACAGGAAAGACAGAAAGAACTGGAAGTGGTGCATGCCAGGTGTGTGATACAAGAGTGTTTCCAGATTCTTTGGGTAAGAAGTCACTTAGCATTACAGAAGCACTCTCCCTGTTTCCATATTATCTCAAACAAACAAATAAAGAAAATAGCTGGGGTTCCTGGGCAGCTCAGTTGGTTAGGCATCTGACTCTTGTTTTTGGCTCAGGCCATGATCTCAGGTTGTGAGATCAAGCCCTGCATCAGGCTCCATGCTGGGCGAGGAGCCTGCTTAAGATTCTCTCTCTCTCTCTCTCTCTCTCTCTCTCTCTCTCTCTCTCTCTCTCTCTACATCTACCCCACTCAACCCCCATTTGCACACATGTGAGCACATACACATAC
Organism: Panthera onca; assembly: GCF_046562875.1. Taxonomy (NCBI): domain Eukaryota; kingdom Metazoa; phylum Chordata; class Mammalia; order Carnivora; family Felidae; genus Panthera; species Panthera onca. The sequence goes on along the minus strand of NC_138340.1, from coordinate 94,925,245 downwards.
TCTCTCTAAAAAAAAAAAAGAAAGAAAGAAAGAAAAGAAAAAGAAAAAGGAAAAAAGGAAAAGGAAAAGGAAATAGCTAGACAGAAAGTAATTAAAAGTTAATGGCTTATGAGCTCACTCAGTTTTCCCTCCAAAAATAATCTGGTTATGGAGTAACCTATGGCTCCTTTTACTCCCCTATCAGGGCGGGTACTGTTAGTCCTATAAGAAGAAAACTGAAGCTCAGACAGGCTGTGCTTTACAGAGTTAACAGAGCAAGTAAGTGGCAGATCTGGAGCCATAATCTAATTTATTTACCCAGAAAGTATTTGTTTTGGTGAACCATAGAGCCAATTCATCTTTTCTCTCCTCTCTAGAAATTCTTTCTCATGACTTTCAGCTTTGAAAGTATGCTCCCATAAGACTTGTTTGTATACTAAAATGAGTCTTGAAGCTAGGGTACTAAAATAAGTTGGACTTTAAAACATTATCTGTGGTGTTCTATCTTCAATTTTATCTTCCTCAGTTTGTTTGCTAGTTTTCAGTGTGGAAGAAACTTGAGTGGAGGTAACAAATGAGGATGGTCCAAACTGGTAGCAACACATCAACCACGTCTATATGACAGCAAGTCCTGTTCTGCTATTTGTATTTAGTTCATTACTTCTGAATGAATCTAACCTGCCCTGCAGGGTTAATGCCATCTAACCCTGCATTTCTCTCAGCCTCTAGGTAGTTACCCAGACATAGCAGCTGCTCCATGAAACTTTGTTGAAAGAATACAGAATAAACCCTCCCTAAACATATGAGGAAGCATCCTCCTTTTCCCCCTCAGGGCTAAGGCAAGCTCTGCAGGCCACATATTTTATAAAATACCCTTTGGTAAATGAAGTAATTTTCAAATGAGTAGAGTAACCTTAGACATTAGGAAGACAATTAGTAAGGACTTTGTACAAAAGGATTATTATATAACCCTTCTGAGGATTTCATGACATCTCGAGCTTCTTTTTAAAATATCAAGTACACATACGATGGTACAAGGCAGCTAAGAAAATATAAAGATTCAACTGTCTTTTTTCTAAAAGCTCTACTAGTTTTGTAGCAGCACTAAAAGAGTCCTTGGAAGGGTACGTGTAATTTACCTCTGGGCTTGGGAATGTGAGACTGGTGTCATTAGCCAGTTCTTCCCTGGGTGACTTGTAACCATTTCTGTACAGTCGCCTCCTTTGTGGTTAATGAGCCCCAGGAGTGGGAGCTGTTAAATACACTTACCAAGAGTTAAACTCCACTGTGCTTCCTGCCTCTACTGCAGTAGTCAGTGCTGAGCAGGGGAAAACAGGAGTCTTGACTTTTTTCCAAGGGTTGAGTCACAATGAGACACTGCTTTCATCAGAACCTTTGATGCTATTGCTGTTTTCACTTTTTCTGTAGATATTTTCCAAGACTTCCCATCAGTAATGGAGAACCCTCAAAATCAGTGGGAACCAGCTGATTTTTCCTAATTTATTCTGAGTTTTTGGAACCTTCAGCACCATTTCCAAACCAATGCAAGGTGTATTGGTATAGTGATGGGGTTACAGTGATGGGGCCTGGAGCCTGGCTGCCTGGGTTGAAATCTGCTTCTGCCACTTACTGATTGTGTGACAGTGGATTTGTTACTTACCCTTTCCATACCTTAGTTTTCTTCTCTATAAAATGTAGACATAAATAGGGTGCACCTAATAGGATCATTGTTAAGACATAAACAGATAAATATAGGTAAAACACATAGCTCAGCACCTGACACATGGTAAGTGCTCAATTAACAGGAGTTATTACTCTTAGACACTGTAAGCTCGAATCACTTCCCAATGCCTTCTGTGAGTGCATTTGAGAAATGGATAACAAGAAACAGCTTCTCTGAAAAGATCTGGTTGGGAAAAGAACACATTCCTAGAATTGGTTTGAATTTTTCAGGTCTCATATCTTTTCCTCTTATGAAAAAGGAGGTCAATATTCCTTTAAGACGGGCAGGTACTGTTCATCACAAATCAGAGAGAATTTAAGTGAATATTCCTTCCTGCATATTTCCTCAAAGGATCAGTTCTTCTTTGGGGTAAGTACCAGACTCCATCTAAGAAACCTTATTCATATGGGGCCGCCCTCTCTCCACCCTGAATTGGCAGTGTATACAATGCAGTCACTCTAGGCTTTCACCACAGTGTGAATTATTTTCTCAAAGAGGAAAGCAACAAGAGGACAGGGTCAACATTGTTCAGCAGAATAGTCTTTAGTAATAGTCCTTAGTAACTCTGTTATTAAAGGGAATTCACCATTTGAGCCAACCAAACCATTTCTTTCTTTGGGCAGCATCTCTCTTGCAGTCCACATTTATGACCACTGAATCAAACCCAGCATAAGGTGGTGTATCTAAAACATAAGTAAAAATAGATTTATACACAAACACTCATATATAAAATACTTCTAGGTATGTAGGTACACGTATGGTAGATATGTATATATAACATATATGCCTTTTTATATAGAGAGAGGCTTGGTCTTTTATTTTGCTTGCAGCAAGTTCTTATCTACCCTTGGTCTAATAATTAAACAATTAAGGTTCATTTACAATAATTAAACATTACAACAAAGCAGTAAGTAGGCATTAACTCACTTGAGAAATATGTTCTATTTTAGATTCAGCACAACAACATAGTAGCCAAAGTCAGAAAAGCATTCGAATTTGGCTCATGGCTCAGTGTTAGTTAGCATCCTTGGAGACAGACAAGTCTCCAGTTACTACACCAGAAATAGGGAAGGCCCCACAATCAGTCTGAACCAGTAGGAATGTTATCACCACTATGCTTAGTTTCAGTTGTAAGTAGTTCAGGAGATGCCAATTCTTGTGCCATCTTGAAGATTAGGAAGAGGGTGTGCATTTGCCCAGCTTTTTGCCAAGCATTAATTAGGATTCTTCATTTATCTTAAACTCCATTGTGTGAAATATTAAGACTGCTGGGCTTCAATTAGAGGAAGGAAAATCTTGGTCTTCTTATCTGCTCATCCAACATAAGCTCAAAGATACCTTACAAGTTTCAGCTTCGGAACCTGAGAAGTTTAGGGTTGCACTGCCCATATGGCTCCTGAGAGGAGAGAAGTGAGAAACTCAAAGTGACCACACTCTAGCCCAAATAACCTGGCCAGTTCTTTGTCTGCTGTGTGCTGCCCCAGCCCTGCCTGCAGCTGTGACTGATTAGGGCTGGGTGCTTTCAGTGCAAGATAGCAGAAGGATTAGAAGGTTGAATAATATCTCAGCAAGATTATGTCTATCCTCATTGGCTAGCTAGACAATAGAGAAAATTTCATATTCCTTACTTTAATGGGCAAAGCCATTCAAGGCCTGTAGAAAAATTATAATACCTGGGGAGGGTGAAGATCATACCAGTTATAAGTTGCTGCTGCTGCTATTGATGACAGTTACAATATAATAATAGTTATGCTTGATTAGACAACTATTATTTACAATATAATGTTTCTGGTATTACAGTTTGACTTTAAAGCATATACTCTTAAGGGCTATATTAAATTGCCCATGTAACCTTATCATGTTCCAGTGTATTAAATCCCTTACTGGTTATCTATAAGATCTTGAGGAAAAGGAACACATAATATTAAAGTTTGCTAAGATAAATGATCTGTCAAAATACAGAGTTTTTGTAACAGAGCTGGGGTGATGTTAGTGAGAGGAGCTATTTATGAAGGTCAAACACTAATCAGATGCTACTATGAGGGTGTTATTAGCCATTCAGCAATAAAAATGGTAAGGGGGTGTCCAAGAAATAAGATATAGGGATGAAAGGTCCTCACAGACTGAAATTTTCCATAGACAGAAATTGCTTGGTTTGCAGCTTCACCCCAACTATTGGGGTTCAGTTTGAAGCCCTAGTCCAAACCTGCCTGGGAAGAAGACACTATTTTTTGATTAATTCTAGTAGTTTTAGTAATATTAGATAGGTTTATTTTATACAACAACTTCATAAATAAATCAGGGCAAATATTCTAAGGGTGCAAAGTCATTGTCAGTGCTACAGTTACCAGACAACTTGTATTACATCTCTCAGCTGTAATCAGGGTATGAAAAGGACTTGTGAAAGCTTAAGAGATAAAGTAGAAAAGCAGAATTCTCAAACATGGGTTTTGTTCTCTAAAAATCATCATGTTTTCTATACCAGGGTTCCTACTCAATATCAAAGAGGTTATGGGTAATCATACTCCCATACCCACAACTTTGTCAATGACTACCATCAACACCAGCTGACATAAGTTGGTGATGAATCAAATATGGCTGGCCATGGACTGGTTGCCAATTAAACATTGTAAAACTCTTAGTCTTTGCCCAGGTTCCTTGTCACTAATAACAGAAACCAGAGCAAGAAGATGTCTGTCTTTCTCTGGTGTGAAACTGGAATTCCAGAGGAAAGACTTTTCTCATCTGCCTCCTCCAGAAAAGATATCAGAAATAGCACTGTGGTGAAAGCAGAAAACAAAGTAGAGGTGTTGGGGTCTGAAGAATGCATGAAAGTTACTACTTGACCCTTTGTCTGCAGACTAAGGCAATTTAGTTTGAAATAACGAGGATTTTTAAAATGCCTCTCTAGAGCCAAAATATGCCACCATATCAAATGTTAAATCATAAGATTGGAACACAGAGGCATGCAAACTCTTTTTAAAGCTGGCATTATATAATGGAGATATATATATGAACCTTTTGTTCTTTAACAAACATTAAACATTTAACCAACATTCAGAAATAATTTAAAGCTGACCAGTTGCACAAGGGAAAATGAGAAGGGGAAATGGATGGTGGTACAGAGAAGTGTGAAGGGAGACAAGCCCTACTATAAGCTCACAGTCTAGAGCCTCAGGTTTATAGGGCTTCCAGAATTAAGAGAAGGTTCCACATCTTTTGAATCAAGTCAGACCAAGGGACAACTCAGTCACTCCATTCTCAGTTTAAGGTCTTCAAAAATCCTTTTTTTAAGCTCTGATTTTTTAAATTAATTAATTTTTTAATTTACATCCAAGTTAGTTAGCATATAGTGCAACAATGATTACAGGAGTAGATTCCTTAATGCCCCTTACCCATTTAGCACACCACCCCACAACCCCTCCAGCAACCCTCTGTTTGTTCTCTATATTGGAGTTTCTATAGTTTCATCCCCCTCCCTGTTTTTATATTATTTTTGCTTCCCTTCTCTTATATTCATCTGTTTTGTATATTACAGTCCTCATATAAGTCAAGTCATATGATATTTGTCTGCTCCAATTTCACTTAGCATAATACCCTCTAGTTCCATTCATGTAGTTGCAAATGGCAAGATTTCATTCTTTTTGATTGCTGAGTAATACTCCATTGTATATATATACCACATCTTCTTTAACCATTCATCCATCAGTGGACATTTGGGCTCTTTCCATACTTTGGCTATTGTTGCTAGTGCTTCTATAAACATTGGGGTGCATATGTGCCTTCAAAACAGCACACCTGTATCCCCTGGATAAATACCTAGTAGTGCAATTGCTGGGTCGGAGGGTAGTTCTATTTTTAATTTTTTGAGGAACCTTCATACTGTTTTCCAGAGTGGCTGCACCAGTGTGCATTCCATCAGCAGTGCAAAAGAAATCCTCTTTCTCCGCATCCTTGTCAACATCTATTGTTGCCTGAGTTGTTAATGTTAGCTATTCTGACAGGTGAGAGGTGGTATCTCATGGTGGTTTTGATTTGTAGTTCCCTGATGATGAGTGATGTTGAGCATTTTTTCATGTGTCTGTTAGCTATCTGCATGTCTTCTTTGGAGAAGTGTCTATTCATGTCTTTTGCCTATTTCTTCACTGCGTTATTTGTTTTTTGGGTGCTGAGTTTGATAAGTTCTTTATAGATTTTAGAGACTAACCCTTTATCTGATATGTCGTTTGCAAATATCTTCTCCCATTCTGTCAGTTGCCTTTTAGTTTTGCTGACTGTTTCCTTCCCAGTGCAGAAGCTTTTTATTTTGATGAGGTCCCAGTAGTTCATTTTTGCTTTTGTTTCCCTTGCCTCCAGAGACGTGTTGAGTAAGAAGTTGCTGTGGACATGATCAAAGAGGTTTTTGCCTGTTAAAGCTCTGATTTTTAACGTCCAGCTGACATTTTTATTGTGATTTAACATTCCATTCTTCAAAATGTTTCGGGAAATTAACGTTTGGCCTACTTGATAGATTGCCAATTTGCGGCAGGGCTGCAAGGATGATGGCCACTGTGTTTCCCTTTAATTCTTTCCAATACCAAAGATGTCATGTGGAGACGGTTATTTACCATGATTCTAGTCCCAACAGTGAGAGATCTCTTTAACAGAATCAAGTGAGAAGGCTATGGGGTAGTTCCCCAGGAGCCTGTGCTCATAGCTTTTTTCCAAAGAGGCCTCAGTTTCCTCATATGTAAAAGGACAGGGATAGCTTTCTTGTGATCCCTTTCCAACTCTAATGTGAAGTCTTTACAAAGAGTTACAGTCTATTCCCCTGAATGTCTATAGTACCTTACTTCTTGAGGTGTTCAAAACATAGTTTCTCATTCATTTCTGCCATGTAAAAGACAAGTAAGACTAACCACATAACTTTAGTTTAAGGAGTTAAAAGTGAGAGCTGGAAACTTTTTTTTTTTTTTCATGTGACAATAAAAATAAGAGACAGGACCAAAATGCTAAGTAACTCAGTGTTAGTCCTGAGTGAAAGTGAATTCAGGAAAGTCCATCTTTGGCCTATACTCAAATCCCACTTATGACTGTTCCTTGTTCCCTACAGAAAGGTTATTATTCTCTGTTATAGTAGTGATTTTTTAAAACCATTCTCAGGGACACTGTATTTGAATAGAGTCTAAAAAGTGAAAAAAAATTGTCATGATCCTAAGGTAAATCTTAGGAAAGATAGGTACTTTGAGCAGAGAGTCTGACCTACTAACAAATGCATAGGCTACCATGCTCTGCCTTCATGTCTCCACTTGCCTTCGTGAATAAAATCCAGAGACAGTGATTGGAAGTAAACAAAATACAAAACTCTTCCCTTCCTTCCTATAACAGCCTCTCCAGGTTGGCAACTCCTTTTTCCCAGAAATCATCACAACAAGGAAATGGGTACCATAACCCAGACCTTGCTGTATCCTCATGTACTTCTGCATCCATCCCTCAAAATTCTTTCAAGGTTTTCTGATTGTCTCTTACTTGCTGCTTCTCTAAGGAGAAACTATGCCCAATAGTAACTAACCTAAGCTATATCTGATCAGTGCAAACTTTATTAATTTCATTAATCTACTTCTAACTGCCTTTCCTATATATGAAGGGAAAAATCAAAGCTCTGGGAAATAAACTACAAATAGCCCCACAATAGTAGCAGGATGGCATTTCAAAAGAAGGCATCAAAGAAAGCTCACCAACAGTGATACTTTTTCCTAATGGTTCTGGAAGGATAATTAAGTTGTTTATCACCTTTGATGCTTATAACCCTAACACAGGTGTTCCCTAGAAACCAATTAAAAATACTTACAGCTGATAAAGAGTGCCTCTTAGCTCAACAAATTTACTAATAATTCCAATCCCATTTGGAAAAAAAATCTTGTCAGGTCTTTTGACACCAAAAGGCAACTTTCACACTCATTTACACTTCAGTGCCCATAGTGATAAGCACACACAGGGTATTTACTCAGTCTCCCTTGATCTCAATAGTGGAGTCCTCCAGAAAGCTTCCCTTGGCTATTGAATGACAACTTTAGTTTCAAAGTATGAATTGTGCTCAGTAGCTTGCAATTTCCTTTGAAAGGAAATAGACTAGGATCTCTCAGATGATACCTTTGCCTAATTGTCAGGAAATAATGGTGCCTTGAATCTATTGCTCTCACTTTGTAACTTTCATGGACACCAACTTGATTATTTTTAATTTCAAGGACTCATGAAAGAGGAAAATGGTAATAGATTATTTCTGTGGCCAACTCATAAAAGGTGGCTCTCAGTGGACAGTATGGTCAGGACACATGTGTTTCCTTATATGACAGCAGTTGGTCTGCCAAGCCCCCAACCCTGGTGCCATCCATATCCATTGACTAGTATGCTGGAACCTGTCTATAGTAGGCCTTTCAGATACAATTGAAAAGTTCATTGAGAAAGTCCCCAATTCTTGTGTTTGGAGGCTCACTAGTTCTCTTGTGGGCAGTTTTCTGGTTGACTGGTGGACTACTTTTTAACTCCCTTCATCTGCCTCAGCCTCATTCTGATCGAGTCCTCCATGCTTTTGGAACTACAGTAATTCTCAGGTCATTTTCTTTCTCATTATTCTCTCTCCAGTTGGGCAAGAAGTGTGACTCTGGATGGAGGCACTCCCTCCTACCTCTGCCATTAAATAACTGTGTGACTTTGGTCATTTCCTTCTTCTCTCTGAACACTCACTTCCGTATTTGGAGGGAGAGAATTAGACCAGATGATATGTGAAGGACCTTTTAGCTCTCAATTTTTATATGATGTTTTTGGCAGATGGTAGATGGCTGACGGCAGATTTTCATACAAAACATTATTTCTTAATAATCACATTGCAAACTTGTTATTTTGTTATCAGTTTCTCATCGAGCCCTCCTGAATATAGAGTTGCATTTAAGAAGCCCATTCCTGGCCAGCATTGCTGCAGTTGAGAGAATGAGGAAGACAACAGCATGAGATAAAACTGGAAAGAGAGAAAAAATGGAGTCAAACCAAGAAATAGACTCTTAACTATAGAGAACAAACTGATAGTTACCAGAGGGAAGGTTGGAGGGAGAGGGGGTGAAAGAGATGGTGTGGATTAAGGAGTACGTGATGAGCACGGGTGTTGTATGGATCGAAGTGTTGAATCAGTAGATTGTATACCTGAAACTAATATAACATTGTATGTTAACTCTACTGGAATTATTTTTTTTTTAAGACTGGAAAGAGAGGTTGGAGCCTCCTATGGAACCAATGAAGAATTTTCAACAGGTAGAAAAGTCACTTTAGATGTAAATGTGGAAAACAGATTAGAAGGAGGCCTGAGTTAGTAAATGTAGCTCTTTTGGTTAAGAAGCCACAGCAGTGCTCTAGCAAAAGGTAATACTCCTTTGTAGTAGGTGACTATGGAAATAGAAAGAAATGAATGGATTCAAGAGCTATTTGGGAGGTGAGATTTACAGGAGTTGAGGATGACGACTAGTTTTCAGGTTTATGCCATTAGATGCATGGAGGGGTCATTCACCCAAGATGTGTAACAACAGTAGAGGACTAAGAGTAGGGTAGCAGAGATGTCTTAAAATCAGTCTTAGACAACTGACTTTGAGATCACTTTTGGACATCCTATGGAGATGCCAACTAGGCAACTGGATATATAGGTCTAGAACTAAGAGGCATTTTAGGCTGGATGTACAAATTTGGGAGTCATCAGCAAATAAATGGTCATTGAAGCCCTGGGCATAGATGAAATTACTTGGGCAAGAGAACATTGAGAGAAGAAGCACTAGACTAACTCCAAATTTCAATGGCCAGGTAGGGAAGGATCAACTGGCAATGGAATGATTATGGAGGTAGAGGAAACCAGGAAAGTGCAGTGCCTGTGAAATAAAGGGCTTATTTCATGAAGCAAGGAGTGGTCAATAACATTAACTCTTGTTGAGAGATTAGGTAGGGGTAAAAAATGTTAATGTGATTTAATGACATGAAGTAACTGGTGACCTTAGAGCTGTTTTGGTGGAATAAGACTAGAGCCAGACTGGAGTGGGAAGAGGAGGAACTAAGAGATAAAGTCACAGGGACAAGTTTTAAGACCCCTTACAAAAGCTGGTTCTGAGAACCAGAAAGATGAAGAGAGTTGGTAAGAGAGATAAAGGAGTAGATCTAGGGTGACTGTGGGTTGACAATTACTTTAAAAGAAGAGAGACTCAAGCATATGTTTATTCAATAAACATTCATAGGACACACCTAGTGCTAAGCCCTATTTTAGGCAATAGGGATGCAGCAAAGAATTTGAAAATCCCTGCTGCTATGGAATCTACATTCTAGTGAGAAGACAGAGGAACAGGCAATAAACAAACATATAAGTATATAATACACTCAGTGGTGATAATGTATGCAGAAAAATAAAGAAAGGTGACAAACTATCTGGAGGAGGGAGTACTATTTACACAGTGGATGGTCAAGAAAGAACTCTGATGTATGGTTGTCAGATTTACCAAATATAGATACAGGATTCCCAGTTACATTAGAATTTCAGGTAAACCACAAATACATTTTCAGTATAAGTATATTCAATGCAATATTTGGAACATACTGATACTAAAATATTACTTATTGTTTATCCCGTATTTAATCTGGCAAGCCCACTCCGGTGGGATGACATTTTCAACATTTAATGTCAGTTTGGGAACTCTCTGGTTAAAAGGATCAGTTGACTATAAAGGAGAGAAAGGAGGCTTTACTCAAGAGTGGTATAAAGTCCATCCATCATTAAGGGATGGATCCAAAGCCCAGGTGGAAGGGGTTACCCTAGATAAGAGTAGGAAGAGGGGATGCATATGTATGGGCAATGGTTTATGAGCATGGTAGGAGGAAGGGGAAGGCTTCCTGGGTTAACACATTAGAAAAGCAGGGGCTGAGAGGGAGAGATGTGCAGGAAAGGGAATAGACTATAGGGTGAAGAGAACTGAGACATGAAAAGAGGAAGAACATGAGTTGGTCTGACAGGATGCTCTAAGGCCATGAATGAAGTTGATTACTTGGTCTCCATCACCATTTACTGAGCACGCTGAAGGTGGGATCTACCCTGAAGCTCATTCTACTCTCCCCATCACACTCCCCACCTCTACCCCCAGACCCCCCACTCTCAGTGATAGAACTTGCTAAATACTTACTCCCAGCATCTTTGCCTTAGGGGTTCTGCAGAGAATTGGGCCCATTAAGCATTTAAGCTATTTTCCTTTAGTTGGAAAGATTGCTGCCACTGTAGAAGCAACTTTAATAGCCCTACTTAGGAATGGAGATAAATTTGAAGATAACATCAAAAGAGCCATTTATGAAGCATTTAATTTTGACACTAACTTCATCTACACAGCCTGAAGTAAACTGGAGATTTGGCAATTAACCCACTAATTTGAACAATATTGACAGTCTGCATAAATAACACAGGGGACTTGACTTTTTGGTTTTTAGCTTTGTCTCTGTTGTGTTTAGGTCTCCGCCTTTTACATGGTCCTTCAGTGTGGCATCTTTCCTTGTTTTATTTGCACACATTGCATTTAAGGGGCAAATCATTTTGAACAAGTTGAAACGTATTTTATTCATTATTAACACTCTACATTTCAAAATCATATTGTTGCATTCTTAACAAGCATAATAATTGCTTTGCATTATTTCATTTATATGCAGAACATTTTTACAACATGTGCTTTCATGTTTCATAAACATGAGGCTGAATACAGAACTCCTTTCCAGAGTGAGAGTAACAAATGTAACCTTTCGTGTGAAGATTGGCTTCCATGGACCATTACAGTGCTCCCATCCGTGCAAATCAAGAGCTCAGCAGGCAGCAGCATTTAGTGACATTTCCCTCCCACCTACAAACACTAGAGTGCATGTGAGATCAGTGTTCAACAGGAGACGTATAAAAGTTCACCAATCAAGAAGAGATCTATTTGGGATGGAGGTAATTCAGTGCAAAGAGCTTCACTCTTCCCTTCTTTCAGGGTAAGCACAACACTGGGAACTTTCAAAGGCATATTTTAGAACTGTGTCTGGATGAGTTTAAATAGAAGAGACTATCAGAAAACTTTAATCAGTGACCTACAACCAAAAAAATGGGGGGGGGGTGAGCAGGATGGGTAAATTTGATATTCAAATATTTGATATTTGGCCTTCTCGGCTTCCTGGGGTCCTGTTCTCTGTGGATCTTTCCCTGGATGCACTTTTACATGATGTAGAACTGGGTTTCCACATTGTTTGTAACCATCGCATACAAATGCAGCTTTAAGCAAAAGCCAGTCTTCCAGAGTTTGCAGAGGGAGCAGGGAGGAGAGAAAAATTTTCTCCTGGCCACATTAGGAAATGTTGTCTTGTACATGTGGGAGAGAAGGCCTGGTGCTGGGCTAGCCTTCTGGATGTTTCTATACAAAATCACTGTGGTTGATCAAAATCCTATGAGGAACTGCTGCCTGGCTGTGGCTGGGATCGTTGTATTTTCCACTGAGTTGAGAATTCAGATGTGAAAGAGAACAGTTCATCTTGTCCACTTGTCCCCTAAGCTGTTGCACTGGGCCACACTGGTGAGTCACAATCACTTGAGAACAAAGTGCCAAAGTTTTACACATCCAGAGATTAAAGATGATCCCTAATGTCAATGTCATTTTCCCTCACTTGTATTCCCTTGTGTTTTCTTGACTGGGATACAAAGTGAAGTTGCCACTTCTTATAGCTTTTGTATGTCGTGACTGCGAGCTGTGTGTGAACGATATCCACCATGAAAGATATGTAGGAATAAAAGCTGAAAATGATCATCACCATTAGTAAAACGCTGCCTCATGTCCAGAAGCCTGCTGGTGGGGGTCTAGGTTCTGCTGCAACACTCCTTCCATTTGGGGGACATGACCTCAGAGATCTAACAGGCAACCTATGATTTTGTACTTTTACCAGAGTGGTGGGTACTAGCAGAGGCCACCTACCCTTGAACCTCTGTTTTTCAGCCCTTGGAAAAGAAAAAAAGCTGCGTTTTGTTTGTTTGTTTGTTTGTTTTGTTTTGTTTTTGGAGATTGCAAACCAAATATCCCAACTCTGTCTTTAGGAGAGGGCCCCATTAAGTGTCACTGCTTTCCCTAAGTCCTGGGAATAAGACAAATTCTGTTGTATACCACCTTTCATGTTTGCCCAGAGAAAATGATGTGGAAAATGGTCCAATTAATCTATGTTAATTAGCTCACATGAGGAACTAGGAAAATTAAGGCCACGACACACATATTCCTCTTATAAGCAGACTTGTGGCCCTAATACACAGGTAAGAACTTTATTGCTCCATTTTGTTTTAAATTTGTAGATAGTATATCAGAGATAGAAAATTCAGCTTCCATTTTCCTAGAAAAAATTCCAATTCTGTCCCCTAACCAAAAGACCTCCTGATATTCCACTTCTACTACAGAGGCAATTTAAAACAAAATAAAACAAATATAACATAGACACATATACAAAGCAAACAAAATGTTCACCTTTATTCCATGTATCAGATGATATCAATACATCTTTCTTTCACATACTTCATGGTTTTTAACCTTCAGTTCTGTTTTACTTACAAGAGTAAGGTGTAGGATTTTAAAAACTTATTTCAGAATATATATTGTCAACTGAATAAATGGAGGCTACTCATTAGATAAAAATAGATTTCCCCCTTTGAGAGAACCCATTAGACATTGCATTGTACATTCAATTATGAACAGAGAGACTATCACTTCTTTTTATATATACTTCACAAAGTACAGTTAAATTATGGGTGGCTGAACTATTTTGTGTTTTTCTACAGTCTTCAAATGAAAAACTTTCAAAAATATTGTCTTCATTTTAAGGATGAAAAATCAAGGCTCAGAAATTTAAAATGACTTTTGCAAAGTCATGCAACTTACTCCTAGAATCCAAGCCTCCTGGTTCTCCAGCTGCTGCTTTGGCTACCATATCCCAGAACAGAGCAGCTGAACTCTACAGTAGATTGGGGAATATCACACGCTTCAAACTACCCTTTGTTGTTAAGACTTCTTGGTCTACACTGGTGGTGTTTTAGCCTAGTTAATATATAAAAATATAAAAGTTGTTAAATGCCTGTATTTTCTCCTTCTGGGAAGAAGGTAGCCTAGGTGACTGTGTCCAGATGGAAATTCAGAAGTTTGTGTTCCTACCCAAGTTGTATGTGTTGGGTAAGCCACTGAACACTGTATCTCAGTTTCCTCACCTGTGAAAATATTGTGCTGACCTACTTTCTAGGGATAGCTGGGTGAGCTATTTCATGATTCAACACTGCTTTGAAAATACAAAGCTCCATTGAAATTGTTTGTCAAGAGTTCCTCCTGTCTTACCCCTTCCTTCTCATGCCCTTCTCTGGCATGTAAGCCCTGCAGACTTGGTATTTTTCTAGGTCTGAACTAAAAGTCTACAAAATTAACCAGTAATTTTCAAATTGGAAATACGTCGTTTGGTATTTGGTTCAAGTAAGAATGGAGTCATTATTTTTCCCAAATGTGAATGCAAAATGTGTGTGTGTGTGTGTGTGTCTGTGTGTGTGTGTGTGTAACACAACCAGGTAGGAGCCCACTGGGCCTAAAGGCACTTTCATATGGGCACTTTCCCTGCCTTCATTTGACACTGTGAGGCTTAACATCACCTGGGCAGTAAGAATTAGTGGTACAGCCTAAAGTGGGAAGATAGCTTTGTCTTCTGTCTCCCCTCATTCACTTCCCCTGCCTCTCTGTCAGTGGGAGGGGAAGTAGAGACAAAGTATCAACAAAGAACCATGGAAATAAAGAAGAAAAAGAGATCAGGGAAGGTAAGCCAAGAGTTTGCATGAGCTGTTTTCAACAACTAAAATATTGTTGAGTGAAAGGAAAAGCCTCCACCAAGAATAGTTTCTTCTTCTTCCACCCCACCTCAAACCCTGACAGTGTTGACAGATGATGAAAAGGCGATGTGGGTGGTCACATTATAGGCTCACACCGTGGAATGCTAAAACCCAGGTATGACATGGATTGGAGGGGTCCCAGCCTTCTAAGTTACAGCTGGAATCCTCTTCAATTTCTCTCCCTTCTTTCATATTTGAATATTTTCAAAAATCTCTCAATGTTGATCTTGAGTTTTTGGTTAGTGAAAATGTTTTTTCTCCATATATTTCACTTTCCTTGGGCCATAAACATCTTGTAACTCTCCCAATACCTACAACAGTATTCTGTGTATAACAGGCAATTGTGAACGACTAATAAAAATAGTTCTAGAAGTTATCCAGTGTATTCCAATTGTTCTGTGATTCTGGGATTATATCTACAGCTTACTCTGGCAATGTGTATACTTTTGTTTATGGGGATTTCTTTGGTTAATAATCATACCTAGCATACTTGTGAAGATCCTATAAAAACAGTCTTAAGAGAATTAATCCTTCTTTTCTGACATGCTCTCATGTTCTTTTAAGTTGTTCTCTCAGATTTTTGAGGAAGAAAGAAACCCCTATGGTCTTCTAGTCCAGTTGCCCACTGGGTTTCCATAGTCCTTCCTCAACTTCTCCCTGAGATGGGCTCCCAGTCTCTGGTTGAAGCCCTCCAGAGACAGGGGCCACAATCCCTCCTGAGTCAGTCCTTTCCCTCTTTGAACAGCTCTATCTCATAGAAAGGTCTTACAGAAAGGTCTCTACTACATTGAGTGGAAATATGCCCACCCTCGATTTCTGCCTCATGTAACCAGGGAGAGTAAGCCTAATGACTCTCATGTGTCTCCTCCATCTCATACACCACCCCCAAGTCTTCTCTCCTCCTAGCTAAACAGTCTTGCTTCCTTCCAGCAAACAGCTGCTTGGCTCCGACAGGTGTCATGCCCTGTGGGACAGAGATGAAATCCTATGACTCCTAGAACCCTGGAACAGGCATATTTATGGAATAAATGTGAGTATTATACATCTCCTTTCCTCTGCACTCAATGAGCCCATACCCAGTACTTCTGCTGAGGGCAGGAACTCCAAGTGTGTGCCCAGGCAACTTTTAAAAAAAATTTTTTTTAATATTTATTTTTGAGAGAGAGAGAGAGAGAGAGCGAGCAAGAACACAAGCAGGTAAAGGGCAGAGAGAGAGGAAAACACAGAATCAGAATCCAAAGCAGACTCCAGGCTCTGAGCTGTCAGCATAGAGCCTGACACGGGGCTCAAACTCACAAACTGTGAGATCATGACCTGAGCTGAAGTTGGACACCTAACCAACTGAGCCAAGTAGGCGTCCCCCAGGCAACTTATTACACTACAGCCTCTACCCTAGGAGCTTATAACTCAAAGTATGAGGAGAAGCACATTTTCCTCTAATGTAAGATCTAGGTTTAATTTAACTAGTAATGGTAAATACAAGTCACCTAAATGTTTTGGGATATGGTACACAACATGGTGAGAGACCATCAAAGTTCTTCATCATTGGAGATGACCATAAAGACAGCCAGAGAAAACAAACCAAGTCTGAATAAAGCCAGGCTAGTGAGGGTTTTGTTTCTTGTTTTGTTTTAAAGTTAGTCATAGAATTATGGCCTATGGAGGTTAAAGCACTTAACACATCACCAACTCCATTCCTTAACTAATGAAGGCAAAATAATTAGGTAGTATGTTCTGTTCTCTTAGGGCTCATGCAGAAAATGTTTCAACTTAGGACAGCTTGGTTAAAACTACACTAGACATATTTAAGTGTACTTTACATGAACTATCCTATAATCTCTGATCCTGGGGGAAATAACTGTAAGAATACATGGCCACAAATGACCTCCAACATACAAATGCACAACAAATAAAACTCAAAAATGTAGTACAGGGTCCTCTGCCTTTGGTACATTTCCTTCCCTCCTGTCTCTACCAGGCATTGGGCTGGGGATACAGAGTCAACAAGCTCTGGTATCTGCCTTGACCTCAGAGTCGAGATGGGGTAAAGAATCAGCTGTGAAAATGCAGTGTGCTGACTGCTGGAATGGAGGGTACTGAGGCATATAGAGGAGAAGAGGAGGGACAAAGGTCTAGGGTGATGAGGGTGGGATGGAAGCTTTGAGACACACCTGGTTCTTAAACCGAATTTAGCAAGATGAGTAGGAGGCAGCCTGATAGTTGAAGGAAAGAAGGGCATTAAGGGCAGAAGGAACAGCACATCCGGGAGGTAGGAGGTAGGAGAAAATCAGGAAGGAGAGAATGTCAAATGGCACAAATGTTTAAAAACATGTTCTTAAAAACAAATCCTTGCGAAAGTGCCAAGAATACTCATGGAATAGGGATGCCTGGGTGGCTCAGTCAGTTTAAAGAGTCCAACTCTTGGTTTTAGTTCAGGTCATGATCTGGTGGTTCATGAATTCGAGTTCCAAGTCAGGCTCTGACTGATAGTGCAGAGCCTGCTTGGGAGTCTCTTGCTCTCTGCCCCTCCCCCGCTTGCTCTCTGCTCTCTTTACAGCAGGATTGGACTGACTACTGACAGGCCCCAAGGCTCCTGTCTCTGCAACAAGCCTATAGCAATTGGAGCATCAATTGTATGAAACTGCACATGGGAGACCTAGGAGACCCTCAAATTCAGCCTTCTTCCCAATGTGGGAAGCTTTCTATGGCATTCTAATTGGGGACATTCAGTCTAAGCTTGGTCACTTCCAGAGTCAAGAAACCATACCAAATCTCACCAGTTTCAGTGCTTAACCAATTAACTGGCCACCAATTTCAGTGGCCAACCCAATTTCAGTGGTTAGCACGTTTTTCTTTACAGAGAGAGAGATTGGGACCTGATATTTGAGAAAAGATACCCCTGATTCTATGTACCTTAACTTCAGAATGTGGCTTTCCCTACTTGTTGGAATTGTTCTCCACTTCATCTTGGGACTGCAGTACCCGGTAACTCACAACAGCTACTATTTATTGAACACCGAGTATGTGTCAGACTCTAGATTAGTGTCAGGGGCTTCATGTATACTTCCTCAGTTAATCCTCTCAGCAACCCTTATTAAGATACCCTTATACAGATACAGTTCTTTGTTTTTGTAAACCACAGAAACTGATTCAGCTAACTTATGCAGGAACACAATCTATTGGAAAAACATAGGGTAGCTCATAGAATTCAAGAGGCTCAACAACCAGGCCCCAAGAAGGAACAGCAACCTGATGGCTCACGAAATGTGGGCGGCTGATGGACAGTCCCTTCATAAAGTCATCCTCAGAAGCAATCAGGTTCAAATGTTTTCCATGCTTGGATTATACTCAGGATTATAATTTCAGGGAGGCAAAATTTGACTGTCCAGGGGTAGTCAGGCTACAGTGACTGACCCCATGACTCTACCTGACTTGGGGGAAATGGAGATGCTTTTATTAGAACAGGGAAAGGGAGGGGTTGGAGGGAAGATGGCCGCGTAGGAGGACGCTGGGCTCACCACGCGTCCTGCTGATCACTTAGATTCCACCTACACCTGCCTAAATAACCCAGAAAACCGCCAGAGGATTAGCAGAACGGGGTCTCCGGAGCCAAGCCCAGACGAGAGGCCCACGGAAGAGGGTAGGAAGGGCGGCGAGGCGGTGCGCGCTCCACGTACTGGCGGGAGGGAGCCGGGGCGGAGGGGCGGCTCGCCAGCCAAGCGGAGCCCCCGAGTCTGGCTGGCAAAAGCGGAGGGGCCGGACGGACTGTGTTCCGACAGCAAGCACGACTTAGCGTCTGGGAGGTCAGAAGTTAACAGCTCTGCTCAGAAAGCGGGAAGGCTGGAGGACAAAGGGAGGGAGACCTGCTGAGCCCCTGGACGGCAGAGCTCAGCTTGGCGGGGAACAAAGGCGCTCACCAGCGCCATCTCCCTCGCCCATCCCCCAGCCAAAATCCCAAAGGGAACCAGTTCCTGCCAGGGAACTTGCTCGCTCCGCGCAAACACCCAACTCTGTGCTTCTGCGGAGCCAAACCTCCGGCAGCGGGTCTGACTCCCTCCCGCTGCCACAGGGCCCCTCCTGAAGTGGATCACCTAAGGAGAAGCGAGCTAAGCCTGCCCCTCCTGCCCCCGTGCACCTTGCCTACCCACCCCAGCTAATACGCCAGATCCCCAGCACCACAAGCCTGGCAGTGTGCAAGTAGCCCAGATGGGCCACGCCACCCCACAGTGAATCCCTCCCCTAGGAGAGGGGAAGAGAAGGCACACACCAGTCTGACTGTGGCCCCAGCTGTGGGCTGGGGCAGACATCAGGTCTGACTGCGGCCCTGCCCACCAACTCCAGTTATACACCACAGCACAGGGGAAGTGCCCTGCGGGTCCTCACCACTCCAGGGACTATCCAAAATGACCAAAGGGAAGAATTCCCCTCAGAAGAATCTCCAGGAAATAACAACAGCTAATGAACTGATCAAAAAGGATTTAAATAATATAACAGAAAGTGAATTTAGAATAATAGTCATAAAATTAATCGCTGGGCTTGAAAACAGTATAGAGGACAGCAGAGAATCTCTTGCCACAGAGATCAAGGGACTAAGGAACAGTCACGAGGAGCTGAAAAGCGCTTTAAACGAAATGCAAAACAAAATGGAAACGACGACAGCTCGGATTGAAAAGGAAGAGGAGAGAATAGGTGAACTAGAAGATAAAGTTATGGAAAAAGAGGAAGCTGAGAGAAAGAGAGATAAAAAAATCCAGGAGTATGAGGGAAAAATTAGAGAACTAAGTGATACACTAAAAAGAAATAATATACGCATAATTGGTATCCCAGAGGAGGAAGAGAGAGGGAAAGGTGCTGAAGGGGTACTTGAAGAAATTATAGCTGAGAACTTCCCTGAACTGGGGAAGGAAAAAGGCAGTGAAATCCAAGAGGCACAGAGAACTCCCTTCAGACGTAACTTGAATCGATCTTCTGCACGACATATCATAGTGAAACTGGCAAAATACAAGGATAAAGAGAAAATTCTGAAAGCAGCAAGGGATAAACGTGCCCTCACATATAAAGGGAGACCTATAAGACTCGTGACTGATCTCTCCTTTGAAACTTGGCAGGCCAGAAAGGCTTGGCACGATATCTTCAGTGTGCTAAACAGAAAAAATATGCAGCCGAGAATCCTTTATCCAGCAAGTCTGTCCTTTAGAATAGAAGGAGAGATAAAGGTCTTCCCAAACAAACAAAAACTGAAGGAATTCGTCACCACTAAATCAGCCCTACAAGAGATCCTAAGGGGGATCCTGTGAGACAAAGTACCAGAGACATCACTACAAGCATAAAACATACAGACATCACAATGACTCTAAACCCATATCTTTCTATAATAACACTGAATGTAAATGGATTAAATGCACCAACCAAAAGACATAGGGAATCAGAATGGATAAAAAAACAAGACCCATCTATTTGCTGTCTACAAGAGACTCATTTTAGATCTGAGGACACCTTTAGATTGAGAGTGAGGGGATGGAGAACTATTTATCATGCTACCGGAAGCCAAAAGAAAGCTGGAGTAGCCATACTTATATCAGAGAAACTAGACTTTAAATTAAAGGCTGTAACAAGAGATGAAGAAGGGCATTATATAATAATCACAGGGTCTATCCATCAGGAAGAGCTAACAATTATAAATGTCTATGCGCCGAATACCGGAGCCCCCAGATATATAAAACAATTACTCATAAACATGAGCAACCTTATTGATAAGAATGTGGTCATTGCAGGGGACTTTAACAACCCACTTACAGAAATGGATAGATCATCTAGACACACAGTCAATAAAGAAACAAGGGCCCTGAGTGATACATTGGATCCAATGGACTTGACAGATATATTTAGAACTCTGCATCCCAAAGCCACAGAATATACTTTCTTCTCGAGTGCACATGGAACATTCTCCAAGATAGATCATATACTGGGTCACAAAACAGCCCTTCATAAGTTTACAAGAATTGAAATTATACCATGCATACTTTCAGACCACAATGCTATGAAGCTTGAAATCAACCACAGGAAAAAGTCTGGAAAACCTCCAAAAGCATGGAGGTTAAAGAACACCCTACTCACGAATGAGTGGGTCAACCAGGCAATTAGAGAAGAAATTAAAACATATATGGAAACAAACGAAAATGAAAATACAACAATCCAAACGCTTTGGGACGCAGCGAAGGCAGTCCTGAGAGGAAAATACATTGCAATCCAGGCCTATCTCAAGAAACAAGAAAAATCCCAAATACAAAATCTAACAGCACACCTAAAGGAAATAGAAGCAGAACAGCAAAGGCAGCCTAAACCCAGCAGAAGAAGAGAAATAATAAAGACCAGAGCAGAAATAAACAATATAGAATCTAAAAAAACTGTAGAGCAGATCAACGAAACCAAGAGTTGGTTTTTTGAAAACATAAACAAAATTGACAAACCTCTAGCCAGGCTTCTCAAAAAGAAAAGGGAGATGACCCAAATAGATAAAATCATGAATGAAAATGGAATTATTACAACCAATCCCTCAGAGTTACAAACAATTATCAGGGAATACTATGAAAAATTATATGCCAACAAATTGGACAACCTGGAAGAAATGGACAAATTCCTAAACACCCACACTCTTCCAAAACTCAATCAGAGGAAATAGAAAGCTTGAACAGACCCATAACCAGCGAAGAAATTGAATCGGTTATCAAAAATCTCCCAACAAATAAGAGTCCAGGACCAGATGGCTTCCCAGGGGAGTTCTACCAGACGTTTAAAGCAGAGATAATACCTATCCTTCTCAAGCTATTCCAAGAAATAGAAAGGGAAGGAAAACTTCCAGACTCATTCTATGAAGCCAGTATTACTTTGATTCCTAAACCAGACAGAGACCCAGTAAAAAAAGAGAACTACAGGCCAATATCCCTGATGAATATGGATGCAAAAATTCTCAATAAGATACTAGCAAATCGAATTCAACAGCATATAAAAAGAATTCTTCACCATGATCAAGTGGGATTCATTTCTGGGATGCAGGGCTGGTTCAACATTCGCAAATCGATCAACGTGATACATCACATTAACAAAAAAAAAAAAGAGAAGAACCATATGATCCTGTCAATCGATGCAGAAAAGGCCTTTGACAAAATCCAGCACCCTTTCTTAATAAAAACCCTTGAGAAAGTCGGGATAGAAGGAACATACTTAAAGATCATAAAAGCCATTTATGAAAAGCCCACAGCTAACATCATCCTCAACGGGGAAAAACTGAGAGCTTTTTCCCTGAGATCAGGAACACGACAGGGATGCCCACTCTCACAGCTGTTGTTTAACATAGTGCTGGAAGTTCTAGCATCAGCAATCAGACAACAAAAGGAAATCAAAGGCATCCAAATTGGCAAAGATGAAGTCAAGCTTTCGCTTTTTTTTTTTTTTTTTAATTTTTTTTTCAACGTTTTTTATTTATTTTTGGGACAGAGAGAGACAGAGCATGAACGGGGGAGGGGCAGTGAGAGAGGGAGACACAGAATCGGAAACAGGCTCCAGGCTCCGAGCCATCAGCCCAGAGCCCGACGCGGGGCTCGAACTCACGGACCGCGAGATCGTGACCTGGCTGAAGTCGGACGCTCAACCGACTGCGCCACCCAGGCGCCCCAAGCTTTCGCTTTTTGCAGATGACATGATATTATACATGGAAAATCCGATAGACTCCACCAAAAGTCTGCTAGAACTGATACATGAATTCAGCAAAGTTGCAGGATATAAAATCAATGTACAGAAATCAGTCGCATTCTTATACACTAACAATGAAGCAACAGAAAGACAAATAAAGAAACTGATCCCATTCACAATTGCACCAAGAAGCATAAAATACCTAGGAATAAATCTAACCAAAGATGTAAAAGATCTGTATGCTGAAAACTATAGAAAGCTTATGAAGGTAATTGAAGAAGATTTAAAGAAATGGAAAGGCATTCCCTGCTCATGGATTGGAAGAATAAATATTGTCAAAATGTCAATACTACCCAAAGCTATCTACACATTCAATGCAATCCCAATCAAAATTGCACCAGCATTCTTCTCGAAACTAGAACAAGCAATCCTAAAATTCATATGGAACCACAAAAGGCCCCGAATAGCCAAAGTACTTTTGAAGAAGAAGACCAAAGCAGGAGGCATCACAATCCCAGACTTTAGCCTCTACTACAAAGCTGTAATCATCAAGACAGCATGGTATTGGCATAAAAACAGACACATAGACCAATGGAATAGAATAGAAACCCCAGAACTAGACCCACAAACGTATGGCCAACTCATCTTTGACAAAGCAGGAAAGAACATCCAATGGAAAAAAGACAGTCTCTTTAACAAATGGTGCTGGGGGGCGCCTGGGTGGCGCAGTCGGTTAAGCGTCCGACTTCAGCCAGGTCACGATCTCGCGGTCCGTGAGTTCGAGCCCCGCGTCAGGCTCTGGGCTGATGGCTCGGAGCCTGGAGCCTGTTTCCGATTCTGTGTCTCCCTCTCTCTCTGCCCCTCCCCCGTTCATGCTCTGTCTCTCTCTGTCCCAAAAATAAATAAAAAACGTTGAAAAAAAAAAAAACAAAAACAAAAAACAAATGGTGCTGGGAGAACTGGACAGCAACATGCAGAAGGTTGAAACTAGACCACTTTCTCACACCATTCACAAAAATAAACTCAAAATGGATAAAGGACCTGAATGTGAGACAGGAAACCATCAAAACCTTAGAGGAGAAAGCAGGAAAAGACCTCTCTGACCTCAGCCGTAGCAATCTCTTACTCGGCACATCCCCAAAGGCAAGGGAATTAAAAGCAAAAGTGAATTACTGGGACCTTATGAAGATAAAAAGCTTCTGCACAGCAAAGGAAACAACCAACAAAACTAAAAGGCAACCAACGGAATGGGAAAAGATATTTGCAAATGACATATCGGACAAAGGGCTAGTATCCAAAATCTATAAAGAGCTCATCAAACTCCACACCCGAAAAACAAATAACCCAGTGAAGAAATGGGCAGAAAACATGAATAGACACTTCTCTAAAGAAGACATCCAGATGGCCAACAGGCACATGAAAAGATGTTCAACGTCACTCCTTATCAGGGAAATACAAATCAAAACCACACTCAGATATCACCTCACGCCAGTCAGAGTGGCCAAAATGAAGAAATCAGGAGACTATAGATGCTGGAGAGGATGTGGAGAAACGGGAACCCTCTTGCACTGTTGGTGGGAATGCAAATTGGTGCAGCCACTCTGGAAAGCAGTGTGGAGGTTCCTCAGAAAATTAAAAATAGACCTACCCTATGACCCAGCAATAGCACTGGTAGGAATTTATCCAAGGGATACAGGAGTACTGATGCATAGGGGCACTTGTACCCCAATGTTTATAGCAGCACTCTCAACAATAGCCAAACTATGGAAAGAGCCTAAATGTCCATCAACTGATGAATGGATAAAGAAATTGTGGTTTATATACACAATGGAATACTACGTGGCAATGAGAAAAAATGAAATATGGCCTTTTGTAGCAACGTGGATGGAACTGGAGAGTGTGATGCTAAGTGAAATAAGCCATACAGAGAAAGACAGATACCATATGGTTTCACTCTTATGTGGATCCTGAGAAACATAACAGAAACCCATGGGGGAGGGGAAGGAAAAAAAAAAAAAAGAGGTTAGAGTGGGAGAGAGCCAAAGCATAAGAGACTGTTAAAAACTGAGAACAAACTGAGGGTTGATGGGGGGTGGGAGGGAGGGCAGGGTGGGTGATGGGTATTGAGGAGGGCACCTTTTGGGATGAGCACTGGGTGTTGTATGGAAACCAATTTAAATTAAAAAAAAAAAAAGAACAGGGAAAGGGAATCTGATTGGACATAAATGACAGCTCTTCATTAGTACAGGTGATGAGGTGATGTTTTTTCCTTTACGCAGATCAGGAAGCTGCAACTCAGAGAAGCCAAGCAACTCTCCCAAGATTACATAGACAATGAGTGACATGCCCAGAATTTCAACCAAGGCCTTCCAGACTCCGAAGTCCATTTACCTCCCTTTCTTTCTGGCTGCCAGTTTGCCTAGTAGGCTGAAACTTTGCTATTGGTCCTAGAGCTGGGGCAGTCTCCTCAGTTCTCATCCCAGTTCCTAGGTGATGGTTCCAGAAACATCTTTCTGTCCTTACATAAGCTTATCTTGCTGTGAGGAAATAACCATGCTCTGCTGCCGTAATGGGAGACAAGAGAAACTACAGTATGTCTCTCCAATGTCTATCCATTGACTGTTTTGCCTTGGGAGCAACATATAATACTCCCTTCTCCATATGCTGACCTTCCAAATATGTGAAAAGAGCTATCTGTCCCACCCAGATCTTCTCTTCATAAAGCTAAATATCCCTGTTCCTTTAATGATTCCTAATACTGCTATCCCATAAAACCACATGGGGATAATTTCCATATGTTGGCTAATTCTCCAAGACTTACATCAGATGAGAATCTGGCCCTGAATGAAAAGAAACCATTTCCTCTTGCTTTCTCTTTCTGATTCATTAGATTTCATATGAACCTTTCTGATGACTACCTGCTGTTTTCAGATTCAGCTGCAACCCAATATGACTCACAAGGCAAAATTCTCATTCTTCAGTCTTCGTTTATCTTTTCCCACCAACCCTGGGCCCCCCAAAATACCCTTCAGAAACCACAGTGAATGGGCAATAATTGTCCATGAAAAACACCAAATCTGATTCCTTTCCATGTTTTTAGTTTATATGTAGTCATATGACGTTTTAAAACCAAGGTTATTGTTGAATAGAAATAATTTCAAGTTTGAACAGCTGTAATCACATCCTCCAGAGAAAATACCCTGAAAGGCTGTTGAAGGTGTTGTATGCCAGGTCTTCCCCCAAATCTCTTCAATTGTTCTTTCCATTAAAAAAAAGTAGAGACTGAAAATTATTTTGAAGTGTTGAGTTTTTGTAAAGCATTTCCTCACAAAGATATTAGTTGTGTTGTTTCTGAAACAAAGTATCTGATTATAGAAACAGTCATGGAACCTCAAAGCTTGAGCTGGAAGAAAGAGAAAAAAGAACTGCAAATGTAGGGAAATAAGGTCAGGATTTTTCTGGTCAGAGTCTTAGAGCCAGACAACTCAGAAGACTGGAGCTGTCCTGGTCTAGAATTAAATAAGTACTGAAAGAGCTGCACTGAATGAAACCATGTCCTAGGCTCAGCATGTGATCAGCCACAGGCAAATACTTCCATCCTTTTGCTCTTCAAAAGATGATTCAAAATCCACTATTTATGATCTACACATCACAGAAAATGAACTGAACTCAAACAGTGACTTTTATTGTCTGGGCTCTGCCATCAACGAACTATGTATCTTTGGACAAATTACTATATCATTTTGAAGGTCCCTTCCCCCACACCATTGGTCAGTGACCATTTCTCTAGGGAGATGATCTTTAAGAATGAGTCTGCGGTAAGAAGAAGGGACAGTTTCTATTTCTACATTGTGCTGTTCCATCTAGAATAGAGGGACAGAGAGTTTCTCCCAGTTCTCTCTTTGACTAGACTTAATATGTGCCGGCTGAAGAATAAATTGCTAAATGGAGCTGGTTGCTTCTGTTGTCACTGGCCATCAGTTTTATGGAATGATGAACCTCAGAATTCGAAGGCTCATTAGAAGTCATCTTGTGCAAACCTTTGCCTGATGCAAAAATGCCTTCACAAGACCACTGAGCAGTGGTGTTTAATATAGTGGGTACTTCAACACATTGGGGTAGGGCTCCTATGACTTCCAAAGAAGCTCAGTTGGTTCTAAGATGGTTCTAAATGTTATACCTTTTCTATATTGAACATAAATCCACCATCTGTTGGTCTAGAGTCAAGGAGAATAATGTTTGCAATGTCCCTAAACTTTCCAGTATCTTTCAACTGCTATTCATATCACATAATTCCCAGACTTTTCAATTCCTTGGTCACTTTTTTAGCACACAGCTCACTTTGTTGAAATTCCTCATGTATAATTAGAATCTAATCCTTCCACTGGGTAAGCATCCCAGTTATGTAGAAGTCTAGAGTTTAAGCTTTATGAAGGCAAGAGCTGTATTTGTTTCATCAGCAACTAATAATGCCTAAAACACTGAAGGTACTCAAAAAATATTCTCTGGGTGTGCCTGAGTGACTCAGTTAAGTGTCTGACTTCTGTTTTCAGCTCAGGTCTGATCTCATGGTCAAAAGATCGAGCCCCACATCAGGCTCTGCACTAAGCAACGGAGACTGTTTGCAATTCTCTTTCTCCCTCTCTCTGCTTCTCCCCTACTCATGTGTGCATGCGCAAAATAAACATTTTAAAAGATTCTCCAAATGAATGACTCTTTGACCTTCTATACAAGGAATGTCAAAAGTCCATTTTCCCCCTAATGAATGGGAAATCATGCCCTTTGTGTTTTAATTTGAATACAAGAATAGCTCTAGGAGGTAGAGCCACATTAGACTTGCTGGAAGGCTGATAGCTTATACTTTAAAATGTTAAACTACATGGAAACATCAATACCAGAGAATAATTCAAACATTGGGCAACTTTGCCTCAACTTGTGTTGTACTGATATTTTCCAGTACCTTTGTGATTCATACAACTTTTTAGGATCTTTTGACTAACAAGAGAAAAAATCATAAATCAGCAAGAAGAACTACTTTGGAATTGTGCCTTATTTGGAATATTAAGAAATCACCTAAATTTGCAGAAGACCACCACTGGTACCTGGCTACATAGTTGAACTGGGTAATTCACTAATTGCATCACTGTGTACCCCTCTAAGTGACTTTGGGATGGGTGTTTGTGTAAGTGATTCCACTGGAATGAACTATAGCTGTCAAATTTTTTATGTCCACTTGAAAAGCACAGAACACAAAAGCCCTGTGAGTTCATCTCAACATTTCCAGGCTCCATGAACAGACTTTGGCTTGTCCTAGACCAACAGGAGATTCAGGTCTTGTCTCCACCACACCCAAATGCAATACAGGACTTAACTCTCTGGGAAGTGCTGTCAATCAGCAGGCACCTCCCAGTGAGGGCAAGAAAATAATCTATTAATGGGATTTACTATCCCTCCTACCACTTCCAGTTTTAGTAAAATTAAGTTAATATGAACATATTTTTCGGTAGTACACTCACAGTGGGCTTGCTCTCACCAGCTTTCTGTGTATTGGTGTGTGTACATGTGCACTTAGTTTCGTTTTACAATTTCACAAATAGCAAGGAGACTGCAGAAGGCATGGCCAATCAGTACTCCAGTTCTGGCAAAGAATTACAAACCAAAGGAAATTAGCTTAAAAGCTTTTTTGGCCCCTCATATTATTATTAAGCTAAGCCTAATGAGGATATGGGGTGGGGGCGGGAAGGAGACAGTATACCATCCAAAAAAACAAACCTGAAACTATTTAGAGACGTGGTATATATAGTTTCTATTAAAAAAAAGTGAGTTCTCAATACCTTCTTCTTTTCCTAAGGTTTGAAATAATCCTTAAAGCCAATATAATTACAGCATTTATTTCTAGTCAACATTTCTTTTGTTAGCTTTCTCCAACCTCAACCTTGTATATCCTCCAACACTAGAAACCACCTCATTTAAACTAAAAAAAAATACTGTAAAACAAAAAGAAAAAAACCCTTAATCATATATGGTTCTAATTTTTAGCGAAGACCAACGGTTTATTATAGAAAACAGAAACTAAGTAACTAACAACAAAATCTGTTCTCTACTTGGTGATCCTGGGCTGACCCTTTCCTAACATGACTTCTATTGTTGTAACTGAGAAGCAATACCTATTGAGGGACAGGATTCTGTCCATAAAGAAATTATCATAATTCACAGTGAAGATTAAATGTTTACTAACAAGCTTTTCACTTTTCCTAAACTTCCTAGACCAAAACTTCACTAGACTCTATCTCTGCAATGTCCACAGAAGGATTCAACAAGAGTTTTGGCTGTCTTTCTTCCAGTTCCTATTGCTGTTGGTTGGAATTCTCCAAGGCAGTCTGACTCACTCTAGAGACTGAGAATAATGGCTTCTGCATTGTGAAGTTCAAGGCTTCTATAAAACAAGGCCAGACAGTGTAACCACAACTGGTTAAATAAAGGCCCAGAGGAAAAGGCAAAATAATTATGGGGAAAACTCCCCGGTTTTATGGAGGACTTGTTGATTTCAGTTTTCTTTTTTGCTTTTATTCAAATAAAAGGTTTAGTGTAAGGTGTTTACATGTGCCTTCTTGACCTTCCAAGTGATTACTGAAATGTATGCAGTGGGAAGACTTTAATCCCAAACTATCTATCTCTACAGCATCAGATCATTACAATTTTTGGTACACGGAGGACAAGCAAAGAGCAAAACACTCCATTGTAACGGTATTTACTTGTTTATAAGTATGTCTCTCCTACTCAGCTGGAAACTTTATCAAAGGCAAGAACTGTGCCCTTTGTTTCTTTTATCCCCAAAGCCTTGTTGAATGCCTGGTACATAGCCAATAAATATTTGTCGAATTAATCCACAAAGGTAAATTGAAAGTACACCATTAGCGTTAATTGTTATTACTGGCAAGACCTTCTGTAGGCAAGAAAATGGGCCCACTATGGCTCTGGTAACCACTGTGTCTTTTGAGGTCCAACATTAAGCCCTGTTTCATTCTTCTTGCCAAGCATGGAGCCTAAGAAGGCCTCAGTTTGATTTCCATATTTGGATCATGCTGAGTGCAGACCCCAATTCTATAATCCATTTCCTTCTGAGGCTGTTGGCATCTCTGGAGTCAGGAAGTAACATCTGCTTCAGTGAGCTGATTACCAATGAGAAAAAAGAGGTAAAGGCCAGCATTAGGTGGGGTCTGGCTTAGCTTCAAAGCAGGCATATGGCTTGTATCTTAATGAGAGAGTTTACATATTCAGGAAAGATACATCTGAAGGGCAAATTAACTGGTTCAAGACCAAGTGCATAAATAAAATGTTGCTGATTAGATTTCTCTAAGTCAATGGCAAACTATCTAGTAAAATCCCTCATTTCTCTGTTTCTCTCAGTTTCCGCTGCATCACTTTAGTTGGGGCTTTGGTTGCCTCAAGGCTGGATTACTACAATGGTTCCTCACGTGATCTACTTTTGCTGGATGTCTCTTCGCACCAAATCTGATCCACAAACCATAATGTTAATCTCCCTAAAACACCATTTTCATCTGCTCAAAAACTATCAAGGTTTTCCCTCTAGTCCTGGCATTCAGGTATTCTCTTGAGGGTCTGGTCTTAATCCACATTTTCATTCTACCTCACAACAGAGTTCCAATCCAGATCTCCATCCCACCAGCCTGGTTTGTCCACACATTCATACACAGTCTCCTGATGCCTTTCTGCTATCTTTGTCTTATTTGCTTACAAAGTCCTACTTACATTGCTTTACTTTTCCAAGTGCTTCCCACCCTTCTAGGCTCAGTTCCAGCCCCATCTATTCCACAAGACCTTCTGTCATCATTCCAGCCATCAACAATACTTCCATCTCTGAACAATTAAAGAACTACAGAACACTGGGAAGGGACTAATGTGTATCTACATTTTAAAGATCCCTTTTCAAATATCCTTTATTCAAACATAATTCAGTGGGGTAAAAGCCTAGGTTCTGTAGAAATCTCAGTGTTCAATGTGGAGACCTCCTGTGATACAGAGAAGAGACTCAACCTAATCAGATAAAACTAGTATGGCTGGATGGGATGCTCTACCCACTTCATCCTCTTTTTCCCTTCCCATTGTTGTCCCTTTTAATTATAATACTGCATTAAATAAGTGAGTGGTATCAGAAAAAGGTTTCAGTCTCAGAGAATTCTACTCTGAAATATGGGAGGTTCCAGGTAAAAAGGTTCTGCTAATTTGGATCTGGATGGCAATAGCTTGAAATGGAACTAATGGTTTGATATAGGGAGTGGTGGCAGTGTGAAGCTGAGTTCCCCAAAGAGAAATGCGAAGAAAAACATGGAGAAGGGAATCCCAAGGGAAAAGGTATTCCCAGGCATCCATGCAAGGCAGAGACAACACAGCAGAAGGTGGCTTGAGGAATACAACAATGACAACAAAAATCTGCCCTATCCTTTGAACTCTATATTGATTTATGGGCAGCTATGAGTGAGACTGGATTATTCCTGGTGGTGGACGGATCATGTACTCATTTTCAGGAGATGTAGAGAATACTCAAGCCTGTAAAGGACTAGAGCTGTGGGCTTTGTCAAAGAGATTCTCCTATGAAACAGGAGGGGGAGGTGGTCTGGTGGCGGTAGAGATGAACATAATATGAGAGGAAAATCCAGCTGAATGGTTCATGCAGCCATAAGAGAATGGAAGAGCATTTATCTAACGGCAGCTACATATATTTTAGTGGAAATGCGTAGAAGAAAATATCCTCAAAAGTGCTAGACCAGGGTGCCTAGGTGTCTCAGTCAGTTGAGCATCCAACTCTCAGTTTCAGCTCAGGTCATGATCTTGGGGTTGATAGGATCAAGCCCCACACCAGGTTCTGTGCTGACAGCATGGAGCCTGCTTGGGATTTTCTCTCTCTGCCCCTTCCCCTAGTGTGTGCTCTCACATGCGCTTTCAATCTCTCTCTCTCTCTCTCTCTCTCAAAATAAATGAACTTAAACATTTTTTTGTAAAAAGTGCTAAACTTTTTACAAAGTGCTAAACTTTAAACCTAAAGTCTAACCCTTGTCACTTATTCCATGAGCATTTTTTTAAAGTTTATTTATTTATTTTGAGAGAGAGATAAAGAGCAAGCGGGGGAGGGGCAGAGAGCAAGAGACTCCCAAGCAGGCTCTGCACTATCAGTCAGAGCCTGACTCGGAACTCGAACTCATGAACCACCAGATCATGACCTGAACTAAAACCAAGAGTTGGACTCTTTAAACTGACTGAGCCACCCAGGCATCCCTATTCCATGAGCATTCTTGGCACTTATGCAAGGATTTGTTTTTAAGAACATGTTTTTAAAACATTTTTGATGGCTACCCAAACTAAAAAATATCTTACACAAGCTAATGATTAATGAAAAAAAAATACTAAGGTAAATACTATGCATTTTGATTATTTTCTAATCTGCTAAGGTCTTTTCAACTTAAAAAATGCTGATCAAAACCTATCTCCCTCTCGCTCTCCCTCTTCCTCTCGAGAAGAGGAAGTGGCTTCATGACCCACTAAGGAGAAAACTATGTTAGAGCATTTATGCACGGCTGACTTTGAAGACCATAAGACAAGAGTTGAGAGAGACTGAGACCTAGTTCCAAGAATGTTCTAAGGAATTGCCAGGAATACCATTGGTGGATGGTTGTAAAGTCTTCTTATAACTTAAAACAATTTTTTTAAATTTTAATTTGAGAGAGAGAGAGAGAGAGAGAGAGAGAGAGAGAGAGAGCACACATGCACTCAAGTGGGGGAGGAGCAGAGAGAGAGGGAGAGAGAGAATCCCATGCAGGCTCTGTGCTGTCAGTGAGGAGCTTGACATGGGCATCAATCCAATGACCCTAGGATCATGACCTGAGCCAAAATCAAGAGTGGGATGCTTACCCAACTGAACTACCCAGCTGCCCCTTATAACTTTTAAACTATATCCTTTATTGCTTTGACCCTGTAGGTGGAGGCAAACTCTTTGAGAAACCACAAAAGGGTGGAGGGACTGCTTAGGGACATAGGAGTAACCTAGAATCTAAGAGTCTGCATTTCATGCCACAGTGGTCCTTAGAGGGAGAATAGATGTTCATAGCAGACCAAAGCTCACTCTCAGAAGGCAGGACCATGTCTTTGTATCCTCTTTAGCACTCAATATGTTCCTAGTCACTTTACATAGTAAAATGACCATGCATTTTGAGATTAATATATTCTAGAATACTGGCTTTTAAATTTAAAAAAAAGTGCTCTTTCTCATGATAAACATGTGCTCACATTTCTGATCATACGCCCTAGACTTTCTCTTATCTACCTTTCCATTGGTGATTACCTGATCTAGAATATTAATAGAAGAGGAAACGAGCATTTGTTAAAAATCATTAAGCTTTAAGCATACAGTGGGGTGCCTGGGTGGCTCAGTCAGTTAAGAATCTGACTTTGGCTTAGGTCATGCATGATCTCACGGCTCATGGGTTTGAACCCCACGTTGAGCTCTGTGCTGACAGCTCAGAGCCTGGAGCCTGCTTCGGATTCTGTGTCTCCCTCCACCACTTGCACTCTGTCTCATTCTCAAAAATAAACAAACATTAAAAAAAGATACTATAAAGAGCTTCAAGCATATAGTACAATTGACTCCTTCGAATTGTTCAGCAATTTTATGAAATAGGGACTATTTTCCCCATTTTAGATGAAAAACTGGAACTCTGTGAGGGTAGGAGATTTAATGATTAAGGACCCAGCACGAGGATAATTCAGAGCCAGGTTCTGAACCCACATCTGGATGATTCTGAAGCCTATGTTCTTTCCAGACCTTCAGAACAAGTAATATAAGGAAATCAGGACTTTATGGTCTGGTGAGATAAATACTGATCTGGATACAGGGATTAGCTCTCTCAAAGTTCTCCTTGTAACCTGGGCATATTGGTCAACCTCCTTGAGTCTTGGCTTTTCCATTTCTAAAATGGGGATCATGCTCTCCTCACAATAGGAACACTGATGATTAAATGAGACAATTTACATGAATTATAAACTGTGGACTATTTTATAAAAGTAAGATACCATTTAATGCCATGTCTTTCTATAGGGAGTGATGATAAATGTCATAACTTTTGAAAATTACCTAGCAGCCGGCCTAAAAAATGATATATGCTCAATAAATATTTCTTTCTTTTTCTTCTTTATTAAGACATTATGTGAGAAATCCACACTGAAGCAACCCAATAAAACCATGTAGGTTATTTTGGCAAGATCCAAGGCAAACATACCAAGTGGTACCCACTTGGGGCAGGGAGAAGCAGAGCTTGAAAGCCCAACTTTAGAAGATACATGCTCACTGATTTACTTCTACTTGGAATCCTGTCTAAAGATTACATGAGTGACACCCAATGGTGAAGGTTTAAGTTCAGGTTCCAAGCAGCAATTTCAGAAAGGACTTCTTTGCATTTGGAAAATAAATGGGATCCTGGCTCAAGCAGCAATTCCATTCCTGTTCATCTTGGGTAAACCTAGCATTATGCATTAACTTGGGAAAAGATCAAGGGACAGGAGATAGCTTTGTTCCTATTCAAATTAAGGGTTATTACAGATATTAAACTGATTTCCAGTATTAGTAGGTGTCATCTTCTTCAAATGGTCTCCCCGTTCTCCCGATGCCTCAACTCCTCCTCACTACCACAGTATACTATAGTGTATTACAGATTTCACAACTAGACTCTCTTGGTCACCTGGAAATCAGAGGGCCAAGGGAATGAAGGCCTGCTCTTTCAAATCCTCTATCTTGTCCAGCATTTCTGCCATCGCTGCTGGATTTCCAAGATAATCACTTATAAGTCACATTCCTTTTTCCTGTCACTTCTTCTTAAGTTCATTTCATAGGTGTCTTCCTCTATTTATGTACTCTGTTCCCCAGGTCATACAGAAGCTCTGCTTGAGAGTATTGCTGAAGAGAAATCTTAGCCCTGGCTCACATGAAACAGAATAGAAGAAATCTGTTCAACTCCCTGCTAAGGGCCAATTTCAAGATGGGGTAGAGAGAACATTTTACTGTTTGAGACGAAATGGATCCTCTGCCACTGAAAAGATCCCATGGGCAAGGCTGGAAGGTCTAATGTTATCTCTCTCAGGGTTGTGAGAAACAGGTGAGCTACTAGAAGTAAACACACCTTGTAAATCATAAAATATTTTACAAATGCAAGAGAGGTTTTGTGACAGAGACTAGAGAGCCCAAGACTCATTCCTCTCCTTTCCTATGCTCTGACTGGAAGAGAATAGATGTAAAGATAATAAGTCAAAGAGAACCAAGTGTAGACTTTGCAAATGACAGAGAAAACACCCAACATGCCTCAAAATACAGGGATTGGTAATATCTGCATTAGAGAACACAATGTGAGCCTGAGGTCAACATGGAATTACTCTAACACTGTCTTGAATCCAGGCCATTAGATTTACCTGACTGGCAACTCAGTCTATAGAGCAGGCTCTAAATCCACTTACCCAATCAGCTGTGGATCTGGGAGCAGAAAAGAGGACTTCATCAACTACAGTGGGGAGAGAATCTACCACCAAAAAAGAAAAAAAAAAAAAACAAAAACCAAACCACAGCCCATAAATGATATGGGTTCTGACCAATCATCTCACTTTCTCCTATTGGGAGGAGGTACCTGGGTGAGTGAAGAAAGGTCCCTAACAGTCCTCAAGGGAAGAGGGGGGAGAGGCGGATGGAAATATAGTGGGTGGAGTGGGAGATAAATGTTCTCTCTTTCTCAACATTCCTTGCAAGGGACAAGCATCATGATTTATATTTCTCCATGCAAAGCAAAGAGATTCATAATTCATTTGGGTAACTAACTTTTCTGTTGCATCTTAGTCTTTCAATTATCCTCCCTAGATTTGGTTCACTATGATTAGTTTGGAACTGTACTGTAACTAAAAGTACAAGTTCAGGAGCAAAAGTGATAAAGATCGAGAAGTTCCTAATGGGTGGGTAAGAGAGAGGTAAAGAGCATTTAGGTCATTTTAATGAGTTATGGTTACCCAATATATTATATCCACTTGCAGTAACAAAAGACCCTAAGAGCGATTAAAAAGCCTTATTCTTAAAATTCTTACAGAAAAATAATTTTGTTATGATCTTAAATTTGATAGCCACAACCCCCTTTTCTCATTGAAACAACTTTTTTTTGTAACACAGGTTTTCTCAGGGAGACAATAATCATATTATAGCTGACTATATTTTGTTCATTGAATATTTGCTATGTATCTGCCATGTGTTAGACACCATGAGGGATTCAGAATTGAAGAAAATACAGTTTATGCTCTAAATAGCCATCAGGAGAGGAAACGGAAAGCCAATAATAATGTGAGCTAAATATATAGAGCTATAAATCAGATTAGAATGGGTAAGTGCTCAGAGGAGGGTATATTAAGTAATTGGGTGATTAGTAATTTGGGTAGGACTTTGGGAAGAACAGAAAGATCAAGGGAGGCCTTCAGGGAGGAGGGAGCATTTGAGCTGTCTTTGAAAGGGGGGTATTATTTAGACATATAAAGAGAATAAGTAGATGTGATAGGGGAAAGGAGTAGTGAGAAAGGCCCTGAATGGCATGTAAATCATAAAGAGAGAGTAGCTCTGGCTGACTAGATAGTGGGGCTCACCAAGGGAAACATGATATAAAAAGCTAAGTGGAAACAATATAGAGGAGAACCCTCCAGCCCGGCCAGGGAGTTTGGACTACACCTTTCCCACTGGCAGTGGGGCTTTGTAACAAACCTGGGAGCAAACTTCAGGATCTCTTGCCTGTTTGGTATGGATAAACCTTGGCTTTTCCCCCAAAGGACTGGAGGTGGAGGGAGGCTCTTTGGAAGGCTATCATAATTGTCCAGGCAGGTTTTATGTTTGCCTGACCTAGGGTGGTAGCTGTGAGGACCACAAGTAGGGAATGAATGGGAAATGTAGTGTTCAGAGAGAACACGTGATGGGATTTGATACACTTGATGTCAACCCAGAAAATGCCATGACCCATTTATTTAAGAGAGTCCCCTCAGCAATGTACTTGGTAAATCAGTTTTTTTTTAACGTTTATTTATTATTGAAAGACAGAATCAGAGCGTGAGCAGGGGAGGGGCAGAGGGAGCGGGAGACACAGAATCTGAAGCAGGCTCCAGGCTCTGAGCTGTCAGCACAGAGCCCGACTCAGGGCTCGAACTCACAGATCGCGAGATCATGACCTGAGCCGAAATCGGATGCTTAACGAACTAAGCCACCCAGGAGCCCCTATAAATCAGTTTTTATTGAGAATAAAAATAAAATTATTTCACTAAATACAAACTGACTTCAACCCACTGATTTTCAAGCACTGCTTACTGTGCTGCCCATTTTCAGAGATACAGAACACTGTAGACAGCAACTCGCCAGGAGTTTGAAACCTGGCTCTCCAACTCAGCTTGCCCCCAAGCTGCCCTTGTTTCATCCTTTCACATAGAGGGCTGCCAGTGCCATTTCCTTTGCACAAAGGGTCTCATGGCTATAAAATGGTTTGAGAATCACTAACTAATCCAAACTTCACAAATGAAGAAGCTCCAAGGACACCACAATTTCTGGACTTTAGGTCAGATCACAAAAGAAATAGATAATAAATCCCCATTCAATATGCTGAATTCTCAATTTTGCTTTCAATGCTGTAATTCCTGCTGTGTCATTATTATTCTGTTTTTCATCTTGGCACAATATTAACATAAGAGCTGGTTATAGATTTATCAGTGTTCAGATGTGGAAAAATCAATCATTTACAAAAATAATGCCAGCATCTAGATGGAAAGCTGCAGAGCCACTACTGTAGAAAAGAAGGAGAAATTCTTTCCTGGGTGTTCTCTATCTTGTTTAATTATTTGTGTGCAGTATCTTTTAACCCAAATAGCTAATATTCCATTAACAATTCACA
This sequence comes from Panthera onca, assembly GCF_046562875.1. Taxonomy (NCBI): domain Eukaryota; kingdom Metazoa; phylum Chordata; class Mammalia; order Carnivora; family Felidae; genus Panthera; species Panthera onca. The sequence goes on along the minus strand of NC_138340.1, from coordinate 94,887,957 downwards.
TTACTGAGTCAGGTAATTATGAATTTGTTTGTGGCTGGGAAGGTTTTTTTTTTAAAATAATTATAACCCACTAATCCTCATGGGAGGTTGTTGGCATAATCAAGAGATAATTTAGAAATCCAAAAATGGGTCTGAAGGGTCAAAGAGAGAAGATAAGTAAAATGTATTATCCTTTTAACAAACTCATGGCCCTGAAGATATCTGAAAATGCTAATAATATTACACAAATTATTAAATTTATAAAGAGGATTAATGGAATGCAGCTTTGGCAAAATTTAGTTGAGCTCTTTTGGTATGTCTCACATTTTGTGATGACACTAATGTGTGTTTTAGCCTCCCTTCTCACATCGTACTAGGGTTTCTCAAACTCTAATGCACATACAGATCAGCAGGGTATCTTGTCAAAATGCAGACTGTGATTTAGTAGGTGTAGATGGGACCTGGGTTTCAGATGATGCAGCTAGTCCAGGGACTACATTTCAAGTAGTAAGTCTGTAGATACTTCTCCATTCTGACCCTATGGAGTCTGGCCATTTACACTGGACTTCTTACATCCACACTGCAGACAATTTTTTCTCAAAAAAGTGCTCCTAAAATTCTAGGAAATAGTGGTTACTGTTGAGGGGATATGGTAGGGTCAAGAAATAGACTCAAACATGGCTAGGACACTGTACCACTCACTCTGCAGTTTCATTTCTATGGGTTTGACATACAGACTATTGTTTGAAAAAAGAGCTCCAATGCTTGAAAGGGAAAAATATCTGGAAATGATGGCTCTAGACTTTTCCATATTCTCTTCTCTTCAAAGAAAGCTAATATTTTCTGAGAACTTATAGTGTACCAGGTCTATGCAAAGGAATTGCCCAAGGTCACATATATGAGAAACAGTGCAGAAGACAGGATGGGATCCTTGAGCTGTCTCATTTTACCTAAGCCTATGCTATTCCACACGCACCATGCTTCCCTTCCATTCTGCTTCTACGTTGCGTCCTAGCCTCAAGGAGCCTAGAGCTCTGCTTTCTCTGGTAAGAGCTAAACATTATGAGAAACTATTCAATATTTGCTAGTGGATTCTATAAAGAAACAGTGGGGATGAAACTCAACACACAAATATCAATGGTATTTATATATATAAATAATGAAAAATTGGAAGCTAAAATTAAAAAATATATAATTTAAAATAGCTCCAAAAATGGAAACAATTATAAATCTAACAACTGTAACTATGTAACAACTATAACTAACATGCTCAGTTGTTCCATGTTCAGGTACAAAATGCTGTCAAAAGAAATCGAGGAAGACCTGCATAAATGAAAAGACATACTGTGTACATGTTTTGGAAGATTCAACAGAGCAAATATGTTGGTTTTCCCAAAGTACATTATAGCTTTAAACAATATCAATAAAAATCCCAATAAACAATATCAATAAAAATTTACTTACTACTTGAAATGTAGTAAAACAATATCAATAAAAATATCAATAAAAATTTTGTAGATATAGACAAGCTGATTCTAAAATTTATACGGAAGAGAAAACGAATTACAAGAACTAAAATAATTTTGAAAAAGAAGAATAAAGTTGTACCTCTTTGGTGTCAGATGTTTAGAATTTACTATAAAGCTATAGTAATTAAGGGGTGCCTGGGAGGCTCAGTCAGTTAAGCGTCCAACCTCGGTTCAGGTCATGATCTCATGGTTCATGGGTTCGAGCCCCATGTTGGGCTCTCTGCCGACAGCTCGGAGCCTGGGGCCTGCTTCGGATTCTGTGTCTCCCTCTCTGCCCCTCCCCTGCTTGTGCTCTGTCTCTCAAAAATAAATAAATGTTAAAAAAAAAAAAACTACAGTAATTAAGATGGTTTGAAATTGGCAAGGAGATGGATACACTTGCATCAAGGGAACAAAACAGAGTCCAGAAATAGACATATATAAATACAGCTATTTGATTTCTGACAAAATCAACTGACAAAAGCAATTCAATTTTCAACAAATGGTTTGGGACAACTGGCCTTTCATATGTAAAAATATGACTTGACCCAAACCTCACACCTTATGCAAAATGGATCATAGATTTAAATGTGAAACATTAAACTACTAAAGTTTGAGAAGAAAATGTAAGAGAAAATTTTCATGACCTGGAGGTAGATGCTAAGTTCTTACAAATGACACCAAAAATACCATCCATGTAATAAAAATGTGATAAACTAGCCTTCACCAAAATTTAGAGAACTTTTGCTGTGTCAAAGACACTGTCAAGAGAATAAGAAGACAAGCTGCAGGGGGGGGTGGGGGGGTGGGGGGGATATTCGCAAATCACATGACAAAGGACTTGTATGACAAAGGACTTGTATGCAGCATACATAAACAACCTCAGAACTCAATAAAAAGACAACAGAAACTCAAATTAAAAATGGGTAAAGGAGTTCAACAGACACTTCACCAAAGGATATAAGGATGATAGGGGATGCCTGGGTGGCTCAGTTGGTTAAGCATCCAACTTCAGCTCAGATCATGATCTCACAGTTCGTGGGTTCCAGCCCCCGCGTCGGGCTCTGTGCTGACAACTCAGAGCCTGGAGCTTGCTTCAGATTCTGTGTCTCGCTCTCCCTCTGCCCCTCCCCTGCTTGTGCTGTCTCCCCCTGTCTCTCAAAAATAAACATTAAAAAAAATTTAAAGGATATAAGGATGATAAATAAGCACATGAAAGATGTTAAGCGTTATTATCCAGTAAAGAAATGCAAATTCAAATCATGATTCAAAACTGCTGCATACCTGTTAGAATGGCTTAAAATAAAACTACTTGGAATAGCAAGTACTGACAAAGATACAGAGCAAGTGAGATTCTCATACATTGCTGGTGGGAATGCAAAATGATATAACCACTCCAGACAGTGGTCTTGGTAGTTTCTTACAAAAGTACTATATGACTCAGCTCTTTTATTCCTGGGTACTGAGAGAAATGAAAACATATCCACACAAAGACCTTTATAAAAAAAAAAGCTCATAGCTGTTTTACTAATAACAGCCAAGGCCTGAAAATCACCCAAATGTTCTATCTTTCAGCAGATGAATGCCTAAAGAAATTGTGATAAATCTGTACAAAAGAATACTACTAAGCAATAAAAAGCAATAGACTATTGATAAATGCAACAAGTTCAATGAATCTCAAAGACAGCATACTGAGAAAAGAAACTATTTCAAAAAGGTTATATACTGTATGATTCCATTTACATGACCTTTTTTTAAAGTTTATTTCTTTATTTTGAGAGGGAGAGTGAGAGAGAGCACGTGGAAGGGGCAGAGAGAGAGGGAGAGAGAGAATCCCAAGTAGGCTCTGCACTGTCAGCACAGAACCTGACACAGGTTCAGGTCATGAGATCATGACCTGAATCAAAATCAAGAGTCGGATGCTTAACTGACTGAGCCACCCAGGGGCCCCTGTTTGACATTCTTGAAAAGACAAAACTACAATGATGGAGAACAGATCAGTGGTTAAGGGTAGGAGAAAATGTGACTATAAAGGGATAGCATGGGGAGCTTTTGGGGGGTGATGGAACTGTTCTGGATGCTGTTTATGGTGGTGGCTACATAATCTATATATGTGTTAAAATTCATAGAAATGCACACCAAAAGGAAAGAAACTCAAATTTAAGGAATGATAATTTAAAAAATAATACTAATTTAAAAAGAAACAGTGGTATGAAATAAATTTCAAAAACTTTCTTGTTCTGGTAACAGTATTTGTAGAGGTCAAACTAGTTCTGCTCAAAGTAGTTTTTCAACTATGAAATCATAGGGGAAAATGGAAATTTTATGTTCTGTGGGATTTTTTTGTTCTAATTATGCAATAAATGGATATAGCAAAGAAAGTCTCCCCTGAAGAACACAATAGACAGAGAGAGTAGGAGACCAAGAGATCTCAGAATACTCTCAACTTTCTTTATTTGGTTTGTGAGTCCAGATGAGTATTCTAACATTCAGATTTACAAGTGTAAAGGGGCTGAAAGAATTGAGTACATTAGTGGCTGGCCCATTAGACCAATAGAGAACAAAATGTGTTACTCTTTGAGGACTGGAAATTTTGTGGATGAGCAAAAGGTGAAGGCGTTCTAATTTTCAATTACTTATTATAGTATTTACATCTTTTCTCATTAATCATATCTCTCAATACTATTACATCAACATAGGCAAATAGAGAATACTATCTCTTTAGGGGAATACTTTAATGAAAAGTAATATATTTAAAGACAGAGATCAGGTTGTTAATCCATTCCATTTCCCTGGTACCCCCAAAACTGGGGGTGTAGAGGCTTGGCAATTTGATACCACTGCACCCTATTGTGAGTTGTGAGAACTGTAGGCATAACAAACTTCTATATCTGGGATCAGCAAACTATGGTTTATGGCCCACAAGCTAAAAAAATTTTTTTTTGTATTTTAAAAGGCTTGTACAAAAAAATAAATAAATAAATAAAAAATAAAAACAGCGATGCCAGGTTGGCTCAGTTGGTTGAGTGTCCAACTTTGACTCGGGTCATGATCTTGCAGTTCCTGGGTTCAAGCCCCATGTCGGGCTCTGCGTTGACGGCTTGGAGCCTGTAGCCTGCTTCAGAGTCTGTGTCTCCCTCCTTTTTTTGTCCCTCCCCTGCTCACACTCTCTCTCAAAAATAAACCTTAAGAAATTTTTTTAAATAAAAATAATGAGGAATATATGACACAAACAATGTATGTCTCAGAAAGCCTAAATTATTATTTGCCCCTTTAGAAAAAGAATGCTGATTCCTGCTCCATTCCTGATTTAAAACCAAACCAAATCAACTCAGCCAGAACTCAGTCAACTCTGCCTACTTAGTCAGAAGTAGGACTAGATGGGTGTTTTTTCAACCTGTTAAAGTGTATCTATAAAAAATCTACAAGTAACATCATACCAAATTGTGAAAATCTGAATGTTTTCCCTCTAACATCAGAAAAAGGGCATGGATGTCCATTATTCCTACTTCTATTCAGTATTGTACCAGAAGTTCCTGTCAGTTAAATAAGGCAAAGAAAAAAAAATTAAAGGCACACAGATTGGAAAGGAAGAAATCAATCTGTCTTTATTCACAGGTGACATTAGAATCTAACTAGAAAATTCTATGGAATCTACCAAAAACCTTTAATAAGCAAGTTTAGAACAGTTACAAGACTACAATATATAAAAATTAATTGTATGTCCATGTATTAGCAAAAACAATTAGAACTTTAATTTTAAAATTTTCGGTAACATCAAAATATGAATACTTAGGGACCAACTACACAAAACATGAAACATGGAAGAAGGAGACTAAAGAAGACTTAAATACTTAGAGAGCCATAATGTGCCCATGAATCAATATTATTAAAATGTCAATTTTACCTAAATTGATTTCTAGATTCGATGCAAACCAAACTGAAATTCCATCAGGCTCTTTTGGACAGCCTGAGAAACTGCTTATGGTATATATGAAAATGCAAAGGTTCCTGATAGCCAAGGTACCTTTTTAAAAGGATAAAGTTGGCTGAATACCTGCTAAATATTTTTAAAAACAAACAAAAAAAAAAACTATGAAAGCAACCCAGGAAAGGTAATGACCCTCATCACACTTTGCAATTATGAGGGTAAATTGAAATAGGTTTTTCAGTTCTGGTACTGCATTTTAAGACACACGCTACAAACATAAAGATGGGTGATGTATCTTAATATCACACCATTTTAGAAACTGTTGAAGTAACTAGTAGTATCTAACATGGAAAAGAAAATTATTTATTAAGGAGACCCCATAACTATATTAAAAAAACATACAGATCCATCAAAATAGGAGATATATTTTACTTCTGTGCAGCTCCAGAGGAAACAGCCTGAAGATACAGGAGTCAGAGGGTAGACTTAAGCTCAGAACAATGAGAACTTTCTAAAATGGAATGGGCTGCTTCGTAAGGTGGTGAGCTCACCATGGCTGGCATATAAGCAGATGGTGAAAGACATTTGTCATGTATGATCTGTGGAAAGTAAACCAATGTTTCTCAAAGTATAGTCTGAGGTCCACTTCCACAGTAAGTTTGCTAAAAGGTTAGATTCTTAGGTCCTGTTGCAGATGGTAAATGCTATTCTCTAGGGAACAGACCTAGACGCTACACTTTAACAACCTCTGCAGGTGATTTTTATGTTCATTAAATTTGGAAATAGCTGGCTGAGATGACAGACAGGGATCCTTTTGAATTCAATAAATCTCTGATTCTCTCTTTCCTAAAGGTCTATTGTTCATTTGGTTGGGTTAATAGCACAGTCTTCCTATAATTTGTAATTAATTCTGCACCCTAAACAAATCCATGTCAAATGAAACTTTGGGAAATGTTGAATAGTGGGATGACTCAATGTATTGTCATGAGTATGATGGTTATCATGCTGGAGCATCATGACTGCATACTGACTGCTATCTCTGCTTTTATGCCAGGGTTTTAGCACTCTATGGAACCATTTGTAGCCTGACATCCAGAAAAAAACACCAAGGGAATGGCTTCACCACAGGGTACATTATGGCTGTGACACAGACTACCTTGGGCTGTTGACTCAGCTTATTTTCAAAGTCACAACTCCTGGCTAGAGTAGTCTGCAAAGAAGATCCCTAAATATAGTTCATGAACTTAGGGTTAAATCCATAAAAACAGTAACGTTTTTCATTTTCAAGTTAAAAAAGAACAAACAATTACCACCTGAAATCTAAATATAGTCTCATGGCAGAAAGAAACATACCATTTAGCTACATTGCATATACAATTATACTCCCTGTAAACACTATTTAAAACATCTCTATCCTCACATCATTCCTGAGTATACAGCAGCCACAAAAAGCACAGAAGTTCTCTCACAAAAAAATAGGGGACAATTTTCCTAATCAATTTTATACGCAGTTTAATTAGTAGATGTTTACATATTTACCATTGTTGGGTCTCTGGGTTAATTGGTTATTTTTATCATTATGAAATGACCTTTACCTCTGGTAATATTCTAGCTTGAAGTCAACTTTATCTGATATTAATATGGCTACCAACTTTTTTTATACTTAGTATGCACAGGGTATATCTTTTTCCACCCTTTAACTTTCAACCCTGTATCTCTGTATTTAAAGTACCTCTCCTCTAAACAGCATATATTTGGGTCTTGGTTGTTACATTGCTTTGTTTTTCACAGTCTAACAATCTCTGCCTCGTAACTGTAGTGCTTAATCCATCTACAGTTCATCTAATTATTGATATAATTGGCTTTAAGCCTACCATCTTTATTTGTCCCCCTTCTGTTGTTTCTCTATTCCTGTGTTTTGTGGTAAACAACTAATGTTTAGGATTTCATTCCATATTCTCCTCTACTGACTTTTTATCTATGCCTCTTTATATATTTTTCTAGGAATTACACATGCTTAATCTATCACAATCTATGTTGAATTAATATTTTACTTATGGATATGCACTTTATGGATAATATAAACACTTCACAAAAGTATAATTCCACTTATACCCTGGCCCTTATTTTGTGCTATTCTTTTCATATATTTTATTCCTACATATAACCTTCTGCAATAAATTATTTGCTTTAATTACTAGTTGACTTATAAAGATTTTTTAAAAAGGAAAAATAGTATCTTATAATTCCCCACATATTTACTATTACTCGTATTCTTTCTTCCTATAGATGTAAATTTCCAACTTCTATCATTTCCCCTTTGAAGAATTTTTAGCACTTTTAGATTTAAAAAAATTTTAAGTTTTAGACATTTAGAACCATTAGCAGTTTTTTTAGTCAGTTTCGCTGGTGCAAATGTTCTCAACTTTGACCTGTCTAAAAATGTCTCTATTTCACTTTAATTTTTAAGATATTCCACTAGATATAAAATTTTAGATGATAAGTTTTAAATTTCTCATTCCATTGTCTTCTGGCTTCCATTGCTTTTGAAGTCGGCAGTTATTATAACCACTGTCCTCCATATTTAATGAGTCATCTTCTCTGTGTAAAGATTTTTTTTTTAATCATTTTTTTCAGCAGCTTGTCTATGATGTTCCTAGATGTGGTTATCTTTATATTTATCCTGCTGGGGTTCTTTATATTAATCTATTGGGGTTCATTCAACATCTCTGATCCATGGGATGCTGGGTTTATTTTTTAATCAACCTTAAAAATACTGAACCATTATTTAACTATTTTTTCTCTTTCTATTCTTTCTCTCACCTCCTTCTGAAAATCAATTTAAACCTAGATGAGGTCACCTAATACAGACCCACATATCATTGAGACTTCATTTTTCTCCCAATGTTATTTCTCTCTGCATTTCATTTTGGATAATTTCTATTGATCTGCCTTCAAGTTCCCTGATATTTGTTATGTTTTCTTTATATGGTGTTGATTCCATTTAATGATTTTTTTTAAATGTCAGATAACATATCTTTCAGTTTTAGGATTTCAATTTGGTTCCTTTCCAATCTTTAAACCTCTCCTAAAATTCCTAACTCAAAATTCCAATAGCTGGGTCACTTGTCCATCTGTTTCTAATTGATTTATCTCTTGACTATGCATCACAATAAAAAAAAAAAAAAACGTTTGCATGTCTAGTAATTTTTAATTATTGAAATTATATATTATACAGACTATTCTGTGATCTTCTGATCTTGTTTGTTCAAGCAAGCATTAAAATTACTAACTTTACCATCAACTTCTGGAGGCCTGGTTTTATCCTTTACTGGATCTATTTTTCATCTTTCCTTAGTTCTGGGGCGAACCCATTAGTTATGTGTTCTTTACTCTAAAGGTCTCTCTGGTATTTCAATGAGAATTCCAAACAGTTTACCACGCTCTTTTAACTTTTCAAGACTCAAACTCCAAACTGTTTCCTCTGTGGTGCCAGATGCTACAATCTTCCCTCAGCTCTTTCAGCCACCTAGATGTCATTTTCTCATTGGGATAGCTGGAATTGCACTCATGCCTGTACTGCTCGGAAGTTGGTTAAGGATTTGAATGGATTTTATATGCAGAATTTAGGCCCCTCCTCACCATGGCTTCTTCCCTTTTGTGATCCCCACCCTCAATTTCCAGCCATTCTGTCTACCCCACACTCTATTCTCTGTCCCTTCAGACCAAAAACAAACTAGCAAACAACAAAAACAAGCAAACAAACAAACAAACCCGAGTTTTTTTGCTTGAGTTCTAACACACCATGTAGCATACAGCCTGGAAATCTCCTCAGGGGATAAACTCCCTTCTGTCATGGGAGTCACGGGAATCAAACTCCCTTCTGTCATGTCAGTGTTTCTGCCTACTTCTGGTCCTTGTCCAGGGCCTTAAAATGTATTTCTTTTTCTGTCCAGTATCTATAAGAGCACTAGTCTCAATACAAGTTGTTCTTCCCCTGCAGGAATTTGGACCCCAACACACAATTTTGATCTAAATTACCTCAATTCCTTCACAGTGTCTTTTTCTAGGGACCATTTCCTAGCCCTGGTTTAGCGATTTCCATCTAATGATGTATGCAACTGCTCCAAACTCCTTGTAACTCTCAAACGATTATTCTCTGCTATAAACAGCCAATCCAATTAAAGGTTTATCACTTTAATCATCTTCTGTTTTTATTTTAAAGGAATTTATTATATAACAAAACTCAGAACATATGTCTAAAACAAAGCTCCAACAAATCAGTGTAACTATCTTTAGGCACAAAATAACTCCTTCTTCGTATAATTTGCCACTGAATATTTTTCAAGAATGTTCTCTAGTTCTTATTTCCTATCTTTTAGGTCTCAGATCAGACATTCCTCCTTTAGAAACTTCCTCTGATCCTCTTCTCTTCCACAATAGCTTTGTCTAGCTTTATCATCATAGTTACCACACTGTTTTAATAAATGCAAATTTAAGGCCATGCTGGCATCCCACAAGTTTTTCTAGGTAGTGTTTTGTGGTCATTCAGTTCTAAATATTTCATAAGTTCCATTATTATTTCTTCTCTGATTCATGAATATTTATAAGATAATTTTAATATCCAAATATATGGGTTTGGGGGGCTCTTTTGTTGTTGATGTCTAATATTATTGCGTTGTAGAAAGAGAATGTGTTCGGTGTTACTGACTGGTATTTCTTAGGGATTTTTTTGTAGTCAATGTTTTCAATGTGTACTTGAAAAAAATGCGAATTCTTTATTTGAGGAATATAGGCTTCTATACAGGTCTTCTTTAAGCTGGCCTGTTACTTATGTCGTTTAAAATATCCATATCTTTACCAAATTTTTATTTTTTCATCAGTTTATCAAAGGGGCATGCCAAAGTATTGCTCTTCAAGATAAACTGGTCAAATTTATTTTGTAAGTTAGGAGCCTGTCTTATTTATTTGGAACACACAAATTCAGCACTGCCATTGCTTCCTTGTGAACAGCTCTTCAGTTATTAAATTATGACCTTCTTTATTCCAAATGATGCTTTTTGGCCTTAGTATTGCTTCTCCAGCAATATTAGTCTTTAACTGTTTCATCTTTTCTCATCCCTTTCAATCTATAAGCATCCTCATGTTTTAGGTATATCTCTTGTAAACAGCACATACATGGACTGTTTCTTAAAAATAATCTAACTTCATCTGTCTACATTTAATGAATTTACAATACATCTAAGATTTTTCTATTTTTTCTACTTATTATGTCTTTTCTTATTTATTATGTCTTTGCTTATTTCTTCCCTGCTTATTAGATCACTCTAGTGTTTTTTAATCCTTTCTATGTACTTGTTTAAATTATACATCTTTTCTTTTCCTATTCTTTGAGTGTTACTCTTAAATTTGCTCAAAGTCTAGAATAAGTCTATCTCTATCTTCCTCCTAAATAATACCATCAATGTGAAGTTTATAATTTCAGTCTCTCCCACCCTCTTTGTACATGTTATCTAGCATTTTCGTTTATTAACTGAACAACTCCTTGATTGACCTTTTCTTTAAAAAAAAAAAAAAAACAGTGCTTCTTTAGATTTACAAACACATTTACAAATTTCCTTACTCATAATCCTTTCTTGATTTTTTTTACTTAGGGCACAAAATTCCTATTTCTTGAAGGATATTCATTAATAGTCATTTTGGAAAGGGTTTAAAGTTGATAAACTCCCTCAATCTGTTTCTCTGAAAATGCTTTTTGTTTTTATTTCACCCTACACTGAATAATAATCAAGTTTGGTATATTATTCTAAATTAATACTTACTTCCTCTCAGGATCTTGAATATATTATTCTGTTATTCTGTGATATCTATTGTTGGTAATGAGGAGCCTACTGTCAGTTTATTTTGCAGTTCCTATATAGATAATCACACACTATTTTACAAAGTTTCATATTCTTTTATTCCACACATCCCTCAAAACAGTGCTACTTAAATTTTTTTTAGACGAGGGAGGGTTTACACAGTTTTGTATCTGATGGCAGAAGTCACTCCTACATTCCCTTCCATACAAAATCAAAAGATTCAGAGATCCCTTGAAGTCTATCTTTGAATACTATTATGAATCTCTGCCTAAAACTGCCCTAAAACAAGAGAGTCCTCAATAAATATATGTTAAACTAATTAATTAATGGATGCAAGTCTGGATGAGTGAAGCAATGAATCCTGAGTAATCCCAGGAAATGCCATTATTTCCAACATTCTTGTCAGTTATTCCTGTTAACATTTCTGAGAAGGATTCTTTCTTTGCCCATTAATGTGAATGTTATCATTTGAATAGAAAAATGGAACAAATATCACTTCTTAGAGATACATTTCTACTTTAAAATATTTTGATTATTATTAATATAAAATAGATATGAAAAAGATATAAAAGGTTAAAAAAAAGCCAAGGTTTGCTTTTTAAAGTTTCCAAAGCATTTCTATATATATTGTTTTAATTCATTGATCATCAAATCAGTGAATTATGAATTGCTGTCTTCATTTTTTGCAGCTGAGGCAACCAAAGCTGGAAGAATATATGAGCCACTTGCTTAAAGTTATACAACCAGATAGCTGGATTCAACTCAGATTTTCATTCTGTTCTCTGATTTCTTTTTGCCTGCTCTTTACTTTTCATCCTTCATTCTCCTTGCCACAGAATGGCCAGATACCAGTGTTAAGCATATGTGTACCTCAGCAAGGGCAGCCATAATAATAGGGAGGGCATCCCCAAGCCTCCACAGTGGAGCTTCAGCCCTGAGAAGCCCTTGAGTGTGTGCCACATGGACTAAAGAGAAAAGGGAGAAAGGCCTGAGCTATTCTCCAGAACCATGTTGTGTGCTACAAAACACTGGATGATAAACATCCACAGAGACTTTTCCCACCCACAAGATGACCTTGAATATGACCTCTTCCTCCAACCCTAACCTTTCCTCCCAAGGCCTATTACTGGAGTCCTTTCCATTAGACCTATTGTTCTCTCTTCCTTACTCTGTACCGCCCTTTATTTTTTTAATATAATTTATTGTCAACTTGGCTAACATACAGAGTGTATAGTATGTTCTTGGTTTTGGGAGTAGGTTCCTGTGGTTTAATGCTTACATACAACACCCAGTGCTCATCCCAACAAGTGCCCTCCACTGCACTGCCCTTTAAAATTTAGCAGGCATCAGTTACAATTCTTTCAAACATTCATCCATAGTGCTTTCCTCTAGTGGCTGGTAGGAGTGCAAACTGGTACAACTGTTCAAGGAAACTGGCAGTACCTACTAAAGTTAAAGATACACCCATCCTACCACCCAGAACTTCCCCTTGTACATACTATAGATCTAAGTGAAATGTGTGTATGCATTTACCAAGATAGGTGTAAAATGTTTACTATCAGCTTTATTCATAACATCCCTGAACTAGAAACTATTAAAACACCTACCAATAGAACGATAAACAGATTGTAGTGTATTCACCCAATGGGATACCATACAGCAATGAGAATGGACAAACTACAACAATACAGATGAATTTTACAAACATGAAAGCAGCTAGGCACAAAAGGACATACACTGTATGATTTCATTCAAATTTAGTATAAAACAGGTATAATTCATCTCTGTCGATAGAAGTCAGGATAGTAGCTACCCTTGGAGGGAGTAGAAATTGGAAGGGAGACAAATGAGGCTTCTGGGGTCCCAGAGATATTCTTTCTTTGCTTTGGGTACTGGTTATATGAGATCATTCACTTACAAACTGTACCATTATGATATTTGTACTTTTCTGTATGTATATTATAAATCCAATAAAATATTAACCTTTGCCCATACTAGACAATTTAAATATACACGTCCAAGACTTAGATACACTATACAAATGTATATACTAGTTATATGCTTGTCCATTATGGATGGATTTTAAGGCCCTAATCCATTCCCCTAAAAAAAGTCAAAGTAAGTCACTAGCTGAAACCAGAGCTGTGACTTTAACTTGTTCATTTCATGACATATTATATTAGCAGCCTCCCGCCAAACCACACCAAGATCAGTAAAGGAATTATGTAAATACAATAGCCAGCCCTGATGAAACAGCAATTATATATCTTAGCAGCTGTGTACTTCTGTTCACGTTAGATAATTAGCCAGAAAATTGTTTGCATAATTATTTTATGGAGCATTTGGTGATTTAACCATTTAGCTCTAAAGACTTATCCAGAAGTCATTAAGCCATTTAAAGTGGTAGAGATCACAGTTGGTGCTATTTCAGCACACAAAACAAAACCCAAATGGCTTCAGAATTCCATGGATCTCTTCTGTGTAACCAATCATTGCAGTTGGCAGGTCCAAGATGGCTTTTGCTTTTTAAATTTTATTATTTTCTCTCTAAAGGACATATGCGTCAACTCTTTTAAAATGATACACAACCAAAATGAGTTCTTGGGCCTGCCACTGCTCTTTCTGATTAGATGAAAGTGTACATGAATCACTGCCTTGGTTATTAAATCCATGTGCTTCGTTCCCTATTTGTGAATAGGAAACACTGAAAAAGAGAAATCAAGAGAGGTTGCAAAGGGAGGCAAAAGGAGAGAAGGGAAAACTGACCCTGGAGATAGGTTTTAAAAATAGTTCTTGGGGCACATGGGTGGCTCAGTCAGTTGAGCGTTGGATTCTTGATTTTGGCTCAGGTCATGATCCCAGGGTCGTGGGATCGAGCCCCGCATCAGCATGGAGCCTGCTTATGATTCTCTCCCTCCCTCTCTCCCTTCCTCCCTCTGTCCCTCCCTCCCTCCCTCCCTCCCTCTGTCCCTGTTCTCCACTCATGCTGTCTCTAAAAAAAGTACTTCTGGTCCACCAAAAGTGTAGCCAACCTTGTAACATTTTGGGAACTGTTCTGCACACTATTAATGTCACAGTAACAATATATTTGGTGATATGAAGCTTCAATAGGGAGTATTTCCTCTCCTTCCCCCCACCACCCTGGTTTTTTTGGTCAAGATGGGAGTGTTGGTTTACCTGAATAACTTGCTTCTGTATACCTGGCAAGATATTAAACTAAGTCATTGATGGAGGCATGCTGCCTTATTATAGCATTGAGCTTGGGGTCCAAATACTTGTATGCAAGTTCTAACTAGTTCCTCTCATAATGTGTAACTTCTCAAAGCCTCAGTCCTTGCTTCTGAAATGGGAATACTGGAGTCAATTAAAGTGGTGCTTAGAGTTCAAATTGGAATCAAACTGCATATGTTCATATCTCAGCCCTGCCCTTACTAGCTCTATAAACTTGAGCTTGTCATCATTTAAACTCTCTTCAGTTCTGGATAATTTTAACAGAGCCTTCTCTCACATGGTGGCTAAGTATTAGATGAGTTACTGCATGTATGTGAACCACTTAGAACTGCCAGGTACAGAAAAAGCACTTTGTAAGTGAATTCCGTTGTTATTTTTACTTCTAATTGTTGTTTGGCAGAATGAAATAATGTTGTATATATGAAAAGTGCTACTAAAACTATAAATCCTAGAAAAAAATGACTCCCACAGCCATGTCATTTCCTAAGAATAACCCACTCACTATTCTCCACGGAACAAGTCAGAAGAAATTCAAAATCAAAATTTACTAAGCACAAGTTCAGGTTAGTACTCCCTGGGGAAGGAAACCCAACTGCATGACTGTGAGCAATTAATTAAGTCTTCTCAGAGAACCCACCTCAAGTGTAGCTCATCTGGAAGATAGTGACTGAAAAGTTAAGCCCAGAAAAAAAGAATAAATGATGGGCAACTATTGCTCAAGAGACAGAGTCTGGCATTTTTAAAACTACCCCTTGGGAGTTACTGCTAATGGGTATGGGAGTTTCTTTTTTGGGGTGACATAAATATTCTAAAATTGATTGTAGTGATGGTTGCACAACTCTGAATATGCTACTACCAAACTGTATACACTTTAATTGGGCAGATTGTATGGCATGTGGACTACATCTCAATAAACCTGTTATATGGGGAGAATACCCAACTCCTCCTTGTATTTCAACTCATATCATGGATTTGTTAAAAGAGACAGAGAGACAGAGAGAAATATGAATGCATTTGGCTTCCCCTGGAATGGAGTGTGGCTGCCAGTGCCACGGCTGGGCTCAGCAGTTGCCGTCTGGGCCATGGAAATGACCAAGGCAGGTACTGCAGACCGTGGCAGCCTCAAATCCCCAGTAGATCCTGGGCGGACAGAAAAGAATGCCAATTTCTTTCTTTAAAAAATGTCCCCCATCTGTTTCTAAATAATAAAGCAGGATCTGAAAGGAAAAGGCCAACCCCACAGGTGAGTTCTGTCAAACAGAATGGTGGACTCTCCCAAGGGTGACTCAGAGAGAGAGGAGCAGGGTGAGCACCCATGGTGAGAAGACGTGTCATCAGGGCAGGGACTCCTCCTGGACAGGTGTCTGCAGAGCTGAAGGGACAGCTCTCAAGCTGTCTGCATTGTCATAGGGTCTTCTGAGGGACAGAGAGACTGAGCTCTCACATGGTGGCTTCTTGCCCTTCTGACAGGCTCCCAACTGGTCACCACTTCAGTTCAGAAGTGGGGCTCAAAGCTTAGGCCCCTGCCAGAAGCAAAAGTTAACAATTTCCAAAGTAAACAATATGAAGGTATCATAAAGAGATCCACAGACATGAAAAAACAAAAGCTCCGCAAAAAGCTCCCAGAACAAACCACCAGACTGCAGTCTCAGGGATGGGAGGAAGATGGTATAAGAGGTTCTCTGGGGACTGGCAGGGGGCCAGTTTGTCCCAGTGCCAGCTTGGAGGACTGTGTGGAAGAGTTCTCTCCCAGAGTAAGTGGAAGGAATTGTTAAACACGAAGTGAGTTTCAGAGACACCCAGAGAGAACAAGTCCGGTCTTGAGGAATCCAGGCCCTGTCACGGGGCTGCTTCAATGCCTTAAAGTGCACCCTTCTTACACATGGCTTTGTGGGGAGAAGAACTTTAATAGTATGCCTTTGTTATTTTTAGCCAAAGGTTACAAGAAGTAGCAAGTTCCAAACTATTTTTAAAGATGAAACTACTGGGTAGAAGTTTGAGGAGAAACACAATATTTAAATGGTCTCAAAGTATCTCCCCAAAAGGTTAGTATTATTACAAAGAGAACAATAGCATCACAGTTAGGATGGCATAATAGGACAAGTTGACATCAGATCCTTTCTGGTACCAAACACTGAGAAAAAGCTAACATATCTTCTATAATATTCCTGCCAATTATGTACAACCTGAAAATAGTTATAAGGAAACATTAGACAAATCCAAATTAAGGGCCATTCTACAAAATCAGTGGCCTATATACTCTTCAAAAATGTCAAAGTACTAACAGACCAGGAAAGAAAGAGGAAGAGTTCAAGATTAAAGAAAACTAAAGAGACCAAAGACAATGCCTGCTTCTGGATTGAATTCCTTTGTCAGAAAGGACAAATGATGGTATTTGAATAAAGTCTAAGGATTAGATAATTGTGTAGTAACAGTGTTAATTTCATGATCATAATAATTTTACTGTGTTTATGTAAGAAAATGCCCTTGTTTTTAGAAAGAACACTGAAGTATGTGGGGGCAGAGAGGCTTCGTATCTGCAACTTGTTCTCAAATGATTTTAGAAAATAGTAATGATAATAATCACATATAATTAGATAATAAAACAACTGCACAAAATGTTAACACTTGAGGAATTTGTGTGAAAGGTACATTAGATCCTTTGTACTATCATTGTACCCCTTGTGAGTTTGAAATATTTCAAAATAAGCAGTTTTTAAAGTACACTGAATTTACCAGGAGAAAAAAATGAAATAAATCCTACATGGCCCTGCTGAACTGAGTTTTGTCTGTAGACTCCAAACGGAGGATACAGATTTGGATAAAGTGCTTCTCATGGAGGCTCCACAGGCTGCACTGTATTCCTGGTGGAGCCCTGGAATTCCAGAGAAGTCTTTTCCAGGAGGCTGCTCTGTGGATTGCTAAACTCATCCCTTCCCCCAAAGGGAGCCAAATGGTTTTAATGGTTAGGAGAATGTGAAACACTCCCTTGACACTCAACATTTGGAAATAATATCTAATGTGATAGAGAGGCCGGGGACCTTGTCCAAGGAAATTATTTCCCATCCTCCCTCTGTGTGAGGCATCGAAGGGCTGTTGTTTTGGATTATTAAGAATAATGAGATGCAGATGAGAACTTGAATTACAAAGCTATAGACTCCTGAAATATTTTCTTACTGTATCTCAGCTACTTCCTCCTCCTCCTTGTCCAATTTTCTTTTTGTCTGTTTTATGTTTATGAGTTCATTAAATGCTATCCCCAAGACACTGTAGAAAGAACCTAAGGACTTTGTAATTCATCATTTGCCAAATGCTTTTAGGAACGTCAATATAACATTTTCCTTCCACCCGCTGCCCTCACCCCCTGCAAGTTGTATTTTTAACTGATAAAAGGAATAAAACGGAAAGGAAGGGAATATATTTCACAAGTGATTTACACCAGTATCTCATTTAAGCCTCTCACAGTCTTAGAAGGTAGGTGAAAACATTCATCGACCAATGGAAATGGAAACCATTTAGCCTCAGAGAGGGTAAGAAGAGGCTAACACCACACAAATGATAAGGAACAAAGCAGGGATTCAATAGCCAGCTTTGTTTAACTGAGGCCTATGCTGTTTCCACTTCACTGTTTAATACCAAGAAAATCTGACTTGGTCATTTCTCTTTAAAAATAGCATTTTTTTTTCTAATTCTAGGGCAATCATATACTAAAAACATGGGAAATGTAGAGAACATAGAAAACAACAGTAAAAAAAATCTAGTATTACTCACAGCTAATCTACATGGTTTGGAAATCAAGGCTAATTAAAAATAGCACTACATTTATCAACAATTTGTATTAACAATCTAAATCTGATATTGGGTATCTTTGCTCTTCTAAGTAAATCAAATTTCAGAAAAATATGCATTTTACATAACGCAGACTGAAACTTTCCTTTTTAGTTATGAGATCTCCTCCATCTGGCAGGGATATGAAAACATCAACTTTCTGAACAAAGAAGTTGGACTACATGATCTGAAAGAACCCCTTTACCTCTAAGGGGACTTAACAAGGGCTGTGTTTATGTATATATGTTTCACCTTTGCTGTTAACCTGGCTTTCTAACTGGATAGTCACAGTGTTTCTATATCTAAGGCAGTATTGGAAACGTCTACCCAATGACAAAAAGACATTTTGAATATGACACCAATCCATCAGTCCTTTCTAAATCTGTCTGAACAGCATACACAGTGGTTAAGAAAATGTGCTTCAGAGTCAGACACTCCTGCAATCCAGTTTCAGTTCTACCACTTTATAGTTGTAAAATGCTGGGCAAATTATTAAGTCTCTCTAGGTCTCCTTCTCTCTTCCATAAAATGGAGGTAATCAGAAAGAATAATTGAAGGTAATTCAATGAGAAAATGTATATATATAGGGCTTGGTATAGTTCCCAACACACAGGAAGTACCTAGCAAATATTTCCTATTATCAATAAATGCTGAGATTAAGATGAGTAGGTAGCATCCCAAAGTGAAATAAGTGTCATTTCTGAAGTAAGACAGGAAGAAGTCAAATTCTGGCATGGTTTTCCTACTTACAAGCTATGTGATCTTGGTCAAATAAAAGACTTTACGTGCTTCAGTTTCATCATGTGTCAAATATGATAATAGTGACTCAAATCCAGGTCAGTTTGACTCACAAGCTCATGGTTTCAACTACTACACTGCAGTGGTAAAAATGACTCCTGCAGGGTTGATGTTTGTGTAGCACTCCGTAGTGAAAGTGATACCTAGATTAATTCAGTATCAGCAGACATGGTATTGACAGAAGTAGTAGTAATTGTTGTAGTCACAATCTTATTCACCATCACCATCATTCAGTGGTATAGGATCGTATTGAGAAATGAGTGATTGAGGTTGAACAAACTGACAGGATCCAGCCGGTCACAACTACTCCAGCTCCGGTTTTCCACCCATTTATTGAAGAAAACATTGGGGGAGAGTAGGATCATAGGTTTGTTTCTGTGTAGCCACCCCCCAAGGAGAAGTGACTGAAAACCATTTGAAATCTACCTTTCAAATACTGAAACTGATGAAATCCTTTAGGATACCCTGGTTATGAGCCACTTAACTTCTCTGACCCTGTTTTCCTACATCCCCAACTCCTGGCAGGGACCACTTCCCCCTGTGTATCCTGAATACCTAGGACAGTGCTTGACCCTAGAATAAGGATGTATGTCTGTGCTTGAATACTGAAGAAACAGAGGAAAATAGATACCCACCAATGCATCTACCCTCTTACTATTAATCAAAAACACTGAGCAGAGGTCACTCGCCAGCTCTATTCTTGCAGCTCCTCACAGAGCAGAGAATGCCAAGGTTGTTCCACACCATTAGGTATAGACGAAATTGGCCAATAAATCTGAAAATGATGCAAAAACGCAGAATCTCTGAATTCCCATGGGAAAGCCAGCTCAGCCTCCCTCCTGTGCTCACAGGACTGGAACGTGATATCCGTGAGGAGGCGTTTAGCTTGACCATGTTGGTGAACCCTAGCCCCCTCAAATGTTTCTCCATGCTGCCCACCAGACAACCACTGGGGATATTTTTTAGCATCAATGGTCTCATGGTAGCCCCTAGTTTTGTGCCTGTGTATCACATTATCCCTTTCTCCTCAATTCGTATCATTATCATCATCATCATCACTATCCATTGCCTTTATTAAGGACCCATCTTTGGGCATTGGGAGGTCTACACAGTTGATCAGCTCCATTCCTGCTCTAACATGATACAAAAATGCTTCCCACACATCCCAGTCCCCAGGTGTCTTCACCACCTGTTTTATCTGGTTACACACACACACACACACACACACACACACACACACACACACCACTCACTCACAACTCACTATTTTCAACCAAGAGGTAGAGAGCTAGTTAATATACAAATGTCACCAGAGATTGGGAGCCCATTGAAGCCATTTCAGTCCAGATTCTCCCGTCAATTCTTTGGGGTTGGGAGATTTAGAAGCAAACACTTGGAATATGTTAGGTTGGAAGGGGGAAGGCTGAGTGAGATAAAGGTCTGGAACAAGGAGCAGGCCTAGAATACACCACTGTGGGAGGACTTGGGGAAAGGCAAGTGTCTTCAAAGTCACACTTTATGCAGACCCAGCCTGCTGGTGCCCTCAAGATATTTGGAATAGGACCCAGATAGTCATCCCCCAAACTGGGCTCAAATGGAAAAGACACTGAAAATGAAGTCAGTGTGAGTGACAGCATTTCTTCAGGCAAAATCTTCCACACCAGATGGGAGAATGTGTGTCGCCATTAGCAGAGGCCAAAATTTCTCAGGGCCACATAGAATCAAGGCTTGGGTATGGCTATGGAGGGACAGTTCTCAGAGTCTTAACCTATAGGTCTGTCCACACTTCACAGTGTATTTAGAGACAGCCCCAAAGGAGGTGCAGTCCAAAGAGCTCCTCCTGCTGGCTGAACTTCACACACCCAACACCTTGCAGTAGCACCAGGACTGGAAAGGTAGAGAAAAGCAAAATTGGTGAGGAGAAAATATCTTTATTCTTGTAGGAAGAAAGATTTTCTGTTGAACTGCTCTTAGGGTGTCAGCAATCTCGTTATTGATTTCCCCTGGCAAAGACTTAGGTCACAAGGCTATTGTTTCTAACGCAGCCAGCCTCATGGTCCTCTCAGACCACCTTCATCTGGGTGGATGGCAGTGCCATCTTAACCCTGATTTCCTGATGGCATATTTCCTGTCCTTGCTCTTGTGTGAAATAATAGTTCTCTTTCTGGCTGGGTTTCCAAGAAGCCGGAAATGCTGCTGTCTGACTTCTTGAACTAACGAGTTCACTATTAGGACAGCATAACTAAAAACTGGTGCTTGGGATATCTTGGCTCACTCTCGAAGGGTGTTGTTTATGAGACTGCCTTAAACAGTGATCAGAGAAAGACAGCAGAAGAGTTATAAAAAGAACTACGAATAGTCATTGGGGTGGAGGGATGGAAAAAACTTTAATCTTACTGAGGAGTCCCTAAACAACATTACTAAACTTCAAAAGTGCAAAGACACTTAAATAGGTTGTTGTTTTAAAGTCAAAGGAAAACCAAACAGAAACTAATATGGGAAAGTGTTTGAATGAAGAGGTGCTGTACCTGACTTGCAGGAATGACTTTCAAGGTCCCAAAGATAGGGAGAGTGGGAATTGCTCTTTTTAAGATTTTAGAAATTTTCATCTTGCTGTTCGTGTAAAGGGAAAGCAAGTCTGTCCTTGAGAGAACTTGTAAGACAGCCTTCTCTTAAAAAAATGCTCTGAAAACAGTTAAGTGCCACAAAACTTTGAAAGAACTGAGATCAACTTGGTGTTTGACAAAGCTAATATAAGAATGGTAATCAATCCCTTGGCAATGGAAATTTTAAATTTAAAATAAGCTTCAACAAAGCCTTTGAACCTTCAAACATTTTATCCTTAAGAAATTAATGGGTCCCTGAAGAAGTCACATTTCCTTTTCTGTTTCTGTAATATATACTTCAATTACATTAATCAACAATGCAGCAAAATAACTGACACCAACCAAGTTCCAAGTCGCATTTCCAAATGCTCCTTTTCTTCAGCAGAGACTTGGCATTTGAAGATAGCTAATTGAGGTTTATATAAGCATGAATAAATATTTGGTGAAACTGGATTTTCCCATCCGTTGTCACCTTTGCTCACCCCAGAATGGTTTCCCATCCTTATTTCCCTTTTGCTGTCATTTCTGTTGAGTGTGATAAACTATCTTACTCAAAGAGATATTATGTTAAAATCTTCCTTCTGCAGTATCTGTAAAACACTCATCAGATGTGTCTCTCTCTTTTTTTTTTTTTTAACTTATTGGCAAGTTGGCTAACATACAGTGTAGTCTTGGCTTCAGGAGTAGATTCCCGTGATTCATCACTTACATACAACACCCAGTGCTCACCCCAACAAGTGTCCTCCTCAATGCCCATCACCCACCTCTCCCACCCCCTCAACCACCACCCCAGTCAACTCTCAGTTTGTTCTCTGTATTTAAGAGTTTCTTATGGTTTGCCTCCCTCTCTGTTTATAACTTACTTTTCCTTCCCTTCACCTATGGTCTTCTGTTAAGTTTCTCAAATTCCACATATTAGTGAAATCATATGATATCTGTCTCTCTCTGACTTATTTCACTTAGCATAATACTCTCCAGTTCCATCCACATTGTTGCAAATGGCAAGATTCCATTCTTTTTCATAGCCAAGTAGTATTCCATTATATATCTATACCACCAGATGTGTCTCCTTTTAAAGCAAATAGAATTTGTGAGACATTTTGTTTTTCCCCACTGAAAAATCAGCTGACAGTTTCCGAGTTCCCTGTGCTTTCCTCTGCTCTGGACAAAACAAAACACCAAGTTTCATGACAGTCATCTTTTTGGATGTGATGTTCCTTGAAAATTGCCTTTTTTTCCCCACCTACCCTCAAGTCTATCCCTAGTAGAGTTTTGGCTTCACAACTTTCCTCAAAGAAAGTGACTCCAAGGGCCCTGTTTTTCCATTTTGGTGTTCTCTTTCTTCTCTAAGAAATAGAAACCTTAAAAACAAAAGTCTCTAAGTATTAGTTCTACTAGTGTAGTATTATATACATATACACACACACAAAAGAACTTTAATTTTCCATGTGGGTATATGCCTCTCTATTTGGGAATAATCACTATCTTCCATCTTCCAGTGGAAGGTCATTTCTCCTTTTTGCTAACGACCTGTAAGAAAACAACTCCTGACACTGTGCATACTGCAAAGACAGTCAGCCTTGCTTTGGAGTTTTTCAGCCACTGTTGGACATTTCCACATCTACCATCTCCTCTCTCAAGTCATGGATACTGAGTTCATTTTACTAAGACCCGGGCCTTATCCATCATCTTCAAAAACAATCTGATAAATTGGCTCTTCCTAAGGTGAATTACCTCTCTCAGGGACTTCTTAATTTTAATGGGAAACCTCCTGAGGGAAAAACAAATTTAGTTTCTAAGGTGGAATTAGCTTCATAGGGCAGTATAAGAGATTTTTTTAATAGGTCATGGAGTAAGTTAGACCCTTGAGTCACATCAACTTAGCAGCTTAAACTCATATTCACAGGCTGGCTTATCCTTTATAAAAATAATTATGGATTATCAACTATTTCAGAAGTTCTATTATTCACAGTTCAATACACTATGAGAGAATTCCACATAACAGATCTGATGCATGGTTGATACTTCAATGGTTACTCATTTTGTTTTTAATCTTCTAGTCACTGAAGAACAAATTGGAACATGTGGAACCACACAAACAAATCAGCTGTACATGTGGTTGGATTTTTCACTTTCCCCATGGGTGTTTTTGTCAAACAGCTAAAGAGACATGGAAATCTGCAATTTAGTTGTCACTGTTGAGAGATCTCTCTATGGTCTTATCTTGCTATTCTTTGTTTCACTGGAATCAACAGACTTGAATCTCTTCCCTCTTGTTCCTAGGGAGGGAGAAGGGCTTTTCATGTGATCTTTTATTTCAAGCCTAAAATACCACTTTTGTTGTTACATACCTGTGTTTAGTTACTTTATATATAGAATACATATATATATATATATATATATATATATATATATATATATATATATACACATACATACATACACATACATACATAATGGCAATACATGTAAACAGACCAAGCTGGATAAGACTATTTGCCTACAAAATTGCATGCAAAGAGAAACTGTTCTGATGCAAATCTGCACTGGAATTGGAAACTGGAATTCAACTGAAGGCCTCTATGTGCAGAGGTAGGTTCAGACCATCCCCAGAATTTGCCTATCAGAGAAGGAAATACTGCACATTCAGCTACCTAACTTGGCCACAAGCAAAGCTCAACACTTCCAGAATCTCTGGGAAAATGAGATGCTACATATTCTTAGCAGGAGCTGACAATTAAGCAGAGTGAACAATCATACGAGGCAGGGGAGAGGGTGTTCATGCTGCTTAGCCACATGCCTCAGGTGCCGGGAGTGTGAGGCCAAGGGCCAAATGCTTTCAACCACCCAAGAAGCCAGGGATCCTGAAATCTGTAACCCTATGGCATGTTATTCTGTTTGTTATCATAGAGACTGCCCTATTCCTTCCAACTATTTCCTCTGGCATGATAAGGATTTTGTGAGGTGCCAGGGGAGATATAATTCATTAGAATCAAGTAATGATTTGTAATATTTAAACTATTCCATTAAACCAGGAAGCAGGTCAGAAACTAACCTTTAAATACAGCCAAGGGAGAAAGTCAGCCCAGCAGCTTAAAATATATATCTTTTGCAGGAAGCAAGGAGCATATAATTAGCTGTAATTTCTGCAACTGCAGTCAGGAAGCTTTATTTTTTGGCTGATAGGCAGTGTTATCTCCTGATGGCCTGGGAAACCAAATCCTAGGGTTACAATCCTGGCTCCCGCATGGACCCTTGTGGGTGGCTTCTGGGGTGAAATGGCAAAGGAGCAAAAGAAAGGAATGGGCAGGGTGGGGTCAGGAGCTGGAGAAATTACAGCAAAGGATCTGGGTGATAGCCACTCTGATTCTTCTGCAAGGAGTCTGAATTTTGTGAATTATATTTAAACATATTCTGATTTCCAATGCAATCATTACCCTAAGACATTTCTAAGGCTTAATATATTGGGTAAAAGCTATACTTTTTGGCTCCTGCTGGTAGTTGTGGAAAAGTTAAATGTGCTACTGTTAGAAGATCACTTTTATTTTTGATGGTTTCCACAAGGATAGATTTTTTTTTTCCAGTGGGCAAGTCTCAGCCTAGTAGAGGCATTAAAAATTAGTAAAGGTGGAAATGCTTTGAAACATTTGATCTCTTCTCAAGGAAGCTGAGCAGAGGGGCGGGGAGTCCCTCAGGAAGCCTTGCTGTGTGGAAGCATATACACCAACAATGAGATTTTCTTCAATACCTCCTATGGCCTTGTTTCTCCCTTCTAAGTCAGGGAAAAAATTCCAGCTCTCCTCTCTGACATTTGATGTAAATCTGAAGTCTCAGGGGAGGCCATAGAGGCTCAGATAGGGGGCAACAGAGCAAAAACAGCAACATGGCAGTAAATAAATCTGACTTTTGTCCATTCTGGCTAATCCTGGTTTGGTTTGCTGGGAAGTGAGTGCCGTTGCTTTTGTTTTTCTGTAAATTGTCAAATCCTGCCAACCTTGCCCTCTGAACCAGATCAACCAATGAATCATCCAACAAATACTTGAACTAACAGTAATCTACCCTGTCCTTAACCAAAGAACCAATGACAGTAACTGTCATTAAAAAAAATTATATCATTTATATAACATATCTCCCAGTTATTTATCAGGATTCTGCAGTGTATTAAACCTCTTTTCTAATTATTTATAAAAAGAATTCTGCAGTCCACTTGGGAAAGAAGAGATATAATTTTAAATGATTTAAATCTCTAAGAATAGTGTAGGCTTAGGGTAGCACCAGAAAAGCCCTAAATACCATTTCTCTCTTCTGCTTCCTGGGATGAGCTCCCTTTGATGGGGATCACGTTCAGATGTGTATTGTACTGATATTCCCCAGATAACACATCTTGAATTACAAACTCAAGCATCTTCTGGATACCGAGAAAGAAAGGATAAAGCAATAAGGTGAACAAACACTCATTAGATGAGAAATGGAAAAGCAAGGGCGCATCTTTCCAGGGACCTCCATTGCCAGCATTTATCCTACAACACCCACAGTATACAAATAATTGCCTCCAATCTCTGATGTGGTCAGATAAATCTGCTCACAACGCCTCAGAAACAGCTGAGATTGTTTCTCAGATGGCTCCCATTTCTTCCACAGCAGCTGCTCGTCTGCTCATCTAGAATGTAACAGTTCTGTGCTGTCCTCCAGAGTACAGTGGCATTGTCTCAGCTATGAATAAATCATTAACCTTATTTTATTAATAAGGCAAAGCTAACAATACTTCCAACCTGGCCCTGCTCTTCCTTTCCAGCAGTGCCTCAGAAATGAGAGGCACACTGTTCTTCCCGTGCATGTGGGGAAGGGCTGTAAGCTTCCAGGATGCAGCTTACAAGATCTGGGGGAAAAGCATGAGCCAGCTGCGGACAGATGAAGCCTAACTCTAAAGGCTCAGAGGTCTGCAACTGAAGAGAGAGAGTTGCTTTAAAGAGAGACAGTTACCCTGGGACATCCACTGCTTCCCTGGGACCATGGGAGGGGAGGGAGCTCTTCAGTGTCATGGGAGAGAGTTTGGGGAAGGAGGCAGAGCAGAGGAACAACTTACCTCAGTGTTGTTTTTATAAATAATTGAGTTTTTTACATTTTTGCTTAATAAGTAATATTTTAATATCATAACCCTGTCTTAATACAACTTCAAATTGTCTCCACACCCTGAAACAGGTGAAACTAGACTCTAGGCTTTGTTTTTAAAAAGTCTATCAATTTATAAAGGACCTTGCTATGTCATCAGTTCAGTTATACTGTTTACTATATTTCTTATTGTACACAGGCCTCTTTTGGGGACAAATGATAGAAACGTCACTTACTAAATTTAAGCCAAAAAAAAAAAAAAAAAGAGAGAGAGAGAGAGAGAGAGAAGCTGTTGACTTAGGTAATGAAAACTTAAAGAGGTGGCACAGATGTTAAGCATGGGCTAAATCCAGGAGTTCAAAGAATGTCATCAGATTGTTCTCTGTCTTTCTTTAGACTCCATTTTCAGGCAGACTCTCCCTCATGGTGACCACCATTGGGAGACTGTTGAGGTTTTTGGACACGCAGCTGCCCTCTGGACTAGCAGAGAAAAGGACTTTAATACTTGACATTTCCATGTGAGCTCTGATAAGGAGCTCAATCTTGGAAACTTCTCAGAACCCCCAAACTGCTCTTCCTCAAGTCTCCTCACTCAGCAAATAACCCACACCCTGACCTAGGGCCCCACCACAATCCTTAGAGCCATTCTTGGTTCCTCTTTCCTTTATTGCCATTCCAAACCATCAGCAAGTCCTATCAGATCTTCAAAATGTTTATGGGCCAAACTGCCTGTCACCATTTCTGTCACTACCACCTTCTGAGTCACAAATATCTATTATCTGGACCAGTGAGGAAGTCAAAGGGTAGTGACCTGTCTCTTTACCTACACTCTTGACCCACTAAAATCCATTGTCCATGCTTAGCTATAATGATAGTTTTCAAAACCATGTCCTCATCTTCTTAAAATGTTCTAGATTTATTTTCTCACTGTTCTGAAGGCTACAATTCTGAAATCAAGATGTTGATAAGGTTGCTTCTTTCTGGAAGCTCTATTTCGCATCTCTCTCCTGGCTTCTCAAGGATAACAGCCATCCTTAGTGCTCCTAGGTTTGGAGTGCATCATTCCAATCTCTTCCTGACTCCATCATCACATAGATTTCTCTCTGTGTCTCCGTGTCCAATCTCCCCCCCCTATTAGAACACCAGTCAGGGGCGCCTGGGTGGCTCAGTCGGTTGAGCACCGACTTCGGCTCAGGTCACGATCTCGCGGTCCGTGAGTTTGAGCCCCGCATCGGGCCCCTGTGTTGACAGCTCAGAGCCCGGAGCCTGTTTCAGATTCTGTGTCTCCCTCTCTCTGACCCTCCCCCATTCATGCTCTGTCTCTCTCTGTCTCAAAAATGAATAAAAACGTTAAAAAAAAAATTAAAAAAAAAAAAAAAAAGAACACCAGTCATTAAATTAGGACCCACATAAGCCAGTATGACCTCATCTCAGCTTGATTACATCTATAAAGATCCTATTGCCGACTAAGGTCACATTCACAAGCACCAGGGGCTAAGATGGAGAATATCTTTGGGGAGACACAATTCAACAGTATACCCTCTAGCCTCCTTAAAATTCACATCTGTCCCATAAGCAAAATACATTTTCTTCCTCCCCAAATCCTTAAAAGTCTTAACCTATTCTAACATCTACTCTAAATCTAAAATCCCATCTAAATGTAATCTACTTAAAAAGTCCCAATCTCATCCCCTAAATCAACTCAATCAGATAGAGATGAGATTCTGGGCATGGTCCATACTGGAGCCATATTACTCTTCATCTGTGGATCCGTGAAACTTAGAAAGCAAGTTATCTGCTTCCAAATTACAATGGTGGGACACTTTAGGTATTCCCATTCCAAAGGGTGGAAATTGGGAGGAAAAAAAGGAAACAGTTTCCAAATAAGCCGGAAAGCCTGCAGGAAAAATTCCAATAGGTTTCAAGGGCCAGGCTTCCTTGGAAATGAGACTGAAGGGAGGTTAGCATGTACTGAAAGGAGAAAATGAAAAATATCTGAAAGCAAACTACTAATTTTTACATGTTGCTGAGGATGAAACCTGAGGAGGGTCCCTTGGACTGGCTTCAGTTACACCTACAGCTGCAAATACTCTGGCAGTCCCAGAGCTGCCCTCAAGGCCAGCAGAAGGTAAGGAAGGAGAAAGTCCTGCAGCAGGTAAACTGTTTATACTTGAGATTAGGGGATAAGCAAGGCTGACTTCATAGGTGTGCAACCTGTATCATTCACAAGGCCCCACACTTAGGAGGGCCCCAAAATTGGCTGAATGTTCTTCTCTAAGCATCTTGAAATTTAAGAATTTCAAATATTAAGATACTTGAATGATGATCCCCACATTCTTTTTTTGCACTGTCCCCCCCCCCCAAATTGTGTAGCTGGTCCAGTGTAATCACTGCCCGCACGCTTTCTTATGACAATTTTTTTTAATACAGAAGAGGAAAAAATGAAATCTATCAGATTATTGACACAATTATTTCTGAGATTAAGGTAATTTTTCATTTTCTTCTTTTTGATTAATGAACATGCCTTACTCATATAAGAAAAAAAATATATAATTTTGTAAATATTGAGGGGCACCTGGGTGGCTCAGTTGGTTGAGCGTCTGACTCTTGATTTCGGCTCAGGTCATGATCCCAGGGTTGTGGGATCCACATCAGGCTTCATGTTGAGTGTGGGGCCTTCTCGGGATTCATTCTCCCTCCCTCCCTCTCCCTCTGCCCATCTCCCCTGCTTGCACTTGTTTTCTCTCTCTAAAGAAAAAAAATGTAATTATTGATATGGAAATACCACAGAAATAAATTTTCTTCTAAAGTATCTTTTCCATCTTGAGTTCAACTAGAATGAGTCCTATAAGCCTTGTTTTCCATGCAGAGTTCATTGGGAAGAAGTCACCTGTTGGAAGGAAGTTGTGCCAGGCAAGAAAACTCCCCTTGGAGACATCAGATGCATGGAGGGTCCAAGAAAGTTATGCCTGCAAGATCCTCAAGCTGTCTCCACATAGTGTTCTCTGAAGAAAGGAAAGATAAACATACCTCCAAACACTTGCAACCTGTTTCTTTATGAAGACCTAACCACTGAATTGTCTCTGTCCCAAATTGCAAAAGTGTTGTAAAAGAAAATCATATACCTCTGCCAATGGGCCTTGCTACATGCTTTTAAGTCCAGTATCAGCTGGGCCCAGTGCTCTGCAGCATACCAGATCCCTTTATTTGGAAACAGTTACCATTTTCCACAGCACATGCCAAACTTAACTCTGCCATTCTCCACCTTGAGTAAATAATCATTCTTCTAACTACCCCAAGAAAATGAAGAGCATTCTGCATGAATTGCACAGCCTCTCCTTCAAGTTTTTCTTTACTTTAAAATGTTTCCCTCTCCTCTGGCTCCTACATCTTAACTTCCAAATAAATAAGGTTCTGTTTCTCTTTTCATATAATAACATAATGCCATCCTTACCTAAAGTACATTTTCAGTATAAGAAACCCAAGGTCACCTTCAATTCTTTGCCACATGTCTGCAGGATTAAAGAAAATAATCCCTATTCATCTGTGGCTATCTTTTCATCCTTTGGGGGTTACTGCTGCTTATATTTATGCAAGTTAACATGCTTTAATCTATTTATGAATTAGCTGTTTTTGTCTAAGCGCAGAGCTCACTTTCCCTATTTTTTTTGTCACTGGTGTTACTCTGGCTGTCTATGGCAGCCAGTCTCTAGGATGGCCCTCAATGAACCACACCTCTCAGTACTCACAGCATTGTGTGGTAAGTCTTTTAAATCTGGGCTGACGCTGTCATTTGCTTTAAACAACAGAATATGATGACAGTAACACTGTGCCAGCTAGGTCTAAGACTTCAAGAGACCTAGTAGCTTTTGCTTTTGATCTCTTGAGATTCAGATATCAGAAGCCCATTTAAAGAAGCTCAAGCTAGCAGCACAGTGAGATGAACACGGAGATAGAAAGATGTCTCAGCCTTCCAGCTAACCCTGCCAATGTCTGAGATGAATGGAGTCATCTTGGATGATCCAGTCCAAGTCACCTTCTCTCACCACATGAGAGACTGAGAGAAGAACTGCCCAGCTGAGCCCAGTCAACTAACAGAATTGTAAGAAATAATAAAATTGTTGTTTTAAGTTCCTAAATTTTGGGATGGTTTTGCTAATCAGTAGAAAATAACTGCTCTCTTTAGCAATCTCCTCCAGGTAGCTAGCTTCTCAACACTCCCATCACCTATTACCTAGTCTATGCCAGGTAGCCATAAGCAGTCCACATACTGAATAAATGAATTCCAAGTGGATGGAATTCCAAAATATATCTTTGCTTATACAGCTTGAATTACTTTTGAGAAGCTCCTTTTCAACATTTTAAGGCCCAACCCTGGGCTTCCATTCAAACATTCGCCAATGATCTTATAATTTTGGCAGTTGTATTTTGCCTGACATTTCTGTGGGCATCATTTATATTTAAACTATTTCAGTACGGATATAGTCGTTGTCTAAAACATATAACATCGCTTACAATTAATGTGTTATGATTGCTGTGAATGCCTCATCTGATACTGAGGTAATTCACAAATGATAGGATGTAACCATTCTCCTACAGTTCAGGCTGTTCTATAAGCATATTATTTCTAGCAATGTGTTGCAGGCTTTTGAAAGTAATAATCTACAGTGCATGCCAGGGGAAAATGCCAATTTGAAGGCTTGAAAGAAAAATGTAACAAACTACCATATTTGTTAGCATTTTGAGATAACAAAATCTTAGTGAAATTTCAAATACCATCCATTTCATCAGGCCTCTACATACCAATAGACTAACATTATAAATCAGAATTTGCAGGTTCTTGCCTGAATATTAGGAATATCTAGGGAGTCTGCAGTAAAGATCTCACGTCCACTCTAGCAGACATTCCTACTTCTCCACCATCTTTCCCCAGGCATCTAATGGCACTCGGCCATAATCTCCCAGAACAGATGTTTCTCCTCAGCTGAGGCACCAGAACCCTCTACATGCCAAACCATTCAGTGTTCTGTTTCATTTCACATTCTGTTAAGTAGATGCATAGCTATGCTCCTTGGGCATAAAATTTTTACAAATTTTCCTAAAACAAATTTCTAAATTTTCCTCACTGCTTCCTTACTTACCAAAGAACTCCCATTTAAATTCATTAGGCATCAGAGAAGATTCATCTTCAAGGACACAAAGTGATCGACACCATTCTGTTCTTGGGGCTGCTCCCCACCCCCATCACCCTGAAGTTCCATTACCAGGTTACACTTTTCAAGCCTCCTCTTTCCTTCAGAATAGGTTCTCCCTCTTCTGAAAAAATCTTCTGGCAGAGCTACCCTACCAGCTCAGAAATGCCCAGCGGGCCTGAATCAAAATCATATGCCAACTTAGGTTCAGAGGAAGCCTCCCACTGCAAAAACATGGTAAATAACTGCATGAGACACTGAAGACCCAAAATGTAGGCATAGTTCACCAACATTCCCCTAGGGGGAATGCAGAAGCATGGAAGAGGGAGACTAGAGGCTAGATGTATTCCCAACTTACTCACTTGTTGGATAACTCAGGCAAGTTAGTGAACTCCTCTCAGTCTCAGTTCCTCAATGATACCAGTGATATCAGCCCATAACTTGGTCTAAGGATTAAGCAGACATAGTTTTCCTTCTTTATGTGCAGATAACACCCATTCTGGAGAGAGATGTAGACTTTGATGAACCACAGCAGGTTCCCTTCTCAGCAAAGCACATGATGTAATGATGTAGCAAGAACAGGTGGGTAGACTAGGCCTTAGAAGATAGGTATGCAAACAGCAAAGCAACAAAATGCAAGTGCAGGACAGAGAACTGTGGCTTTCTTTGGTAAGACAAGGTACATGAAAAAGAAAAATTCCATCGAAGATATCAAAAATAACTTCTCCTGAACTTCCTAGGGGGCTATGATAGGAGTTTTTTTGGGGGGCAGGGGGGCTGGGATTAAGATGGAAAAAAAATTATTCCCTTGGATGGTATGAACTGAAGGTATCCTCTCAAGACCAAAGTCCGGTTTGTCATCCTAAGACCAGATGGGCTCTATCTAATAAAAACAGCAACTACTATATGGAGCATTTATTACATGTCAGATGCTGAGCTAAGCATTTTACATGTATTAATGTATTAAGTGTAGTACATTTAATCATGACATTAACCCCCTAATATTACCATTGTCATTCCCATTTTAATGATGAGAAACCTGAAGTATCAAAGGATAAGCATCTTGCCCAAGATCCATAGCTGGTGAGGTACAGAAGTAGGATTGAAATTTAAATGATCTAGGCAATCCACACACACGAACCATGAGTGCTGTTTCCTGTTAGTGATGTTCTACCCTCACCTCTGAACTCTGATTCCATCCACAGCATCCAGATCCCATATTTCTTCCCCACAGAAACTTATACCTGACATCACCTACCTGCACTCCATCTCCTTCACCAAAACAGCACATTTACAGTCATGTGTGCAGTCTGTATTATCTTCTGACTGATGTCTGGTTCTCCTGACAGACTGTGAGCTTCTTGAGAGGAGGGATTAAATGTTATTGGTTGTCTCTGTATTTCCAGTAGCCAGCACTGGGCTCAAAAATATTTGTTGAATGAATAAAAGAATTATTTAAATGAATAATCCAGACAAGAGCACTTAAATCATGTGGCTACAAAGTTTCTCAACCCCCGCACTCATGACATTTTGACCTGGATAACTCTTTGTTGTGGGGGATTGGCCTGTGCATTATAGGATGTTTAGCCACATCCCTTGCCTCTACCCACCATATGCCAGTAGCACCCCCCCCACACCAGTTGAGACAATCAAAAACATTTCCAGACATGTCAAAATCCTCCTCTATTGAGAACCACTGTTTGGTATTAAGTCCCCACAGACTGAATGGCCCCTATCACAGCTCTGACCAGCAGTTACTGTCCCTAGATTTCTTGAGATTATAAAATATGCTATGTGGAACATTAAACCTAATATAGGTATAATGTTTAGGAAAGCTTCATGCACATAGCAAGCACTACTGTAATTTTTAGTTATTAGTACTCTTTTTGTTGCTATCATCATAACAGGAAAGGCAACAGAGCAGGGTTGAAGGGAATGGTGTTGTGGACAACTAAAGATTTAGGGAGACAGTCTCCTGATTTTAGATAATCAAAACCGGGACTCCGCTGTATAAGGTCCAGTCGTCAGTGACCAACTCCAGTAGCCATGGCCAGCAGTAGGAGCTTTGTAAACACAGTCAAAACATGAGTCTTGTCCAGGCAGCAAATAAAATCATCCGGAAAAAATTAATTGCTCTCACTGAGTTTCTATTAAAAAGCCATTCTGAGTATGTGATAACTTTCCTATTCTTGTAATTAATCCTTTTCATTGTAGTCTCGGGTGTCTCCTGCCTTGATGCAATGGAGCCACTGGGCTTACTGAAGAACACATCTCATGTCAAACAGGCTGTGGCGTGAGAAAGAAAAGATAGGTCTGCATGAGAGCAGGAAAAAAGTTCAGAAGGAAGTGCAAAAGGCCCAAACTGTGAAGAGAATCATCTGTTTTGTTGCCCAATTTCTCATAATGAGTCAACAAGTAGGCACATCTTTTCTGATGACTGAGTAAAAAGCAGTAAGTCATAGAAACTGAAGTGCTAACACCTATGTGCAGTAAACACTGGGACTCATTCCAGAAACAACCACAAAGGACTTTCAGGTGACATGGAGACACGAAGATGCTACGGTACTCGCTGAGACAGACTGCGAACTGCTAGGTAAAATCCAAGACTGACAGACAGTCAGGGTTCAATGGCATCAGATACTTTAAACCAAGAAATGTTAAAAATTCAGGGAACGAGAGAACATAGGGCTCACAAAGAGATTTTGCTACTCTCATTAAAAGCATCGTGTCAGCTTGGTAATGCTTACAGACTTAGGAAGGCCACATTGGGGTTTCATAGGTCAGAGCTGTGAAGAAATCCACTCACAGCAGTGAAAGGACCACTTTTTTTTATATGCCCACTTAACTTGCCTGTGTCTCAGTTTCTGAAATCACAGCTGTGTTACATATGGTTTTACCTTTTTTGCATATGATACTTATTTTCGTTTAGAGAGGTGGGTATTATTGTCCTTAATTAATAGGTAAAATTGAGGGTCTCAGAGGCTAAGTTATTTGTCTCAAGTCCCATAAATAGACATAGGTACAACAGGCTATTTCAAGTCCTGTACTTTTAAAATCCTGCTGAAAACCAGAGACTGGCTTTCTGAGGCCTCTTTCAGCTCCAAAATTCCATGACTTTATGGGTTCTCTATTTTTGAAAGCATATCTGGTCCTTAATGTTTTCCTTCCTTCATCCTGGAAGGGGTTTAAATTATCAGAGGCAGAGAGGCTCTGTTTCTCCCTACCACTGCTTGTTCCTTTTTGGTTCCAACCAGTTTAGAAGACCTGGAGATGGGCCCAAATGCCTCTTCCAGACGAAAGTATAGATTGAAAAGCTTGCCTCAGAGAAAAGTGCCACAGAGGGTAAGTTAGCTGTGTGAAAGGACAATCTAGATTGACATCAAAAGAGGCCAGAGCTGACTAGAGACAGTCTAGACCTTGTGGCCTTTTATGGGTGAATGGGGAGCAGAACAATCTGAGTTTGCAAGCTCAATGAGATGATACTCCCTTCAGAACAGCTGGAAAGAGGCCATCCCATTATCTTCCACATCCAACCAGTCCTTCACACACAAGGCAGATGAGCTCCCCCCAAAAATACACCATGTTGCTTCCTGGCTGAAACAACCCCATGGGGTTTTGGCAACTTTTAGCAAAATCCAAAATCCCTAGCACAGCCTCTAAGCTCCTCCAGAAACGTATTCCTTGTTCTTTCTCCAGCACTAACTTCTCCCATGTGCCTTATATTCAGATTGCATTGGAATTCTTGCTCTTCTTCCAACAAGGTATTGGCTGCTGACTGTTGGTTCCTCTCCATCATGTGAAATGCCCCCAGCCAGCAAGATCCAGACCAAAGTCATCTCCTATGTGAGCACTTTGAGTACTTGGATTCTACTTATGGAAAGATCAACTACTTTGGATTATCATTCTATTTCTTTCTCTCCACCCTTAGTCCATATCTTGTTTGTGTTATCATGTCGCTGAGCTTGAAGGAGGTGCTCAATAAGTCTATGAGTGAATGCAAAAGTGATAGAAAGAGTTGATCAAATGAAGTAAGAAGAAATCAGAGCATACTGTCTGATTGTCCCTTGTCTTCTTTGCCTCTGTCCTCAACCCTCTATTTTGGTATTGCTTCATTTCTATTAGAATGAATTAATAATATGGGTCGACTTATATTAGAATTTATTAATTACTTTAGGTTCCCTATGAATGAGGGACTATCAAGTCTATCTACAAAGCCCCTTGCACACAGCAAGTAATCAGGAAATGGTTTTTTTTTTTTTTAATTTTTTTAATGTTTACTTATTTTTGAGAGGGCGGGTGCAGAGAGGGAGACATAGAATTGGAAGCAGGCTTCAGGCTCTGAACTGTCAGCACAGACCCCAACATGGGGCAAGAACCCAAAAACTGTGAGATCATGGCCTGAGCCGAAGTCGGACGCTCAACCAACTGAGCCACTCAGGTGCCCCTCAAGAAACTGCTTTTTCCTTTAAAACTCTAAACGAGGATTCCAGAATCACAATAATTGTAACGTCTGGCACCCACGTCATGCCCTTCCAAGTGTCCATCAACAAAGTGCTGCATTCTGCAATCTAACAACCTCTCCTCCCTTAATTTTCTCCTCCTAACCTGAAGTGAACGTTCAGGGATGGTTTCTTAAACTGAGAAGCTCTGTGCCCAGTCTCTAGAAGATCAACCTCTAAATGATTTCCAAAGGGATCACTTGTCACTGGGGATAAGACATAACCCCCTAAGACATAAGA
The DNA here is from genome assembly GCF_046562875.1 of Panthera onca. Taxonomy (NCBI): domain Eukaryota; kingdom Metazoa; phylum Chordata; class Mammalia; order Carnivora; family Felidae; genus Panthera; species Panthera onca. The sequence continues at coordinate 94,851,172 of NC_138340.1, read as the reverse complement.
CAATGGTCTTAATCCCTACCATGCTAGGACCTTTTCCTCCCTTACAGGCTGCACTTTCCCATGGAAGCTTTCTGGAATTAATTCCTTGACTTTTACTTTTCTGCCCTTGATACAGGGTTAGACAATGCACACTCAAAGCTAGGCTAGCTGAGGAAGAACACAAATGATGAGATTTATGCATTAAATACGAAGCAGGGTATATTCTGACAGGCTGGAAAAGAACCATGGAGAGTGATGGGTCCAATGTGCACACACAGTGCACATTACTCAGCAGGAGCCTTCATATTCCATGCAGCCTATGCGCACAGTTAGGTACATTACTAGGCAGACATGAACGTGAAATGTTATTTTCAGAGAACACAATTTACTTCCTTTATTTAAAGAAAAGTATATATGGAGTAATCAAATAGAACTGTGTTTGAGTTCAGGCTCCACAATTTTCTATGAGACTGTGAGAGAATCATCCAATTTTTTCAGGTCTCAGTTTCCTCATACATGAAATGGGTACATACCTCATTGGATAACACAAGCAAAGCACTTACCATAAAGTTTAGAGTTCTCAGTAAGTTCAACCATCACTGTCATTATCATCATCATTATTATGATGCTTAAATTTCAAATCAGGGCAAGTAACTTCAAAAGAAAAATTTTAAGCCAGGAACACATTCCCTGCTCTCTTTTTTCAAGGTTAGTGAAAGCATAATGCTTCTCTTGAAATATATTTGGACTATTTCATAATTAGGGGGCACTATTCACTAAATTGTGGCTACCATGAAGAACAACTGGTATCCCAATTCTGCCTGCCACTGTTCTGTGGGAAGGCAGCTAATATTTACACAGAATCTTCTCTTTTGTGTCATCTCATCTGGTCTAGCTATGAATGTGTATTGCCTAATGTTATATTTGGGGGGCAACCGAGTGATGGAATTTGGACTAGAAGCTCTGGATGCTCTCCTAAGGCTAAAGCCAAGACATTATACTTCTCTTTCACCCCTTATGATGCAGAGCACAGAAGGGACACAAATAGGAAAGAACTGTATTTTATAACAAGGTATGAATGACATTCTGTTACAAAGACCCTCGGCCATATTTCTGTAACACTGCCTTCTGTGATGCCAAGAATAAACAAGAAACCCCAAGCACTCTGCTACTTTCACATGTAGCTCAGGGAAAAATCACATCACTTTGGTGTCATGCTAATCTGAATATGAATCCTTCCCCACCAAGAATTAGTACAACTCAGATAATTTAGCCACTCTGGAGCTGGATGATACAGTAGGCTATGGTATTGAATTATGTGACATATGTAATTAGTACATTGCTTGGCACATAATAGGTGCTCAGCTAATTACAGGATTTTTTTTTTTAAACCCCTTCCTTCTGCATAAGAAAACAAGACATCATGAGAGAAAAGGAAAATTATCCTTATGGGATGCAGTTCAAAAAGGACCATTCAGATAGGGAGAGGAGCCAAAATTGTCTACAAGATTATTTTAGAACAGGACACGGGTTCTCAATTCAGAAAAAAAAAATGAACTTTTAAAGCCATATAGCCAGCTTAAGGCACATTTTTTTTGTTGTATTTGCAAACATAAAAAAATTTTTGCTTTCACACATTAAAAGCCAAGATTAAACTATTTTGAGTATAGGATTTGTTCCCTGAGTTATGGAGGGGTCTATGCTTAGTCTATGGCTCCATAAATATTAATGAAGGGCCCAGATACCAGATGATAATGGCAGTGGAGGTGGGCTAGTTCTCACGCCTTATGTTTGCACCCGGAGGGGCTGGCTATGATTCCATGTTTAAAGAACTGAGCTTGACGATACAAAATATCAGGCTGTGTGATGAATGTCTTCCCACTACTAAACAAGGAACTCTATGAAAACTCATAACCATACACAGATACATGCACTTAAATCATTAAAAATCAACTGGTTGAATTTACACAAGTGTAAACTGTGCCAGAATTTCAGTTTTGCTAGTGGAACTATACTTTTTTTTGCCTTAATCTGATTATTTTGCTGATGTCTAAAAAGCCTACATAAGGTGGTTTCTCTGAAAAGTGGCTACTGTCCCTAATTTTCCCCACCTTATAGCAATGTGTCCCATACTTTTCTGTCACAATAACTCCTTCTCCATCTCTCCCTGCATCCACACATGACATTTATTCATAAGACTATGGATATGTTTCCTTAGCAACAGGCTAAGAAACTTTGAACCTATAGCTGCATGTGTCTTCATGACATACACCTTCACATGTGCATGGCCTAAATACACATGCCACCTGATGCGGGTCAGTTTTCAGATGGAATGGGGATGAGCCACTCAATGCCTCTGTCTTGCATACATATTACACTGTCCATAGGATTCATCTAACTGTTTTGCAGTTTAAACTCTGAAGCAAATCTAACATATATGCCTGCCTACAAACTACCCCAAATTCACCATGCCCACACAGAATGATTAGATTGAAATCACAAAATTACAACTGAAAATCACAAAGAAACTTGAAGAGATGACCATTCACAATATTACTTTTTAACAACAAATAACTAAAACCCAGGAACTATAAAAGGACAATGAATTTGACAAAATACTCATCTGTCTATAGAATGGCTTTTCCTTCTAGAAGAGTCTTACATCATAATCAGATATTTTTTTCTGTGCCATAGAAAGGGAGGAAATAAATTTATAAGCATTACTTGAGGATAGAAAAAACCCACAATGGATGCATCCATGATACTTACCATTAATAAGACTTTCTAGAAGACAACATGAGAACACATAACCAAATTTCAAACATTCACAATTTTCAAATCAAGCCCACTTACAGTAATTTATCCTAAAGATGTCATAAAATGTGCAAAGATGTACCCACCAGTACTTTATAATAATGAGAAAGAAACCATATAATTAACACTAAGAAGTCATTTGAGAGAATGACATAAAACATAGTCATAGATTTGGCTATGATATGTTTCTAAATGAAAAATTTGATTTTTGAAAAAAATATGCATGCTTGTTTATGTTTTTGTGTGTCTACGCATATGCATGCATAGAAAAATATCGAGAAAAATACTTATGAAAGTATTACATGGGCTATCACTGGGTAGTACGATTAGAAGTTATTTTCACTTCTTTATACCTTTCGCATTGTATAAACTGCTTGGAAAGAGAATAAAATTAAAACTATTTAAATTTGGGGGGAAACACATAACAATACAGACTACACAATTATTACTGCCAAACTGAATATGTTAAAGTCAACCAGCAAAATATATACCACAGAATTTGGAGGGCTTAGTGTAGCAACCAGAATCTCCTCTGTGCTCGTCCATGCCCAGTGACATGGTGAGGATTTGAGGAAATCACGAGTGTAGAAAAGACCTGGAGTTTTCCTATTTGTGTCACTCGACATACAGCCTTGTCTCATTAGTGACTTCATATTTGCCACCTCCCTCCACCTTCCCCTATACTTATGGGCAGGCTGCTGGTGATTGATGGTCTCTCTATTACCAGAAAGATGAGCTGAGCTGTCAGGGGAATGGAGGTGAAAAGGAAGAGGAGAGTGTTCCACAAGGGAGATGACATCCAGGAAAGTATGCCTACTTCATCCAGAAATGCATTAACTCATTAGGACACATCCAGGTAAAACATTTAATACAGGCCAATTAGTGTTCCACTGCAACAAAACAAAACAAATAAACAACAGGCACAGAAACTAAATCTAACCTTTGTTTTTTTCTCTTTTTTCTATTCCTTTCTTCTCCCCCCCTCCCCCATCTCTCTGTTTGTCTCTCTCTCTGCCAAATTTCAAACATCCTGTATAACCTGCCATATGGGCCAAGCCATCCCTGGAGAGAGATGCTAAGCCTTTCCTAGTGTCAGATTGTCATATTTAAATATAAAAGTTTCTTTTCCCCCCTGCATTCTGGTGCTGGAAATGGAGTAAGTCCATTTTGCACACCCCTGGCCACAGTCATGACTAGCATGCAATCTGTGCCTCCCAACACTTCTACAAGCATCTCTAATCTGATGTGCTGCCTTATATCCAACCTGCTTTGGTCTCAGACACTCTGCCAGGCATATGATGAGTCAGTTAAAGCTGCACCCCCAGCAAGGACAGAGCATGTAGATTTTATTTAAAAGTAATGGCTATCCATTCAAGAGGTAATGTTGTCATCCTGGCCAGGCCTGGATCCAATGTGTGTTGGAGAACATGAAAGGACCCCCAGCTACAACAACGAATCATCACACACTAATATAACCCAGTCAGGTACACTGCTATTTCTTGCCATTTCTTTTTCTCATATGAAAGTTGCCATCATTTCACACACATTTTGCAATGATAAAAGTAGTCCCATTACTGCCTGTCTTGTAGGGATGGAGGAGCATTTTATAACTTGGTTCAGACAACTTTGAAGTTACTTCCACAAATCTCTCTCCACCCCAACTCTGTCCTTTTTTTTTCTTTAAAAATAAGTATTATGTCTTTTTCTGTGTCAAACAAACAAAGTCTTGACAAATAGCCAAGGGGTTATGGGCTCTGCTTCATTTTTAATTTTGAAAATGGAATTAGGAAACTCAAACCATGACTCTTTCAAAGCAATTTGGAGGCAAGCCATTACCAGATTAATTGGATGTAGTCAAAGCAACAACTCATTCAAAATAGAAGGAACCAGAGTTAGGTAGAGACCCTACAGCCCCATGTCTCTGGAATTTCCACCACTCATGGATCCAGAGAAGTCTAGACCACTTGCTTTCAGACCTGGAACACAAGAGCCAGTGTAAAGAGGTATCAGGGTTCATATGTTGTTAAGTTTGTTGTTGTTGTGTACTTTAACAATACAGCTAATAACTAGGTTTCTTTATGAAATGTTCATTTCCCCCTGTGTGATTCTCACAAGACTCAGAGGTGAAAGGGAAACAATCAAATATGCAGTAACTACATATACTGTTGGATTTTACAGACTTTCTCCTCTCCTTTCAGGAGTTTCTATTACTTTCACCTCTCAGGTACATTATACTGTGTTTGAGAAATAAAAAGGGGAAAGGATAAAGTGTTTGCCATCAACTAATCCAGCAATAGTAATTGGTAATAGCATTCATAGATATTAACCCACAGCGCTGGGCCACACAGAAATGAGTGAGATTAGTCCCATTTCAGTTACAATAACAACAGAAACCAGGCCCGTGTGTTTATTTTTTATTTTTTAACACACATTTATTTTTGAGACAGAGAGAGACAGAGCATGAACGGGGGAGGGTCAGAGAGAGAGGGAGACACAGAACCTGAAACAGGCTCCAGGCTCTGAGCTGTCAGCAGAGAGCCCAACGCGGGGCTTGAACTCACGGACCACGAGATCATGACCTGAGCTGAAGTCGGCCGCTTAACCGACTGAGCCACCCAGGTGCCCCCAGGCCCGTGTGTTTAGATCTTAGTGGAAGCACAGTACAGATAGCAAAGCAAGTTTAGATTCAATGATCAGACAGGAATGGAGCCCTCCTTCCCCCCCCCCCCCCACCAAAATGAAATGATTGCCAGTGGTGACTTGCCCTTGGTTCTAAGAGTTAGGAGGCAAGTATTTTTGCAAAAAGAATCTTGGGAAGCAAAATGAAAATAAATTACTACAGTTCTAGTCATTCCTTCTGCCTGGGCAAGGGTGCTCTTCTACATAATCCTCAGAAGAATGGATGGCTCAAAAACAAAACAGAACATATTAGAGGGGGGCCCGGGTGGCTCAGTCAGTTAAGCATCCAACTTCGGCTCAGGTCATGATCTCCCAGTTCACAGGTTCAAGCTCCATGTGGGGCTCTGTGCTGACAGCTCAGAGCCTGGAGACTGCTTCAGATTCTGTGTCTCCCTCTCGCTCTGCCCCTCCCCCATTTGTGTGTGCTCTCTCTCTCTCAAAAATAAATAAAACATTTAAAAAATTAAAAAAAAAATAGAACATGTTAGAGGGTCATATTTGCATGGCCCTGAATGAAATAATTTAGGTCTCCCAAACTGGTGTCTAAGGTGTAATAAAGGCTTTAGAAACTACCTTGCAATATTTCTAGTCCTTTCTCTCTACAATTTAGTCAAAACACAAAAACTCAAGTTGTAATAGAATTCTCTAAAATAAACTACACTGGAAAGTGGAAATCAATACTGGGAACTTAAAATAAATGTCTATTTAGCTTTTATACCACCCTGAAAAAAAGCAACCCTGAAGAAATCTGTTCACTTGGATTTGAGAATCTGAAATCTACATTTTCTTACCTCTGCCAAGTTAATCCCATCCCTCCCCTCCACTCCCACTCACAGTCCTTTACGATTTCCTCCTTCCTTTACACCCAAAGGCAGAAGTGAAGTGTGAAAAACTGTTTAAGTACCCTTAACTTACCCAGAGAGGAAACTATCTGACGGTTTTTTTTATTCCATGATATTAAAGTAATTCATCTGAGTTTGTGCTAATGACAGTAAATCTCTTGTGCTGACAAGCTGTGGTCAATTATCCTTTCTACAGCCTTTTAAATCCAAAGCACTAGGAAATGCGTCAGTGTTGGAAACTTGTGGCTTGCTAATTCAAAGGAAACAGCCAACCCGCTTGGGCAGCCCTCTAGGTGTACCACCGTGTTCCTCGCCCCTAAACAGCTCCCTTAGGAGCCTGCAAATGCTGAGGCACTTCCACTGGAATTTACATGGACGGAGGAAACGGTTTAAATCAAGTGGTGTGTTATTTATCTCTATAATGAGTGGTTTAACAGTGACAATTAGGAAGGAAATTCTACAAGCCTGAACTCCAGTTACTTATTACTGCCACTGAAAGTCCATTAAAGTGTCCAAGTAATTACAGGGATTGGGATCATCTGTCATCTGGTAAATCACATTAGAGGGAAGAGGTACTTGGTTTGTTTTGAAAGCGTGTGATCTAGTCACCATCATGTTGGTTAATTTTCGGACAAGGGAATGTGTGAGGGAACTTGCCCCTCACATCTGCAGATCCGATCACCTGGAAAGCAACAGAAGTGTTCGCTGGATTTCCATCCAGGCTCAGTGGTTGTGCAAAGGAGTGCGTAGGCCTGGAGGTGGGTGTGGAGGGGCCAGCTCTTCCACACAAGTCATCCAGGACAATGTTCTTCAACTTAGAATCTTCACATGGCACCCTCTTCTTTCTCATGCTCCTGCTACATCAAGACCTTATTCTCTTGCCCCCTTCAGGCCCACCTGCTCTCCCACCATCTCTAATACCTCCTCTGTCATCTCAATCAGTTCACTGTATCACAAACATTCCCATCACAATTTAAACCACTTCTGTGCTTTCTCCACGTGCTATGTAAGATGCATTCCCCTCCTCTCTTCTGTCTGTCCAAACCCTCTTCACCCTTCAAAGCTCAGCCAGAGTCTTCACTCCTCCTTCATGTAGAATACAATACCAGACCTCTCCTTTTATGAATTGCCTATGGAATTTTTTTTAATAAAGGGCTGTTTAAAAATGTTTGTTTATTTTTGAGAGAGACAGAGAGAGCACAAGCATGGGAGGAGGAGAGAGAGAAGACACAGGCTCCAGATTCCATACTGTCAGCACAGAGCCTGATGCGGGGCTTGAACTCACAAACTGAGAGATCATGACCTGAGCCAAAGTCAGACACTGAACCGACTGAGCCAGGCAGGTGCCCCTTGCCTATGGAATTCTAAGTTTATCGTTCAGTGGTCCTCAGACTGTGAACACCCAGCAGGGGCTACAGCTTCAGTCTCCACTTTTTGCACAGCATCTGTGATACACTTCCACTCCCAAGTGGGAACTCCCTGATCCTTGGTTCCTGACGTTGCTCAGTTTGTTGAAATGGCCAGGCCTAGCTGGCATTCCTTCAATTGTTCATCCTTCCTTTATTATTCAGAAGCATGCTTTGAAGGGCTGCTTAGAGCAGGACACCGGAACTATGGCTCCTAAGTTTGAATCCAGTGCTTCCTCTCCCACCACATTGCCTCGATGGAAAACTGCGTTTGCTCACACCACCCTGCACAAATCAAGGAGTCTCTCAATGCTCATCATTCCTTCCTTGGCCAACATTTGCAGGGAAATGGTCATAAAAGCACACATAAGTATAGAAAAAATGAATTCTCTCTCCTGTGGGTCTACACGGCTCTCCTCGGAGCATTCTTAGATCAACCAGGAGACAGAGAGAGGAAAATATTTTCAAATGATCTTCCAAATGAGCTCAAGGCTTCCACAGGGTTCAAGTTTGGTTCAGGGGATAGGCAAAACTTGGGCCAGCCAGCTATGTTTAGGGTCAGCCAGACTTTGGGGTCAGTTGGTTATGTTCGGGTTGAGTCAAGAACACTTGCTGCTCTTCACATCCCAAGACAGATATTGGAATTTTAACCTTCTTCTTGCAGCCTCTTTATGTTTTACAAGTTCATTTCATCTCAGAGTAAGGCTCCCCAGAGGATCTATTTTCTCATTCTTCCCTTCCATGGCATGTCTTTCAGTAGCTCCTGTTCAGCACCTGTGGTGTTTAGAATTCATAATTCCACTAGCATTTGCTCCCAAAATGTTGTTTAAAAACGAAAATACTGCATATATCCAGAGAAACTGACCAGGAGGAATCAAGAAGTCTGACCAATGGGAAAAATCCGTACAATGTTTTCTTTAAAGCTTGTCAATATTTTCTACAAGAAATACTTCCCATAACAAAGCACTGAAAACAGAATGTTCTTGGACATCAAACATAAAGGCAGGACTGACAAGCTCAATGGCATCAGATAGTATCAAAGGACTCTTACAACCTTTTAATGGCTCAAGTTCCCTGACACTCATCAGCACATAGTCCTGAAACTATCAAACCGGCCTCGCAACACCCACATCGCCAATTAGAGCATCTAAGTTCAGCACAGGCCAGGGTTGTGTTGTGTCTCCTCATCGGGTAGCACAGTGACTGGCACACAGTGGGCCCACCATAAATTTGCACAATGAATATTTAGTCACTATTGGGTTATATAAACAGCGTGCTAGGTGTAGGGATTTAAAAATACCAAGATACACAGTTCCCATCTTCAAGAAGTTCAAACCCTGGCATGTGATTCCCAAACCTGAGTGAGCATCAGAATTGTTCAGGAAGCTATAAAACTAAAGAAATCCAGACATTGCCTTCAGAGATTCTAATTCTGTAGGTCTGGGTAGGGGCCCAGAATTCCTTATTTTTAATAAGCTTCCAAGACACCTTTGATGATTAGCCAAATTGGTAACTCTTAGTCTACTGGGTGGATAATAAAGCCTTATGTTTTTACATCTCTTTTCCTACATATGAAGTGTTTTCATATCCATTATCTCACTTGATTCCTACTCTCTGAGTAGAGTAACATACCCTGAAGTTTACAAATGAGGATGTGAAGCTTACAAAGTTCAAAAAGTGGCAAAGTCAGAGCCTGGATTTGAACCCAGGACTTCTATCCACAAACTCATCAGTGTTTCCTTCTCACCAACTTCCCTTTGAGAAGAATGGCCCAAGTTAGCTCTGTCAGGTAAAGAACAGCAAACCTTAGGTCAATGCACAGCTAGGATGTTGAGATCTCTTCTTAGGCTTTTTGGAAGAAACAGAAAAATATTGCCTTCTCCACCTACCCACCTACCTCAGCCTCAGCTGAAACATCCCTTGGCCTGGATTCTGCTGTTAAGCTTTAAAATCTGTGAAGGCACACAGACCAATTATCTGAACAGGGCGCTGGACACAGTGAACCCTTCTAAATGGTGACTCCAATGGATTAAATATTCTTTTTTAGTGTCAGCTTTAACTTGCTCATCTCATCTTTTTAAAGAGAGGCAAGATATGCCTGCCTGTTAATGATATCACTGGTATTTTGAGTGCCTTCCTTAAAAACATCGTTGGGATATCAGGATTGCATGCCTTTAAATATAGTCATTTACTCTAGCAAGATGCCATGTCTTTCTGATAAGATGAAAAAATGAATGTAATCTAATATTATTTTTTCTCTAATATTCTTAATAACAATGAATAGTTTAACCTGTAAAAATGATTAGCTAAGTGGTGAAAGTATGTCCCAAAGAAATGGAAATCTGATAAGTTTTTCAGAAACAAATTTAATAAAACATTATTCATAATTTTACTACAAAATGAGTTTGAGGACTGCCTGGGTAGCTCAGTTGGTTGAGCTTCTCACTCTTGATTTCAGCTGAAGTCATGATCTCATGGTTCATGGGATCAAGCCCCACATCAGGCTCTGCTCTGACAGTAGGAAGTCTGCTAAGGATTCTCTCTCTCCTCCCTGCCTCTCTCTGCCCCTCCCCCACCTCAAATTAAACATTAAAAAAAAAAAGCAAAATGAGTTTGAATTTGGGAACAGACCTGAAAGTGACATTGCTCTCTTGAATAATATTCTCTAGGCACAGCTATCTTAAAGATTTCACTAATTTGGATCAAGAAAAATTAATTTTCTTGTTTTTAGATAATGGCAGTTAACTGAAATGACCTTAGAATGTGGCTAGCTTCTCTTTTTATTAACATGGTATTACTGTATATAGATTTTATGTCTTGATTCCTCCATGAAGAATTAATGTATTAATTTCAAATGTAAAAAATGTCTTATTTCTTTATTGTCAAAAATAAAAAGACATGTCCTTGTACTGGGGTACTGGTCAAGCAACCTACTAAGCAAATAAAAGTAGAACTTTTTTCAAAACACTGTTATAAATTTTTGTTTGTTAGTGTGATTTTGAAAATAGTCTGATATGATGTGGAACCAGATCTGGTAGATAGAGTGGTTTAATACTTTTAATAACATTTTATAGTAATATTTTGGGTGACTTACAACTATAGTGAAGAGACAAATTTTCTTTTTGGCTCAGAGATAACTCTACTAAAGAGAAATTTTTTAATGTTTGGAGAAAAGGTAGTACCAGCAGAAGACACAAAACGTGGGTACTTATGCATGACTGCCTTCAGGCAGCTGTCATCTGAACTTAAAGATTATGAGATGTTTACTTACAAATCATTGGTTCAAGAACAGGATAGGAGAGCTCATGTTTAAAATCTCTAATGTTTAATATATCTGGTCATAAGGATGAGAAGTTTTATTAAGAAAATAAAAGCACTTTTTTCCCTTTTTGCAAACAATACCAGAGTGAAATTATTCTAAGTTCATATCTTAGGCAAAGAATCTTAAGTGCTTTTTATTTTCCAGGTTTAAAAAAAAATCTATACCCCACAACCCAACATTTCTTTCTATGCCTAAGAAATTAATTTCTCACCACTCACCAAAGTCATTCCAGGGTTTGTCAAAAATTTTAATGCAAGGGATATATGATATAGGAACACTGGCATATACATGCTACAATTAGTTAAGAAGTATTTTCTTTATATATAAGTAACTGAGCTGTCCATTAAAAACTATAAAAAAGAAAGCCTGAAAATTTGATAGTCTTTGATTTAAAAGAAGTTGATGTTAGCTGTCTTCATTATTATACTTATCTGTTAAGGTTCATCAAAAGAAACTCTGAATATTTCCATTTTTATAACTTTATCGTGCATATAATGGACCTAAAATAAGCTGCATATATTTAAGTGTATACTTTAATAAATTTTGTCATAGGTAAACATCCATGAGACTATCACCACAATCAGTATAACGAACATAGCCATCACCCCCAAAAGCTTCCTCATGCCCATTTGTAATCCCTCCCTCCTCAGACAACCCACTAACTTGCTTTCAGAAATGATAGTTCTGTTTATAGCCCAAAGTTCCCTACTATTATTGTATTACTATCAATTATTTCCTTTATGTTTGTTATTAGCTGTTTTGTGTATTTGAGTGCTTTCATGTTGGGTGCACAAATATTTACAACTGTTTTATCTTCTTGTTGGATTGTTCCACTTATGATTATATAACGTCCTTTGTCTCTCATTACAGTCTTTGTTTTAAAGTCTAATTTGTCCATGGGGTGCCTGGGTGGCACAGTCGGTTGAGCCTCTGACTTCGGCTCAGGTCATGATCTCATAGCTCGTGAGTTTGAGCCCTGCATCGGGCTCTGTGCTGACAGCTCAGAGCCTGGAGCCTGCTTCAGATTCTGTCTCCCTCTCTCTGTCTGCCCCTAATCCACTCGCATTCTGTCTCTGTCTCTCTCAAAAGTAAAAAAAATATTAAAAAAAAAATGTTAAGTCTAATTTGTCCAATACTCAGCTTTCTTTTCACTTTCATTTGTCTGATAAATGCTTTTCCATTCTTTCACTTTCAATCTGCATGTGTATTTAGGTCTGAAATGAGTCTCTTATAGGCAGCATAGAGATGGGTCTTGCTTTTTCCTTCATCCTATGTCTTTTGATGGGAGCATTTAGACAATTTACATTCAAAGAAATTGTTGATAGGTATGTACTTATTGCCATTTTGTTACTTGCTTTATGGTTATTGTTGTAGTTCTCTGTTCCTTTCTTGCTCTCTTCCTCACAGTTTGCAGGCTTGAATTAGTGTTATACCTATATTCTTTTCTCTTTACTTTATGCATATTACTGGTTTTTTTTGTTTGTGCTTACCCTTAGGTTTATATATAACATCTTATGCATATAATAGTCTATATTAAGTTGATGGTCGTTTAAGTTTGAACCCATTCTTTACTTTTCTCCTCCCACATTTTTAGGTATATGGTGTTGTACTTTTACATCTTTTCATTTTGTGAATCCCTGAAATGTTTGTTTTTTTTTTTTTTTTTTACAGATACACTTAATTGTATTGCTTTTGTGCTTCCTACTTTTCTTACTCCTACTTATGGTCTTTCCTTTCCATCAAAAAAGTGCCTTTTAACATTTCTTCTTATGGGTGGGGGGGAAGAGAGAGGGAAGCAAACCATAAGAGACTCTTAATAGGGAACTGAGGGTTGATGGATAGAGGTGGGTGGGGGATGGGCTAGATGGGTGATGGGTATTAAGGAGGGCAGTTGTTACGATGAGCACTGTTATATGTAAGTGATGAGTCACCGACTTCTATTCCTGAAACCAATATGGCACTGTATGTTAACTAGAATTGAAATAAAAATTTAATAAATAAATGAAAATTTTTTAAAAAAGAATTTTTTTCTTGCAGGGTTGGTTTAGTGATCATTAATTCCTTTTACTTTTTGTTTGTCTGGGAAACTCTATCTCTCTTTCTATTCTCAATGAATTTGGTGCTTCAGGGGTATCTCCTATGTGTGTTGCATGCATCCTACTGATGTGGCTGAGCTGTATTTGCCTTTAGTGTGGTCACCTGCAAGGGCTTGCTTTGCCTGTTGTGAGCAGAGTTTGCTCCCTGTGTTGTCAGTGGGCCAGTCTGGGGCTGCCTTAGGCTTGCATTGAGTCAGACCAGATGTTTGCCAGAGGTGCAACAGCACCAAACTGCAGGACGCCCTCCCTGTGTTGTACCCTGAGAAGTTTTTGATGATGGGTAGGGCCTGCAGTCAGACAGAGGTCTTCCCCCAGTAGGGCAAGAGTCTTTCTGCAGTGGTGCTGGCTCCTGATGGGGCTGCCTCCACATTGCCAGGTTTGTGGCACTGCTTTGGATGGACTCCTACCAAGGGTGTGTTGGAGGGAATGGGTCTGCAAGAGAATGCAGGTGTGGGGCATCATTGTCAGCAAAGTTTGCAGCAGTCTGCTACAGGAGGGGACCTGAAGCCACTGGAATACTCCTGCCCAGGCCCGGGTTGAGGGGTGGGTCCACAGAAGAGTGGGGGGAGGAAGGGCACACTGTTAGCAAGATAGATGTACAGTGCTTGCACAGCAGTGGCTCCCACTGCTGTCCATGGATCTAGGTTGGGGGGAAGGGAGAGAAATGGGACCCACCAGCTCCTTTGTTCCTATTCCTGGAGAATTCTCCAAAGATCCCTGCCCCTCCAGCACACCTCAGAGATTGGTAAACAAATCTCCTTCCCATATGCCCCAGGCATTTTTCAAACTGTTGCAGCTGTGTCTCAGCAGAGCTGTTTGTTGTGCTGTCTCTTTAAAGGCAGGGACTCGGTTTCCTCTTGCTCTCCAGCGCTCCCAGAGCCAAAGTTGTTGATTTTTAAAGTTCCAGGTGTTAAGCTCCACTGATTGTAAGAACTCAAGAAGTTAGGGTCCTCTGGTTTTCAAAGCCAAATGTTATGGGGATTTGTCTTCCCAGTGTGGGTCCCCTGTGCCTGGGGTGGGTTCTGTTCCTCTTCCTCTCTCTGCACCCACTGCATCCTTTCCTCCCTACAGACAGTCTCACAGGTCCATACCCTCTTCAATGTAGCCTCTTCCCTAAATTTAGCTGTGGTGAGTCAGTTCTGACAGTCTTCAGGTCCTTTTCTGGGTTATTTACACTGATGTAGATATTATCCAGGTGTATCCATGGGACCAAGTGAGCTTAGAATCCTCCTACTCCACCATCTTCCCTGGAATTCCCAGATATTCCTATTTATTCATTAAAATTCATTATGTGGATATACCAGATTTTTAAAAATCCATTCACCTGTTGATGACCATCTCAAAAATCTGAGGTATTTCTAATTTTTATTTTTATTAATAAGGTTGCTCAAACACTTATATATAAATCTATGTATAAATATATGCTTTCTTTTCTCTTGGGTCATAGATAAGTGTATGTTTAATTTTTTAAGAAACTGCCAAACTGTTTTCCAAAACAGCTGTACCATTTTACATTCCCACCAGCACTGTATAAGATTTCTGGTTACTGTACATCCTCTAGAACACTTGGTAGTCAGGTTTTTCCAATTTTAGAATTTTAGCCACTCTAATGGGTGCAAAGTGATATCTCATTATGGTTTTGATTTGCATTTTCAAATGGCTAATGATGTTGAGCATCTTTTCATGGGTTGTTTTTTTTTTTTTGGCATCTGTATTTCTTTTTTAGTAAAGTGTCTGTTTAAATCCCACCAATTTTTATTGGTTTATCTCACTAATTATTTGTAAGATAAACACACACGTATCTGTATAGGGATGTGTGTGTGTATATATATATATATATATATATACACACACATATATATATACATACATACATATTCTTACATATATACATATATACATCTTTGTCAGATGTATATTTTGCAAATATTTTCTTCTAAGCAATGGCTTTTTTTTCATAACAATGTTGTTTAAAAAGCAAAAGGTTTTAATTTATTGATTTTTATTTTGGGTTTTGGACTTTTAGTGTCATATTTAAGAAGTCTTTTACCAAATCCAAGGTCACTAAGATTTTCGCCTATATTTTCTTCTAGAAGTTTTATACCTTTAACTCTTATATTTTGGACTATGAGCCATTTTGAGTTAAATTTTGTATATGACATGAGTTAAAGGTCAAGGTGTATTTTATTTTTGCATAAAGCTACCCAACTGTTCCAGCACCATTTACTGAAAAGATGATCATTTCTCCATTAAATTGCCTTATCTACTTTATCCAAAATCAACTGGCTACATAGCCACTCTCTACTGAAGAGAAAGTCCCTATTAAGTAGAGTCTACTGCACTGATCTATGTTTACACCAATACTATACTAAATACTATACTAATTTTTTACTATGTAAAAAATCCTACAAAATCTCCAATTTAGTGTAGGAATGATCCCCTGATCTATGTTTACACCAATACTATACCAAATACTATACTAATTTTTTACTATGTAAAAAATCCTACAAAATCTCCAATTTAGTGTGGGAAGGATGGATGACTTAATAAATTAGATCAGTATAATTGTTTAATAAAGAAGAAATATAGTGAACTCCTTATCTCAAACTGTATACAAAAAGCAATTCCAAATGGAATAGCACCTAAATAAAAGCAAAATTTCTTTTTGAAAATAAAGGAGGGAAAATAAAGGAGTATTTTTATGACCATGGGATAAGGAATAATTCCATAAATAAGACACAAAGCCGCAAACCATGATAAAAAAATCCCTGACAAATGCAACTACATTAAAATGACAACTTTTTGTATGACAAAAGATGCTATAAAAATAAAATATAAACCACAGATTTATGCAGTTACATGCAACACACAGAACTGACCAAGTATTTATAACCAGAATATGTAAAGAATGCTTATAAATCAATAAGAAAAAGACAACCCAATAGAAAAATAAGCAAAGGGTATAAAGATGCATTCACAGAAGAATAAAAGTGTCAATTCACATATTAAAAGATGTCAACCTCAATTTTAATCAGACAGAAAAGCTCAGGTTAAAACAATATCATTGTATTTTTCAGTAATCAGATCAGCAAAAATTCAAAAGCTTAATCATCTAACATACCGGTTCCATCACCTCCAGGAATTTGGGTCCATATGTTAGAGAAAATCTCATCTTCACCAGGACAGTCCAAAAACAGTATTATAAAATTTTTCCTAGCTGAACACATTTGGATCTATAGTAGGTGAGAGGAACATTCCAATGTTGGTTGAGCAAAGGCTTTGGATCCTTTTTTTTTTTTTTAAGTTTTTTTTTTTTTTTTTTTTTTTAACGTTTATTTTTGAGACAGAGAGAGACAGAGCATGAACGGGGGAAGGGCAGAGAGAGAGGGAGACACAGAATCGGAAGCAGGCTCCAGGCTCTGAGCCATCAGCCCAGAGCCCGATGTGGGGCTCAAACTCACAGAACATGAGATCGTGACCTGAGCTGAAGTCGGACGCTTAACCGACTGAGCCACCCAGGCGCCCCTTTAAGTTTATTATTATTTTTTTTTTTTAATTTTTTTTTAACGTTTATTTTTGAGACAGAGAGAGACAGAGCATGAACAGGGGAGGGTCAGAGAGAGGGAGACACAGAATCTGAAACAGGCTCCAGGCTCTGAGCTGTCAGCACAGAGCCCGACGCGGGGCTTGAACTCACTGACCACGAGATCATGACCTGAGCCGAAGTCGGCCGCTTAACCTACTGAGCCACCCAGGCGCCCCTAGTTTATTTTTTATTTGAGAGAGAAAGAGATAGTGCAAGTTGGGGAGGGGCAGAAAGAGGGGGATAGAGAGAATCCCAAGCAGGCTCCATGCTGTCAGCACAGAGTCCAAGTGGGGGAAGAGAGGTGGCTCAAACCCACAAACCATGAGATCATGGCCTTAGCCAAAACCAAGAGTCAGACACTTAACTGACTGAGCCACCCAGGTGCCTGTCTCTGTTTTTTTGTTTTTTTTGTTTTTTTTGATAAATAAATTTATTCACTGCCTTCTAAAAAAGACATAGATTTCCCCCATCCCAATTTTCCTCCCTTAAATTCTCTCTGGTTCTTCATTCTCCTCAGTTCTTGTGAAATTTTCCATGGATTTCTCTAAAAGGCGAAACCAAGCAAGCAAAGAATATACCTTTTTTAATATGTTTTATTTCCCTACTCTCTATTAAGTTTTGTATTTCACCATGGGCAGATGTATTAACCAGCTTGAGTGTGTGGCTTCTTTGATCCGTAAACTGAGATGCCCTGATTTTTTGGCTTAGCATTTGATGTAGATAACCCTGACAGACACATGGCAAACAAAAAAATAGATTTTTTTTTTTTTTGGAAACAGGCTATTTCCACTCCCTTTCTATCCTAATAGTCTTATATTCCTCCATTCTTCCTCCCAACTCCGATCTTCCCTGAGTTCCATCTTTAAGCTCATCACATATTACCCCAAGAATAATTCTTCTCCCTTCATTCTTTTCTGTACTCTCATCCTTCACCAGGTCTATTCTCCCCCCACCCCCCATCCACTTGCTCCCTCAAAGATTTTGACACCTCTCCCTTTCCCCTCAGTCAGAGACATAGAGTACTGCACAAGAGACAATGTAATAGTATGAAGGCACAGACTTCAGACTCTGGATTCAAATCTGGGCTCTATATTCATAGACTCTTGAAAGTTTAGTGCTAGAAAGACTTGCAGAGCTTATCTCATCCAACCCTCTCCTTTCAAGATGGAGAAAATGAAATCCAGAGATCTTAGATTATTCACTCAAGATCACTCACCAGGATGAATGCAGAGATGGGATAGAACCCAATCCCTTAACCCTCATCTCAGCTCTTGCCAATCACTACTTGAGAGTGGGCTGCAAACTTGTCCAGAGTCAAAAATCACTCCATGTATTGTAAGAGATAGTTTTAAAAGAAATATATAGTAATCTCCTCATAAAATTATTCCTAACCACATCTAGTAGCCTAAAAATGTTAGCATACAATCTTCTCACCAATAAAATTAAATTCTTATAGGTAACTATTACAATATTTGGGAGTAAATATTTGGGAGTAAATTTGGGAGTAGATTCACAACATTATTGAGTTTTCAAAACAAAAGAGGAAAATATTTATATATTTGGCTATGTGAAAACTAAAATTTTGGTCTGGCAGAAGACACTGTACATTAGAATTTTTTTTAAATGAGACAAATTAGGAAAAAATGACAGGCTATATGACAGGCAGTGAATTGATATGATTCACTTGATATATAACAAGCTACTACAAATTAGCAGGAAAAACAAGACGACCCTGGAAGAAAATAGGGAAGGGGATGTACAAGCATGTCCCAGATAAAGAAACACACATAACCATTAAGCAGAAGGAAAGAGTCTCAACCCACTAATATTTAAAGAATCACATCTTAAAACAATGAAATCTATATTTACCTCAGAGACTGACAAATGTTTGAAAAATAACATCCCACACCTTGGTTAGGATGTGGAAAAAGGGGTCCTTTCATATTTGTTGTTGCTGTGAGCCTAGTACTGACACAACTTTCCTGGAGACCAATTTGGCAATTTCTATGAAAATTCTATGAAATTTTTGACCCAGAAATGCCTCTGCCATGAACTTATTTTACAAAAATATCTACCCAAATGCCTAAACATACTGTTACAAAGATGTACACTACAGGCTAGGTGGTGATAGCAAAAATGGGGAAATAAACTGGGAAATGTCCACCCATCAATGAATAGTTTAAAAATAAACCCAACTATACTCTGCTATTTTAAAAAGAATGAGGTTACTCTAAATATAGTATCTGGAAAAGTGCCAATGACATATTAAGTGAAAAGGCTAGGGTAAAGCAATATGCATAGAATGATCCTATTTTGTAAAAGTGGGGAAGGGGGCAATAGGTGTTTAAATGTACACGGAAGAAAGTTTTACTCACAATCTTTAGTTTAAATGACAGAACTGAGGGGCGCTTGGGTGGCTCAGCTGGTTGAGTGTCAGACTTCAGCTTCAGTCATAATCTTGCAGTTCATGAGTTCGAGCCCCACGTTGGGCTCTGTGCTGACAGCTCAGAGCCTGGAGCCTGCTTTGGATTCTGTGTCTCCCTCTCTGACCCTCCCCTGCTCGTGCTCTCTCTCCCTCTCTCAAAAATAAATAAACGTTTAAAAAAAATTTAAAATAATAAAAATAAAAATAAATGACAGAACTGAGCAGAATAAGCATAAACTAAAAAGGGGGGGTTGGCTCATATCACTATGAACCTCTAAGTAGAACTGGTCCAAGAGGTAGCTGGATCTGGGAGTTTAGGCAATGTCCTCAGTTTCTCCACTGATTCTGCCTCCCTCCATGTTTTGTCCTCATTCGTTTTCATCCCACATAGCCGCCTCCCTCACATAGTTAAAAAATATGGCCATTGGCAATCTAACTTCAGATCTTCCTGAGAGAATCATCTGCAAGAACAGGAGATAGAATTTCCTGCCAGCTATCACAAAAAACCTCAGGGAGGGCTCTGAAAGTTTGCTCCCAAGCCAGTGAGGGATCAAGCCCTTTCTGGAAGCAATGACTAGAGCCAGAGTCAGGAGTCATTCTCAATGAGAAGTGAGGCTCCTGATTCCATCTCTGGGAGCAGTGGCGGCACAAAGTGTCAGCGGTTCCCCACAGAAGAAATTCTGGTAAACAACCTCTGTGTCTACTACACAATGGACATCATTAATAACAATAACTTTAGGAAGTTGGTTACTATTGTAATTGAAAAATGCAAAGGCTGGAACTACAGAAAATAGGATTTGAAAAATCCTCAGCAAACCAGTAGTCCTATCTCACCCCTGATCAGGTGGGCTTTTAACATTTAAAAGAATACACACACACACACACACACACACACACACACACACACACACACACACACTTTTTCATTAGCTTTTCCATTATTTGGGCAAAATGTACCCTACATCTTTCTTGGCAACAAAGTAGTTAATTTCTTCTGGGAAGATACCAGAAAAGGAATTCTTATTGAAGAGGCTGATTCAACCTTTTCTGCGAGCACAGGCTTATATTTTGTGAGACAAGCAGCAGGAAGGCACAGGCCTGGGGTGAGTGCTGAGATGGCTCTGTGTGTGCTTGTCCTAGAGCCCCCCTCAGGGCAGGAGGACTGAGGGCAGGACCAGCCTCACTGCTCTCCTACAGCCCCTGGGCCTTCAGACAGCTTCTGAACCAGCTGTCAATGTCCCCAGAATAGATTTTTCTCTCCAGAAACCAGTTAGTGCCCTCTCTCTACACACTGGCAGCTGAATGCCTCTTTCCCCCACTTCAGCTCCCACCATAGGCACGTTAAAAAACAAAAACAAAAACAAAAACAAAAAACCAGGAATGCAAGACCTAATAGTTAAACTCATTAGTCTAGATTCCACAAATCCAGCATTTGAGATAAATCAGATAGGAACTATAATGAAGTTCCTGTATTTATTATCTCTGAATAAAAGATTTATTTTGCAAATTATAGTATGAATAAGACTGCAGAGGAATGGAGAAAGCCACTTTTCAAGCATCCTTCACTATTTCAGAAGTATACAACAGGTAATTAACCGATAAACCAATGACTAATTACAAATCATGGCTGTCTATTCAATCAAAAAAAATGTTTTTTAATCTTCTCCTGGATACATTGTAGCCTGGTTCCTAGTTTTACATATCATCAAAAATAGTAAAACAAGATATAATTCAGAATGTTTTACGAATTCAGATTACTGGACAGTTTTTATTATAGGATGGCTAAGACTAATTTTCAGATGTGATATCTGGCAGAGTTACACTGTTAAGACTTTTGAGTCAAATAGGTCTGACTTAAGTTTGGGTTCTACCCTTTAAGAACACTGTGGGCAAGTTGCTTGCCTCTCTGAGCCTTGGCTTGCTCATTTGTATGATGGGATAATAACACCTACGTTATAGAATTACGTGAGTATTCAGTGGCAAACTTGGCACATAGTAATTCATTGATAAGTATTAGCCTTTAATATTTTCAGTCACATATTTTATTTATTAAGTTTATTTATTTATTTAGAGAGAGACAGAGACAGCATGAGTAGGGGGGGGGCAGAGAGAGAGGGAAACAGAGAATCCCACGCAGCCTGCACACTGTCAGCTGGGAGTGCAATGTTGGGCTCAAACCCACGAAACCAAAACCATAAGATCCTTCCCTGGGCCAAAACCAAGAGTCAAATACTTAAATCAACTGAGCCACCCAGGCGCCCCAGTCGCCTATTTTTTTTAAATGTACCTGACTCTCAGGGTGCCTGGCTGGCTCAGTCAGAGGAACATGTGACTCTTATTCTCAGGGTTAGGAGTTCAAGTCCCATGCTGGGTATAGAGACTAAATAAATAAAACTTAAAAATAACAAATAAATGAATTAATTAATGAATGTACCTGACTCTCCTAGATCCCTAAGACATTTCCTTTTTAAAATTTTGGTTTAGTGAGAACAGAATAGTGTGAGTACAGAATAGAGCTGGCCCTAAAGACACATAGGCCAAGTGCTCAACTGAACACTTCTTTGTTTAGTATAACAGGCCATGTAATATCTGAAGGCAAAAACCTATCCTCTGACTCAATCTCTCAATATCTCAGTTCATTGATTTTACACGATCTGTGGATTCTTTTCTTAAGAAAGCGACCTTCCCTATTATCTGTACAAACAAAGTCTTCTCCATAGAATTAGGCAGTACAGGTATCCCCAACTTTTTGAAAGTTCATTACACCAATTCACTTTTACAAAAGACCTACATTAGTACCTGATTTGCTAATCGAAAGAAATCCAAAGAGAATTTTTGCTTTTATGAAAAAAAAGGAGAAAAGCAAAAAATGAGCATTCAGTGTTTGTTTTGCAGAACTGTTGTAGATGCAGTGCACACTTTGAGCGGCAGTGAGTGGCCCCGTCAAGCTCCTTCCCTGGGACTATACTCAGTATCTCAGCATCAAGCCTCCATAGCTTTGAACTGTGTCTGTGAGCATCTGTGCTTTATCTGAATTTATTTTATGTACCAGTTAGCAAGATGTGTCCTCAAGTACTAGAAAAGTTATGTTTTAGATTTAGGAACCCTCAAAAACTTTCCCATATAAATTAATGGTAATTGCTTCTGTGCTTTATGCCTTTTCAGCTTAGAAAAGTTTTCATAATAATGCTCTACTTTCAGATAACAGGGAAAACCTGTATTTTAATCTCTTCAAGACCACCAGCATAGATTGTTCCCATTTCAACAATATCCTACTGTGCGGTATGGGTAAGCACATGACAACACTGAGTGATGGGTTAGGAAATCATGAGGAGATCAAACAACCCCAATAAAGTGGAATAAGTGGCAAGAAAGTAAAATGACAAGTGACAAATTGGGAAAAAATATTTGGCACATACATAACAAGCAAAGGCTATAAAGTACTAATATCAGAATGTAAAAGAGACCCTACAAATCAATCAGAAATATCAAACAATGCAACAACAGATGAATGAATTTAGGTTATCTCCTGCCACGGCACAAAAGAAATTCAAAGGCTCAAGAAGATATGAAAAGAAGCCAAGCCTCATCAAGAATCAGGGAAATGCAAATGAAAGCACCAGTGGCTCACCACTTTTGACTACCAGATTTACAAAAGTTAAAACTACTGATAAATAGCTAATGTTAAGAATTTCAAGAAATGGGTATTCTTGTAAATGAATCGTATTTGTTTTCTATTACTGCAGTAACAAATTGCTATAAACTTACTTAAAACAACATGAAGGTATTATCTTACAGTTCCCTAAGTCAGAAGGCCAATACATGTCTCACTGGGCTAACATCAAGGTGTCAACTGGGCTGCATTCCTTTATGAAAGAGGCTCTAGGAGGGGGATGCATTTCCTTGCCTCTTCAGCTTCTGAAGGACACCAGCATACCTGGCCTCCTTCATCCATTTTTAAAGCCAACAATATTATATCCCTCTGATCATTCTTCTATAGCCACATGACCCTTTCTGACCATAGCTGGGAAAGATTCACTGCTTATTTAAGGAATCTGGTAATTAGATTGGGCCCAATAAAATAATCCAGAACAATCTCCCCATTTCAAGGTCCTTAACCTTTTTTGTTTTTTTAGTTTTTTTAATGTTTATTTATTTTTGAAAGAGAGAAAGAGTTAGCGGGGGAGGGGCAAAGAGAGAGAGAGAGAGAGGGAGACACAGGATCTGAAGCAGGCTCCAGGCTCTTAGCTGTCAGTACAGAGCCCCTTAGGGGCTTGAACTCAGAGGCTGTGAGATCATGACCTCAGCAGAAGTCAGACACTTAAGCAACTGAGCCACCCAGGTGTCCCTCAAGGTCCTTAATCTTAATCACATCTACAAAGTTCCTTTTGCCAAGTAAAGTAACATAGTCACAGGTTCTCAGAATTAGGAAATGAACATCTTTGAAAGGAGGCATTTTCTGCCTATCATACTAATAGTGATAGTATAGTCTATTTGGATGACAGTTTGGCAATATATGCATACCCATTGACCAGCAATTTGACATTTGAATATCTATCCTACACAAACAATACACATTTGCATAAAATGTATGTCCAAAGATGTTCATTACAGCATCATTTGTGAAAGCTAGAGATTAAAACAAATACCATTCGAAAAAGGATATTTAAGTAAATTATGATACGTCCATATTATGCTACTAGGTAGCAGTTAAAAATACAGGTAGATATGTGCCGATACTAAAAGATCTCTAAAACATATTGTCAAGTGAAAAAAAGAAAAGAGAAAAACAAGTTGAAGATATACTAAAATAAAAACCTTAATTTAAACTTAAAGAATTTGGAAAGTGTCTAGGAGGATCCCCATCCAAACTTTGAGGAGAATGGAATTGAGGATAAGGGGTGAACTTTTTCTGAGAGAGCAACAGACAGAGATGGGTACCTATATCTCTATATATCTAATGGTCAAATTTTCCTAGGATTATATTCATATATTGTATTTTAAAAAATATTTAATTGCTTAAAAAACAAAGAGTGGGCTGGACTATGTGACTTGAGCTTATTCACTTTATCCCTCTAGGCTTGTATTAACTAGTCTGTAAATTTAAGGGGTTAAACACAGGTCTTCTAATTTCCAACTTTAGATTTTATAAGTAGACCCAGCAAAAAAAATAAAATTAACTCAAATTGGTTGCATTTTGGTCATTTGTGAAAAGGAAAACAGTAATTTATTGATTTTTCAAATCATGTTCTAAATCTTCTGGAATGGTCTTGACTTTAAATATTTTAAGCTTTGATCCTATAAATATATTAATGCTTGTCAAATCATATGGTCCCATTAGGATTCAGGAAATATTATCTCCACAGGCATTCTAATGCACTGCTGGTGGTAATTTAAATTAGTACATCCTTTCTGAAAAAGCAAATCACAACAGATGAAAGCTTTAAAGCAGTTTAATCTTTGACTTAGAATAAAGTTAAAGGTGTGGGATTACTAAGAAGAAAATTAGAAGCAACTCTAAATATCCAAAATAGGGAAATGGTTCAATAAATTAAGCTGTTTGTGCAGGGGATATTATTATACAGTCACTGAATATATCTCAAATAAATGTTAACAGAGAAATTCACAATAAAATTTGAGTGAAAAAATAGATGTGTATGTATTTCCTGTCCATTATAGAAGTTTTATGCATATGGTCTTAAAATAAAGATTGGAAGGGAATGTACCAAAATGTTAATGATGGTTAACTCTAGCTTGTGATTTTTAAGATACTTTGAGGAAATTTTCCAATCAGAAAGATTGGAACTGAACTAGTGTTACTTTTATAGTAATAAAATTTTGAATGGTCTCTCTACTTATAAATTACAATAAACTCTTCAAATGAAACTTTTCACTAAGAGATTATAGAAGAATTCACTATTTCTCAACATTTGGAAAATCATTTCTTTTTCTTCCTTCCTTCTGCTTGCTTTGGGTTTACGCTTCTTTTTCTACTTTCTTAAGGTAGAAAGTTAGTTATTGACTTGAGATCTTTCTTTTTAAATATAGGTTGTTAGAGCTATAAATTTCCTTCTAAGCACCAATATAGCTGTATCCTACAGTTTTTAATATGATGGGTATGTTCTCACAGTACTTTCTAACTTCCCCTTTTGATTTCTTCTTTGACCCGTTGGTTACCTAGAAGTGTTTGCTTGTTTTAACTTGCACATAATTGTGAATTTTCCATGTTTTCTTTTGGTATTTTTTTCTAATTCAATATTGCTGTGGTCAGAAAATACGTTTTCTGTGATTTCAGTCCTCTTTAATGTATTGAGACTCGTTCTGTGGCTAAAATATGGTCTATCCTGGAGGCTATTCCATGTGAATTTGAGAAGAATGTGTATGTTGCTGCTGTTGACTGAAGTGTTCTATAGCTGTCTGGTAGGTCTAGTTGGTTTATAGTGTTGCTCAAGTCTTCCATTTCCATATTGATCTTCTGCCTCATCTTTCTTTTATTGAAAATGGGATACTGAGTTCTCCAACTATGATTGCTGAATTGTCTATTGCTCCTTTCAATTCAGTTTTTGCTTTATGTACTTTGCGTTCTGTTGTAAGACACATATGTTTACAATCGCTATGTCTTGATTTCCTTTACATGGACTCTTATCATTATAAAATGATCTTTTTTTAATCTCTAGTGACAATTTTTGTCTTAAAGCCTATTTTTTCTTATATTAGTGTATCACTCCAGCTTTCTATTGGTTATTGCTTGTATAGTATATTTTCCTATCCTTTTTGCATTCAACTTATTTGCATCTTTGAACATAAAGTGTGTCTCTGGTAGGCAGAAGGTACTTGGATCATTTTTTAAATCTATCCTGCCAATCTCTGGCTTCTTAAGCAGGGATCACAGCAGCTCCATTTCACATAGGAGGTTTTGAAGAAGGCATCCCCATTCACTGAGTTTCCCCAGTTTTCATTTGGCAGCTCATAAGGTGATTTTATGTGCAACTGAAGAAATGTAAAACCGTTTCCCACAGTGTTTTAAACAAGCTATAATGCATTTTCAGATAAAAAGGGCTATGGGGAGATTTCCTGACAAGCTTGAATAAAGGTAGAAATTTCAATTTTTTATGAGATTCTTTAAGCACTGACTTTAATGAGGCAGCAGCAGGCTCACTCTTGCTAGCTATGAGTACACTGTAACTCCCAAGCTAAAGGGGTTAAATGAGCATTCCAGGGTCTGCAAAAATGAAAAAAAAATACATGTGCAATTTGTGTGCCACAGAAGAAATTATTCAAGTTTTATCAGTAAATGGGAAAGGCAAATCATCTTGCATATACACATTTACACATACACACACACTTACGTAAGGTATAATACATCATCTTGTAGTACAATGATATTTGGTCATGGACTGAAATGGAAAGTATGGCTGACATGTGGTAGTTTCTACATGGTTTTCCAAACCATATGTATCAGTTTGATTAAAAATAGCTTGGTGTTGGTGTTAGGCAGACCTGAACTTGAGTCATGGTGTGGCCACTTACTCTCAATGTGACTTGATAACTTCGTCTTTTAATCATTTAATCTCTCTGTGCCTCAATTTCTTCAACTGAAAAATAGATTTAAATTTGGCACCCACCTCAGAGCAACTGACAAAATGAATCAATGGGATTAGCTATTGCTAGTAATACAGATATTAATAAAAAGTGGTAGCAGCAACTATTTTGAGCACCTGCTAGTAGGGCCTACAGACAAGTGGTAAATGGAATAAAGTGAACCCATTTGATTCAAATGTGCTTCAATATAAGTCTGAGAAATGAGGGATAATGACATACAGAATTCTGATGCAGATCAAAGCAAATCTCATTGGAATTTTTAGACGAATTAGGGACAATAGGATTAAAGTAGAAATAGAATTGGGAGTTGGAATGTGTCTAGTTACAGTTTATACATACTATAAAGAAGAAAATGGCTTTTTAAATTTTTCTTTGCAAATATCCACTGTACTTGTACTTTCTTCAATACCCTAAAGAAATTCTATTAATATTAGTTGGTCTTTCAATTCAAAAAAAGATTACCTCCATTTTTTACAACAAAAGTTTCTTTAAAATTATATGTAAAAATATTTGTAAAATAAATTATGTTTTAAATGGTTCTGAATGAGCTTTGTGCTTTTTAGTCATCATGTTTTGTTAACTTCACTTCCTACTTAAAATATGTTCCCATCTCTTCTCTGTCAGCTCAAATCCTATCCTCAAAAATGTTTCAGGATCACCACCAACACCACTTCTCTGAACCTTCTCTAAGATCATCCCAATCCTCAGCTTTTTCCCTCTCACGTGAATTACTATAGAATCTGCATTTAATTACACAAATTCAACAAGCAACTGTTGACCAATTACAATCAGCGAGGCAATGGAATTGGTGCTAGAGACATAAATATGAACAAGACAGTCCCTGCCCTCCTCTTAGGGAATACAGACTCCAGTCGCAGGAGATAGACATACTGAAAGAATTATTACTCCAAGGAATATTTTTATAAAATGAAGGGCA
The DNA here is from genome assembly GCF_046562875.1 of Panthera onca. Taxonomy (NCBI): domain Eukaryota; kingdom Metazoa; phylum Chordata; class Mammalia; order Carnivora; family Felidae; genus Panthera; species Panthera onca. The sequence goes on along the minus strand of NC_138340.1, from coordinate 94,823,484 downwards.
CATTTGCAGAGAAATACTTCAACAGAAAAAATTAGCAATTAATTTGTCTTTTTGATAAATCTGGGTTTTCATCTGGAGCACAGAGCTTTTATTTTTTTCAGAGATAGGAAAGTGGTCATTTAAAAGTAAGTAGTTTTGGGTTTTCTGTTTCTACCGAGGGAGAAAAACACCTTTATATGAAAACTTCTCTTTTTATTTTGAGAAAGCATTTTAACATGCATTTTGATTATGCAAAGGTAAAGTTAAAATGCTATTCTGGAACAGGGACAGGAGGGACTATAAGTAGCCAACTACTTTGCATAAAGATGCAAATATTTGACTTTACCATGGAAAGAGTAACATCTTGTATAAATTAGCTTTCACCACAATAATGGTGCATAACAAACAACCTCAAAATGCAGGGACTGAAAAAAATTATTTTCACAGATCTGTGACTCAGCTGGACTGATTCTGCTTCACATTGCAGGTCTGCAGATCTAGGTCTTTCCCACATGTCTTTCATCCTCCTTGGTCCCAGTGGGCTATTCAGGACACATTCTTCTCATGGTGATGGCAAAGGCACATCAAGGGGCAAGCCCAACCACATAAGCACTTTTCCAGCTGAATTTTGCACTGCAGCTGCTAACATACCATTAACCAAAGTAAAACACATGGCTGAGCCTGTAGTCAAGAGACAAGGAAATATACACTACCTTCAGTAGGAGAGAATACCAAACTACAAGGCAAAAGGTATGGATACAGGAAATGATGAAAAACTGGGTAAAATAATTCAATCTATCAGACATCTTCATAAAGATATTGCCTGAAGTGTGTTTCACACTGAGGGAAAGAGTTGGGGCTTAGAGCTCCTCTTGTTAGACCAGAGTCTTTGAGAGATACAGCAAAGACATGTCTGGAACAGAAGATAAACAATCATCACAAAGCAAGAGCAGGCAGGAACTAACAAGTGTTGGCTGTGGCCATTTTGCTACACCCAAGTTCCTTGGTAGAGTTCGTTAAATGCTACTATTTGATACTAGCTGAGCTTGGGGTAGTTATGACAGGCCCATGAACAAAGCAAAGTCAGGAACATTGAATAGACAACCTATTTTTGGAATGATTATAGCATTCAACTACAATAAGATGCCTGGTCAAGAAGACAAGCAACAAGAATGGACTGTGGGAAACATGAGATTTCTTCCAGGGTTTTTAGAAATATTCCAGGCAGAGAACACTAGACTTTCTGCTAATAAGAGTCGGCCTATGCACAAAGCGTCTGCCTATGCAATATCACATTTGAGTAATAACTATGAAGCAGGACATAATTAGGGTCTGCCTACTTCAAGCAGCTTTATTAGTGACATTATTAATTAAAACTTGTCTGTTTTAGACTAGTGTAAATTTTAGTCAATTCCTGAGACTCTTAGCCAAAACTCATTTGTTTGGATACAAAAGTAACACTTCCCTGTAGGCTTAGGTCCCACATCACATAATCACTTGTATCTCTTATCATTTATTCAGTCTGTAAATATGAAACTCAAACTATACACAAGATAAAGTTATGTTAAGACAAAGTCTCTAATTTTAAATTATCAGTCCATATAAGGTGATAACACTATAAGACAGAAGATGCAAAGTGTGTAAGTGTTTTGAAAACAGAGGCACACTATATAATGAAAATACTGATCTATACAAATCTAAAACAAACCTGATCATAGTAACAAATATCTTATGTTTTTAAATGGAGTGTGGCAATCAGTAAATAGCTGGCTTAATATTCAGCTATGCTTAGCATGTATCATCTAAATGTTGGAATCCATCATGAAACTCCCAATGAAGAATATACCACAGAAACCCAAAGCAATTATTATTCATTTGCATATATTTGTTCAAAAGCCAATCAGAAAGTTCTTACTATGTGCCGGACACACACACACACACACACACACACACACACACACACACACACACACACAAAGGAAACAGCCGTGAACAAAATGCACAAGAGCTCTGACTTCCAGTTGGTTGAGGGAGGAGACAAAATTACCAAGCAAACAAATAAAATGAAGAAATACATTTTAGAAAAACCTAATTGCTACAAAGAAATTTAAAAACCGTGCTATGATGGAGCACAGTGGGAAGAGCTACTTTCTACCAGGTTGTCAGAGAAGGCCTCTCTGAAGAGGTACACTTTGATTGAATTGCGACCTAAATGGTGCTAACTGTGCAAAGATGATCTGGCACAAAAGCATTACAAGCAGAAGGAATAGCAACTGCAAAGGGTTTTAATTTTTTTTTTTTTAATGTTTATTTATTTTTGAGACAGAGAGAGACAGAGCATGAACGGGGGAGGGTCAGAGAGAGGGAGACACAGACTCTGAAACAGGCTCCAGGCTCTGAGCTGTCAGCACAGAGCCCGACGCGGGGCTCGAACTCACAGGCCGCGAGATCATGACCTGAGCCGAAGTCGGCCACTTAACCAACTGAGCCACCCAGGCGCCCCTGCAAAGGGTTTTAAATGGATACGACATTGGCAATTGGAAACATTAGCTCTTAACATTTATTTCCTTTTATTTCTTGCTTAGTTTAATAAAATCAGTTTGCAATCACTTATAATAATGGAGAGAGCCAATGACTGTTTTAGCCCACGACTCGTTTATATTTATTAGTATTTTTAGATTTGTAGATTTGGTAGACACTAGAAAAAGACTGACATTTTTTAAGTTTAATACATTCTTAAAGTACAAAATATATAGAGAACTCATACAACTCAACAGCAAAACAACCCAAATGATCTGATTTTAGAATGGGCAGAAGAGAGGCACCTGAGTGCCTCAGTCAGTTAAGCATTGGACTTCGGCTCAGGTCATGATCTCACAGTTTGTGAGCTGGAGCCCTACATCAAGCTCTCTGCTGTCAACGCAGAGCCTGCTTCTGATCCTCCTTCTCTCTCTCTGCCCCTCCTCCACTCATGCTCGCCCTCTCTCAAAAATAAATAAACATTAAAAAATTAAAAAATAAAATAAAACGGGCAGACGATCTGAGTAGACATTTTTCCAAAGAAGACATACAGATGGCCAACGAGTACATGAAAAGGTACATCACTAATCATCAGGGAAATGCAAATCAAAACCACAATGAAGTATCACCTCACACCTGTCAGAATGCCTAATATCAAAAAGACAAAAGATAACAAGTATTGGTAAGGATGTGGAGAAAAAGGAACCCATGTGTACTGTTGGTGGGAATGTAAACTGATGCAGCCACTAGGGAAAACAGTGGGGAGGTTCCTCAAAAAATTAAAAAGACAAATACCGTAAGATCCAGCAGTTCCACTTCTAGGTATTTATCCAAAGGAGAAAAAACCTCACTAATTCAAAAAGATATATGTGCCCCCATGTACATTGCTGCATTATTTACAATAGCCGAGACAATGAAAATAACCAAAGTGTTCATGGTAAGTGAAGTCAGACAGAGAACAGCAAATACTGTATAATCTCATATGCAGAATCTTAAAAAAACAAAACAAAAAATGAAAAAAAAAACCCACAAAAAACTGAACTCATAGGTGTAGAGAATCGATTGATGGTTGCTAGAAGTAGGGGGTGGGTGTGGGGGTTCAAAATGGATAAGGGGGTCAAAAGGCACAAACTTCCAATTAGAAAATAGGTTAAGTCAGCATGTAATGTGACCACAGTTAATAACACTGTATCGTATACTTCAAAGTTGCTAAGAGAACAAATCTTAAAAGTTCCCATCACAAGCACAAGAAAAAAATTTTTGTAAGTATGCATGAGGGTGGATGCTAAGTAGACTTATTGTGGTGATCATTTTACAATATATACAAATAATGAATCATGTTGTACACCTGAAACCAATACAATGTTCTGTCCTTTGTACCCCAATGAAAACATTTTTATTTTAAAAGAATAAAACCGTAGCATGAAACGCCAACTCTGAGAAAAATGGGGAAGCTGTCCAACTACCCCACCTGGGTTTACCCTTTTGCTTTACAGTTTTTCACTTCACACTTGAGGGAGGCAAAATCGCCTCTTCACCCATGAAAACTAGCCCAGCAGAACCTTCCGTCCTTCACTTTCTCTAAACTTGCTCCTCAGAGCACCTTCCTGAAGTGCTGAAGACTTCTCAGTGGTGGGAAGAACACAGTAGCAGAGGAAGGTAAAAAAAATTGTTTGGAAATGTTCACTTACCCCAATGGTGAGGATGGATGCCAAATCTTCCCGTCCAGTTTCCCAAAGACTGAGGGCTGCTGAAAAGAGCTTCCATCAGGTGCCGAGCCGCGTCTCCCTCACAAGGTGGAAAATGGCCCACAGCTGACTAGCTTTTTGCCCTAGCCCGATGGGTGAGAGCTAAGAGCTCTGCACTTATGAAGCCACAATGCAGACACCAGATTTCAAGTGTGAAAGGATTTCAGCCTAAAATGGGACGAGAGACTACGAATTTGAGAATTTCACCTAGGCGCCCTCGAATATAAAAGTATCCGGTGGCTGATCCTCGTTAATGCCTGATTTACGAAGAGCTGGAACCTGTTTCCTGACCAATGAGCATCCGCGAAGCACCTCTTCCCGCATCCTCAAACCAATGAGCTTATTGCTTACATCTGTCTGACTTCCACACTCTTTGCACTCTTTGCCCGTAAAGACAGCCTGCTCCAAATTTCAAGGGGCTTCTCTGTAGCTTGTTGCAGTTCACGTTTCGTGAATTGCAATTTTTCTGCTAGTCCGAATAAACTCAATTTCTGGTAACTTGCCTCAGTTTATCTCTTTATTTAGGCTGACACTCGATAACTGATTGTAAACTGTCTTTGTATCTATAAAGTAATGAATGAATAAGTGACCACATAACTCTATAGGTGAGTGAAGAAAAGTTCAAATAAAACATGGGACAATAATAAATATCCCCAATGTTTTTATTGTTCAAGATTTATTTTTGCAACCTAAGAGTATGGCCAAGCTAGTTTCTGTCTTATACCAAATTTCCTGGCTCCATCCCACTCTATTTAGGACCAACTCCATCAAGCTGCAATAGGTGGTTTAAACCACAACATGTCAAAAGAAAATCCATAGCACTTTAAAGAAAAGTTCTTCCTCCATCAGGCAAACGTTTTGAGTGTTACTTGGAACAAATTTTATATTGCAATCTTTTATCATGTTGTAAAATAATACTTAACCTACTGCAGAGATTTTGTTGTTGAGAAGGCATTGTAGTTGGCAAAATGTAGGTGAAAAGAGAATAATGGTTGTGTTCCTTTTTTAAGGGAATTTAATTGATTCTTCCATATGTAAAAAGATGACAGAGTCTAAAAACTGTTATGCAGAATTTAAAATTCAGATATTTCCAAACTAAAGTTGGCAAAATGTTAGCCTAAGAGATCATGCTATTCTCCTTGACAGATTCATTTACTGTGTAAAGAAAATGCATAATTTTAATGTGTTAGATCCTAGTAAGTTTTGGAGACTTGATTTCACACCAGACCTTCTGATTGCAATTTAAATAAATAAGAAATCCAGGGCCCCTGGGTGGCTCAGTCGGGTAAGCTTCCAACTTCAGCTCAGGTCATGATCTCACGGTTTGTGAGTTCAAGCCCCGTGTCAGGCTCTGTGCTGACAGCTCAGAGCCTGGAGGCTGTTTCAGATTCTGTGTCTCCCTCTCTCTCTGACCCTCCCCCGTTCATGCTCTGTCTCTCTCTGTCTCAAAAATAAATAAACGTTAAAAAAAATTTTTTTAAATAAATAAATGAATTAGAAATCCATACCAGTTAGTTCCCCAACTCAAGAGCCAATTGTTAAAATTTCAGGAATTTTGTGAACCAGTTGTAAAAACACCCATAATTTTAAATAAAATTATATAAACTTACAATAAATAAAAAATAAGACAAAGGTAATACTCAAAACTCATTTCCTAGTAATTTACTACATTTAACTATTATTTGTGCTCTCAAGGTTATATGCATCCATTATGTCTGTATGGAGAAAACATATATAAAAGCATGTTCAATAGAATATCACATTAAAATTAACCATTGTGAGAGGTGCTTGGGTGGCTCAATCTGTTGAGAATCTGACTCTTGATATCAGCTCAGGTCTTGATCTCAGGGTTGTGAGTTCAAGCCCCTTATTGGGCTCCATGCTGGGCACTGGATGTGGAGCCTACTTAAAATTTAAAAAAATATGCCCATGGTGGGAGTACTAACTCAAGGAAATTAGAGAGCACTTTAAATCAGGGCTTAATTTGCTGTCTTCTTGATTGTCCAGACCCCCACCCCCGAAAAAAAGTAATGAGAAAATAGTATGGAATGAATTTAAAAGTATGTCTGATGAATACATTGGAGAGTCAGTTGTTAGTTACCAGAATACACTGTAGGGATTCAAGATTTTCAGGGTTCTTCGCTGTTCCCTCTGCTTAGAATGTTCTTCCTTCCCATGACTTAAGGCCTCTTTCTCTTTAGATCTTGGCTCAAAAGTTTCCTTCCCTATAGAGCATTGTTTGAGCATGCTATTGAAAATTGCAGTGTTTCCCCCCAATATACACATATCCTAGCATTCTCTACCTCTCTTTCCTCACCTGTCACTTCGTTCTGTGCCCCCTGGATACCTATTGCCTTTCTGAGGTTGAGCAACCTTGTTGTGGTATTGGTAAAACACTTCTTTTACTTTATTTCCCCCAACAAGTATATTCCCACAGCAATAGTAAGAAATGAGAATGGTTACTGCTCAGTTCGTCCATCCCCCACTTCTAACCCATCCAACCCTCTCACCCTCGCCACCAAATGATAAAGTAATTTTTCTCAACACTGGAAAGCAACTGAGAAAAAAAAAAACTAATAGGAAACTCTGATTAAAGCACATGAGGAGAAAATGATTTTAAGCGGCTGGAGCTGTGTGCTCACAAACAACTGGCTCTCTATGAGGCAGTTTTGCTTCCCTCTTCTGCAAGAACCTGCTTTCCTTAGCAAAATCTTCTCCGGGTAGGTCAAGCCTTATTTCTGAGGGCTCCTTGACTAATGCAGGTGTTTGTTTAATGGTTGTAACGCCTGTCTCCCCGCCTGGATTCGCATGCTTTCATACTTGAAAAGGGTCTCTTTAAATCTTTTCAATCTGTTTTTCCCAGCAGATTAGTAGGAGCATGAGCTCAGGCTCTGGAACATGGGGTAGGGAAGAAGTTTAAGCAAACTTCTTACAGTTCAGCTCTCCATGTAAGTTAAAAACCAACACAATATTTCAGATCTGAGGAAAAGAGAAATGACATCTTTTCTATGCTATGCAGTAAGTGCACATCACAGTTTTCTCGGTCAAAAAAACACAGGCATTTCCAACATGTAACTATAGGCATGGCCATTTTCAAGAGTTGGATACACGATGCCTTTTCTGGCACATCTATTTTCCTTCCACTTGACTTTCCACTTCCTTTTCACAGCCAACCCCCCACCATGCCCATTCCAACACACACTGTCCTCCATGCTCCAATTGACAAATTAAAGTGTTTCTGCTGGGAGCTATATATTCCACTGGATGACAGGAGTTCACCATTGGAGTTCATGCAGCTGAAATATCCAGATGGTTGTCATAATTCTTCACTTTACTTTTCAGTACCTTGCTATTCTTTCTCATTTTATCTATCATCAAAACAGTTTTAAAAGCCATCTTCTCCAAAGAATGGAAAAGTGTAGCTTCAAGTAAGGCATTATAAACCAAAACTGGAAATTGTACTTGACTTTAGAAAGCAATTTCTTTAAAACAAATATTGACTAAAGAAAGGAAGTTAACATATCCCTTAAAATGTTTGCCTTTTCTCTATGAATGGGCTTATTTATTAAAGGTTTTGAATAAATATTTATGGAACACCTACTATGTGTCAGACATTTTTCTTGGCACTTCGTATATCTAAAGAAGCAAACTGAAGACCCTGACACTGTGAGAATATACATTTCAGATAGGAATGATGATAATAAACACAAACATAATAAAATAAGTGAATTGCATAGATTATTAGAAGCTTCCTACATGATACGGGAAGCTTTCCCAAATGATGGGGGGAAAGAAGAATGAGAAGACACAGTAAAGAGGATCAGGAGAAGAGGAGATGTTGGGGGTGCATTATAAAATAGGGTGACCAGGCAGGCTCTATTGAGAAGGTAACATTCATAAAATGAGTAGAAGAGCTTTTCAGGCTAAAGTAACAGCCAGCACAAAGGCCCTAATGTGGGAATTTGCCTGGCATATTTGAGGAACATCATGGAGACCAATGTGACTGCAGTGGAGTGAATTCAGAGAGAGGAAAAGGAGAAGTCTCAGATAGGGAACTGAGGTCAGGACACACAGGGCCTAATATACTGTTGTAAGGATTTTGGCTTTCACTCTGAGTGAACTGGAGAGCCTTTAGAAGATTCTGAGCAAAGATATAATCTGATCACATTTAGATTTAAAAGGTGCACTCTGGTTTCTGTGCTGAGAGTAGATGGTGGGAGAGACAAGGATGGAAACATCAAAATAGGTTAGGAAACTGGTAATGGTGGTTCAGACCAAGGTGGTAACAGAGGTGGTATTGAGAAATGGTCAAGTTCTAGGTATATGATGAAGACAGAACAAGAACTTTTCTGATGAACTGGATATACAGTGCGAGAAAAGATAACGGTCAAAGTTGATGCCAAAGTTGTGGCCTCAGCCCCAGGAAGATGGTGTTGCCATCAACTGAGACAGGGACAGCTGTAGGAGGTGCTAGTGCAGGGGCCATACCAGGTGTTCAGTTTTTGACATGTTCAATCTGAGACAACCAAAGGAAGATATGATAGGTCATTACATGTGACCCTGGAGATCAGGAGAGAGGTCTGGGATGAAGAGATAAACTCGGGAGTCTTAGGCATTTAAGTGGTATTTAGAGTCATGAGTTTAGATGCAATCACCACCGAAGTAAGTATCGGCAGAGAAGAGAGGAGGACCAAGGCCTGAGACACAGGAGACCTCCAACTTTAAGAGATCGGGTAGGAGAGGAAAAACCAGTGAGACTGAGAAGAAGCAACTAGTAAGGTTGGAGGAAATCCCAGAGAGTGTGATATTCCAGAAGACAAATGAAGAAAGGTTAAGTATATGAGAAGTGAGAATTCACCATTGGATTTAGCAGTGGGTAAGTCTTTAATGAGCTTGACAAGCACATGTTTCAGTGAAGTAGTGGAAAGAGGCAAAAATTTGATTGAAGAGTATTCAAGAGAGAAAAGAAGGAAAAAAATCAGAAATGGCAAGGAGAGGCATCTCTTTCAACAAATTATGCTGTAAAGAACCCAAGGGAATGGGTGATGGCTTAAGGGAAAGATGGGAGAATACCTGCATGTTTGGGTGCTACTGGAAATGATCCAGTAGAAAATGAACATTTTAATAATATAAGAAAGAGAAGGATAACTGCTAAAGCAAGTGGGTGAGAAGGGATGGGATTGGGTACACAGCTGGAAAGGCTGGCTTTTGCTAGGAGCATGGATGCTCATCTTTGACAGCAGGTAGGGTAGTGGCATATGGGGGGAAGATGTGAGTGTGGAGAGGTGATTGTAAGGGTCAGTGGAAGTTCTCTTCTAATTGCTTCAATTCTCTAGGGAAAACAGGATGTAATATCATCATCCAAGATGATAAAGATTTGGGGAAGAGAGATTGGAGATTTGAGGGGAGAGAAGAAGGTAGCAAATAGTCAATGAGTAGGGAAGCAAATGGACTAGAAAGGTATAGAACAGTTACTATGAGCACTAAGGATTGATTGGGTTTGTACTGATGAATTTAAAGCAAGGGACGCCTGGATGGCTCAGTTGATTGAGCACCCAACTCTTGATTTCAGCTCAACTCATGATCCCACATGCTGAGCATGGAGCCTGCTTTAGATGCTCTCTCTCTCTCCCCCTGCCACTCCCCCACTTACATGCACTCTCACTCTCTCTCTAAAATAAAAAAAGAAACAAAATGAGAACAATCAGCTTTGTTGTATTCTCTAGCCATGTTAGTTACCCAGGTGTAGGTACAGAGGAGGCAAAGAGTTGGATTTAAGCAGCATTGCGGTTTCACCAAACAAACACTACAAAGCAGGAATGGAGAGCAAAATTGAAGGTGTGTACACGGTTGAATGTTGTAGATGAAATTCAGCTGGTTGAAGGGGTGCCAGGACAGGAAGGGAGCAAGAGGTAGTGAAGAAGTGGTAAAATTGGAGGTCCTGGTAGAGTCAAAGAATTATAGTCAGAACACTAGAGGGGGTGATCTGGAAAGTCAGAAGATGTTGGTCAGGGTAGGATATGTGATACTGAGAGAGTGAGAGTGACATGTTTTCACAGGGGTTGCCCATGGGAATGGTTGACTACAGAAGGGTAGGGCAATGCCACTAGGGAAAAAGAGATCAGAAGTTTGAGAACCCTAGACCTTGAAAGGATCATTTACTGTGTATTGAAATCATTAAGGTAACATCCCCAGTGGAAAATTAAGGTAAACAAAGTTATGGAACAACTGTGCAATGAAATATTATGCAGTTGTAGAAACAGAATTTTGGAAAAATATTTATTTTTTAATATTTATTTATTTTCAATGAGAGAGAGAGAGTGGGGAGCCTGGGTGGCTCAGTCGGTTAAGCATCTGACTTCGGCTCAGGTCATGATCTCACAGCTCATGAGTTCGAGCCCCATGTTGGGCTCTGTGCTAATAGCTCAGAGCCTGGAGTCTGCTTCAGATTCTGTGCCTCCCTCTCTCTCTCTGCCCCTCCAATGCTTGTTCACTGTCTCTCCCTCTCTTTCTCAAGTATAAAATAAACATTAAAAAATTTCTTTAGGGGCACCTGGGTGGCTTGGTCAGTTAAGCGTCCGACTTCGGCTCAGGTCATGATCTCACGGTCCTTGAGTTCAAGCCCCGCGTCAGGCTCTGTGCTGACAGCTCACAGCCTGGAGCCTGTTTCAGATTCTGTGTCTCTCTCTCTCTCTCTGCCCCTCCCCTGTTCATGCTCTGTCTCTCTCTGTCTCAAAAATAAATAAACGTTTAAAAAAATTTTTCTTTAAAAAATGAGAGAGAGAGAGAGAGAGCGTAGGAGGGGCAGAGAGAGAGCAAGAGAGAGAATCCCAAGCAGGCTCCTCACTGTCAGCACAGAGCCCAACGTGCGGCTCGATCGCACAGCTGTGAGATCATAACCTGGGCTGAAATCAAGAGTCAGATGCTTAACCAAATGAACTACCCAAGCACCCCAGAAAAATATTTAAAGATATTACAAAATGATGAAAGAATATTAAGGGGGGAAAGCCAAGATACATGATTCTATATGCAGTACAATCTCATTACTTTAATAGGTATCTTTATGCTTAAAGAAAAGACTAGAGAGAGATAAAGTCAAATGTCAAGGGGGGTTATCTCTATGTGAAATTCATTTTTTCTTTTTTTTTTTTAAGTTTATTTATTTATTTTGAGAGAGACAGAGACAGTGCAAATGGGGGAGGAGCAGAGAAAGGGAGAGAGAGAGAATCCCAAGCAGGCTCCACACCACCAGCACAGAGCCCAGTGTGGGGCTCAAACCCATGAAGCTGTGAGATCATGACCTCAGCCAAAACCAAGAGTCAGATGCTCAACTGACTGAGCCACCCAGGCCCTTCATTTTTTTCTTTATATTTCTTGTGATTTTCTAAATTTCTACCAAAAAAGCAAAAAAAAAAAAAAGTATAATGACAAAAAGCAACAAAATGGAGTAAACATTATAGTTCTAATGCATTAAATTTCCTAGGAGCATTTTCCAAAATTAAAAAAAAAAATTAGCCTGACCCCCACATTTCCCACTGTCTTCTCAATGGTAGTTTACATAGGTTATGTGAAATATGACACAATTTAGTGACTAATGTTTGAATTTTCTTTCATCTTCAGGGAAAGTTTTTTTATATGATAGAAATTTTTTTCAGTCAATTGGGACTCCAGGAATTTGCTTTTCTGTCCAAAAGTTCTATAAATGGATGTTCAAATTTGAAATGATCTTTCCTTCTAGATAGGACAAATGGCTTTTACAGAAGATATGGGAACACAGTAGCTTTGTTTTGAAAGCTTTGAGCATCTAGATCTGGCATGGAGAGCCAGAATGGTTGTAATTTAGGTTACTTCTGCTGCCATTCAAGACTAAGCTGGGAAACAAGGCTTTTAATGGAGGGATGGAGGGATCTTTGTCCCTTATTAAGCCACATTCTGGCTGGACATTTTTAGAGAGAATGCAGTTAATTTTAAATTTGTAACAAAGTCTGGCTTAAAGTACAGGCAAACACACACACACACACACACTCACACTCACCTTCCCACAAGAATGAGTAATTGTCTGTTTGTAAGCTTAGTGATTGTCTTAATATCGTTTCACTTTTACTTCCAGCTTTTTCCAAAGAATTTGTTTCCTGACCTATTAAGAGAAACTACAGGGGAAAAGAAAAAGACTTCCTTTTGACTCTCAGTTGAATAGATTTCAACCAATCCTTATCTCTAACACCCTCTGTGGTGTCATGTGGACACCAGGGTAATAGGTTAGGGAAGATATTATAAGAAAAGATTTAGGGTTGAACTAAATGACATAATCTCATACTGACTCAGGCTGAGAAACAAATCCTGTTTACCATTTTAAAGATTTCTTTATTTTTTTTAATTTTTTTTAACGTTTATTAATTTTTGAGACAGAGAGAGACAGAGCATGAATGGGGGAGGGTCAGAGAGAGGGAGACACAGAATCTGAAACAGGCTCCAGGCTCTGAGCGGTCAGCACAGAGCCTGATGCAGGGCTCGGACTCACAGACCATGAGATCATGACCTGAGCCGAAGTCGGACACTTAACTGACTGAGCCACCCAGGCGCCTCTTAAAGATTTATTTTTAATATGTAAGTTTAAAGAAGAAAAGTTTTATTTTTACTTTAAAGCAATTTATAATACAGTTGACAAGAAAAAACTAAAAGACAAAGATGATTGAACTTTACCATTAAAAGTTTGTGTGTCCAATCTTTTCCTGCAGAAAAGTCTCTGGGAGTAATTTTGAGAGGAAAAACAGCATTTTCTAAAATCTGAAAAAATATCAGTTTTAAACATGAAATTTCATAAATCATAAAGGTCTAGAATCACACTGCTGTTTCCCCATTTCTTTTAAATCTTTGGCATCCTTGTTCAAAAACCTAGTGCCTACAGCCTGGCCAGGGAGGGAGATGGGGATGATCACCTGTAAAAGACTGCCCACATCTCATTTTTCCATTTCCTCTATCCCTAACTAAAAACCAAGGCAAGTGAAAGTGAAAACGCCTATTTTTATATCATTTATATTAGACCTTCCATTCAAAAATCCAAGTTTCAAGTGTCTAGGCAACTTACAGCCCTTCTCATATTAATTCCACTTTTTTTTCATTACACTTTTCTGGTAGCATAAATAGTTTAAAAGGAAGGAAGATCTGAGAATGTAGAGCCCAATCTCACAGAGTAGGAATGCACGTGACTTACCCAAGGTCATGAGGCTGAATAGGAACACTTAAATAAAACCCAAAAATTCTCTTCTGTGCAAGTATCTACAATATACATTCTCCCCTTACACACACACACACACACACACAGTCCTTTGCAAAGTCTTCAAGTGGCTCTACATTAAGAATTGAAAGAAGCAAAAACTAAAAACTTAGTTATACTTATAGTTACTGGCTCAACCATTTGCCCTTTATGAACCGTAGTTCTTTATTATTTATTTAAATGTAACATTTCAATTGCATGAGTTCAGACACTTTGTATTCTGAGCAATCCTAAATGTACAAATATTTTTAAATTATATGTTAAGTAAAAAAATCTTGTCTTTGATGTATTAACATTGAATTTTTCTATTCCTTCCCATGCCCATTCATAATATTTCTACTGATTCTAAGTGGAGTAAGAACTTGGTTGTAAAATCCAAAAATGCCAAGAACCTCTGGCTTGTATGATCTAAGATAAATGGAAGTTTGTGCAACTAACATGATTTTGGCAAAAACCTAATTTTTTAACTAAAAGAGCCATATAATTATAAAGAAGCTGTTTATATTAGAAGTAAAAACCTACAATAATAATAACAAGTATTTACTAAGTGATTATTATGTGCCAGACACTGTGCCTTAGTATTTACATATATTGTCTCATTTAATATTTCCAACAATCCCATGGGGAAGCTACTATTCCTATGCTCATTTTATAGACAAGGGAAATGGAAAAATTATGGAATTTGCCAAGATAACAAGCTAGTAAGTAGCAGAGTTGAGATTGGAACCAGGAAGTCTTAACTACTCCTTCAACCAGATAGTATAGAACAGTTATTAGCAAATTAGAAAAGTATGCTTTTGTGGGAGTTCAGTTTTCAGTTAAATGGTCTGCATACTTAATGTATGGCTGATACTGTGGTTAACGCCATATCCCCTTTGGAAATGTTACTTGTCAAGCATAGGAGAGTACAGTAGTTGTGCTCGCTCTTCTGTTCCCAAGACTCATTTTTAAAAATTCCGCTAATACGTTAAGATAGCAATAATGGAAAACATTAATTACATAATCAAACCATTAGGTTAAGAGTCTACACAAACATGACCTACCAACTTTCCAAGCTGATGGTAGAAATTAACGGGCTGATGGACTTTAACCATTGCATACAAACAACCCAACGTGCCCCTGTAAATCATTATTGAACTCATTACTCATTACAGATTGTACTTCTCATTATCATGCCACATGTAAAATCTCAACAAGATTTGCCTGACATCCAAACCAACTCTTATAACTCAAGTAGCACGTTTCTCTGGTATGTCAGCCTGCTGCAGGTGTTTCTCTATCACAATGAATAATTATATCAAACAAAGACAAGAAATATTCTAAAGCTGACAAAACCACACATCTGAAATCTGTATTTTCTACCTCTTGGGAAATTAAAATCTACAAGTATAGGGGCTTCAGTGCCCATGTCTTGCGGCCATTCCAGGTTTATAAAGAAAGATATTTTCTTTGCAAGCCCAAAGATTGCAATAATACAGGAAATTAAACTATATTTATAGACCGGACACCAGAATGCCAGCATGCTCTCTTAGCTCTCTGAATCTCCCAACAAAAACAAAAACACTAGCAATCAAACGGGTGAGCAATAAATGACAAGTGTTTTGACAGCTCTAGAATACTTTGAGGTATTTTTAGCATATTTCTGAGTCGTATTAGCTTAACCTGTAATAGAATATAAATGAGCCCATATGGCACAGATGTAATTATGTTCCATGCGAGAAATCCCTGTGGTAGGTTGGGGAGGGGAGCCGGGGGAGAAGAATACACCAGCCCCACCCCCCTCCCCATCCTCTCCCCCTCACCACATGTGCCTTCTGGAGGGCATGATTTACACATCATTTGCATTGAGAAGAATATGAAGAAACACAATGCTAACAACACAGTACTGAAAAGGGTAAAAGAAAGATTGGGGATCCCTAGGGGTGCTGCTCTCTGTGACTGACATCCAGTTAGGAGCAGAGGAAGCTTCCCCTCGGGATCACATTTGATGAAGCGATCTTTGATTATGTGGGCACAGCAATCATAAGGCGTAATTATTATTACTGCAAGAGAATGGGCAACAAATCTCTGGGGAAAGCCTCTGTCACAGACACTTTGCTGGCACACACTGGAAGCAAATGTTCTCCCAAGGATCATTTTCATTCCAACCTGATATTTAGCTGAAGCTTCTTTGACTACCAGTCATGAAACATTAAATATAGATTAGAGCCAGAGAGATGTTGAAAGTTGAAATTCACCGGAGGTGCACGCTTGTGTCCTTGAGAAACAACGCTGAATGCTGTCCAGATGTTGCATCAGCAAGGCAGAAAGGTCCCAAGCTGCAAGGAAGCCACAACAGAAGAGAGAGGGGGATGTTTAGTATTCTACCGGCCTTCTGTTTGGTTTATTTGTACTACATTAATTTAGCAGAGAATCCTAACAGGCTTTTAGTGGTGGATGTTGCAAAGTGTTCACTATCCTGAAAGAATGGAGAAATGCTTTTGTGCCAAGGAAGGGAGTAATTCAAAGCACGTAATTGATTTTCCACCATTTCAAACTGTGATAAGACTAAGGCCTAGCAACAGAAACATATGTTAGCAGTTTTGTCCATGTTTCTCAATGAATCCACAAAAAAGAGCCCCCCTCATAACTTGTAGATGGTTAACTTGCTTTGAACATCTCACTATACATTAACAGACACTTGTGGTGGAATTTGGAATAAATTGGTCTGCTTTAGAAGAGTTTGCAGAAGGGCAGCTGTACTGTAAAGCAAAATTTATCCCCCAGGTGTGTGTTGGGAACACCTCTTCTGTTTCCTTGTTGAATTGTGGGTGCTGTGTGCTGCTTATCTGGGAGGCTCTCCTGATCCCCACCTGCCCGCCCCCCCACTTTTGCAGAACACGAATCAGAGGGAGGCTCTCCTGGTATAAGTTAGAAGCATATAACTCGCGCTGTTCAGGGAAGACGCTTGCTCCCTAGCTGTCCCAGTGAACCAGAGATATTAAATGAGTCACCCTAGAGGAGGGAAATAGAGTTAGAGGAGATAGATAAGGAGATGGGGGTGGGGGGCAGGCAGGATTGGAAGTGAGATCCAGAAATTCCTTGCTGATGAGGGCTGCCAAGTGCTGGCTTGGATGAACAAAGGATTTTTCATTCCCACAGACCTTTAGAAACAGAAGGTACTGGTTTGTTCCTCTTGTCTTTCTAGAAGCGAAGAATTGAATTGAATTGAATGACATGCTAACCCCCTACACCTCACTTCCAGCTCTAAGATTTTAACTTTCTATCAAACTAGCTCACAGGATTTCTGGATCTGTCCCCTACCAAAAAAAAAGGGGAAAACTAAAAGCTTTGTCTGAAGTTGCAAATCACTGGGGGGTCTCATCATTGCTTCAGGGCCTAAGGTGATCATTAACAGTCTGCAAGGCAAGTGCCCGAGGCACAAGGAAGCAGGGAGGCACAGAGTGACTCTTACCTTATATGCATCCTTCCTGTGAGTCACATGGAGGCCACTTTTGCAGTGTTGATTCTTGTGTTTACACTGCTGGTGGAAATAATAGATTTGTGTTGAATAAACCTGAAGTCACATTAAACAAATACAATTCACCAAAAAGGGGGGAGGGGGAAGCTAGTCTCTACCAATTTTTATCAACCTTTGTTTCACTTCTATAAGAACCCTGGTAACTGGGCACAACAGTAACCTCAAGAAATATTGCCATAGTCTATCAATGGAATACCCTTCCTATAATAGTTCTAGGGTGGGGGCGGGGTTGAAGAATGGAATGGGGAATGTCTCACCAGATAGAAGCCCTTTGAGTTGGATCTTAAAGGATGAAAAGGATTTTTCTGGGTGAATGAGGTTGGGGGAGTGTGGTGCTATGGACAACATTCCTACAGTTGGAATGGCACATGCAAACAGAGGCTCAGAATTGTAAGTTGTCAGGAAACTGCAAATACTCTGGTATGGTTCGAAGGTAGTATATAAGAGAGATGTTAAAAGGAGAAACTGAAGGGGTAGATGGTGACCATCCTCAGGAGTTTCCTGCCACTGAAGGCTTTTGAGTAGAGGTGGAACAAGGATTCTGCAGGAGCGGTCAACTCAGTTAGATGGGATTATAGCGATCCCCATGGGAGAGGATGAGCTACTGAACTAGTCCATTAACAGTGTGAATGGAGAATATAGAATGGATAGGAGAGAAGTTAAGGTGGCGGAATCTACTGTATTCAGAATGTGAGGAATGAGGGAAAAGGGGAGTCTAGGATGATTTGGAGGTACAATAAGCAAATAATTGAAATGTCATCTCCACATCGATTATTGGGTTACTCAAGTTGCAACTTCTATGTTCTTGTGTTTGATTCTCATTTGATTTGGGGAGGCTTGACTTGGAATTCCCAGGTAGCCTCTGAGTAGTCAGCAGAGGTAAGGCACACAAAGGAGGGTGTGGGAAGCAGGCATTCATGCCAGGAGACTCAAGATTGTGGACAGTGGGGGAAGGTAAGTATAACCACTGATACAGGCATTTAGGAAGGAACTATAACAAAATGTATTAAAAGTCTTTAAAATTATTATACTTTTGACCAACAAATTACAATTGTGGGAATCTATCCTAAGGAAATGACCCGACTACTCAAATTCTGTGCAAATGTTCACTGCAGCATTATTACAATGGGAAAAACTTCTTAATGATCAATAATTGAAGCATAGTTACATAATTGCTCCAGTAGTAGTTGACACAGTTACATAAGAGAACAAAATGAATAAAAATTTGAAAAGAGGAGGTAAAATACTCATAATTCACATAAGAGATGGATATCTATATGGAAAACCTCAAGAGAATCAACTAAAAAACTACTATAAGTAATTAGAATGTTTGGGGCGCCTGGGTGGCTCGGTCGGTTAAGCGTCCGACTTCGGCTCAGGTCATGATCTCGTGGTCCGTGAGTTCCAGCCCCGCGTAGGGCTCTGTGCCACAGCTCAGAGCCTGGAGCCTGTTTCAGATTCTGTGTCTCCCTCTTTCTCTGCTCCTCCCCTGTTCATGCTCTGTCTCTCTCTGTCTCAAAAATAAATAAATGTTAAAAAAATTTAAAAAAAAAGAATGTTCAGTAAAATGACAGATTACAAAATTTGTAAAAAAATGTTCACATGATTACATATGATACACAGAAAATACAACACAATGAAAAAAAACGTCATTTGCTAAAGGGACATAAAATGATTAAATAACTAAAGAGAAATATCCTAACTGAAAAAAAAATTAAATAGCCTATTCGGTGAAAAAATGATTCAACAGGATAAGGAAGTCAGTTCTTCTTAAACCAAACTGTAAATTTCATAAGCTTCTGAGTAAAGATACTAGCAGAGTGGTGATGGTAATTTTGGGGTGTTTTGTTTTTCTTTTCCAAGGGGCGAAATTATTTTAAAGTTCACAAGAGGGGGGAAGTCATTCAATAACGGCCTGGAGATTTTTATAAAATCGAAAGTAATGGAGACTAATCTTATGCTGCCATAATATTTCAATAAATAAAACCCTTAGGCACTGGTAATTAAATATATGGTCAGATCAATGGGAGAAAATTGTAAGTTTGGAGTAGAACTGAATATACACTGGAATTTAGCCTATGATAACAGTCCAGCATTATTCTGGTGTTAAATTCCAATGAGATGGTGGCCCCTTCAGAAGCAGCCTTATAGTATTTCAAAACTCAGTGGATTTTGAGTGAGTACTTGCTTACTTATTGGGGAACATTATAATTTGGTTCTGTTCTTTACGATGAGTGTATTTGTGTCAATACAAGGGTTTTTAACCAATTATTGTATATAATTAAATCACTATTTGTATTTGTATGTCACCAGATACCTGGTGAGCAGCATACGTGTGACATTTTGCTTAATGCAGACATTCTTGGGCACCCAAAGAAACAAAGCCATTACATTATCATCTTTAGCAAAAGGTTTGATAGGTGAGGCATTTAAAACTTCTGGCTAAAATAAGGTTTGGGGATTATTAACGGATTTAATTTCTGCAAGCCAGCCCCATGACACATTACCATGGCTAGCTAAGCATTAACTGGATTTTCCATCCGTGTCCCATATTGTTGGGCTCAACCTTAACTTGTCAGCTTGGGCAAATCCCTTAACCCCTGTAAGCCTCAGTTTCTTCCTCTGTCAAATGCAGGGGTTAGGCGAATTGATCCCTCTAGGCCCTTCTTACTCAAAGCTTCTGTTATTCTGGCTACAGCAGCCAGCTACCATCCTCTGTTGCACTAAGCATAAGGTGAAACAAAAGAAATATGCTTAGTAAAAAACAGTGCAGACATTTTACAGAAAGTGGTTACCACTTAAGAGCCATGATTTCCAAGTGTTTTTGAGACTGCAATTCAATGTTTAAAAAAAAAAGAACAAGAAAAAAAAGAGCATGCATCTCAATATTTATAAATGCACTTACTTGTAAATTATACACATTTATTCCATAGATGTGTGTGTATGTTTATGTGTATATGTATTAAGGTATATTGTAGTGACATGTTCACTTAAACACATCCAAAAATATGAAACTAAAAATCCTAACATTTTTTTCCATACCCCAGTGGATCATGTATATCCTCTGGAACTGCTACTTTAGAGAACAGAACTGGTTTATTTTTCATTTAGTATATTTAATGGAGAGCTAACTTGTAGGACCCGGAGGTTCTTCTATCTAGTGGCAAAAAGACAAAATACTGAAAATAAGTTTGTTTTTCAGCTTGACAGATGCCACCAACTAATTTGTGGTTGAGAGGCAGCCAAATGATGATTTAAAAAAATTCCTGAATCTGAAGTCAGAAAACCATGGGTTGAATCCCCATCTCCAGGGGCTTCCACCACTATTCTTGCATATTAATTCTTTGTGCCTTGGTTTCTTCACGTATTGAATAGTTATTATTATATGCTCTACATAGCTCATAGCAACATATATATAGTGACTAGATATATTTATGTATTATTGAGACTAGATTTTATATATATATGTATATATATATATATTTATATATCATACAAATGTAAAGTGTAAGAATTATTATTACCAAATACACAAATAGCATAAATTCCAACCCACCTTCACCTTATACAAGTGTCTTCATTCTTACACACATGTAACCTCACCAAAGACTACCATGTACTATACCCTAAATTGATAAATCTTCTATTAGGAAAAAAAACAGAGCATTAGAGTTGCAAACCTTCTGAAAATAATGCTGATTTTCTCATCTTCATAACAAGATTTATTCCCAGGTAAAAAAATCGCTATTTTGGTAACAGGGACCTCCTACATGTTCTGTTCACATCCTGCTCCCTCCACCCCTCAACCTTACCATCCAGCAGCTATCCACTTCTCCCTGGCAGGATGAGTCTACCACTTCCAGGGCACTGTCACATGATCAGATGATCTCTGTGCCCCGTTATCACACTTATCTGCCCTGTGGCCCATTCTCTCTGAATTCTGCCATCTCCTCCCTGGAAGAACAGTATCCCTGGGAACATGATATAAATGTCATTTACTGTTGGTAGGTATGACGTCCTGCCCCAAGAACACTTGCATTTAAGCAGAGAATAGAGAGCTGAACATATCATGTATGAAGTCAAAAAATAATGAACTGATGGTTGGATTGTAAACAAGAGCCTGGCAAGTGGTGGTGGGGGAAGCATTTGACTTCAGCTCCCAACTCATCACCATTGCCTCTATTAATCTCCAGTTCCCTCAGAACTCACCCTGCCTCCCATAATCCCTAATCCTGGAAGTCAAGATCAAGCCTGGGCCCAGGAGACAAGGACTACAGCACGTTTGGCAACTGTTTTTCCTTACAATCAGGTGGTGGGACTCAGAATAAACTGCTGTTACATTTTCTCCAATTCAAGGGAGCCCACTACTGGGCTCCTTCATTGTTCCTTAATCTCCCTGGATGTCAACCTCCCTGCCTTCCAACTGATGGCAGCTAAGATTTATTGACCACTTGCTATGTGCCATGTTCTATTGTAAGTACTATGCATGTTCAAACTCATGCAATCCTCACGACCCTGTGACTCTGAAATTATATATCAGAATGGAATATCCAGCTGAATATCAATCCTGGGCACAGGTACTATTAATATCCCCATTTTAGGGGCACGAGGGTGGCTCAGTTGATTTCTGTTCAGGTCATGATCTCACCATTAGTGAGCTTGAACCTGGGCCCAGTCTCTGCACTGACAGCTCAGAGCCTTTTTGGGATTCTCTCTTTCCCTCTCTCTCTGCCCCTCCCCCACTTGCTTGAGTGTGCATGTGCACACACATACTCTCTCTTTCAAAAGTAAATAAATAAGCATTAAAACATTTCAATTTTAAAAATGAAGAAATATCCTTTTATAAAACAACTATTTTTATACAGCATATAGCTTCTACTATATGCCAGGTGCTATTACAGGCCCTATGTATACTCCTGTGAACACAATACAAAAAAACAACCCTCAGAGATCTTCAATTATTAGGAAGGTTAATAAAGATAATTTTTAGGAAGACTTTTGGCAGAGATCTTAAATCAGACAAGACAGCTACCTCTGCTGCCAGGCCTTGACTTTGCAGTTGATAGCTGCTTATCAACTTTTGTAGAGTAATCAGACTTCCAGTGGACTGGAGGCCTGCTTCCTCTCATATGCAGCATCACCTCCAGCTTTATTTGCACTCTGTGGGCTCTGAGGAACCAAACTGCTGAATCTCTTCTCTCTCACAAAGGAATCAGTTCAAGGAAGTGGGCTTGGACAATGGCGAAGACTGTGTAGTTTTATCTGAATGAGTCATATGGACAGAAGAGAGGTTGATTTCCAACACAGAAACTTTTTAGAAGTTATAAAGTCACTTCAAAAGAACGAAAACAAAACAAAACAAAAGCATGCTTTGCACTGGAAACTCCTAGCTACATGTTAGAATTCACTAAAGACAAAACCTCAACTTGGTTTAAAAACAGAAGCAACTTCTCTTTGTGAATATAGAACAAAGTAAACTAGGATCTTGATCTTGAGGGTACTCTATAAAGAAATTTTCTACCATTAGCGTCTTGATAGGACTTAGGTGGCCAGTCATGATGAAAAGCATTGTGTTTCTAAACTTGACTCCCAGGCTTTTAACATAAAAATGTCCCTTTGGACCTTGAAAGCCAACTATCCCAGAGAGAAGTCACCAAAGAGAGTAAAACTAAATAACTAACGTGGGGCATACCATAACTGCTGGGACAGTGTGACAATGCGGAGCAAGGTAGGGCACTTTGGGGTAGCAGGTGACTGATGAACAATTTGCAGACAACTTCCTAGGCTATAACATAGGACTGGGGGAGGTACTAAGGTCACCATAACAATGGAAATATTATGCTTCCGTCTTTGCTTGTCACTCACCTGAGACATTACTCTCCTTTTTTCATTTAGATATGTAAGTTACATGATTTTATATATTTTTTTGATTTAAAAAATATATGCTTAGGATAAAACTGCAAACATTACAAAACTAACAGAGTTGGAAATGACAGTTCTTCCTGTGTGACTATATTTTCTTTTTTTTTTAAATTTTTTTAATGTTTATTAATTTTTGAGACACATAGAGACAGAGCATGAGTGGAGGGGCAGAGAGAGAGGGAGACACAGAATCTGAAACAGGCTCCAGGCTCTGAGCAGTCAGCACAGAGCCCGACGCGGGGCTTGAACTCACAGACCATGAGATCATGACCTGAGCCGAAGTCGGAAGCTCAACTGACTGAGCTACCCAGGCGCCCCAATATACTTTCTAATTTGTCCAGGACAGTCTTGTTTTACATCTGTTATCTTATTATTAGTAGCACACCCTTCATTCTCAAAGTCATTCCTGTTTGGATGACGAACCGTATGTCACCCTATTCATAACCTTCACCCTAGACCTTACTATGGTTATCTCTTTTAGTTCATTTCTAAAATACACCTTCACCCACTAATTTCAAGAGCTCTGAAGAGTAACACATGTGCTCAAGAACATGGTCCTCAGAGTTATTAAATGATGGCCACCATTTCCCTCTTTCTGAGATGCACTTCTGAAGCTTGCAGCATCCCATGGAGCTTCACCTGCAATCTTTCTAATGTCCCATCAGCACCGGGTCACTTCTTTTTAATGTCAAAACCAGTCAGTTCCCTCTGCACTGATGATGCTGTGACATGTTAGCTCTAGTGAAGCAAATGCACCCAAACTGCCAGAGCTGCCAATGAGCCAACACTTTCAGCAACAGAGTCACAATGAACTTCATTAAAGCAGGGCACATCCTTCATGGTGCGCTTTGTCAATGCAGTAAGGAAGCACACTACATGTCTTTATAGACTCTAATGAAAACAAAACTTTTGGTTTTCATCCTCAGGCTGTTTTCTTGGTAGGCTTTAGGTACAATTCCATGGGGATCCATTCAAGGGCAGTATACTTGTACATCCCACTCCTGATACTCTGGCACTAATCTTCCACCATGCTGGTGGGATTTGACTCTCAGCCTAAGGTGAGTTGTCTCCCAGGAGGTGACTTGGTCCTCATTAAGACAGAATTCTGCCTGTGCTCTAGTTATGCAGGCATGTATGAGTCACAGTGTGATCTCATTTGCCACATGCAATAATTTCTTAATCTATTTATATCCTTGGTCCCTATTCTCTTTACCTTCTGCCTCATTTTTCCCCTCCCTCTTCCACATTTTCTTTTGACAGTTTTCTGATCCCTAGGTATTTTAGTAGTGGAGTATTTGTTCATATTCTTAATTCTTATACTTTATTTTTTATGTTAGTGGAAGAAAGCAGGAGAAAAAAATCTTTGTTCTGTGGAAGGATACCTCTTTCCAACTGTGAATTTCTAGAGAACAGGACCATGTCATAGCACAAGTCCAATGCCTTGTGCACATAAGGCCTTAATAACTGCTATTCTGGCTCAGAAAACAAAGCTCAGGATTTATAATAAATCCTTCATATTATTAACTTTTTGACAGAATGTAAATATAGATGTCAAGATATTAAAAACATTGGGTGGGTTCAGGAATTATAGATGTGGGTTTTCTTTCATGGCATCCAATAGCTAACCTTTCCCCAAAAGGAAAGAAAGCAGACAGGACAGGATTTTTGTCTCTTCAGCATCTGCTAACAGAAAACCTACATTTCATTAGGGCTGCTTATGCGAATGTATGTTAAGAAGCAAACCATATTTGAATAACTTCAGTTTGGGTAGTTTTCCACTTCTTACAGTTTTTTGCCCTAGTGTTCCAGAAGTTTCTCTTGTCAGTTAGCCAGTAGCTGGCTGTTGCATCCTGATGATATGTTCAAACATAAGGATTCAGTGTAAGGTCAACAAAAAGGCTCTCTCAGATCCGGAGGGAGCTCGCACAGCCTGCCCACATTCCTGCACACTACAGCTCCATGTTTCCTAAGACCCTGGCTTAGTTTGCCAAATGGGACAAGTTAAGATAATTTTAAGCAGCCTTAAATTGCACTGCAGCGTTTTGTATGAAGGAACTGAAATCCTGTGCTAATTAGGAATATTTATATCATGGGGATGTCTTGCAGAGTAGAATTTTTAAAAACCAAATTATACTGAGTTCTCACCATAACACTCTCCTTAGACTTCCCACTGTGGGACCTCCTTTGGGGTGTGAGTGGCTTCTAAAAAGATCCTTTTAATGCTTCAGGAATAAAAAATCTTGAATAGTGCCTGAGATGCCCAAATTGATTCAGCATTGCAGCCGAGAGTATTGTAGAGAGCTCAAGACAACAAATAAAAATAAACCTTGGAATGGTTAAATTCCAAACTAACATTGTATTTACTAATAAATTATTAGATACCTTATTTTAATGAAATGGTCCTATCAGAAAAACAATTTGATCTGCTGACTGCCTTAACCTTCCCTGAAACAATGCCTCTTGCTACTATGAGATTATCACAGCCCCTCTTTTTAACAAAACAGATCTAGTGGTAGAACCACATGAAAGAACATAGTATTTATACATATTATGTAATTGATCTAAAGAAGATTTGACCCAAATAAAACTTTAGCCAGGCAACGTGTTAAGCCGTTGAGATACTAAATAAAGCAGTGACTATCAATTGGTAAGGAAAAGAGGTAACTCTACAAACTATTAATTTTTTTAATGTTTACTTATTTTTGAGAGACAGAGACAGGGAGACAGATTGCAAACAGGGAAGGGGCAGAGAGAGAGTGAGACAGAATCCAAAGCAGGCTCCAGGCTCTGAGCTGGCAGCACAGAGCTAGATGCAGGGCTTGAACTCACAAACTGCAAGATCATGACCTGAGCTAAAGTCGGACGCTTAAACCGACTAAGCCACCCAGGCGCCCCTACAAACTATTACATAAAATGCGTAAACTCTAAGATACTGAATGTACAGGATGCTACATAAGTGCATAGGAGGGACACATAACTGCTAATTATGTGTCTTTGGGGGTCCAGGAGACATATCAGGCAGAGAACACATATATTAAATGATGGCAATTTTTCCAAAGCTCTTGAAAGCTTTGGTGGGGGGTAGAGAGAGAGATAAGTGTCATATTTTTAGAACTATGAATTAGAAGAACAACACAAATTTCCCGATAAATAATTAGACGTACTGGATTTTTTTTTTCTTCGGCACTCAATACATAATTACATTAAAAAGGCAAACGCACATGTTTCACATTATCCTTCCATACACAGCTGACATCAAACTGGTTGATAAGAGTGATACGACAGATGACAAAATTTAAACTGAAATTTATCATTTTAGTCTGGCAAGATGAAGTTATTTTCCCTGAAGGAAACGGAATTACATTTATCTGGAATACAAATAAAGGCTTACATTTAGATTAGAAAACGGAAGCTGAGGAAAACCTGGTTTGGAGAGCAGATGGGCATTTTGCACACCAATAGACTAAAATCCGAAAAACATATTTTCATTCTGGGAGTCACTTATGAAGAGGAACAGCAACAACTGACCTATATTCATGGGAGGGTAGTAAGTCAGGAGTGATTGATGTAATCTATTTGACACAACCACCCTTTCTTGAGTACCCGCTTTGTGCCAGGCCTGAGGATATGAAAATGAAGACACTTCCCTCCTGTGAAACCAATCACTGTCCACTGGGGAAGGCTGACACATAAATGAATCACAGTGATAAATTCTATACAATGCTTGCTTAAAAAGTGCTATGGGAACACAGAGAGAGGAAAATTAATTCTGTCTGGGGGCATTAAGGACCCACCAAGAAAAAAAGAACATGAGTTTGGCCTGGAAGACTGGAATTTGAATTTTCTTAGTGGTAACTGAGGGCAGGCGAACAGGGGAATAAATAAAGACTTGGCAGGCAGAAGGAAGTGAGAGGCTAATTTTAGCTCTTCCATCATCTGGAATAGTCAGCAATGAAAAGGACTGCATCAAGATTCAGTATCTTCTTGAGACCAGAGGGATCACACAGAGAATAGAGAGCGACTCTACAACAGTCAGTAAAAGATTCTAAATTGTTTGTAGTCTTAGGAGCATTATGAATTTTACAGTTTGTCACTTTATACTTTGGCTCCTAGGAAGCTCAAAGACAATTTTAACCCACTTCTGGTGAGTATACAAGCCTAATGACACACGTGTTGCATATAACAAGTTACCTGTTTCTACACACTGAAAACAGTAAGTTCCACTGCTAATAGTAATACTTTATATTTTTACACATTTATGTTATACTACACATTTTGATAAGCCATATCCATCCTTTTTATTAATATTATATTAACGCATCCTTAATATTAATATTAGCCTGATATATAAATAGATAGGTAAACTATGAACTAATTCTAGTGTCGCTTTGTTTTTTCAGTTTATTTAGAGGCATGAAAACCATCATGACTTTCCTTTTTCACCACTGAATTGTTTCAAAATAATGAAAAATGAAAATGCAAACCAAAACCACATTGAGATACCATTTCACACTTATTAAAATGGCTACAATAAAAAAAAACAATAACAAGTGTTGGCAAGGAGGTGAAGTAATTCGAAATTACAATGTTGGTGGGATGGTGAAGCCACTTTGTAAAACTGTTTAGTAGCTCCTCAAAAAATTACACATAGAATTACCATGTGACCCAGCACCACTCTAAGTTTTTCTACACAATAGAATTGAAAGCCTATGCCCCCACACAATTGACGAGGATGTGGAGAAAGGGGAACCCTCTTACACTGTTGGTGGAAATGCATACTGGGGCAGCCACTCTGGAGAACAGTATGGAGGTTCCTCAAAAAGTCAAAAATGAAACTACCCGATGACCCAGCAATCACACTACCAGGTATTTATGCAAAGAATACAAAAATACCAATTCAAAGGGATATATGCATCCCAATGTTTACTGCAGCATTATCTATAATGGCAAAATTATGGAAATAGCCCAAATGTCCATCGACTGATGAATGGATAAAGAAGGGGTGGTGTATACACACACATACACACACAC
This sequence comes from Panthera onca, assembly GCF_046562875.1. NCBI lineage: Eukaryota > Metazoa > Chordata > Mammalia > Carnivora > Felidae > Panthera > Panthera onca. The sequence goes on along the minus strand of NC_138340.1, from coordinate 94,795,487 downwards.
ACACACACACACACACACACACACAACGGATTATTACTCAGCCATAAAAAAAGAATGAAATCTTGCCATTTGCAACACTATAGATGGAGCTAGGGAGTATTATGCTAAGTGAAATAAGTCAGTCAGAGAAAGCCAAACAACATACAATTTCACTCATATGTGGGCTTTACGAAACAAAACAAATGACCAAAGGAAACAAATAGAGAGGCAAACCAAGAAATAAGACTCTTAACTATGGAGAACAAACTAATGGTTACCAGAGGGGAGGTGGGTGGGAGATGGGTGAAATAGGTGATGGGGATTAAGGAGTGTGCTTGTTATGATGAACACTGGATGATGTATGGAAATGTTGAATCATTATATTGTACACCTGAAACCAATATTACACCACATGTTAGCTAACTGGAATTTAAATAAAAATTTTATTTTTTTTATTTTTATTTAAAAAAAATTTTTTTAATGTTTATTTATTTTTGAGACACAGAGAGACAGAGCATGAACGGGGGTGGGGCAGAGAGAGAGGGAGAAACAGAATCGGAAGCAGGCTCCAGGCTCTGAGCCATCAGCCCAGAGCCTGCCGCAGGGCTCAAACTCACGGACCGCGAGATCATGACCTGAGCTGAAGTCGGACGCTTAACCGACTGAGCCACCCAGGCACCCGTAAATAAAAATTTTAAAAAAGATTAGGGAAATGGCTGTTTAATGACTTTTTTTCTTATTAACCATGAACTGTCTTTTGAATTAGTATTAAGACTATTAATAGATAATTAGATTTAATAAATATTTTGAAATGTAATATCCATCTTTACTTAGATGATGAAAATATTTTAATAATAAAATTATCAAAAATTATTTTTTGTATTCCCTAGCTAGACGCTAACATGATAGTCACCATACTTGGAGGAAGTATTTCTTCCAAGCATGTTCCCAGGACAAAGAAAAAGGCTGCTTGAAATTTTCCAAGCTCCAGTAAGTTCTGTGGAATAAAATTACTTCATTCTAAAAAGATGTGACTGTCCTCTCCCCTGTACTGTAATTATTCTTTCCTATGAAGCAAGTTCTTAACATGTTTAAGACAACATGAGTTTAGATATCTCAGGCTTGGGTTTGTTTTTATAATCTTGTAAAATCAGTTGGGATATAGTTTAGCCCCATTTTACTCACGTTTCCCAGTTACCTGGATTAATTGATGTGAACAACAACAATGGTGCTTTGAAGCACTCAGGTACAACAGTGGAAATGATCACATTTCTTAGTGGATGAATGAATTTCTCTTTCATAAAGCTTTGTTTATGCAAATAAATAGAGTATTACCTTGATTAGTGAATTCCCTGGGAAGTAAAGGCCTTCTAAGAAGTCACTTGTATTAAAAACCTAAACAAACAAAATCGGAAAGGATGGGAAGGTGAGCTGCCTGAGAAGCCTCCAAGCTCAGCTTCTGCCAATGGCTGCTCCACTGAAAGCGAAGAGGTCCCGCCTGGGGGAAACTGGTACCTTTTGAAGTCCCACCTCTGCCTGACCATCAAGCCTCCACCTGCTGTACTGTCTCCCTCTCTATGTTGTTACCACAAGCTGTCTCTAAGAAAGAGACAATATACATCCTTCTTCCCTACCTAGTGTTTGGTGAACTAATTCGATTCTGAAAGTCTTCTTTTTTTGTAAAGTTTATTTATTTATTTATTTTGAGAGAGAGAGAGAGACAGAGAGAGAGAGAGAGAGCACAAATAAGCAGGGGAGGGGCAGAGTGGGGAAGAGAGAGAGAATTCCAAACAGGATCCATACTGCCAGTGCAGAGCCCTATGCCGGACTTGAACCCATCAACTGTGAGATCATGACCTGCACCAAAATCAAGAGACAGATGCTCAACTGGCTCACGCAGTGAAGCACCCCTAGATTCTGAAAGTCTTCTAACTAAAGGGACAATTCTAAGTTAAGCTTTAACCTCTAGTTATGAAATCAAGGCCCTATCTTTTTATTTAAAAAAAAAAGTAAAATTAAAAGAATTTGAGACCTGGGCAAACCACTCCGTGGCTTTGAAGAGGGGCCTGTCAGGCATACCAGCCTGGCCCCTGGCTATTCCTGATTTAGATCTTTGGGGAAAAGACAATTCAGGCAGGACAGGTCTGCTCCCTGCTGACAGTCCAAAAAAGTTACTTCTCATAGATTGAGGTCCTGAATCCAGTGAAGTTTCCACAACTTTATAAGAGGAGGTGTGCAAGTGAAAGGAATGGGTAGGGGCTTGCCTTGAAGTTGTGTTTGCTAAACACTTCATAAAACTTGAGAAACATGGGGAGAGGCTGATGGAGCAGAGGGTCCTACTACCACCGTCACTCCTGTATATCTTGTCACCAATTTCACTCAAGATCACCCTGCCCCTACTTGGGTCTGCTAGTGTGTTTCTTCTCTAAGTCATCTTTCTTCTTCGACTTAGTGCTATCAGTTCCTTACTCATTTCTTTAGCTTTACTTAGCCCAGTGTTTCAAAAAGCACAAGAACCTCTAGTATGCAAACCACCAGAATGGAGGTTCCTGAATCCCTCCCTGGCCAACAAAGTCAGTCTCTAAAACAGAGGTCAGAAATCTTCATATTTAATAAGCTCTTTGAATGATTCTTAAGTATACTCAATTTTAAGAATTCTTAGTATCCATTGCCACCTGTGATAAATAGTGTATATTTTGAAGATCATCCGATTTTAACACTGAATTAGGTTTCACTATAACTTGCCTTAGCTGAGATCTTTAAGCATACCCTACACCTCTTATGCTAATTCAACATGGCTCTAATGAAACAAATGTTTAAACACATAGCTATTTATACAGCCATTACTGCATTCAGGTGACCCTTTTCTGTTACTGAATTATCCCTACTTGGGGAAAAAAGGTTATAGAGCACATGAATGGTGTAAAACTTTTAAAGAAAATAAATGGTAGTGGTATTAGACAATCACTTTGTAGATGTTAACTCATTACTGATTTCTAGAAATTCTGCCATATCTTTATATAATCCCTGAAAATTTTGGTGCTTGCAAATAATGCATATTTGGAGATTCCTATGAATATTTGAAATCCTTCTTCTTATATAGCTGCCGAAAAAGGCATATTTTTTCAGACAGATTTATATGTATATGGGAGGAAAATGTGTACTTTTAGCCATAACAGTCTAGATAGAAAAAAAATCTTGCAGTTGGTTTCAAGTGTAGACTCAAAATTACATTTTAGAGAACATTTTTAAAAATGCATTTGTAATGCCAGAAAAATTTCTTCTCCAAGAGTGTCAACATTTTAAACTAGGGCAGGTGTATTCATTACCTTAATTTGTATAAAATGCAACCCAGGCAACTGAGATTTTTCTTTTTCTAAAAAACATTTAAATTAAAAATCATGAGAAAAAAATTCCCTATAAACATAATGGTAACTTCATAAAGAATTAAAATCTATAATCGCAGCTAGAAATACAGATCAGATTAATCAGAGATGAGATGAACTATGTCCACTGTCCCTCACATGTAGCCCTTCATCAAAAGGCAAAAGTGCAATCATTTGAAAGGTGTGTTTCTCGGGAAAACCATAAAGTTATATCACCTGTAATAAAAGTGGTGGGCTTATATGTGTTCACTTGGGAGAAGATGGTTGACATCAGTCATTCTCCATCTCTTTCTGACCTATTTCTGGGACAGACACAAAACATGAATCTAGAGGGATATGTATTCAAACGACACATAGGGCAACATAAAGGGTAGCAAAGGGGAGGATGTGTAGCAAGGAAGAGGAAGAAAGATGACATCTGGAATATAAAGAAATCTATAGAGTTAGAGGATTAGGACTGCAGACTGCTTAACAGAAAATGAGGTAAAGGGAGAGGGGAAATCAATGAGGAATTGGCCATTGACAGAAGCATACTTTGAGAGAATGAAATGGAGAACAGAAGAAATTCAGGAAGCCGGTTTTTAAAAAACAGAATTGTAAAGAACGAGAATGTGGCGGGAATACTTCTAAAAGAAAGATCCTCTAGCTGTTTCCAACGGCTAAACATAGATGTAGCAGATAGAATAATGGTCCTCAAAGATGTCCATGCTCTAATCCTCAAAACCTTATCCTGTGTCAACCTAATCATATGAGTCCTTAAAAGCAGAGGACCATTCCCAATTAGAGAGAATCAGATAGTAAGAGAAAAGACTTGACCCAATATCGCTGGCTTTGAAGATGGAGAAAGCATGCCATGAGCCATGGGGGTGGCCTCTAGAAGCTGGAAAAGGCAAGGAAATGGATTTTCCCTTAGAACCTTCAGAAAGAAACATAGCTATGCAACACTTTGATTTTAGCCCAATGAGACCAATGTCAGACCTCTGACCTATAGAATTGTAAGATAATAAATTTGTGTTTTTTAAATTTTTTTAATGCTTATTTATTTTTGAGAGAGAGAGAGAGAGAGAGAGAGACAGAGCGTGAGCAGGGGAGGGGCAGAGAGAGAGGGAGACACAGAATCGGAAGCAGGCTCCAGGCTCTGAGCTGTCAGCACAGAGCCCGATGCAGGGCTTGGTCTCACAAACCATGAGATCATGACCTGAGCTGAAGCCAGCTGCTCAACCCACTGAGCCACCCAGGTACCCCAATAAATTTGTGTTTTTAAAGTTTCTGGTAATTTGTTACAGTGGCGATAGAACATCAATACACTAGACCACAGGAGTGACCAACGTACCAAAATGGCTAGCTGCTGTTTCTAAATGAGGAACTGATGTCATAACCGATCAACCACTTTGATACAAGCCCTAAACCCTGCTCAAATTCATGCATCAAAATACATTTAGTACGCTTCAGTGGTATCAGAGACAATTTTCATAACTGCTATTGAATAAGTTCCCTTTGGCAATATAGTCAACAAGGACAAACATAGGACTCCTGCAATTCTTCAGTTAGTTATCAATCCAGTAAAGGAGCATATTTCTAAAAGTAAATTATGAGTCTCTTCCTGGTCATAATTTACAGTGTCCTCAATGGGCTGTTGCCATGTTACCCAAGTGTACAACTTACCAATTAGATCAGAACTGTCAGCAACCATAAAGAAATTGAATTTGAAATAGTATATCACAAAGCAGGCATGAATGCATAGAAATGCACTTATGCTTTAAGAGCAATATCATTAGTTGATTAATATACAGAACATTGTTTGTGTCATTTGTCGTTAAGGCTGCCCATTAGCTTAATCTTTTATCTGAATAAGTCTTGTAAAACATGCTTATCCTAAAAAGAGGATACAGAAAAAATAAGGCATTAGTTTGCATTATGCTGTTTCAATTTCCACCAGTGACAATGGTGGGTTGTAGAAGGATGAAAAGAAGGGAGGGGAAATCACAGGAGACGAGAGAGTAGAGGTGAAGGGGTGATGGAGAAGAATAGGGAAAAAAGAAGAGATATTTTGCTATAACAGAATACCACAGACTTGGTGACTTAAACAGTCAATAAAATATCTGCTTTTATTATTTTCTTCTAGACAGGAACATACAGTATCATAATTTCAGTGGGAAGAAATCTGTAAATAACATTAAACAAGATATTTTATTGACTGTTATGGGCTGAGTGTTTGCTTCCCTCAAAATTCATACGTTGAAACCTAACCCCCCCCCCCCATGTGGTAGGATTTGGAGGTGGGATGTTGAGGAGATAATGAGGTTTAAACTCTGTCACGAGTATGGGACCCTCATGATTAGTGCCCTTAGAAGAGAGATCTCTCTCCACCCCCATGGGGGCCATGGGAGCACATAGCAAGGGTGTTGGCTGTCTGTAAACCAGGAAGCAGGATCAGAAACCAAATCTGCTGGTACCTTGATATTGAACATCCCAGGCCCCAGAACTAGGAGAAATGTCTGCTGTTTAAGTCACCAAGTCTGTGGTGTTTTGTTACAGCAGCCCAAGCAGATGAATACATTGACTACTGCTATGCAATATCATCAAGCTATTTGTCAATTAAAACAAAATTTGTAGGTCAAAAGTAAAGCACATGCTGTAGACACAAGGAAATACATATTTTTTTCTCAATTCTATTTTGTAATTCTAATATATTTTATAATTTAAAAATATCTATTTCACAATTTTCAGTATATCCCACTAGACCAGGGTTTCTCAACTTTGGCACTTTGGATCAGATCATTCTTTGTTGTCAGGAGTTGTCGTGTGCTCTGCAAAATGTTTAGTAGCCTTTCTGGCCTCTACTCACTAAATACCCATAGGAAGTCCACATGTCAGTCACGACAATAAAAAACATGTTCAGGTATTGTCAAATGTCTCTTGGGGGTAAAACTGACCTCTGTTGAGAACCACAGTTCTAGAAATGAATGTGTAGGTACCTCCTGAAATAATTACATAATCTTCACATCTTTTTTATTCCTCTACATTGAATTTAATTAAAAGATAGCAAGAGGGGCACCTGGGTGGCTCAGTCGGTTAAGCATCTGACTTCAGCTCAGGTCATGATCTCACAGCTTGTGAGTTTGAGCCCCGCATCAGGCTCTGTGCTGACAGCTGAGAGCCTGGAGCCTGATTTGAATTCTGTTTCCCTCTCTCTCTGCCCCTCCCCCACTCATGCTCTATCTCTCTCTGTCTCACAAAAGTGAATAAATGTTAAAAAAAAAAAAAGATAGCAAGAATAGTACTTTGTTTCAACAACAAAGGCAGTGAAGTTTTATGTTCACTGTAGAAAGGATGATAGGAATATGAGAAGGATAAACTCAATATAAAAAGTGTCGACCAACTCTGAGGAGTTTTCATGGGAACAGAAAGACTATGGATTGCATGTTCCACACACTGCATTCTACAAATCCCAATAACCATGTGGAATCTTAAGTTTATCTTCTTTTCCCCTCCTGTAGATACTTTTTGTTTTGGGAAAAGTATGGGTGCTAAACCTACTTACCTCTGAGAGAAAGTACGACAATTAAATTAAATGTTGAGTTTTAGCCATTTGTGGTAATCCCTCTTGAGTTTGTAATCTCATTACAGTGGACCGTATTATTATACAGGAAAACAAAATAAATATATGCAAAAACCTAACAGTTCCTTACAATCTTAATAAACTTTAACATCAATTAAAAAAAAAAAACTTTATTCATTTCAGGGGAATACTTTTGAGATTTTTTTAAAGTAAAAACATTCACTTAACCTGATTTCGTGACTAGCAAGAATGGGTCTCAGTGGTCAGTGAGATTCCTGTATCTATGCCCCATTTCTTCAGGAGGCAGAAGGCAGAATGGCCAAGATATCAATGTGGTGTGCACCATTGTATCTTCATGTTCCATTCAGCTTCAGTTACAAAGGGCTGTGTTCATTGCCTTTTCATCTGGTAACAAAAAAGCCTAAAGCTGCAGTGGAATACTTTTAATGCTGGACCAGTGACCACCACAGAAGCTTTTACTCTATCTTGGAAGCATAATTTACTCCATAAGCCAGGGTGACTCACCATCCCAGCTTCCGTAGGACTTTCCTGGTTTTACCATCGAAAGTCCAACATCCCAAGAAACCCCTCAGCCCTGGGCAAACCTAAACAATGCATTATCCTACCTGAGTTTTGAGTCTTTGACAGAGGATTTATTGAAGGTAACTTGAAAAAAAAAATCCAAGAGTTGGAAAGATAAGGTCAAGAATAGTCTCTAAATCTACTTTTAAGGAAAAAAACCCCAACTCTTCTAACAATCAAGTAGCATTGGCATTTGGAATATGCATTTAACTAGCCTGTATGACTTCCAGGTATTTGCTGCTGTGTTTGTGAAGATGAGCATTTCCAAGGGCAAGAGAACAATCTGTCTCAGAGTGTTTCATTTAAGCAAGGACACGCTGCCACTTGAAAGGAAATAAAGGCCACACTTTGTCTATGGGGGGATCCTGCAGTTATTCCCCTGCAAATTTAATTCAAACAGGTATTGAGATCTGAAACATGGAGATATCCACAAATTAGAGGATACTTGGTTTTTAAAAAGGAAAGAAAAGAAATCCAGGCCACAGAGAACTATCTCAAAGCTGCAATAGCGGTTTCTTTTCATGTTCATCACTGTATTCCTATGAACATGTTTTGAAAGTCTACACTGTGAATAAAATTATTTGAGGTCTTCATATGAAATATGCATATTATAAATTTTAAAACTTAAAATTGTCTTCAAGTCAATTTTATTTAAAAAATAGCATGTGTGTAAAACGTGCAAAATTAGTGCTATTCCAATACTTGACTTTAAAAATTATTAGTTATACAAATATGCCACCCAACTAGTTTATTGGTGATTCCCTTACAAAATGCAGTATTATTTGAATTTTATCACTCAAAAATATACCTCTTTAGAATATCACCATCTTAAAAAGATTTATTTAGAGAAATCTCTATTGAAAAATATCTTATTTCTTCAAGCAATTTAAGATTGTTTGACTTAGAAGACTGATGACCCTCAGAATATTTATCATATGTTCACTGCAGGATTTGCTTATGGATTGTACTTGAGCCAATCCATTACATGAGAAAGATTTCTATGAGAAATCCTTTAATGTGACCTGTTACTTGGGTCCCAAATCAACTTATAAACAAAATCTCCAACAGGAGAATCTTAAACAAGAACTTGATTCTGTAATGGAGTAGAGACAGTTGTCATCACAAATCATGATACTACTTAAGGAAATTGGCCTAGAGTGTGTCTTTTAATCACTAGGTTCCAAGTAAGCTGTTTTATTACTATAATTATTATGGTTTAATAAATCCATTGTCAAAAGCTATGACCAAAGTGAATAGAAATATTGAAGCACAAAAAGTTTATGAAAATTTGAGTCATGATTGAAGCTCAACTACTGTTTTTCAAATTCTAGGGACCACTGGCATCTGCCAACAGTTCAAACTACAGATATAAATCTTAGGAGTCACCAAAAAAAACACTCTTTTTTTGCCACATCCCTTGTAAGACCTCATTTCAAATGTAAAGGCCATAAAATAAAAGCCTTGGATTTAAGGTAGTGTTGCAATTTCTTTTTAGTAATGTAACCGGAGAATTCTTACATGTAGTCCACATCTTATTTTGGCTCCTAAAGATTAATCCTGCAAGACTTTGAAGTTACTATGTTCCATGAAGTATTCAATAACAACATAGCTAGTGTCCACCTCAAGACATATGTGATGACCACATTCTGATTCTTATCTCTCAAGCCCCAGTTACACAGAATGTTATAATCAGAAATGTATCAGAGATACCTAGTGCAATATCACTGGTTTCAATTAATTGCATGTGTGTTACATAAAATGTGGCTTATAGCCAATCAACAGATTAGTAAGTAATAAAGGCAAGAGTAGCCAGAGTTGAACACAAACACACACACACTAAAAATATGGCATCTTTTAAAAAAAACAAATTTTTTTTTTTTTTAAAGACCAAAACATGGTATCATTGAAAGTGATCTGAAGCCACCCAAGTCCTCTAAGTTTGTGGTTTAGGCAATTTTTTAAATTGGCCACCAGGTCTTCATTGTGGTCTCCTTTCCTAGTTACATGCTGGACTTTAGGAATGATGGAACTATAGCAGAAGCCTTCATTGCTCAGGGAGACAAAAGGACCAGGACTGTAAACCCAGGCTGACAAGTGACAACCCCAGACTAACTGAAAAATCTGATCCAGCTGTTTTGCATATGTTTGACACTGGCTGGCTCTGAGATTAAAAATATGACTTTCTGCTCCCACAAAGTTTAAGTGAAAAATGGCTCTTTAAAAAAAGAGCATCAGAAGGCTTTCATAATCTGTACACATTTACTATAAAAGCTAAATCAAGCACACCGTGGGGGTAAAATTGACTTCAACTGATAACTGGTTAAAAAAAAAAATAGGCAAACCAAACCATCTGAAAATAGGGTTTGTCATGGAAACAGCATGCTAATGGGACCATATTCCCGGTACCTATACGGTTTTCCAGGAAAGTCTTGTTTTGCCATGAGTACCTAAAGAAACAAAAGAATACACTGGCTTTCTATATGCTACACAATTTTAAATAAGTTGCTTCCTAAAAACAAAGCCTGGTGGTGACTTGAAAATCTTGTCTTTTAAGGCATTTAATTCCAGCATATATAAAACCTTTCTGCATCAAATTTATAGTTGCATCATTTTAAGGACATCCACAATAAGAATGCTTTGTATTTATTTCATGGATTGAGACTAATAATCTTAAATTTTTTCCCCCAGAAATCATCTGATTGAAATACCTAGAGAGGAGATATGTTTTAATTTTCCCTAAGAATTCCTTTTTTAAAATGTCTATACAACAAAACCTGCTCAGATATCTACTAGAGATTAACGAAACAAAGAAAAAAAGAACATAAAATTGCATCTTGCTATGTGAAATTGAATGCTGTATTTTCAATTAGATTTAATATTTTCATTTGCCTTAAATAATGATAATGACTTAAAAGACAATGAATTGCATTATAACCATGAAAGTAACTCTATTGCATCAATGGTCTTCATTTTAGTTCCTTGTTATTTTATCACAAAATATTTTCATGGGAAAATTTAATATAAATATTTTTAGTCTATAAAAGAATAAGAGACTTGTTTTCCAAAGGTATTGGAGGTTTTTCATCTGATGTTTTCCATTTCTCATAACCTTATTTCCATATTGTAATATATATAAGTAAACTTTGCACCTCTATTTTATAAAAATTAGTGTGTGTATATTATGTATATATGTATATATAGATATAATATAGATTATATATATATACATATATATATATATAATATATATATATGTATATATACACACACACCCACACATATATATATATAAATTCTGACTAAGAGTAGACCAACTAGATAATTTCTCTGGAAAAGGTTCCTTGAACAATATAAAAATGGGGTCTTCCAAAGCAAACAACAAAAACAACCTTAAACACCCAACTACTGTTTAAAATGCTTATAAACACACAGTCAGTTAACCATTTATTGATTGCCTATTTATGGTTTTGGAATATCCAAGATTATGAAAAAGACAATACCTCAAAAAAATCATGACCAAGGTGATGCCTGATGATTTAAATAAACTTCCATATGATAAAAAGTCATGTAAATTTACCCCTTGAAAGAAAAAAAAAGACTTTAATATTAAAATTAGAGTTCTCTTTTTAATAATCCTCTCAGTAAAGAAATAATTTGGAAACTTCTATTTTATATTGTTACTATCATGAAAGCAGATGATGTCTAGGAACTTGGCAATGTCAGTTGCAACATTGCAAGTAGGATACATCTTTGGAAGGGCTCGTCTGAATGTTTAAGGATAGACTTTTTCATTGAATTCCTGAATTTATATACTTTGGGACTGGCTATGAGACACTATAAAATGTAAAGATAGTTCAGACAGTTCCAGTTCTGTTATTTTCAGGCACAAAAACCATATAATTTTGTACAAAACTTTGATTTTTTTATTTGTGAAATTAAAAATATGGTATTTTATATATATATAAACTTCTATTCCTCTATAAATATAGATGATTTTGTGATAGTGAACAGAATAAATGCATACCAAATCCAAAGACCATTGTCATTTTAGGGTATGACAGACATAGATAAATTTAGGTCCTAAGTACTGGCATTTAGATAAACTCTTAAAATTTAAAACAATACAATCAGGAGGCTTGCTTTTCTCCTCTTTTCCACAGAGAACTAAAGTGAATATTATTAAATGGCTTTGAAAGATTTACATTTGACGCATTTCTGTAAATCCAAAAAGGAGCACACACTGTCCCTTTACCATGCATGCCCATGTTTTGTTTATTTCAGGATCTAACCCCACCAATTATTCCACCTCCTTTACCTCCTGGAATCCTACAAGGTTATTTTTAATGATGTGGATTGTTCCTCCCTCAGACTGTGTTGCTGAAAAATCATAATAATATGTTGAAAGTATACAACTTTTACATTTTAAACTTTTTTATATATGTCTAATTATTATTTAAAAATAATAAAAAGCACTTCATTTTGAGAAAGTCCATTACACTGAAATCTCCTTCAAGTGTTCCTATTCAGCTTACGTTCTGCTATCCAGTTAAGGAAAGCAAAGATCAACTCCTTAACAAAGCTTTCCAGGTGACCTAATGTTTCCATTTTACAGAAAGGTAAAATCTAAATGCGGGCTGTCTCAGTCCTAGAGGCAGTTTGCCAGGCATCAGTATGCAATTAGAATTAACATTTTATAAACCCCATCTTCAGTCTCTCCTGACCCACACAAAGCTCCAAGCCTCTTCCCAAATCTCAGCAACCACATCTTTCCATGATGCTGGCCAAACCCATACCAGGTTTTAGACACTAGAGAATGAAATGAGCTCATCCACCAAAAATTAGACTTGAAAAAGTTTGGCACTGGTTATCCCACTCACCCTCTAACCAACTTACGTAGGAGGGAATGCCTGGGCTTTGGAGGCCAGTGTGGAAGAAGGCTGGGACCGCCGCAGCCCACATCTGTGGACCTCCTTGAAGCTAGGAGTTAAGGTTCTCTACAGTGAAAAATTCAGTTTCAATAAAGGGGCAAGGCCTTCACAATGTGCGCCCCCCCCCCCCCACCTCACAAGGGCACATTCGGGATGGGCAAGGGTCTACCCCCGGATCTGGAAGCTCTGTGGAGTTCTATATCTAAAGAGCCCCGACCCCAAGCAATGAAGGAAAGGAAGGAGCAGAAAGCGGAGGCGGTAAGTGACCTGGGCCGCGCAGCCCCACAGGCAGCCCCACACGCACCCCGACTGCCGCAAGGAGGGGCGCGCCAGAACAAGCAAGAGCACCGTGAGCTCCGGTTTTACCTCTGCAGTACTTTGAAAAGGCAAAGGAAAAGCCTCAAATGGGTAAACCGCCCTAAATAATTAAAACTTAAAACAAAACAACAAAAAAGGAAAAGGCAGAAAAAGGAAAACGCGTGACCGGTCATCATTTAAATACAAATATACTTACAAAAATCTTACACAGGCTATTTACAATCATAAAAGCGTACAGTCCTGGTACCAGAGAGTGAGAACCAGAGTGGTCTGTCCATCCCCCCTGTGGCAGTTGGGCCCTCCAGTCCGTTTGCCCCAAGGGACCAAAGATTTTGCAGGAGCTGTGTTGTTGAAAGGAGCCTGCGAAAAGTGAATGGCTAGTGAGAAAGCCTCGAGTAGCCAGGCTTGGCAAGAGTTCCATGGGGCCAGCTTTATGGGAGTGGCTGGGACGAAGCCGACGGCTGGGAATGGGCTGAACCCCCAGGTCTCAGACGGTGGTCTCCCCCTGTTTGCTGTTGGTGAGCCTGGTATAGAACTTCCTCCAGGAGTTGAGGGTCTTGCCGGACCAGATCCAGAAGCCTGACGTGATGCCCACGATCAGCGTCATAAGGTACTTGATCATGAAGACTGTGAAGTCTGGGCTCATGGGCGGGTGCGGCGGGGCGCCTCCACCCGCCTGGAGGTGGGGGCAGGGGATGGCGTAGCTCTTGCAGCTCTGGGCCACCCAGCTGCGCTCCCACTGGTCCCGGAAGGCCTGCTCATAGAAGTAGCAGGCGATGACAATAGTGGCTGGCACCGTGTAAAGCACGCTGAAAACGCCGATGCGCACCATGAGCTTCTCCAGCTTCTCGGTCTTGGTGCCGTCGTGCTTCATGATGGTGCGAATGCGGAAGAGGGACACGAAGCCGGCCAACAAAAAAGACGTGCCGATGAACAGGTACACGAAGAGTGGCGCCAGCACGAAGCCGCGCAGCGCGTCCACATTGTTGAGCCCTACGAAGCACACCCCGCTCAGCACATCGCCGTCCACCTGGCCCAGCGCCAGGATGGTGATGGTCTTGATGGCCGGAACGGCCCAGGCGGCCAGGTGAAAATATTGCGAGTTGGCCTCGATGGCTTCGTGACCCCACTTCATGCCCGCTGCCAGGAACCAGGTGAGCGACAGGATCACCCACCAGATGGAGCTGGCCATGCTGAAGAAGTAAAGCATCATGAAGAGGATGGTGCAGCCCTCCTTCTTGGTGCCCTGCGCCACTGTGCGTGCCCCGTCCTCGGAGAACTTGTCGTTACACACCACTCGGTCCTCCAGCAGGAAGCCGGCGATGTAGGCCACGGCCACTGCCGTGTAGCAGCCGGACAGGAAGATGATGGGCCGCTCCGGGTAGCTGAAGCGCCGCATGTCCACCAGGTACGTTAGCACCGTGAAAAGCGTGGAAGCGCAGCACAGCACCGACCAGATGCCGATCCAGGTGCGCGAGAAGCGCAGCTCCTCGGGGCCAAAGTACATAAGCCCGTACACCTTGGTCGGCTCACAGGGCGCACCGCAGTCCTTCTCCCCCAGGAAGTGGTAGTTGAGGTAGGAGGGCACCTTGAGGGCGCGCGGGCAAGAGAACTTACCACGCTCCGACGCGCCGGAGCCCCCCGGGAAGCCGCCGCCACGGTGCCCCCCGCCGCCGTGCTGAGGGTTGCTGGTCCAGAACTCCGGGAGCAACGAGGGCGTCGGGGTGCCCTTGTCCGACGTATTTTGGCCCACGCACAGCTCGCCGGCGCCGTGCACCGGGAACTTCTCACACTTGAGCGTGTCAGGCCACTGGAAGCCGAACTTGTTCATGAGCGCCTCGCAGCCCTGGCGCGCACGCTCGCACAGGGAGCGGCAGGGCGGCAGAGCCTGCTCCAGCACCGTGCACACTGGCGCGTACATAGAGCACAAGAAGAACTTGAGTTCCGCCGAGCACTGCACCTTCACCAAGGGGTAGAACTGGTGCACCTCGAGGCCCGCATCCTCTTGGTTCGTGTGGCCCAAAAGGTTGGGCATGATGGTCTGGTTGTACGCGATGTCTGTGCACAGCGGGATGGAGATGGGCTGGCAGTAGCCGTGGTCCGGGATAGAGATGCCCCGCTCGCCGTTGTACTGTTGCCCGCCCTGCTGCTGCTGAGGCGGCGGCGGTGGGGGCTGCTGCCCCGGCCCGGGCCCCTGGCCCGGCCCCTGGCCCACTGCCTGCGCCCGGACCCCCAGCAGCAGCGGAACCTCCAGCAGCCAAAGCAGTAGCAGGAGCCGGCGCGCCAAGCGCCGGGAGTCAGCTGGGGGGCGGCGGCGGTGGCTCTCTGCATCTCCGCTCCCTTCCGCCACCGGTCCAGCTGGGAGCGCCCCGGCATAAAGTTCCCAGCTCGCGCCGCCGGCGGCGGCGGCGGCCCGGGACTTCTTAGGCGCCTCCTCTTCAGCCATACTTTCTCGGCTCCTTTCTTGGCGCCGCCCGGCTGAGGCTGGCAGTGGCGCGGCCGGCGGCGGCTCCCCCTGCGTCCGGGGAGATCTCCTCCGCGCCGGTGGCCTCCGTCGAGCCCGAGCTGCGCTCAGCCCGCTCCCCCGGCTCCCGTTCCAAGTCCCGCAGCCGCCGCCGCCGCGGAAACTTGCGATTCATGAAGCGTGGGCGGCGGGTAGAGCCCGGGTGGCTCCGGCGCGCCGGGGTCGCGTCCCGCCTTCCTGGCCCTCGGCTCGCTGGCTCCCGGCTGGCGGCGCCGCGCTAGTGGCCACGGCCCCGTAGAGCGCGCAACTCTCGGCAGCCCAGCAGCCTCGGCTCCCCCCTGCGCCTCCGCCTCCTTCTCCGCCGCCGCCGCCTGACCATTTGTGTCAATCCCTCAACTCGCTCGTTCTCCACTCCCTCGCGCGCCCTCGGACCGGTTTCCAGGCGCCCCGCAGTCTGTCTTTCACCAGGAGGGAGGAGCCTTGAAACCGACGCGGAACTGGAGGCTCAGGGACCGTCGCCCAATCGCGGCACTGGCTTCCCCGCGCAAAGGGCACCCGCAGCCTGCTTCCCTGAGCGAAAGTCGGCGGCTGGCGGGAGGAGGAGGGGGCGGGAGGAGGAGGAAGTAGTAGTGGTGGCAGAGGCACCGCTCCGGCACAAAGAGTGGGTTTGCTATGAAGCGGGACAGGCTTGGTTGCTTTTGCTTTTGCGGAAGAAAGGGCGAGCACTAGTAGGAGAATGGTACCATATGCTGCTGGGGATAATGAATAGGAGTCGGCGGACCTCGGGACTCAGCTTTTCTTTTATCCATTTTCATGTTTAAAAATCCTGCTCTTAACTCTGGTTACAAACCGAGCACCGCGATCAGGACAGATGCCTTTGACTTCAGGAGCGCAGGGCTTCCTTTGAGTTTATGTCTATCGAGGTTTGGTTTCAAATATTACTCTAATAAGTCCAAGAGCTCTCAGGCTGGGCTTGGCGGGCTTTGGACGCGCCATTTCCCCCAAGGAGAAGTTCACGGGATTGCTGTCAAATGAAGAACAAGAACAAAACACAAACACAAACTTTGACGGAATTGAAAAAGTAAAGCCAGGTGCGCCATCCGCTACTGTTATCTTTCTTGTAATCCCCTTTTCTCCTCTGTGATCGAGTCAGAAACAGAAGCAAAGGGAGAGAACCATTAAATATTTAGAGAGAAAAACTTGAGAATGCGACGACCTCTCTTCGGGAGCGTCCTCTCTGCCCAAGCCTCCAGAAGTGCCTCGGACCCGGAGGAGCACCGCCAGCGACCAACCTGAGCTGTGGGGGAGCTATTGGAGCCTTCCAGGGTCGGAACGTCCACGGCACAGGGGCAACTCCTGGGAGTGTCAAACTGGGCCGGTTAGGAGCCAGGCTGGGCTGCAGCGTGGTCTTCCACTGGTGTGCGGACCTGGGGATGCCAGTTTAGCAAACAGCAAAGTCTGAAAGCAAAAGAGCTAACTGCACGTTCCCTTCCTAATTACAAACAACACAATTCATCTCAGCCTCCTTACATTCTTGTTGTTTCTGCGTAAGGTTTTTTAAAACGATGTTTTAACAACATGACTCAGTTTTATCAGTAAAGTGCCATTGTATTGTTAATTCTATCTAGGATTTGTTGACCTATGATTAGATTTTCAGGATACTTTTCTACAAATTTTTTTTCTATCTTTTGCTTATCCATCCATTTGTTTAATACATACTTAGGAAGCACCTCTTAGGTTATAAGCGATATTAGGTAGTAGACTACAAAGAGATGTACAAGACATGGCCCAGCCTTACAGGAAGTCATAGTACAGTAGGGCATAGAAAGGTAGATCAGTTATCTTGTCGCCCATCCCAAAGCTGAATGAGCACAGTGGAAGCAGCCAGCCAGTGGAAATGGGTGAGAAGTGTTCTGATAGAGAGGTGGGTGGAAGGTGCAAAAGACAGAGGCTCTATAGTGCTTAAAGTGCCAAACGGAGTGGGGGTGAGGAGTGAGGGTGCCTGAGATATCTCAAGGAAGGCAGGAGAAAGTTTTAGTCCACACTAAAAAGTTTGGGCTGAATAATCTACAGACAATAGGAAGCTATTGAGGGTCACTTTCTCCCACATATACAGCAGGGTGGCTTCAGAAGGACTGTGAAAGATGGAACCTGGACCACGTTGTCATTGGGAAGATTGAACATTAGTCTAGACATAAAGGTCACTATTTAAGATGGGTGTTACTTGTACCATATACTAACAGGGCACTGAAGATCATCACTATGCATGTTGGTGTCTCTAAAGGATGTGCAGCTGTATCTTTACCTGATAAACCAAAATGACATCTATTTGTCTTAGCTACATATGTTATTGTTCTTTAAATATTCATGCACATAGCAAATTCATAAAATATATATTTCTTTTAAAGTATTTCTGGATTCCTAGTACCTGTTTTTTTTTTAAGAAAATGCAACAGGTACTAAATGTACAACAGGTTCCATTTGTGAGTGTGTGTATGTGTGTTGACAATAATTCATGTAAGATTTTGATATTGAAAAGGAGGTGCTCTCTGAGGTCCTTTGAGCCCTCACAGTCCGTAATTGTTCATTTTACCTTCCAGCATTCCAGCCCACAGTCTCCCAGGGACACTTTTTCTCTAGCCTTCTGCCCTGATGCTCATTCTTCTGCTGATAGTATCCCATGCTTAGAAACTTTACCAAGACAACTTCCTTCTACCATTCCTCTCTTATAAAGACTTATCTGTCTGGTGTTCCGTTCTCTCAAGGTCATCATTGGTGAAGCATCACATGCATTAAGCATCACAGGCATTAAGCACCCACCAACACCACTGCTCCAAACCCTCTTCTCCCCCCAACAAATAGGGCATAGGGATTAAGGCAGAGTGCTCGGTTCTGTTCCTCAGAGTAGGTGACACTCTCTTGCTTCAAAAGTTGTTGTATTGAAATTCTTGAGCTTAGTTTACCCTCCACTGGACAGTGAAGTTTACTAGGGAGGAGGCTCAGACATGCTATCAGAGTTAAAAAAAAAAAAAAAAGTCATTCTTGCTGGATCATGGCACTGGAAGGAACCAGACATCATCTAGGAACTAGTGAATTTTCTCCTCTTACAATGAAGAATATAATACCCAGAAAAGTTAAAGAATGAACTTCAGGTAAAATGGCCTTGTTTGGTTTGAATTTCATTAGATGCTTATTTTAACCCTTTTTATGTTCTTTTGAGTAGTTATAATGCTTTTAATTTAAAAAAAAGAGTCAGTTTTCTGTAGTTTTCTCTCAGACTGTGTAAAAAAAGGCCTTGTAAAATAAAAAAAAAAATCATTTCCTGAGAGTTGTCTTCTAAAGTAAAAAAACCTAGATCTTCTATTTATTTTATAGCAATCCAGTATTTCATTTATTAAACATATCTGATATAGAGGAAGCTATTAAAATCAAGAACAGTTCAGAGTTGTTGTAACCCATTACAATTAGTGTTATGGAAAGTCTTTTGGGGAGGTGACGCAGGCTGTGGATAACATAATGTTAGAAGAGAAATATGAGCAGCATATTTTTACCTTAATCTAAAATATAGTATTTTCTCAGGATGTGGAAATGTTTGAGATCCATAGATAAAAATGACTAAATAAGTATGAACTATTATGAACTTTGCAATAAAAATATTTCAATTAGGCAAAAACTATAAACATAACCCAGTTTCTCCTTGAAATTGGTTCTTCAAGCTTCAGACTCAGTCAAGTTTTCTTATATCAAAGATCTTGTTTTATCAGTCCTTTCCCAAATCTTCTGAAGTTTTTCCAGACTACTTATGTCAGGTTGAATGTGGATAATTCCCAGGGCTAGAGATCCAGTTCCAATTCCATACAGTTGAGTGCACATGGACACGCAAGCAGTTAGGTGAAGTCTCCACAGGCAACCTGGCAGACCTTGAAATTTTAGGTGAGTTGTTTTGTTGTTGGCTTGTGGGTGACAGGTTTGAATTGTCTTTGTTGAATAACAGAGATTATAATACGGGCTAAGACTATATTTTTTGAGCAGCTATTGTAGGTATTTGGCATTTTTTTCCTTAATGTACCCTATGTATGCTACATTTTGTCACGTAAATTTT
This sequence comes from Panthera onca, assembly GCF_046562875.1. NCBI lineage: Eukaryota > Metazoa > Chordata > Mammalia > Carnivora > Felidae > Panthera > Panthera onca. The sequence goes on along the minus strand of NC_138340.1, from coordinate 94,776,166 downwards.
ACCACTCTTTGAGGCAAGGTACTAATTATTATTTTCTTTTAATAGATGAAGAATCAAATGCTCAAAGTAGTTAAGCAACTTGTCCAAGGCTCTATAGCCAGTTAGTACCAGGGTAGGCCTTGTGTCAGACCAAAGTCAATGGACTTCCATTGAATAAACATGTCTATCCTAAAAATTATAGAAGAAAATGTGGTTTCTGAGATGTGCAGATTGGTGATTCCTCAGTATTTAACATAGTTTTCTATACCAGGATAATAGGGGTAACACCTCTGGGACTCAGAATATAAATATTTTTCTTGACCCTCATGCTCTGTAGAATGCAGTTTAAGAAACGCTGGGTTAGGGGTGCCTGGGTGACTCAGTAGGTTAAGTGTCTGACTTCACCTCAGGTTATGATCTCACGGTTTGTGGGTTCGAGCCCCACATCAGGCTCTGAGCTGTCAGCATAGAGCCTGGAGCCTGCTTCAGATTCTGTGTCTTCCTCTTTCTCTGCCCCTCCCCCGCTTGCACTCTGTCTCTCTCTCTTTCAAAAATAAATAAACATTTAAAAATTAAAAAAAAAAAAAAAAAGAAATGCTGGGTTAGACCTAATATACTTTGAAACTATAAGATTGGATTTTCACCTCTGTATCACTTTTGTATGTCAGGAGTTCAGTCTTCTCTTTGAATTCCTAGTGAAGGGATATTGATTGGTTAGGGAGCTGATAGTGATAGAGAAACCCCAGACTATGCTATTGCCTTCTACCTGGGAGGCATCACCTAGGAGTCTATCATACTGCCTTTGCAGACACTGTAGGTTAGAGACACTGTCTAAGCTTTCACCCTAAATCTCTACCTTACTCCTTCTTGAATTTCCAACCCGGGAATTTCTGCATAAGCTAATTCTTATCTTCCCAAACCTCTGTATTCTTTTGCAACCATTCTAAAACTGTCTTTTCTTTTTTCCTTTTTCCCTTCATTCTTAAACAAATATGCTCTTGACATTGGTGAGATAGTTTTTGGATTCATTTATACACAGAGCCTCAATTTATAAACTCTCTTTGAAAGGTCCATCTTTAAAATAAAGATGCTTTTCCCAAAACAACTTATCAAAAGAGACAGTCAGTTTGATTATCTTGACTTTTATCTTACTTCTAGCTGATTCATAGTAAGACCCTAAACTGACTTATCTTTTGAGGGTCAGCTATGATTTGTTAGAATGTACATTTTAACCATGGTAAGACTCAAAATTTTAATATAGAAGGGTGTAGATATAAATACAAATCATGGATTCTTTGTACACAAATCTCACAAAACACATCTAAAAAAATAGAAGTGTAAAAGGAAAGAGAAATCATCATTGAATTATCATCAGCAAAGTTGGATAATAATTACCCCATTCGTCCTGTAATTCGAGGATTAAAATAAAAAAGTATAAAAAGTATAGAAGTATGAAAACTAAATGTATTACTTAAATACCAGTTTCTCCAAAAGACCAGATGGAAAGAGCTGTCTCATGACTCTGCTTTAATTACTCTGTTGTCATTATGCAATTGGAAATAGTGTATACTATCTGGGAAAACTTTTGCAAAACATATAGGCATTTGTGTTGGATTTAAAATGTAGTCCTCTGTGAGGCTCTGGGCAAGAAATATAGATGATCCCTTGTAAATTAAAACCTTATGTTTCATGAGCTAAAAGAGGCCCTTCTGATTGGCTAAGATGTGGGGCGCAGACTTTGGAATCATTTTGGTGCAGAAAGAAGTTTTTAAGAGAACAAGTAAATCTTGTGCCTCTGTGAGCAAGCCTCTCTGCTCTCATTTCTGGGCAGCTTGACATTTTTTTGTGTATGGGGGAAATAATGTTGTGCATCTTTTAAAAACATAGCATAATCAAATTATTTTTTATTTGTTTTGTTGTTGTTGTTGTTGTTTCTTGCCTTAACCTGAATCTTATGACTGAAAGTATCATGGAAGTCAATCCATGGTTTCTAAAGTATTAGTACACATTCTTCTTAAAATATCATCTTTGGGACTATGATTAAGAACAAATGGAACATGCAACCAGGCATTGCATTTCAGATCTGACAACATTTCTTTGGCCATGGTAAAGAACGGCACTGGGCTATTTGTACTTCATTAGACATCTAAGACTAAAAAGATCCTAATATTTGAAAAAAGTAAAAGAGAAAGAAAAACATTTTTTCCCATGAAAGTTATCATCATATCATAGTACCTGACTTAATCTTCATGACAGTGCTGCTGCAGATAGCAAGATCCTCAGTTAAGACACAGAAATACAAGCTTAAGACATTGACTTGCTCACACAGCGTATCAGTAGGAGAACCAGAATTCAAATGCAGTTACCATCTGCATTACCATGGTAGCATGCCAAGGGAAACAAGATAAATTCCATAACTTTTGTAACCTAATTAAAGAAAATTCATTAGGGAACACAAAATTCTGCCAAGAACCTAACTCTAAGACAATTATTAGGGATGTTTTAGTATAAAGGATATCAAATGCCATAGGGCAACGTCAGATGGCCATTTCTCATATCCGCCCATTATAAAAACCAAGATAGAATGGTGTATCTTAGGTGGGGAAAGGTGTTTCCATAAGGAGACAAAAAAAAGAAAAAGAAAAAATAGACCAAAAGTGTAGCTTTCCTGTGATCTGATTTGATGGGGTACACCCTTAGGGGATGTACTCGCCAGTCTTACATTTTTCTGCAACAGAAGAAAGTCCTGGACTTTGGAGTATTCTTCAGTGCTGGGTGAAAGGGACTTCTTTTATCTCAGTGAGTTTTCTTACTTTCCTGAGCCTCAGTTTCCATATTTATAAAATTAGGGTGATGATCTAAATGGTTATAGTATATCTTGCTGGCTTTAATATTCTGTATTTCTGATCACAACAAAGAAGTATGCATATTTACATTTAAAAGTCAGAATATTAATCAATAGGCAAGTGCATTTGATAAAACTGCCTCAGCATATTGATTTTAGGAATCTCTGCATTATTGATCTGATAGGTTGGAATGCAATCGGGGTCTATTTAAACCAAGGGTTTTTCTTTTCAGCTTTCATTTCCCCTCAGCTCTCTCTAGAATAGAAGTAAGAGAAGTCTCTGCTACATGGGCTAGTGTGCTTCCCCTCAGGGCCTTGTAGTCTGTGGAATTTATATGGCATTCTGTTTGCTGCCAGCCCTTCAGATTAACACAGGGATCTTAGCTTAGAAAGAAGAGAGTAAACTTTGCCATCATTAAAAATTGATATATATTTAGAAAGCATGCACACAGATCAAGATTGGATCTGATGATTTTGATATAGTTTATTTTCCCTTTTACCCCACGACTATCTCTAAATCCATTATTTTCTAAATGTGCCATATACCTATTGCTATGTAATAAACCACCCCAAATTTAGTGGCATAAAATGATAGCCATTCTATTATGCTCATGATTCATGGACTCAAGAATTTGGACAGGGACAGTGGGAATGACTCATCTATACACCACAAAATCAGGGGACTCAGCAGGGAGGATTCCAACAGCTAGGGGGTGACTCAGGCAGTTGAGGGCCGGAACAGTTGGGGCTGGAGGATTCACTTCCAAAATGACTGGCCTGTAAGCAGGGATGGCTGGCCTCTGATGTTACTGATGTTACTCTGATGTTACTTCTCCATGGAAGCCTAGGGGTAGTCAGACTTGGTACATGGCAGTTCAGTGTTCCAGCAAATGAGGCAGAAACTGCATGTTCTTTCATGACTTAGGATTAGAAGCCACATAGTGTCATTTCCAACATATTCTACTGGTCAAAGCAGTCACAAGCTTGATCAGATTCAAATGGAAGGGACATGGATACTGCTTCAAGGGGAGCAGTGTTAAAGGATTTGTAGCAATTTCTAAAACCTACCATGTGAAAGACATCTGAATCTATAAAATAATTTTATTTTATATTCCAGGCTTAAATATAGTTATAATAAGAACATCTACTGAGTATTTACGATGTGCTACTTAGTTCTCCTGTTCATTCTGTGAGGGATGTCCTATTATTATCTTCATTTCACAGAAGAGGGAAATGAGGCTTAGAGAGAATTAGGAACTAGCCATACCCTAATGAACAGGTAGGTGAAGGTAGATTTGAACCACGGCTGCTTGGTTATAGAGTATAGGAGCTTAAACACTGGGCTATATAATTTCTGCTTGGCTAACTACAGTAAAGCTTTTTAAGAACTCTTAGACAAAAAATTTAAAGCTATAGGCCCTCACCAAAACTGAAAAAAATGTTTTGGATAAAATTGCTATTAAAACAGATTTTGTGGTCTCGGACTCACAGCAATTGAACAAAACGTCTCACCTCTATATAGACACCTGTATGTTGGCAGAGTAGCTCCCGACAGGATTGGACAAGTTTGAACTGGTAGAGCTAGAATCTTCCCCAAGAAGAATGGGGTGAGTCATGAAGCTTGAGGGTTACTGTATTGTGACTGCCAGGAAATCAGGCTTTCGTCTTTGACTCTCAGTTGGATATCATTGCAAAGTTCAAAGATGGTTTTGCACGGTATCGCAAATTAGGAATTAGGCTGTTATCAAGACATAATCTAATGCAAAGTTGCATTAGGGCAATTATAAAGTAGATAGTTTAAGCACAGAAGTAAAAAGCTCTCATTTTTTGAACTCAATTTTCACACATCAGACCAAGTTATCTGGCAGGTTCACATTCTAAAAAAAATAATAATTACAAAGAGACACAACTTTGTGATGGATTAAAAACCTGTGTTCTGCAGGAATTCTTACTAGGATACCCCAGCATGAAGCTAAGATAGTGTTACCCTTGTGACACCAGCCTGGAACTGCTAAGAGCTTGAGGATCAGGAGGCAGCCCTAGAACTCTGTGTGGATTTAGAACTATTACGGATACTGAAACTTCAACTCTGCCAGACCTGTTTCCAGGGAATTGTTGTAGACAGGAAATGAGATCTCCCCTGGACCCTCATTTCCATCCACCTCCAGCTGCTCTCCCTGCTGCAAAGGGCCGTCAGAGATGCTCTGTGCTCACATACTGACCAGCAGAGACTCTCCCAGCCTCGTTCCTGCTGCGAAGCTGCCCTCTCACCAGTCTGTTTATGATGGTCCACACAGCCCTGCAGGGTCCACTGCTTCATAGAGCTACCATCCTCCTCTCCTGTACTGCCTCAATTTAGAAAGATTTTTCCACCTATAGTAAGAAAGCTCCTTCAGCTAATCTTGGCATCCAAAGGTAAACAGGGTCTTTGTACTTTACTCTTTCTGCCATCAGATAATACAGGATATTTTCCAAAGGGTGAGCTATGTGACTACCTGAGTAGTCAATAGCATTCAAAGCATTTCTCACCAACATGGAATCTAAACCCACAATGGATTCCTCAAGCCTCCTGCTCAACCACAGTGAAGTCTCTTCCCAAAGAGCCTCATCAGTTTGGTACTTTTATTTCTTTTCTTTTTTTTAATTAAAAAATTTTTTTTTTTGTTTTAGTTTAGAGAGAAAGACAGAGAGAGCATGTGAATGGGGTAGAGGGCAGAGGGAGAGAGAGAGAATCTTAAACAGACTCCACACTCAGCGTGGTGCCTGACTCAGGGCTCCATCCTACAACCCTGGGATCATGACCTAAGCCAAATTCAAGAGTCAGATGCTCAACTGACTGAGCCGCCTAGGTGCCCCCATTTTCATTCAATAAATATTTACGGAGCATTTTCCACATGCTAAGCCCTCTGCTTGGTGTTCAAGATATAAGACCAAACAAGGCAGACATCTTTCCTGTCTTCCCAGAGCTTTCAATCTAGCACCGAAAATGACACAGAACAAATACACCACTCATGATACATGCATGCATGAGTCCATTCCAGTTGGTATAAATTATGTTAAGTCTTTGGTTGGGAGTTATAGACAACTCTGGATAGCTTCATAGAAGAAAGGGATACATGGAAAGGTCATAGATATGTCTAACAGGATACAAGGAGGAGATAATTAAGTGCAAGAATCAAATTAGCTCTACCTCTTTGCTAGGGGTTTATGGATTTTCCTTCCGATGTGCTTCATTAATGTGATTTAGTTATCAAAAGTCCAAGTCTTTCAGTTCAAAAGAGAATGTCTTTCATCCATCTTGAGTGTAGTGTCTGCCACTGGACTAATTGATCAGAGCTAGGGAAGCTGGTCTTCATGTACAGACATGGTTGTTGGGGGTCACCCCTGAATAATGGGTTAAGACCCCAGAAGAGGTGAGGCAGCTCTGCAAAATTATTTATACAGCAGAAGTAGGAATTTCCCCAAGAACATCTGACCTAATTTTGGGTAAATGTCACTATGGATGAGGAATATAAACCCATCAACTAAAGGATGAAGAGGAGTTAGCTAAGCCAAAAGGGAAAGTGTGGGGAGGAGACAGAGTAAACAGGAATGGTACAAAAACTCATAAGAAGGAGCAAGACATATTTGAGGACCCATGAAAAGGCTGAATTATAGCCAACAGTATATCTGAACTCTGGTGGACTAGTGGTCTTATCCTGAGCCCCACATCTCTTTCATTAGCCCTCCCAGGAAGCCAGTGAAACTCCTGGTGGCCAATAAGGGCATTCCCTGGGCAGGGCATCCAGAGAAGGCTCATCTCTACCATTAGTAATAGACACGTAATAGTTGTTAACACCTCTGATTTATGGCTGCTTTTGCCTTACAGAAATACTCTTCTTATTCACAGAAATGTATTGGCTTTTATTTTTGAAAAAAAAATATTAAGATTCACCTTACTTACTTTCTCTAGATTTTATAGATATCACCTGATCTATGTTTCTATAGAACAGACCTATATAAATTCTAGCTAAATTTTAAATAGTTTTTAAAGCAGCTCTTGAATTGTAATAGTATATAAAATTCGTGTTCATTAATCTAAGGCCAAAAATTGAGCTATTTTGTTCTTTTGGAGAAATAGTTACTATTAGGACTTACATAAGATGATCTGACCCAGATTTGTTAACACTTTAAGGAATAATTTCTAATAGCTGTTGTGATAGCTGTGGTGATTTGAGCTGAGTAAATGTGGAGGTCTGCAGTAGGTTAGAGATAGCCACAAATTCCTTGCCATTCTTTGAATTAAGTGATGGAGACTATTTCCCCTCCCCTAGAATTTGAGTTGGGTTGGTCTTGAGATTGGCTTTGATCAGGAGTACAACAAAGAGGAAGCGATACTGTGCTAATTGCAAGCATAAGCCTTCAAACACAAGCAGCTTCTGATTTTGTGTTCTTGGAAGCCAGCTGCAATGTGGTCAAGATTACTGAATGATGAGAGGGAACCCAGAAAGGTCCTAGAGCTGAGGTACTATCTTGTTCATTCCAGAGCCTGCCATACTCCCAATGGGCTACAGCCCCTGAGTGATCTTAGTTACACCCTGTGAGCAGAACTGCCCAACTGAGCCCAGTCAATCCACGGAATTGTAAGACATATTGTGTTTTTCTTGTTTTAAGCTATTCAGCTTTGGGGTGATTTGTTACACAGCATAGCCACTAAAGAGATCCCATGTGGATTTCTTTTCTATTTCTTTAGGAGGCAATGGATTTTGTGTTGTTTTTGTTTCTTTGGAGGTCTTTTTAAAGTTTATTTATTTATTTTGAGAGAAAGAGAGAAAAAGAGAGCAAGGGAGGGGCAGAGAGAGAGGGAAAGAATCCCAATCCTGCGCTGAGAGCATGGAGCCTGATGCAGGGCTCATTCTCACAAACCGTGAGATTGTGACCTGAGCTGAAATCAAGAGTTGAATGCTCAGTGGACTGAGCCACTCAGGAGCCCCTGTATTGGGGTCTTTTTAAAAGCATTTTTTGTTTTACTAATATTTTTTTATTGTTTTACTAAAAATCAATAATAAAAAATCATATAGCAAAAAAATATATCTTCCTCACACTCCTTTCTCTTAGTCTCCCTGTTTCACTCCCAGAGGCAAGCACTTTGGAAGTTCCTTAGGTATTTAAATATAAGCATGAACATGTGTTGTCTTTTTTTTGCATTTCTGTTTTTACATGCAGATGGTAAGTTATCGTACACATGGTTTTATGCTTTCTTCTCATCACTTACCAATGTATTTTAGAGGTAGCTCCATAGTTAACACACATAAAGCTACCTCAGTCTTCTTAATGGCTACATAAAATTCTCTCACATGATGCACCATGATTTGTTTAACTAGTCCTCTATTCATGAGTGTTTGCTTCTAATCATTTATTATGAGCAAAGCTGCAAAAATACTCTGGATCTATATTATTTTGCACATATGGAAATAGAAGAATATGTTCCTAGAAAGGAAATTATTGGGCCAAAGATTACACATATTTTAATTTTTATAGCTCTTACCAAATTGTTCTCCATATAAGTAGTACCAAATTATACTCTCACAAGCAAAAGGTGAGAATGCCTGTATTCCCACACATTGCCTAACACATCTAGACCAAATACCTTTATTGTTTGTTATAGTTTTTCAGGTGACTCTCTAAGATGTTCTGATAACCATGATTTTACCTCCTCCCCTTTGCTATTTTATATTTTATTTCTTTCTCTTATCTAATTGTGTTGGCAAGTACTTTTAGAATAATATTAAATAATACTTGTGTTATCAAGCATAATTGTCCTATTCTTGATCTAATGAGCATACTTCTACTGTTTTCCCACTAAGGATTAAGTTGACATTTGAGATGAGAGACATTTATTTTGTCATGTTAAGGAAACCCTATCCATCCATTCCTAATATTGAGAGCTGTTTTTAGAAAAGATGTTAAGTTTTATCAAATTTCAATGTGGCTTGAAATTTCAATGGTTATGTAGAATAACCATATGAGTTTTATCTCTTTCAATCTATAAATATGTTGAATTATATTAATAAATTTCCTAATACTGAGATATCCTTCTATTCTTAGAGTGAGCCTCATACACTTGGTCATGACATATTAGTCTTTTCATATTTTTTCTGTTTCCTGTTTGCTAAAATTTTTATTTAGGCCATTGAATTTTTTATTTATAAATAAAATTGATCTGTTGTTTCAAGGAAACTTGACAAAATATTCCATCAGACACAAGAATAGTAACAACGTGATGGATAAATCACCAAATGAGAAATTCTAGAGAATAGATAAAACACTGAGGACTAAATTTTGGAGAATATCTATGTTTTAGGGCAGGAGGAAGAATGTGAGTAAATGGAACGAACTGCAAAGAGACAAAAGCCAGACCTTAATGTCCTAGAAGCCAGCAAAGAGAGTGTGCCATGAAGAATGGGAAGGTGTAGAGGAAATGAAAAGGCTTAAATCTTTTGGTGGATAAAGGGAAATGTGCCCGTGAGGCATACAGTGGGGTGGGAGTGTCGGGGGAGATGTTTGTGACTGATGGAGTGTGGTTCTCAAGGAGAGGGACTTGGGGAGAGAAATCCAGAAAATCCAGCAGTAAGGACAACCAAAGAAGCTCAAATCAAGCAATTGAATTCTAGTCAAGTAGAGGTAAAGATCTTATGCAGAGGAGGAGAGAGCCAATGCTTGCAATAACGACCTACTTGGTGGAACATCAATTATAAATAATAGTAATAAATAGGAAGACTAAGTATAAAAGATAAGAAATCACAAATGGTAATTCACTGCAATTGTCCCAGCAACAAGAAGAGAAAAATAATCAATTTCCTACAGAAGGCATTTATTTTATTTTTTTAGTTTATTTATTTATTTTGAGAAAGAGAGAGTGCATGTGAGCTGGGGAGGGGCAGAGAGAGACGGTGGCGGGGGGTGGAGAGAGAGAGAGAGATAGAGAGAGAGAGAGAGAGAGAATCTCAAGCAGGCTGTGTGCTGTCAACATAGAGCCTGACACGGGGCTCAATGTCATGAATCATGAGATCATGATCTGAGCTGAAATCAAGAGTTGGACACTTAACTGACTGAGCCACCCAGGCGCCCCTATAGAAGACATTTAATAGAGAAAGTAAAAGTTGGCAATTTGACCTCCAGGGTCCAACGTCTAGCCCTTATATTACTCATCTGAGTGAACTGCCTTTTCATTCCTTCTTTAGTGGAACTAATTCTCCAGCACACAGTGTCTATAACCAGGGGACAAAGAACACATTCCTGAAACAAACGAGATGGATCTTCTTTGAATCTAAAGGTTCCCTTCACTCAGGCAGTGGGCAGCATCTGGGCAAGGAAACAAGTACAGGTCCCGGGTGTGGTAGGAGTGGCCACATGGGAGCCCTTCTTTTGATGATGCTGGAAAGTCTATTTCATGTTCCCTCAAACAGGAGAAGGGAGCTGAACATGAAGTCACTGTTTTCTAGTGTCCTGTCTGTAATCCTAAGGAGGAACTGTTCTGATTTTTATTGGTTTAAATGCCTAAGTTTAGTAATGATATCACCAGAAGGTATTAAGCTTCATATGAGATGAGATCATTTATAGGGCTTATTAATATGACACTGGACATATTTTGCTACTGTAGTTCATTAGCTGGGTGACTGTGGACAAGTTTATTGAATGACCCTGAGCCTCAGTTTCTCATCTGTAAAATGGCACTTATAAAAATTGTTTCCCTGATTATCTCACTGGGCTGTTGTGTAAGGATCAAATAAGATAATGAATATATAGAGCACAGTGAAAACACTCTCCAAACATAAGGTGTATTGCATAAGTCGCCTGTGAAAAATAGCTTTGCTTACTGTAAAAACTCATCCCAATTCTGGGACAAACTGGTGGGAAAATTTCACTGCCTTCTTTTTCCAAGAAGAAATGAAATGAAAAAAGAAAAATGAATGAAAAAAGGATTTCCTTTCTTCTATACTTTTGGAAGATGACTTCAAAGACTCTGAATGGAATGGAATGATGATTGATATGGATTGAAACTCTCTTTTCCAGTCACTCTGCTAGAATATCTAATATTCTATAATATTTGGCTGGTCATCCATTTAGAATATAAACACACTTGGAGTGGGGACAGAATCATTGACTACATGGGAAGATTATGCCCAGAATAGGATTAAAAGGATAACCACTGACAGGAAAACAAAACAAAACAAAACAAAACAAAACAAAACAAAACAAAACAAAAACAAACAAAACCAAAAACAAAACCCTTTGACTGGCATGGGAGAGAGACATATTTTCAAAAAAAACCCCAAACTATTAAAAAGCTTGCAGCTACAGAATGTTCGGTTTAAAGGCATGGACTCAAGAACCAGATTGAGTGGACTTGAATCCTAGCTCTGTCACTTACCAGCTGTGGGACATTTAGGCAAAGTTGTCTAGCTTCCTTACTTTCCTTCCTTGTACACTAAGGAACATAATGGTACTTAGAAATTTATAAAACATTTGGAACAATGCCTGGTACATAAAGATATGTGTAAGTTATCTGGCAGATGGTATTTAGTATGTCAGACTCTGGCATTAGACCTCTATGTTTGTTTACTAGTTAGAGAAGGCACATGTCATTGAGTCCACCCGGAATGCAAAGTTTAAAGAGCCTATGAGTTTACAGACCTAAATGTAAATATTTTTAGAGACATTCCCTGCATTTGGTGTGAAACCCAGACACAAACACATCACAGACACTTTTCTTTAGACAACATCAAACCGGGTTTGAGATCTGTGATCTCAGATCTGCTCTCAGACTGGGCAATGCATTTAACCTCTTCACGCCTCAGCTCCTCTCTCTGTAGTAATGCAATGAAAAAATGCTTGCTTCACAAGGGTGTCATGAAGTTGAAAATGAGATAACATTTGTAAAACTCTTAGTGCTTGCTGGGAGAGGCGCCACCTAAACGTGCAGATTGTAATTATTAACAACATCTCATAACCTAATGGAGACTGGCTTGAATGCTATTATCTTATTAAACAGCCAAATCCAATCTCAGAAATGACAATGCTGGGGGGTTGGTTAGTTAGGAACATAGCACCAGACAGCTTCTTGCATGAAGGCTGTTGAGAAGGCGCCACCAGACTCTACTGTGTTAAAACTTGCTAGTAGCATGACCCGGATTCCCCCTGGGGCAGGAATCTCTAAGAGAGCTTAAGCATTTCACAAATATGGCTCTCTCGGGGTTGCCCTCTGTGATTCCTGATCATTATCAAGTCCATAGGAATCTGGAGCGAGGAGATTTGGAGCGTGAGTTTCCTACCTGAAATTCATTACCCACATGGGCTCACAAAGCTTTTTAGAGTAGCTTAAAATTTTGTGGAACCAATAATGTTAATCTTCTCCTGACTGTTCCAGGTTTACATGAGATAGACATTAGGTGACAAATGCTCAATGAGTAAATTAATAGACTGAGAGAAGCAGAAAATCTTCCTATGAAATTCTACTAATCCAGGGGGGCAGAATATTCTAAAATGAAAGACACATACAATTGGTGATAAGCAAGGTGATTTTAGATGGGAAATAGATGCATATTATATGCACACACACACACATAGATGTGTACATATATATACACACAAAGTATACATATACCTACATATGTGTATATATGTGTGTGTATGTGTATAAAGCCAAATATTAGGACATGAAACCTGTGCATTCATAGATATTATTGCTTAGGACAAAGGTAAAGTGGGTAGTTGAAAAAGATTATTGGTAGTTGGTAGTTAGGAAAAATATATTTGTCTTAAAAATTAGGCAATTAGTAGTAACAGAAAATAATGTAGTTTTTATAGCAAAAATTGCAACTACAGTTAAGGAAATACCATCTTAGAAGAAAGATAAGAGAGCCTCTGTTCCTTGGTTTCAAATTTCTGAGTATGGGATTTAGATCCCAGGGCAGAATTTAGAGAACAGTGATTTCTTACATCTGGATTGATCGCCCCTGTTTGTAAAGCCCCTTTTCATGCTGTTGCTTATTTTCAGGTCAGGCATAATTATTTTTGTTTAATAGATCAGGAAACGGACTAAGTGTCCTTGAAAAGTTGTGCAAGAGCAAGCTGGCAAGTGAATAAAAATCTGCATATGTTGTAATACTGTTTAGGGAAAAGAATCATATGCTAACTAGTTTTTACAAAGTGGAGAACTGTTTACTAAAACCAGCGGTCATTCATTTAACTCCTTGGAAACCAGCATTGCTAATGGTGGTTCTATTTATCCAGGGCCTTTCATCTACCATTTGCTGGACACAGTGCTGGGAACTGAGAGCTCAGAGGGGATCACCTGGCCTGTTATTTCAGGAGCTTAAATCTGGCCACAGGTTACACACTGCTAGCTGACTTTTACTTGAATAGTAGGGTGTTATGTTTTAAAAAAATGTATTGTTAGCATTTAAGAACCTGGGAATTTCACATAAAAATCTGGTGTCTGGCTTAGCTTAAAACCATGTGAGGATCTCCCAAAACCACATCCTGGGTTCCTGGTTAGTTGGCCTTTGGTAAGGCCCATGTACCCTCCGGACTGACACAGTCCTTAGCTGGAATCACATCTCTTTCTCTCATTCACCTTGGAGAGCCCAGGTGTGGAAAGCGCTGCAGACAAGTCATCAAGTGTTACAAATCCGCCCTCTCCAGGGAATGATAGAATAAGCAAGGTGGACATTAGCCTAAAATGTAAAAAACACAAATCGGTAGAAATCAACCATGTTTTCATAGAACCTAAGGTGAAATATTAAAATACATAATACATCATGTTGCCTGCAAAATATTCTTAAATGCTAAGGCTGTTTACAAAATTCTTCCACATAATTTACTACTTCCACCACGACTTTGAGAAAGAGACTAGGCAGGAATTATTATCTACATTTTATTGGTTACAAAATTGAATGTCTAAAATTGAAAGAGGTGTCCTAGAAACAGAGCCTGAGACAGGGATTTGAGTGCAGGCAATTTCTTGAGCAGGAAAACCTTACCAAGGGAAGGAGTGAAGCAGGACGAAGAAGGTGAAGGGCATGGGCTCAGGGAGAGGCTACTCTGGCCTGGGCCATGGTTGGAGGGTACCCTGGAGCATTAACCACACCACAGAATTGCTCCCTCCTGGGCTCAGGGTGTCAGCCTTTGGTACACTTATCAATCAGCCATTAGCTGTGGCCTCCCCCTACCAACTTCCAGGGTGAGGTGGCTCCTCTTATATTAGTCCACGACAACTTTTCCCCATGTGGGGTCTTATGTAAGTCTTTAGAAGCCAACAGTCAGAGGAGTGGGGGTGGGGGAGGGGTAGGGATTCAGCAGTCTAATAAAGGGGATGTGGGAGGGGGCACCATAACAGCAGCTTTGAAAATACTGAACATGTGGCTATTCACAGTGAGATTCAACTACTAACACTCTTAGACAGTGTAGATACACACACACACACACACACACACACACGCACACACACGTCATACACAATGTGTCTCAGGAGGTGGCAATTTCAGAAAATATACCAGGTTCCTTCCAAAACCAGAAAGTTCTCAGTCTGCATTTTGAGAAACTGAAAAGTGGTTCTACCTTTATAAAATCCAGTTTCACAGCATATTCTGTGTAAACTATGGAAATTGAAAATTAAAGTCTAAGATTTTATAAATCAGTAGATAATATCAAGTATATCTGTAGAATATACATAATATCATGCACATTGATATACATATACATATTTACACATATATAGAATATATACGTATGGATATATAGTATATGTATGGATATAAATATAGATATATGGTGTGATTGTTAATGTTTGTTTGGAAAAAGTATCTTGCCACAGAAAATGGAAAGCATTGTGTTCAAAGCGTTTAGAAAATAAATTCTCCTTCGACAGAGCCTAGCCTGTTGGGATTTGTCATAAGAAGGAAGAAAGAATTTCCAAGAAATACCAAGTTGTCCTTCTGGCATTTTCCTACTTTGTTCTGAAACAATTTGAGCTCAGAAGCACATTTCATCAACTATAAAAGTTATAGGCTTTGCTAAATGTGAATAGAAGAGAAAAATGAGATGCATCGTTTTATTTTTAAACTTAAAATGAATTTTAGATAGAAATGTAATAGAATTCTCCTTATTAAAGGATGCTAATTATGTGTACATCCTTCACAATTGATGGGACATTGTCAATATTAGCAATTGTGGCAGACCAGGGAGAGAATAAACAGGCAAAAGTCCAAGGTAAAATACAGTTTATTTTATTTCTTCCCTGATTTTTTTTCTTTCCATAACACCTTCCAGATGCCATCCCAAAGCTATTATCATAACTGAATATTTTACATAATGGAAAGCCCAGGCACCTCAGATCTCCTTTTGCATGACAAATGCTTAATTAGAAAAATAATAGGATGGAAATGAAATTGGTATTTACTATGACTGGAACAGAGAAGTGTCCTGGAGAAGAAGAAAATTCAGTTTTAATTCACCAAAGGCAAAAAAGGAAAAAAAAAAAAAAGCAAGCAAGCAAGAAAATCTTACATGATGAATAGTGGAAACAAATCAGAGGCCAATGTGTTGGCCTATAACTGGGATAGAAACTCTCTCTCACACACATACATACACATACACACACGCACACAAACACACACACACACAAAGAATGTGATATTAAAGTTAAGTTGAAGAAGTCCTTTTTAATCGCTTGTGAAAAGTCAGGCCCTCTAAATGCTGCATTTCCAGCAGATTAGATAAAGTGTACACCAAATTAGTGTATCTTCCAATTCTGCGCTGCATTAACAACCTAATTATAACTGTGAAATAATTCAGTGTGGAACCATATGCTAAAATATGGTAATTGCTCTGGCATGTTTTTGAAGAACTAGTTGTATTTTCCTGCGTCTCTTTGAGTTGCTGTTGCTTATTTGTTGCCTTTGGCCAGTGATCAGAGGCCACAGGCTCTTCCTTGCCCCAGCATATGAAAACTACATAAATTCGCCCCTTGCATTTATTTGCAGATTCTCATTTCTTTAACAGGAATACACTTTGTCACACAAAAGTAGGCATGGTTCCACACAGGTTGGACCCCTGAATCCTTTGTCCATCTCAGTCCTGCTCTTCTAAAGCAATCTAAAATGTGCATGGGGGTGGTGATGGGTATTGAAGAGGGCATCTTTTGGGATGAGCACTGGGTGTTGTATGGAAACCAATGTGACAATAAATTTCATATATTTTTAAAAAATTTAAAAATGTGCATGGGGTGTACAGTTTGTCAGAATTCTTTTTGGGGAACATGTACAAAAAGTAGGAAGACTTGAATTATTCGCTAAAATGCTGGGCCATAGAATATTATGTGCATTTCAGTCCATTAGAGTTGATGTCATTAAGGTTATTCCACAGTTGTTTGTTCTCATTTTGTGTTTTCTTGTCTTTTTTTTAAATTAAGACTTCATATTTTTTTAGAAGTTTTAGGTTTAGTTCAGAGATTTTCCATATACCTCTTGCCCCACACATGCGTAGTTTCCTGTTATCAACATCACTCATCTGAGTGGTACATTTTTAAACAAGGATGAACCTGCACTGATACACTATAAGCACTCAAATTCCAATTTACATTATAGGTCACTCTGTGTGTTAGACAAATACATAGTGACAGAGATCCATCATTATAATATCATACAGCATATTTTCGCTGCCCTAAAAATCCTCTGCGAGCTGCCTATTCATCCTCTTCACCTGTCTGGCAACGCCTGATCTTTTTACTGTCTCCATTGTTTTGTCTTTTCCAGAATGTTGTATAGTTGGAATCATATACTATGTAGACTTCTCAGGTTGAATTATTTTACCTAGTAATATACATTTAAAGTTCCTCCATATTTTTTCAGGGCTTGATAGCTCATTTCATTTTAGTGCTAAAGAATATTCCAGTCTGGGTGTGCCACAGTTTATTTATCCATTTACCTACTGAAAGACATCTTGGTTGCTTCCAAGTTCTGGGATTTATGAGTAAAGCTGCTATAAATAACCATGTGCATGTTATGTTTACTTTAAAAATTTTTTACTTCTCGTAGACCAAGGATAAATTAAGACCACCACATGAGATAGGCTATTCAGATTATTGGCTATGAATTTTGTTGCCTTCAAAATGCTACATAGCAAGTCCTTAACATGGGAATGTCTCAGTAATTTCTTTGTGTGTGTGCCCAATTTCACCTGTCACCATCCCACCAGACTTTGGCCCAATTTTTTATTGGGAAAAGTATGAAGATAGTGCCTATCTCTGCCTATCTATAAATAAATATGAAATTACACAGAATAAACCTCTTGAGTCCTACCTTTCTCTTCTAGCTAAGTTGTCTGAGGTATATAC
This sequence comes from Panthera onca, assembly GCF_046562875.1. NCBI lineage: Eukaryota > Metazoa > Chordata > Mammalia > Carnivora > Felidae > Panthera > Panthera onca. The sequence goes on along the minus strand of NC_138340.1, from coordinate 94,758,965 downwards.
TGTTTGGCATTTGTCACTTAGTATTCTTAGTGTCAAATCCAAGACCGAGGAGATGATTCTATGTATCAATCAATGAGCATCTTCACTGTGACAACCATATGACTCATATTTCTTGCTTAGTCAGAATATCTGTCCAGCTTCATGTATTACCTTCGAATGAGGGCAGTGACAGGACTGCAATGGTTGGGCCATGGGTTTGTTAAATAGGTGAGAAGTCAGAAACTATTCCAATTCATTCATTGTGCCATTCAATATTCTTTTGCTAAGTGCCTACTGCTACACTAGGCTCTGGGAGTTGAAAACAAAATGAAATTTAGTGTAGGGTGTGGGAGGGCAAGGTAACGCCAGACAGATTTGCAGATATGACATCAAAAGGAGCCCTGGAGGCTGAGCTGTAGGTGCAATGTGGGAAGGAGGCACCTGGGGCATGAAGCTTCATGGGAAAAGCAGTGGGAGATCCCTTCCTTTCTGTTCCTATCACCGATGCCCAAATTCTGGCCAATATCCCTTCTTACCAGGACTGCTGATTGACTAATATTTCCCTGTCCCCAAATCTATGCCTGCAAAGCCATCCTTCTTGCTATTGCCAGAATGGTTTTTCCAAGATGCAAATCAAGCAGCTTGCCTTCACTTTGAGGACCATGGCCACACTCATCAGCAAGGTCTCCCCATAAGCTGGCTGTGCCTGCCTCTCTCCATGCTTTACCCCACACTTATGTTCTGGCAAAAGTAAACACTTGGGTGCCTATCACACTGGACCACTTGGGATTCTTCCCTCCATTCAGCCTGTGCTTAAGATTCTGGACTTAGCTGCCACACAGCTCCGGGTCTGACTGTGGGGTCTGCTGCTTCCAAACTCTACGACTGTGAGAAATTTTGACACATGAGCCTCAGTTTGTGAAGTGGGGATGGTAATAGAATCTGCTTCACAGCAGTTGTGGGAATTAAATAATGAATGTATAACACATGTTAAGTTCCTAATCTGTAATAGCTGTTCAACATATTTACCTATTCCTACTATTTTTTTAATTTAAGACTTAGGTTAGGCTTAATCTTTTCAAGAACTTTTCATTGTTCTGCCTCCAATTTCATAGGCTTCTCTTCAGTGTTCCTCATTACCCTGGGTATCGCTCCTATTGTAGCGGACTCTAAATATTGTCCTGCATCCAAATTATTGTTTCAGACTGTGAACCTCATGGGGGCAGAGACTGTGTCTTTCTGGTCATTCCTGGACCCAGTGTCTGGCATCATGCCTAGCAGTAAGCAGTGTTCTGTTTGTGTTTGTACATTGAGTGGACACAGCCCTGAGAAGGCAGCTGAGGCAGGAAGGGGCAGGCATATGCTTTGCGTTGCAGAGGGGGCTTCTGTAGCCACAGCTAGGAATGCAGGCCAGTCAGGAGATGGAGTCACAGAGGGTCAGGCATCCTAGTATTTGCCCACAAGATAAAGATGGCAGAATCCATCAAGTGTCTGGACAACAATCTCAGAACCCAGTGGTAGGATGGGGAGCCCAAAGCTTCCTGAGGCCCATCTCTCTCTGCTCCTTTTGTGGCAGAAGCCCTATAGGTTCATCCTGACTAGAGGTGGCGTGGGGGTGGGCAGGAAGCAGGGCAATTTTGTCACAACAGACACTGAAAAAGGAAATCCTGGAAAATCAGCAACACCTTCTCTGCTCAGTTAACATTTTCTTTTTATAATTAGAAATATTGTGGAAAGAAAGGATGTCTTCCTTTTTGGAAAGTTCCATATTGGTGACCCACAGAGAAAGAGTCATTTCAGTTACGTATCCTGCACTATGGCTTTGCTGTTCCAAATTTTGACTTGAAGAAAGAAAAAGATTCTGAAATGGTCATGAACCTTTGCAGGTGTTCTGGCTTAGCCTTAACCTCACAGAATAGGGCGGCGGGTTGAAAAGGAATGTAACCTCAGCAGAGATGAGCCTCCCTTCTGCTTATGGGTCACAAAATTTATGTCCATCTTTTATGGGCAGTCCTGGCTTGGGTGTCCTTTTCCATATGACCAACAGGAAACAAACAGAAAGTCAGACAGACAGAGAGGCAGGAAGTTCTGAGAGCTGCTTCATGGTTATTGTTACTAGGGAAACCAATTCTTTAGTATTCATGTGTTCAGCAGACGGCTGCTCTGAATCTCCGAGGCTGAGGCGATATCACAGAATGGCACAAGGGAGAAGAAGGGATGAAAACAGCCAAACAGATAAATGTGGAAACTGTTTAAGAATATGTTGGTAATTTAGCCATCATCTGTGCTTTCTAGTGGCTTTAAAAATGAGATCATTGCCAGCATCAAATGCTTTAAAGAGTGATCAGGAGCACGTCTTCCCTCTGCATTTATATAATCATATTCACATAGTATCCACATACTTGGAAGAAAAGGGGACAAAGATCCTTGAGATCTGGTTCCATTTTGAAAAAAATCATCATTGTGTGAAAAGGGTCCCTGAAATTTAGCTCTATCTGTTATCCCCATTCCAAAATGCTTTTCCTTAAGTATCCAAAGATGGAGGTGGTAAATGTATTGTTAATGACCTCCAATTTTCTCTAGCAGAATATGGGAGCATTTGCCATGGTTGCTGAGCATCACTCCCCAACTGTAAGAAAAGTCAGTCCCATGGAAGTCCCAGTGCCAAAAGGACACCCATAATCCTGCTGACTGACCTGTGGGTGGCAAACGTCTTAAGAATATGAAGGAGTGAAGTCAGGGAACATGGAACCCTGCATTGCTTATCAGACTGAGGTAGAAGATACTAGAGAGAGAATATACTCCTTACCTTCACTGAGCCCCGATCATCAAAATGATGCTCAGTGAGTCTTGCATTTGAGATTGTGGCCAACTAGCAACTCTTCTAATGAGAATCCAGGGAAGAGGATAGCTGAGAACTCCTTCTCTCGTAGAAAAATAATATAAACTCGAAACACTTCTTAAGTGAAAAACAATGCCGTGCCCCTTCACCTTTTGTCTCCATGGTCTAGGGGAAACATTTGGGGAATTCTATGGACATCTCTTGTTTGGAGATACAAGTATCCACTGAATTAGATCATCATTAATATCCCACTATAAGGTCATGTCACTGGCATCCTTTCCCATACCCAATTAGCATTAATTGAGCATATCTGCATTCAAAGCCCTCTGTTGGATGTGGTCAGAGATGTGAAAATGACTATGACACAGCCTCATAATTCAAAGAACCCACAATCTAATTGATGGAAAACAGTGAAAAATGTAAATCTGAGCAGTTGACAACTTTCCTTAACATTCTTAAAAATTCATCATATGACCTGAATTTCCCTGGCCCCTGTCCAACTCTCCTCTGTTTCTGTGGCCCCAGCCCACTCCCCTCCTGACACTGGCTTCTGCAGCTTTCCATCTCCTGTATACTCTGAAAGTTCAGATCTCAATTCTAAAGTCACTTCCTCCGGGAAGCTTTTCCTCATTCCCCAGCTCAGCCCCCTGTTGTTTCATCTCATTCTACTCTCTTTTTGCTCTACTGTGCTAACTGCAGTAGGACCACCTATTTATGTGGCTGTTTGATACTGGCTGTCCTTCCCATTAGACTCCACATTTCATGGAAGCCAAGGCTGAGGCAGCTTTTGCTCATCACTGAGTCCTCATGCCCATCATAGAGCCTAGTACAGAGTTGGCTCTTGGCAAATATCTTTCTTTCTTTCTTTCTTTCTTTCTTTCTTTCTTTCTTTCTTTCTTTCTCTTTCTTTCGAGAGAACATATGAGCAGGGGTGGAACAGAGGGAGAGAGAGAACCTCAAGCAGGCTTCATGCCATGACCTGAGCCAAAATCAAGAGTCAGATGTTCAACCAACTGAGTCACCCAGGTGCCCTGACAAATATTTCTTAAAAAAATAGGTGTTTATATAATGAAATCAGTTAGAAGGTAATAGAAACAAGACCTTGAAGCAGAGGGTTTTTAAACACTGTGGCTGGGGGTGGTTATTTCTTTTCCAAATGTATGCTATGTACCATGTGCCCTGCACACAGAATGCTTGTGAAATGAATGAATGAGTGAATGAATGAATGAAGTAGAAAAAAAACTCTCATTTTTCTCTTTGTTTGTTTATATGATTATACTTTACATAAACAGTTATGTTCAAAAGGCTTTCTTCTTTTTTGGTGCTATAATCTTGTGAAAAATTGTTTAAAAAGAAACAATAACTAGTCAAAAATCCAGGATCTAGCTGAGCAACACTTCTTTGCCATTTCCACCAAAAACAGATTCTGGATTATAAACCTCTGTAGCAAAACACTGGACAACTTCAATTTTGTAAGAGAGAACTCCTGGCTGCTTGGCTGACCCAAGAAGCTTCTCTCATAGGTCCTTAGAGCTGTACCTATAGTTCGTTTTGTTTTTTTTTTATTAATTGAGTCATTCATTGATTTATTCAACACACATTTATTGAGTATCCACTGTATACTAGTTACTGGGCTATGGTATCCACTAAACACCAGGGAAAAAGACATTCAAAACTTCTGGCAGTTAAGTTGGGAAACTAGATCTATAAATAGATGATCCCACCCTAGCAGCAGACTTGGGAAACAATGCCTTGAGTACTCAGTACTTCCCCAGTTGTAGCACTGGTCAGACTCATTATCCTACTTCTAATGGCTGTGAGCTCCACAAAGGCAAGCCTGCTTTTAGCTTATCCATCTTTGCACCTCCAGCAACTAGCACTATCCCTGGCACCTAGTGGGCTTTCAGTAAACACTTATCTATTGACTAACTGTAGCTAACATTTCTTATATGAGCCAAACCCTGTGTTTGGCATGTTAACGTGCATCGCCTCATTTAATCCTCATACCACCATTCTGATGTAGTTGTTATTATTGTCTCCATTTTACACACGAGGAAACTGAGGCATAGAGAAGCTGAGAAGCTTGACAAGGACAGGCAGCAAGCAAAGTGACAGAGCCAACTTTCTACCGAGGTCTGTCTGATGTATAATCACCATGTGTTCCTGCTTTTCTAGTGGGTTGAGCCATAGGATATTGCTGACATTTGCTCCTTTGGGCCACAGAAATAACAAATGTATAAGTAGATAAGTAATATACAAATACTTATAACCTAATATAAGTAGATGAAATAAAGTAAATGAAAGGTTATAAATGGGGTGCTGGAGAAGCAGAGCAGAGACAGGTCAGGGATGGCTTCCTGGGGCAGCTTTGCAGAATGGCTAGGGATTAACCATCATTTTACGTGGAAGGAGGGGAGCAGCATGGGCACTTACATACTCCCTAACTCAACATGTTTGTTTTGGGCCCACCGTGGGCCAGACCCTGTGCTCATGCAGAGAGCAAGCAGAGCTTGGAGTCATGCAGCAAGGAGAATCATAATGAAATGGGGGTATTAAAATAGTCTAGTACAATGCTCTAGAATACACAGGAAAAGCCTAGATGTGAGAACAGGTCAGTGCTTCAGGTAGGAGCAAAAGATACTGGGCAGAGGAACAAGAGGAGAGGAAGTGGGTCCCACCAGAAAGGGCCCTGATGCCTGGCATGGACTGGACACAGAATGCAGGAGAAACCAATGGAGGGTGTGCAGCAGAAGAGGGCTTCCAAAGATTCCCTCAACTACATCACGGAGGAGGATTTGGAAGAGAATGAATGGGCAGGAGGAAGAGCGCTTGAAGCTGTTTTGGGTGTAAATTGAGAGCTTGAGTCTCACAGGGACAGTGGAAACACTGATGCTCAAGGCCAATGAAATTTACAGTAAACCCCGAGAATTATCAGTTTCTCTAGATATCCTGTGAAACACAGATGTTCTGATTTATTTTGCTTAAATCTCTAGAAAGCCTCAACTATCTTTCTACACAAAGAATCTATATACCAGGTATCTCTTTGTGCTAGGTTCCCTCCTTGAAACCCTTTAGATGTGTTTCAGTTTGGTTCCCTGGCTGTTAGAAGTTGTTTTTTTTTTTTAACATTTATGTTCATGGAGGAAGAGTTTTTGATCAAAGATTATGGAACTCCATCTGTTCTAAATCCAGATCTGTTTCTCAGTTCCACATGTCTCCTTGAATAGAGTCAAGAACTTCTATTCTGGCTCTTAATGTTTGCAGTATGATTTTTTTTAATGTTTACTTATTTATGTTGAGAGAGAGAGCAAGCAAGGGAGAGGGAGAGAGAGAATCCTAAGCAGGCTCTAAGCTGTCAGTGCAGAGCCTGATGCGGGACTCGATCCTATGAACTGTGAGATGGTGACCTCAGTTGAAATCGAGAGTTGGATGCTCAGCTGACTAGGCCACCCAGGGGCCCCTGCAGTATGATTCTTGAATTTGCTGCCTCAGATTTCCTCTGTTCTATCTCTTATGACAGACATGGGCCAATTTTGCTCCCCATTGGCATTCAAACAGATGTAAACATCCCAGATACCAGGGAAAATATTATGGAGCCTGTTCAGCATTATGACATAGCTCTGTAACCTCCCCCCCCCATATGTCCACTATAGTGAAAGCTATTAATAATTTATAGAGGATATGCAGATTTAGATTTTAAAAATCAACCACAGAAAGTATTTTTATATAGAACAGGCTGACTTCTACATATATCTTTAAAAAAGTATGTTATAATGTACTTGGCAAAGGTCAATCAAACTTGACCAAGTTTGTCATAAACAGATAAAACGAGACATTAAAACATTAAGACAATTCAGCAAAAGGCCATATTCTGGTTAAGTGCATGATCATACATTCAAATATGTTCTTTGAGATTCTCTGTTCAAAAGTAGAGCTTGACCGTTGGGCTTTCCCTGTTTAAAATTAAGGCAGTCTGTTAGCCTGGCTACTCTGTCTGGTCATGAACAAACTTTTTGGATAGAGGTGACTGGCTGTCAACCTCATCTGCCATTCTTGGAGGCTGAGCAGAAAGTTAGTTATAGGGTTGCTAATTGGTAACTTTTATCCCAGCATTAGCTTTCTATTGCTGCTATAATTCCCATGATTTTAGCCAACAAAATTCCCCCTAAAACAATGAAGCTTCTTTACTTCCTGAAGGTAAATCTAAAAAAGCACCCTTGTGGGAAATAGTCACCTCTAATGTCCCATTTACCGCAGATGGCTGCAGCGATTCGAATCCTCTAAAAGAGCAACAATGAAGATTGATGTTGCCATCTGTCTCTGGTAGATTTAAATGTTTATGTCCCCCATAGCTGTAGGGTTTTGGCAGCAATGTTGTTGATATCCAAGAAGGAAAGATGTAATTAAAGTTAAGAGACTAAGAGCTAGAAGTTGATTTGATTTGATATAATATTTTGTCATTGTAGCCTGCTGCTTCTCTTTCTCTATCTTTTTTCTTCTGCCCCGCTTGCTGACTTTTTCCCCCATTCATCTGATCTACACCAAATCAGTGACCTGTGAGGTTTACCTTAGCTGAGTCTCTATCAAAACTTTTCAAATTCCCAGCAACGCTGGTAACAGTGGGGAAAAGGAAGTGAACAATGTGGTGTGGAGGCAGTTCCGTGAATGACAGAATCTTAGCATTCAAAACAATAACAAGGACACCATTAAAAAAACTTTGAATGAAAATTCCCCTCACAGCTCCCTCCAAAGCTTTGTGGATTTCAATCATTTCTTCTTTGGTTCCCAGTACAGTAATATTTGGATTACTCAAAGATCTTTCACATTTTCTGCACAATTTATTTTAATATAAATTATTCACTGAATAAAAAATGTATACAAAATCTCTACGTTTTTTCCTCTGGAGTAACTCACTGTCCCTAAGGATGTGAACAATGGGATTTGTGTTTGAGAAAGTTGTTAAAAATAAGTCTTAAGCTTTAGGAATGGTTCACATGTGACTCAGTTATTTTTAAAAATAAATAAATAAAGCCTGGGGAGAGTAGGGGGCAGAGGGAGAATGGTTTCAGAAGGAAAAGAACAAGCAATCCATTTTAATGAATTGCAAGACAGTCTAAATATAGAAAAGACTCCAGTCATCTCTGAAGCTTGAATATAACTCCTTTGCACCCCCCCAACCCATATATATACTTTCATTTGTCACCCTGTAAAGAAAAATCTCTGCACTCCTAGAATTTCTCTCTGCTTTGAAAATTGATTGTACACTATCTTAGCTAGGGCTACAAAACTTGCATTCCACACAGCCAAAACCTTAGAAAAAAGATTTTGTTGCCTTAAATGAAGTGGGTTCAAAAACTAGATTTTCTGTCCTGAAAGGTGTTATTTTAGTCCCCCATGAGGCATTTAAAGCTAGACAATTGCTTATTTAATTCTTTGGCACAACAGGGTTTTAAAAAATTAGTATGAAAAAGCTACTTACTCAGGCTAAGTCAAATCCAAGCATTAGCGAGTCTTAGAGGCTAGAGATGGAGAGAGTGCTGCTTGTTGGCTACTTGAGGAGGGTTCTTTTTCCTCTGGGACAGTGGCTGCTTGGCTTTTGGAAGCAGGAAGCTAAAAAGGGATGACAACAAAACTCTGTATAACACATGGTTTCCTGTGAGGCAAGTGGGGCTCCAGGCAGTTATCACCTCCAGATTCAAAAGCAATAGGGTAGGGCCAAGGTTTCCCAAGTGCTGATGGGGGACAGCATTCAGCTGCAGATAATTTTAAAAACAGAGACCTAACTCCCAGAATTCCAGGAAAATCACAGTCTTGGATTTTCTCCCAGTCTACCAAACTCATCCTGATCAGCAAGCAAATACACACTAAGACAGTGCCTGTATGTTGTTTAACCCCAGAGGTGTGGTGGTTTTAACACAAGTCTGGAAATGATTTGAAACATCTCTCCTAAAGAGATGGCATCTAATTCTCCTTTCTTTAAATATTGGGCTGGCCTTCTAATTAAGAGTAGGTAGCAGGAGTGATTCTATGTGGCTTTTAAGGTCATTTGTCAAAAGTGATACAGTGTCTGCCTGGCTGTCTCTCCAAGAGACTTGGAGCATGGATACCACCATGCCAGAGAAATTGCAGAGAGGGACCATAGAGACCCAGTAGGCTCAGTCCCGGCCATGCAAGTATTCCCAGTCCATGGGCCAGATATGTGAGCAAAGCAGCCTTTGAGTTGGCCCCAAATCCAGTAATATCTGAGATCTTGAGTCAGAACCATCCAAACAGACCCAGAATGCTGGATCCACAAACGATGAAAGAGAAAACAGGTGAATGCTATTTTTCGGTGACTAATTCTGAAGGTGATTTGTTTCACAACAATAGATTAGTGGAAATGTCTTGGTACTTAGAAGCAAGGCATTGCCGTAGTGGAAGTTAAAACATGTGGCACTGGTTTGGGACCTGGGTGGGGGCTGGAGGGTGGAGATTAGAGGAGCTTTGGAGAGGCTGTGGGTGAAGGACTGAAGGAAAGTGAGGAAAGTATTGGCAGCTGGAGGAGAGAAGACTCTGGTCCTCAGGTGTAGGCAGTTTACACCAGTGGTAACATGGAAAATAGAAAATGTACCTAATGGATTCATGACCCAGTAAGGTTTCCAGACACAGTATTGAAGGTGCCTTCTGATCCTTCTATGAGAGGAGAGAGATGAAGTACAAAAAAAAAAAAAAAAAGCAAAACACTAAAAAACAAAAACAGTGTTAAGTAAAAGAGCCAAGACTGTAGGAGTTCAAAAAATAAGACTATTTCTCAGTTCCATCCTCTCCAGATGGCAGATGAGGCTAAAATTAAAATATGTAATTACCACCTAACGATGAAGGTAGCACTGTGACTTTAGAACCCTTTGCTTAGACCTCACACAGATTGAAAGCAGTACTATTCTTTCAAATAGCCAAAAGTCCCTCTAAAAGGGCATGCCTTTTAGATGTCTCCATTAACAGAAATGTTTCTAAAAATCTTAAGGGCACAGTTCCACGGTAGCCTTAGAGGGAGTCTAAGGTAGAAAAAAGCTTATCTCAGTGAGATTTGTAGATGTGTTTTTTTGTCTAATGAAGTGAATCTCAACAAGGTTGAGGGGAAATTTTTTTTTTTTTTTTTTAGAGAGAGAGAGAGAGACAGAGACAGAATGAGAGTGGGTTAGGGGCAGAGAGAGAGGGAGACACAGAATCTGAAGTAGGCTCCAGGCTCCAAGCTGTCAGCACAGAGCCCGATGCGGGGTTCGAACTCCCGAGCTGGGAGACCATGACCTGAGCCCAGGTGGGCGGCTCAACCAGCTGAGCCACCCAGGCGCCCCAAGGGGAAAAAACGTTTTAAAAAGACTTGTGCTAATGAAAACATTGCTAGCTCAGGCTAAAAGGGACAAGAGGTAGTATACAATGAAAAGAGGCTTTTGGGTTCCTAAAATTCTCTGGGAAAGAAGCAGGCTGAGAAAACTGCTCAGCTATAAAGATGGGGTACATTTTCTAGAACATCAAGAATAATTCAGAGGGAGGAACAACACTCAGCTGTAATCAAGGAACTTGGTTGGGGCACCTGGGTGGCTCAAGGTCTGACTCTTGATTTTTGGCTCAGATCATGATCTCGAGGTTCATGAGATGGAGTCTGTGTCAGGGTCTGAGTTGACAGCAAGCGGCCTTGCTTGGGATTCTTTCTCTCCCTCTCTCTCTCTGCCTCTCCTGAGTGCACACATCCATTCTTTCTCCCTCGCTGGATTTCAGAATTGCTATAGCCTGATTACCTGATTGACACAGATTTCTGAATGTCTATAGTGGTTAATCCATGCCTCTTACCAAAGTATGCTGGGTGGGGGAGCAATACCTTTTCACTTTAGTCCACAGATGTTCAGATCAAGAACAGGAGTCAGGAGGTTGTAACTGAAGATCTGCACCTACAGAGCAGCACCTGAACGTGATTTGGATGATGGGTGACCAGACCTTGAATCTGGGATGGATGCCTTCCGGATGAGAAATTTAGGGGTCTCAGGAGGGGTTGAGAGTATTTACATGTGGGATCAATATAAATAACTTTTGGCTAGAGGGCAGATTGTTATAATTTTAAAATGTGTCCACAATTTTTTGCCATTTTTTCCATTGGATGGTGGAATCTAATTCTCCTCCCTGCAAATATAGGCTGGCCTTACTGACTCGCTTCAACAAATAGAATACTAGGTCACAAAAAGCAATTGGGTTTCCACCTACTTGTCTTGGTGCATATTGTTTGGAGCCCTGAGCCACCATATAAAATGTCCAGCTAACCTGAGCCCCATGCTTAAGAGACCTTGTGGAGAAACCACATTAAGTTAGTGATGCTCTGTTCTAGCTGTTTCACCTCCTAGCTCTGGCATCAGATATGTGAGTGATGAGACTTTAAAGATGATTCCAGCTAAGCCACCATCTGACTGCAGACTCATGAGAAATCACAAGTCAGAACCACTCAGCCAAACTGCTCCTGAACTCCTGCCATAGAAATTGTGAGAGATGATAAATGGCTGTCATTTGAAGACACAGAATTTTAGGGCGATTTGCTATACAGCAGTAGACAACTGGAACAAGGAGGGTACCAGTCACATTTCATTCTCTCTGAATGGGAACCCCTGGAGTTCTTCAGTAAGACTCTATCATAGGAGTCTGTGCAGACTCAGTAGTAAGTGTTGGCCAGCATCTCCGGGCTTTGTCCATATTACTTGGTCCTCACTTTTTCTCTCCTACTCTCTGGTTTTCTACTTCCGTTTGATACTATGCCTTAACTTCACCTGATATGAAGCTTCAAGGTTAGTCCTTAAGAATCTGGTGCCCTGGCTTGGCTAATCTCTTTTGAGTATTCTAGTTTACCCTGGGAGTTCCCCTTAATGCCACCCTGATATCAACAAGACAGCACATGGAGGCCCCTTCTCAGCACATCCCACATTCTTTCTGCATTGCGGGGAAGGTGGGGCACCACACATCCAAGTTCCATTTTCACCATGTGCAAACAGCTGCCTGTCTACTCCTCAGTATGGAACAAGGCTCTCCTCCAGGTTTTCCAGCTGAACCCTGTACCCAACCGAGCCACTAATGATAGGACCTCAGTCACCAGCCAATGCCTTCCATGCAAAGGCAGAAACATTTTAGTCAAGATGCACCTGTACTCTTGGGGTCTGTTTACTGGCTCACAGAATGAGATTAACAAAAATAGCATGATTCTGATAATAAACTTATAAATAAATTTGGTCATGAAGTGACATGGGATGAACAGTAATGGGGATCCTTAAATGACATTTATAGAGTACCATGTTTGGTTTTTAATGTTGGTAAAAACTGAAAGCATACAACCTCACCTGGATGTTAATGACCAACAGCAGAAAGAAAAATATTACTTTCTTCAGCCTACTGTGAATTCTGTGGTACGCATGGCAGACAATTGGTGCAGAGACTGAAGGGTAATATAGCCCCCTCCCCCAGGGTGTGGCTCTCCTCTGCAATCAGTAAGACAAGCAGATCAGAACACGTTGTAACTCTGGTGTCCATGTGAGAGGTACATGGATTCAGTATGCTCTCACTACTTTACAAAACATGGGAAAGACATGGGAATTTCAGTTTTAGCTTTGTGAAGATATAGGAAATAACTTGCCAATAGGCTCCCCTCAAATTGAGTGTCTTTCAAATGATTTGCAATTTGAATAGAATCTTCAGGTGGAGAGGGCGGAGGAGAAGTCAGAGGCAAACAGACCAGATAGAGTGTTACGCACCTAAACTTTCCTCCAGAGCGGTTCACTGTCATGGCTGAACATTGGAATCACTTGAGGAGATTTTAATTTGTTTTTACAGTTTATTTATTTATTTGAGGGAGAGAGAAAGGGGGTGGGGGGAGAGCGATAAGAGAAGGGCAGGGAGAGGGAGAGAGAAAGAGAATCCCAAGCAGGCTCTGTATGCTGTGCTGAGCCCAACATGGGACTGGATCTCATGATTGTGAGATCATGACCTACGCGGAAATCAAGAGATGGATGCCTGACTAACTGAGCCATCCAGGTGCCTTTTTAATTTTTTTTTAATTTTTAAAAATATTTATTTAATTTTCAGACAGAGAGAGAGAGAGAGAGAGAGAGTGAGCACGTGAGCGTGGGAGGGGCAGAGAGAGGAGAGAGAGGATCTGAAGTGGGCTCCATGCTGACAGTGTGGAGCCTGATGTGGGGCTCAAACTCATGAACTGTAGGATCATGACCTGAGCTGAAGTTGGATGCTTAACTGACTGAGCCACCCAGGTACCCCAAGTTAAAACAATTTTTTTTTTTTTTAATTTTAGAGAGAGGAGAGAAAGAGCACAAGTAGGGAGAAGGGCAGAGGAAGAGAGAGAATCCAAGCAATCTCCATGCTCAGTGAGCACAGAGCCCACCACCCTAGGATCACAACCTGAGCCAAAATCAAGAGTCAGATGCTCTACCAACTGAGCCACCCAGGTGCCCCTGAGGAGATTTAAAAAGTACACACACCTAGACTGTCACCTCGGAGACTATGATTCAGTAGGAATGTTTAGAAAGTTCCCCAGGTGTAGGAACCCCTGCCTCTGTGAGCTCCTGAAGACAACCTGAAATCTTTCCTCTTTGGCTTCTATTTCTTCCACAGAGCCAGGTTCGTGTAGAGTCACACATAGTATACACGCAGTATGTTCATGTGGTTTGCAGGATTCTAAAAACTTTCTTAGGAAGGTAAACAATATTCCATTCCACTCTTGTTTTATCTGTATTATCCTTTAAAAACTGATTTATTAAAAAAATTGTTAAGCACTGGGCCTTGGTCACCATTGTCAGTCTTGAAGGCAAAGAGATTGAAAAAAGACTTGTATTGTTACTATTTTCAATGTGATGTGGGGACTTGGAAGAAGGGGGAATTGTTTTGAGAGGAGTACTGGAATGTTTTTCAAGGGACTTTTTGAACAGGGTCTTAAAAGGATTAATAGGTATTTGGCTGCTAGAAAAACAGGAAAAGGCATTCTCATCAGAGGGAACAGTGTGTGCAGAAGAACAGGGCCATGAGAAGGTCTGGAACGTCCAGGGATCACTGGGAAGGTGAGCACGGTACAGATGGAGGATGTGTGCGTGGAGACGTGGGAAGTGAGCCTGCAGAGAAAGGGGAAAACATTTAAAAAAAAAAAAAAAAGACCTGATTTGTAGAGTTTGCCCATTTCTGTAGTGTATATACTCCCATCTGATTTCAGGTTATCAGTGATTTAAGTACCGACTCAAAAAATTCCTACATATAAAACAGTCGGTTTTTGTGAACTGGTACCAGCTGTTTCCAGTACATGACTGACAGGAGGCCAGATCCTTTAATTCCAAGAGATAGGCTAAAACAAGTTTCTGCCCTTTTGTCACAATGGTTCTGCTTCACATTATGAGGCCCACTTCTATGGGTTTGGAGTAGAGTGGGTCAATGAAATAAATGCACAAAAGACTTGAAAACCCTGGAACTAATTCTCAGGCTCTTATCACCATCAGCATTACCCTTAAACGCAGGCAAGAGGGGCTTCTGTTCTTTTTTTTTTTTTTCCCCCTGTTCTGGTTCCCATCTTTAAAGGGTCTGGCTCTGATGTTCTGCAGGCATAGTACTCCCACCCCCCACCCGAGAATGAGGACTTCACGGTACAATGCCCAACAGGAACTTACCTCCCCCACTCCTACTCCATGCACTCCAGACATCTGGGACTCTGGAATTCTCTCCGTATATGGAGGTCTTCTCCCAAACCTCCTTCCCTGAGGATTAGCACCTGATCCCCAAGGCCTGGCCAAGGAAGAACTGCTTGCCAAGGTGGGGCAGAATACGGATGTGGGGCTGGCTAGGGGGTGTCCATACACGTGCATGTGTAGCCCCTCCCTCTGGATACACACTCCTAGAGCGATAGGAGTGGGAAGTGTAAAGCACAGAGAAGGCTTAGGCCAGGTTGTCCTCATGCTGACACGGTTTGGTGAAGAACTTCAAGGAATTCTTAAGTGCAACCCTGACTTTCTAGGTTAGTATGAACACACATTTGTCAGGGTAAGAGAATAGAATATATTTGACAATTTGTTAGTTGGATTTATATTTTTAAAGATTTAGAGATAAGGTATGTGGGCCTCCATTTTGACTCTATCCTGGGCCCAGCAAATGCCAGGAATGGGTTCCCTGTTACCTCCCTGTTACCACGGCTATATATATATACATTTTTCCCCCCACGGCTATATTTTAAGTCAAGGTAAGCAAGCTAGAGACCCCAGGCAAATTCTTGCCCACTGTATGTTTTTATAGACGCTGTGAGCTAAAAATGGGTTTTGCATTTACAAATAGTGTTTAAAAATCAAAAGAAAAATGTTTCATGATTTGTGAAAATCATATGCAATTCAAACTTCAGTGCCCATGAATTGTTTGGCACACAGCCAAACTCATTCATATGTGTGTATTGTGCACGGCTGCTTTCATGCTATGACAGAAGACCAAGAAGTTGTGACAGAGACTGTAGGGCCTGGAAAGCTGAATATATTTACTGTGTGGTTCTTGGAGTAAATGTCTGCCTACTCTACCCTTAGAGTAGCCACAGACAGGAGGAAAGAAGAGTGCAGTCGTCCTTACATGGCTCTGCTCAACAGAGTCACCTGTTGGGTTTCCCAAACAGACCAATGCCAGGGCCCCACTCTCAATATTTTTAGGATAAATTGGTCTGGGGTTCAGGTGTTTTTGAGACATCCCCATGATTCTAATGAGAGCCAGGCTGTGAGCCACTGGGCTCAGAGAATGGGTGCGTGAGGATCTGAGTTCCCCAAATGTAAGGCAGAATAAGGTTGCGAGAATTGTGCCTGGTTTCCCCAAGGACCAGAGCGGACTACAGCCTTTCTTTGAGGACACAAGTTCCCCAGTTATCTGATTAGGCTGAAGGTGGAGCGAGGGAGAAGGGTCATTGTTTCGCACTGTGCTATGACATATAAAGTTAAGTTTCATTTCTACTTCTCGAAATCCTTAGGCTGTAGCTCAAACACACATCCCTGGGTTAGCCCAGGACTGTGTGCCTCTGTCAGCCAGGCCCACCTTGGATTGTGGTGGCACACACCTTTGCAGAGGCCCCTGCTGGGTCACTTCTCAGGATACACTCCAGTAGGGAACCTTTACCCCATCTTTGCAGCGTGCCCTCCATAATTATTGGTGGTCTCGCAGGGAAGGAGAAAAAAGACAACTCTATCAGAATCCCATTCTCCACCAGCACACTCAGAACCATCGGCAGAGGCTGGCTCTGGGGCTGCAAGGCTGCTCCGAGCTATTATTGTGCCTGGCTCTCTCTCAGCAGGACTCGACGCAGACAATATAGTACACCGAGAGCATGGGGGATGAACAGTAAATACGAGGCCTTGGATTTTTTTTTAATCTTGTCAGTTTTCCCCTGATTTGTGTCCTTTATCCTAGCCCCCTCTGCTGTATAAGCTTCTCAAAGCTAATGCCCATAACGCCACCACCCACTGGTAGCAGCAGGCTGCTGGGCCGCTGTGGGGTTCTCATTGCGGAGATTTACAATGCCCACCATTATTCAGCAACTGTACGTGTTAACCTAGTGGCAAAGGGTTGCTCCAACACCTTCCCCTCTGGTTTCTCTTTACTCTGGGGGCCAACGGCAACTCTAGGAGTGCCGCCCTCCTGACTCGAAACTGCTTGCCTCAGCCAGCACACATCACATCCTCCAACCTGGCAGGGCTAGAATAGCTCTGCAGAAAAAGAAGAGAACGTTGGGCAATTATGGAGCTGAGAGAAGACTGTCATCTCGACTGCCACATTTAAAAAGTTAAAAATATTTCTCAAAGCCATTCCTTTGGCCTCTTGTAGATACTAGCCCTCTTCCTCCTTCTTTCTTTTATTAAGAGCTCATAGGACTAAATCACACGGTGAAGCTCTAAAACGTGAGCCCACTGCTGAGGCTTGTGGCAATGACCTCAACAGTGGGCATGTGTGCTCCCGTCACTGTTGGAAGCAGGACGGTGGCATACATTTTACTGCCTTGAAACAACTTCCAGAAACAAGTTATTCTTTTGACGCTTCTGTAATTCTAATCAGCTTCCAGAGTGATTTACATGGCTCCCATTTAAGGGAGAAATTCACCTATTATCTCTGCCTTGGCTACCATGAAGTCTGCCTTTACACAATCTCTTGTCTCAGAATCCACTGGTGGTGCCAGGACCATGTGCAAATGCACATGTCCTTGACATCAGTGACTTGCTGCTTCAGGGGAAACAGCAGGGGCAGGGGGGGCTGAAGATGTGGTGGCCCCATGAGCTTTTCTGGAATGGAACATGCATCAGCTGAGGACACTTACTTTTTGGTTTTGTGAGAATGTTAAGCTTGTGAAGGGCTTACAAACTGAAATCACAGAAGTGGTAGGAGAGGAGCAAGAGAAGGAAAACCTGAAGCGGCTGCTGCTGGTGAGTGAGGGTCTCTTTCCGGGAGAAAGCCAGGGGCCCTGAGGCATCCTAATATAAAACTTGAACCTCGGTTTTTGTCTTGAAGGGTAAACATTTTAAAATCACCAAATACCATATCTATAAATTGATGACCGTACCTGGCACAAACACTGTTAGCAGTTTATGAAACCATTAGGGGTTTGTCTGTGGTTTTGAAGCTGACAGATCCGACAAGGAGGAGGAGGTGATGACATCAATGTGACTGGCTTCCTGAGGTGGCATTGTCAATCGAAGTGGAGGGCCTAAAGCCCTGCCCATTCAGGTGCAGGCACCCACTGGATGGTGTTCAGGGAAGTGTGCTCAGCCCAGGGAAAGATGCTTTGGTAGAATGTGGGCATGTTATGGCTTTCATTTGTATTCGGAGGAGGGTAGCCTACTCACCTCATCTTAGAATATGTACAAAATAATTGAGAAAGAGGCAATCAAAGATAAATAGGATGGTCATTAAGCAAAACCAGATACACAACACGTGTGGTGGATGTCATTCAGGAGCTGTGGTATTGCAAAGATCATGGAACTCACAGACTTATTTTACATAGCCTCCACCCTTTTACCGAAGTTTGAAATAGCATGTCAAAAAAAGGGAGGGTTTGGGGTGCCTGGCTGGCTCAGTGGGTGGAGCATGCAACTCTTGACCTCAGGGTTGCAGGTGGGAGCCCCACATTGGGTGTAAAAATTACTTAAAAAATAAAAATCTTAAAAAAAAGCGGGGGGGGGGGTAGGGTTTAACACACTCCTAGAACATTCCAGGTAACTCACTCCTTCCCACATCCAAGAGCCTTATGGATTTCTTCTCTCATTTCATTCTCAGAATGACTGTGTCTAGGAGTTTTTAAGACAATGTTTCTTTGACACAGTACTGTGGTGTTATTTGGCACCCACCAAGAACATGTAGCAAGAAAATGTACAGAGATTCTGCTATACTTTATTCCATATCATGTTACAAGAAAACAACAGTGACAGCTGACAAACCATTACATCTTTCATAATACAGACAAATTACACTTGGTAACAAATATGCAACATTATTCCATTCTCCTTACTATGTTTCATTTTGGAGTATAATAGTTTTCTGAATGATGCTAACACATTTCTTAGGTACCGACCTCCTGCTAGAAAGTACACATCTCAGTGTATCATACAAAAAAAAAAAAGATAAAAGAAAAATTAAAAAAGTCCACTTCCAACTAGAGAATGTCAATTTTGTATGTGCGTCTAAAATATGCTGCTGTGGGAAGGGGAATGAAAATAGGAGATTGGTTATTTTACTTGAGACATTTTTTGGTTGTTTTTGGTGTATGAGAAATTTGCAAGGCAGTAACATATATGGTTTCCTCTGCCTATAAGCCAATAAGAGAGATAAAAGTTATGTGCAATTATGCAGCATATTCCTATGGATGGGGGGGGGGGGGTAGGCAATAATCTACCCCAGTATGTACAGCCTAAACATCCTCTTATGTAACAAAGATTACAAAACCAGTATTATTCACAGATGAGTCTCTCAAATAGACACATAAGCTAGGGTATTAATTACACTGGCTGTCATGTACACACTGAGGAGAGGATACCAAGAGGCTTTGCTCTCTCTGCAAACCTGGAGGCTACCCTGGAAACTTTTCTTATCACTCTTGGGAGGTAGAAATAACTTCTCACCCTTATATCAGTGGATGGACAGCCACTCTTGTCTTATGCCCCTTGTTTTTTCTTTGAGCACTGCAAAACATTTTTGCATGTCCTATGTATCTTGCATTTTTAAGTCAACCAAACTGTTCCTTTAAGGAAATGAAGTCCCAATTTTTCTTTCAGATACTATGTGTGCATTGATGTTGCATTCATACCGTCACCATGCTAATGTGTTCCTACTATTCCAGCTGTACGAATTCAAGCTAATCCTTCATATAAAAATAATCTCACAAAACATTCCATTGCTTTCTCAATAGAATAATAAATCTGCTAATGAACATGTTCTGTAATGATTTTCATGGCTGCCCTCAGTGGGAGAAGGCAGGGGAGAGGAGGAGGGAGGATGGATTGCCAATAGGAGAGGAAAGGGGAGAGAGACAAAGCAAACTTTGGATTTCCTGTACTGATAACAAGGACGGGGAACTACAAACCTCCTAAATGAGACCTTCTGAGACATACATCTCTGTAAAAAACAGATACCTCCCAATACTGAGTATTATGCTTCAATTCCAGAGAGAAGCTGCTTATATATCTCTGAATGATGCTAACATTCCTAATTGAAGTCTTTTTTAATATTAAATATTTTCAAATGTTCCAATTAGAAAGCTTATTAAATAGCAAGATTTAATCATCAGCTGCTCTTGATTTAAAGTTAGTAAAATACAAAAGTTATGCCTCTCCCCCAAATAAATAATTCAAAACAAACCACAGACAAGGCCATTCTTGATTGCATGTAAAATTTTCTCCCCATATTTATCTTAAGGAATCCTAATTTCAGCACATGTTAAAATACAGCCAAAGACTTCCAATGGGTTGGAATGTCCGAAAGAAGAATGGGAAAGATTTCTAGGTAGCAACTAGTAAACATTCTAGTCTTGGGTAACTTTTGCTCTCTTTAAAATTAATTAGCAAACAATTCCTTGCTTTGCACCTATAAGTTTTCAATGAATGCCACTTCTGAATAGGCTGGATTGTGACCTTGGCATGTTACGTCCCACTCCAGGGAAGGTACCCTTTTAACGCTTAGAAGTTCTGGGTCCAATTTCTTAGGAATGCTGGCTTTGACTGTCGAGAACCTTTCCCCTCACATGACTCTCAGAAGATGCCTTTGTCAAACTGGCTCATAATTCCTAGTCTCGATCCTAAAAAAGTGCGACACATTTCAAATTCTCAGTCTCTCCTTCTTTCTGACCAATAGAAAAATGTAGAATGACATACATGGAAGTATTTCCATAGGAATTGGTGTTCTGAGGGGCTAGGTTTCATGCTTTATATGAAGTTTCCTAACTGCCCACTTGGCCTCAGTATTATTTGGGGTTATGCAGTGAGGCCGGCCCCACTGGGAGAAGGCCTACATCAGGCATGTCTCCCTCTGCATCAAAGCACAATGTGTGCCCAGTCCACTTTTCCCTCCTTGTCACATACATGCCTTCATCCTTCAAGGTCCCTCATCATCTTAACAAGGGAAGCTGGGCCTTTCTTTTTCCCTTGCCATCTTGAAAGCAAGACTCCCACATGGGTTCTGCAACCTGTGTTCAAACAGTTTTTCCAGGAGACTGTTTAAAGTTAAGGTCCCCAATGGTGTCTTCCAATCAGCTTGGAATGTTTTAAAAAATGTAATTTAAAGGTGCTTTGGTGTAAGTGAGCAAATTTTTAAACTCTGGATAACTTTGTAATTTGCTTTTTTAACTGTTAACTAGCCAAGATGGCTTTCAGGGCTCATCCAGCAGAGACAATTCATTTGCACCCAGGTTTTAAGCATTCTGTTCCTCACTCTTTTCTCTTCCATTTAGAAAACACTCCTGAAGCATAACAGAGTGGATGGAAAATATAAGATGTTGACAAGACCCAGAAAACATGTAAAAGGTTACCTCCATTTCCAGAGGTTGAAAAGTAAGCAATTTATCCCTGTCTTTGTTCTGAACGCTTGATATTAGTTTCTTTACTTCCAACCTACTTGGAAAACAGTCATGCTATGTGGCTTAAAATGCTAAGCAGATTCCGATATCCTATATACACGTGCAGTTATTTCCAAGAGAAAACCACATTTGCAAATGTCCTCAAAAGGTAAGCAACAAGTGGGGCCCCACAGCCAGGGACCAAGTTGTCAAGTCGGTCTGAGAACATGGGTTTGCTGTAGCTAAAAATTTCCTTCCTAGTGGTTGCAAAATGTGCACTGCTCTCAAAGAAAACACACATTGTTTTATGCCACTATGTGGCTTTCAAGTACAGACATTACTGAAGAAGTGTGAACACCAAATGTGTTGTCTTAATGTATTTAAGACATGGCTGGTGAAAGCATAAAAACCTTTACAGAGACGCTGCGCTGCAGAGGGAAATCAAACAAAATCAAACACAAAAGACTGAAAAGAATACATGCCATGTATCAGTAAGCAAAGCTTAATCTTCACATAGTTCTTGGAAATCACAAGGTATCCAAATGCGTGCAAGGTTTTAAATAAATTGCAGAGAAAACAGGGTCTTGCCAGCTTCAATTTTCTTGTAAGTGAAATCCACCACAGGGAGGGGAAGGAAAGTGATCCGTGATTCCCTTCGTATTATTGGCCACTTCATTAATGTTTTTTTTTTCTTCCCAGAATGATGACAACTTAATCCTGGAAGGAGGAAAAGAGAAAATTGCTATATGTAAAAAAAAAAAAAAAAAAAAAAACTTACATCATTCATTTTTTCTAAATTACATGAGACATCAAAATTGGCCAGGCCAAAGTGAGCCTATCCGTTTTCTCCACAGCTACCCTGAGCACACATTTCGGAGGCAGAGTACTCTCCTTCACCAAAACAGCTCTTGTAATATGATAAACAAATGTTCTGACTACACTTTTTCCCTTAAAATAACTTAACTCCATGAATGTAAATGGTCTAACTTCTTCTTGGATTATTTGGAGAAAAAGAAATTCAGCAAATTTCCTTCCCCAAATCATTAGTAGTGATACTGGTCTTAATTAAGTGCCTGTAGTATCATACAGACCATTAAAAGGACATATCCTCATGTTCATTTTTATGAACATGAAATAGAAAAATGGATCACATACATGCTTTAAAAAAATCCAGCTGTATATAATTCCTTGGTTGCCTATTATCAGACCTACTTTCAGCAGAATGAAAATTGGCCAGTATGACCTGAATTGCCAGTCTCTTCCCAACATACTGCCTGTGACTGTGTGTTTCCAATGGTGCCTGCTTAAGCTCGGTAACTACTTCCGTGTGAACAGTTCAAGAAGAAAGAAGGAATGTTCCCTCTGTTCCTCTTCACATTTCTCTTTGGTCCTTAAACATTGTCATGGAGTCATAGGATGGGAAAGAAATGTCTTGCGAGGAAGGATGAAAAGGAACACTCCCAGGATCATGTCACACAGCCCAGGGATTCCAGCTCCACTGAATTCCAGAACCAACTCATCATCTCCATTTAGAAGCTCAAGGTCACCGAGGCCTGGTCAGGCCTGCTTGTCCCCTTCTATAGTGCCACATGGTCATCCTCCCAAGCAGAGAAGGAACCTTGATCTTTTGTTGAGACCTCACCGCACACTGTCCTCCTGCTGCACATGCAGGCTGTTCGTGCCAAGAACTTCACTGATGTGTGGTGCTACTCTGACCAAGAGAGCAGAAAGTTCCAGCCTCACAGTTAGGAACAGCACACTCCTGACTCTCTACTCATTTCCTCCACTTAGTATGGAAGGGTAACCTTCCATCTTTTCTTTTTCATTGAGATGAAATTCATAGAACATAAAATTAACCATTTTAAAGCATATGATGTAGTGGCATTTTGGACACTCACAATGTTATGCAAACATCACCTCTATCTAGTTCCAAAACATTTTTGCTACCCTCAAAGCAGTCCTCATATTCTTGAAGCAGTCACTCCCATTCTCCTCTTGCCCCAGCCCCGGCAACCATTAACCTGCTTTCAGTCTTTATGTATTCACCTGTTCTGGATATTTCATACAAACAGAATCCTACAATACGTGACCTGTTGTGTTGGACTTCTTCCACTTAGCACAATCCATCCATGTTGGAACATGTATCAGTACTCCATTCTTTTTTATGGCCAATAATATTCCATTTTGTTCATCCATTCATGAGCTGATGTGTATATGGACTGTTTTTGCCTTTTTGCTATTATGAATAGTGCTGCTATGAACATTCATGGACAAGTATTTAAACACCTGTTGTCTATTCTTTTGGGTAAATACCCAGGGGTGGAATTGCTGTGTCATATGGAAATTTTATATTTAACTTTTTGAGAATTGGAAAACTATTTTCCACAGTGGCTGCATCACTTTTTATTCCTACCAGTGATACACTAAAGTTCCAATTTCTCTACAACACCCTTGCCAATATTTGTTATTTTGTTTTTGCCTTTTTTTTTTTTTTTGGATTATAGACATCTTAGTGGGGTGAACTGGTACCTCATTATGGTTCTGATTTGCATTTACCTAATGATGAGTTAGGTTGAGCACCTTTTCATGTGCTTGATGAACATTTGTATGTCTTCTTTGGAGAATATATATTCCAGGTCCTTTGCCCATTTTTAAATTAGGTTGTCTTTTTGTGTTGAGTTGTAGGACTCTTTATATATTTTGGATGTTAATCCCTTGATTTGCAAATATTTACTCCCATTTTGTGGATTATCTTTTTACTGTGTTGATAGTGTTCTTTCATGCACAAAAAAATTTTAATTAGGATGAAGTCCAATTTATCCATTTTTTTCTTTTGTTGCTTGTGGTTTTGGTGTCATATCTAAAAATCCAATGTCAAATCTAAGGTTATGAATACTTCTGCTTTCTTCTAATAGTTTTAATTATTACATTTAGATCTTCAATCCATTTTGAGTTAAACTTTGTTTATGGTATTAGATAGAGGTAACATTCCATTCTTAAGAGTTCCCTATCCTCAGTGACTGACACAAATGTAAACAAAAGCCCTTACCTTAAGTTTCTGGGAGAGACCTGGGGGTGGAGTGAGAAGCCTGGTTGGATGGATATCACACATAGGCCCTTTGCTATCACTAAGTCAAAACTCCTCAGGTATTTTCTCAAATACTTGCTGCTTGTGGCTCACTTGGCCAGCCCTCACCCCTGCCAGGTTGCCCAGATATGCCTTTATCAAATCTTTTTTTAAACAAAAATATTTATTTTTGAGAGATAGAGCATGAGCAGGGGAGGGGCAGAGAGAGAAGGAGACACAGAATCTGAAGCAGGCTCCAGGCTCTGAGCTGTCAGCATAGAGCCCCACACAAGGTTCAAACTCACAAACTGCGAGACTATGACCTGAGCCCAAGTCCTGTGCTTAACCGACTGAGCCACCCAGGCCCCCCAAACCTCTCTCTCTCTCTCTTTTTTAAATGTTTATTTATATATTTTGAGAGAGAGAGAGAGTGAGCAGGGGGAGAAAGAGAGAGAGAGAAAGGATAGAGAGACAATCCCAAGGAGGTTCCGTGCTGTCAGCACTGAGTTCAATACGGGGCTCAATCTTAGAAACTGTGAGATCATAACCCAAGCTGAAATCAAGAGTTGGACGGTTAACTGACTGAGCCACCCAGGCACCCTGATCAAACCTTTTCTTAAATAAGTCACCACCCTAGCAAAAATAACTAAATGAGAACAACTGTGTTTGTCCCATGCCACCTTGTTCTTCCAGGGAAATGAAGTAAATCCATCTTTTGTTCTACCTGTTGCTCCCACATAATCATGCATTCTGACTTGTGCACTGACATCTTTCCTGAGGTCCATGACATCAAAGACAGAGAGCACTTGTCCCCGCAGCATTTCAAACACACCTGTCCACAGGCATCTTCAGGTGGTACCCAACCCTGCTACCAAACTTGACATTTTTATTAAGCAGATGAAAAAAATGCTCTTTGTCTTCCATGTTGCTTCGACAGAGATTTCATCTCTTCCAGGAAGCCTGCCCACCTTGGACAAATGGGAGAGTGGTGGGTTTGTCTTAACATGAGCTTACCTAGGCATGGAGTTCCTACAACCACACACAAATGATATATAGTTGACTCTTGAACAACGTAGGGATTGGGGCACTGGCTCCATGCACAGCTGAAAATCTGCGTAGAACTTTTGACTCCCCCAAAAGTAACTACTAACTTCCTACTGTTGATTGGAAGATATAATGGTAACATGAACAGTTGATTAACACATATTTTGTATATGCATTATGCACCGTATTCCCACAATATGGTAAGCTAGAGAAGAGGAAATGTTATCAGGAAAACCGTAAGGAAGAGAAAATACATTTACAGTAGTGTTCTACATTTATCAAAAAAAAATCAGCAAGGAAATAGACTTGAGTAGTTCAAACTCGTGTTGTTCAAGGGCCAACTGCTGCCAATGGCTGGCTTTCCTCCATTCTACCACTTTCATCAACTGAATGCAGACCTGGTTCCCAGGCTGACCTCCTAAACGAGTGACTTAATTTAGTCCCTCCAGGGTGGGGACATTTCCTGTGAGGGAGCAAGTAAGGAGGCAGGTGGCATCATTATGTTTCTGATTAAGCTTGGTTTTGTTAACTACTGTGTCCCTACAGTAGAGCCAAGAGACCCTGCTCAGATATTCAGTAAACCGCTGCTGAACGAACGGGAAAGGAGAGGGTAGAATCTGAAAATTTGGGAGTGGAATATATTTTTAGGTGTAGAGTTCCCTCATGGCACATTGACTGAGGGCAAACGCTGTGCCTGTACTCTTACTGAAAGAGCACAGTGCTGGGTACAGAGTCAGACATCGGCAGATACATCACTGGCCAAGAAAGGTGGGTCTTGTGGGACAAACTTTTTTTTTTAACCTCATGACATTCTGTTTGAATGATCTGATTTTCAGTATATCTGATCTGACATAATAATAAACTATGTAGTCACCATGAGCCAGGGCATGTTACTATCCTGTTTGGTTGATATGCAACTTTTTTTTTTTGGCCATTGCTGGTGTTTGTCTTTGCCTTTGTCCTGATTCTTCGAGTGTAATTTCTAGAAGAATAGCATGTGCCTAACCCAGGGCATAAGCAGAATTGGATATTAAAGGATAATGCATAATAGTAATTGGATAATAAATGGTGAACATGGTGATTATGGATAAGTCCATTACTTATGTTTGGGCTCAGACATTTAATGAAAAGAGCCAGTAATAAAAAAGAAGGGCAGTGCCAATGAGAGCTAGCCTCTTTTCCATCTCTGTGAGATGACTCTGTAGACCAAATTGTGCCAAGTATCCTGCCTGACACTGTTCATCAGCGGCATGGGACAGCCTTTCTCCCTCCTTGGGCAGCATCAGCAACAGTTTCAATTTTCAAGGACTATATATAAGGTGCATCAATTTACTGCTAGAAAAATTCTTCAAGATCTAAATGTAATCATACATTTGACATGTGGGGAGGTAGGTGGAAGGAGTGATGGTAAACGACATTCACAGAGAAGCAAAATATAATAGCAACATAAATCCTTCCCTTACATTTAATTGATTATTAAAATAGACCACATATGCAACACAAATGAACAGTGACTATAACTTACAAGCTCAACTAAGTGCGCATCAACATATAAGTCTATATATCATCAGATTAATGGGTGCCATTTTTACCTTGCTTTCTGCTTCTGCAATGTTCTTTCTCTAGAAATGAATGTTTTAAACAAGAAATTGGATTTTATTGATAAAATCCCTATTCAGAAATATCTACATAGAGCTTCTCAGCTATAAATATTAATTAATTGGATCGCTGGTACCCATAATGCAACTTTGTTCTGACCCATGTGCCCTATGAACTAGATATTTTTTGGATTCAATTTTCTTAAAACCAACTGTCAGCATCATGTGATGGAGGAGATGAAAAATGAAAATGAGCAGTCCCGCTGTGCAGGTGGGTGACCTGTGGGAGAGAGTCTGCCTGGTAGGATTTTTACACGAACCATCAGACACAGACCAATTGATTAGATCATCTCATACCCGCCACCAACTAGGCTCAAGAGACTAATTAGAGAGAGTACTGCCTGCGCAGGCACCCCATTGACACCTAATTTGCTCAGCCAAAGCCTTTGGGGAAAATGTATTATCTCTGCAGCTGCACTTCATGCATTTCTGATTTGAGGCATAAGCAAGGAGTGCTTCATCACTCTTTTGAGCAAACTGAATGTAGAAGCCCTTAAGTGCTAAATGCAAGCAAACAGACCCAAATTAAAAACGGGCCAGGCTCTTTCTAATTCCCTCTGTGCTCCCCATTAAATCTCTGTGTGTACATACACACACACCCCTCCACATACACATGCAGTTTACACGCCGGCAGGACCATACAGCTGAAGACCCCAGCTCAGGGTGCTTCTATGTGATCAGATGGCCTTTCTTCCACTAGCCTATTTACCCACTCTAAGGTTTTGTGTTTGTTTTATTGTCTTTTTTTGTCCCCCCTGCTGCATTACCTCTCTGCGAAGTATTCTTCTTTTTTTCTACAGGAAGACTCTGGCCCATTTTTTTCTCCTCTAAGCCTCACTGGAGAGAAGCGATTATTTTGATTCCAAATTAAAACAACTGTAGGTTTTCCTTTCATCGCCTAAATTGTGAACAGGATATTCACCAGGATGTATGTGAAACTGTAGGGTAATCCGCTCATTTCTGTTTGAGAGACTCTTTGTTAAGATGCTAACAGAGAGGGAAGAATTATTAAAATTTAACAGAAGGAAAGCTGCCTCACAATGGCAAAGATGGTATAGAATTATGAAATAATTATCTTCAAGAAAAAACAATTTATGTCATTTGACCAAGTTTAGCTTTTATCTGTTTATCTGAAATAAAACCAATTCCAATCTTCTTTTCAAATGTAGAAACCAAACCACTGGTACAGGAGTCATTTAAAGATAGATAGGTAATTAATTACATGTTTTTAAAAAAAAGGAATAAAAATTAAAAATTCAGACAATGTGGAAAAATTAGGTTAGCTTTGTGCCAAATCTAGTTACTAATTTTATGCCTTTCTATTTACATGTTAGAAAAATTATTTTACCCACATGTTCTGGTAAATTACAATTCTGCTTTGTAATTTTTACACTTATCTTATTCTTAAGAACTCAATAAAGATATTTTAGCTAGCTACTTTTCTTTTTTAAGTTTATTTATTTATTTTGAGAGAGTGTGTGTGCAAGCAGGGGAGGATGCAGAGAGAGAATCCCAAGCATGGAGCCCCCATGCGGGGCTTGACCCCATGAAATCTGAGATCATGACCTGAGCCAAAATTAAGAGTTGGACACTTAATCTGACTGAGTCACCCGCCCCTTAGTTGTCTACTTTTATACCAGCATTCAAAACTGGCCTAAATTGTCAAATGATAGTCAAAGGATTATAGTGGCCACCTTAGTGAATATCTTTCTGAAGGCAAATGGAAAGTGGTTATAGGGGAGATGTCTGAAAATAGTTAGAAAAGCAGGGCCTTAGCTAACACATATAACTGTCTATAGAATTTATTCTGATATTATGGAAAACATAGTCCAGAAAGCTCCCCCTCCTCAAGTACCACATTAAAAAGATTTCATGTGGAAAATATCCAGGAAAGTAAAAACCTACCAGGCTGTGCTGCCTTGAGTTTAATTTTGCTTAAAATACTAAGAAAAACAATGAAATTAATCTTTTGTACTTAATTCACCTTCAAGCAGCATTCACTACTTATAGAAAATTAACTCCAGAAATAAGCCTGCTAAACCCTAAGCAATAGGCAAGCATGGATCTCTCTGAAGTAAATATGTG
The DNA here is from genome assembly GCF_046562875.1 of Panthera onca. NCBI lineage: Eukaryota > Metazoa > Chordata > Mammalia > Carnivora > Felidae > Panthera > Panthera onca. The sequence goes on along the minus strand of NC_138340.1, from coordinate 94,730,217 downwards.
CATATATATATATATATATATATATATATATATATATATACACACATATATATACACGCACACATATACATACATATATATATATGTATATATATGAATGAATATATATGGCACATATATTCATTTTTATATATAGAACACATATACTCAAGTTTTATACTGTAGATTCTACATAAATGTTAGACTCAAAATGGTTAAGTTTTAATCTTTATACTGATTTCAGAAAATCTGGGGACAGCTTAATTTCTTCGTTGTTTTGAGTGACTTTAATTATGTCATGATTTGGCTAGAAATATAGTTTTCTTGCAGAAAATTTGAAATCAGTGGTTTCCAGTTCTCTGACATTGCATTGAAGCTCCTTGGGAGCTTCCTGAAGGAAGTAGAAAATCAGTCAAACCTACTTCTGTAACTTATTTCTGACTTATGATAATCATGTTTCTTCCCCATCCCTCCACCCCCCAGAAGAGAACACATCTTTGAGACCAGCAAGAGAATATTAATTAAAATGAATGCAGAGATAGGCAGGCTTTGTTTTAAGCTTAACAGAAGGTCCATCATTCAAAATAGCTCAAATCCTTTAAGTTGAAAGCCGTTTAGTAACATCCATATGGATGCACAAGGCACTAATTGCAGTGACTTTGCACATTTTAAGCTTCATGCCAAAGCGGAGATTTTAATTAAAAAATTTTAGGCAAAGCTATAAGTCTCACATTTCAAACAGAGCATTTCTCACACAAGGAAACTTAACATATCATTTTAATAATCATCACTATCAGTGAACATTTATTGAAATCCCCATTAAAAACCAGGCATTGTATGATGTATAATTAGTGGTAACTGAAAAGAATGCTGGTGTGACTGTTTATTAAATCAGATTTATGTAAATGTAAAAGACTAGTCATATTTTAGACCCATGTGGATGGCAATTCTAGGAGCATGTCCTGTCTCAATGAAGGTCAAGAGAAGTGCAGGGAGACAAGGAAAGTACTGATCTGGATCTTCTAAGAGCATCCAAGACACAAACCGTCTTTTACAAAATCTTTTATAAAATCGTATCTATATAATCATGTGTCCACATATACAAATACATAACTGTGAGGTTTGAAATAGCTCATTGAAATAATTTTAATGACAAAATTAAGAATAGAAGACCCTTTACCAAATGGGACTTGTTCTTTCCAAGGATTTCACATTTGAAGCTTTATTTGCTCAGCATACCTTTATAACTGACTGGCTGCCAAGTGGGATAAGTTAATTAAACAGGATTCAGACTTTCACCTTCCTTATATATTACAGTCCTACTAAACTATATTTAAATAAACCAAATACAAAGCTATATAGACAAGCAGTGTGCAAATTTTTTACAACTTAAAACAAACACACACAAATATAAAACTACTTCTAAGTATTTCGCAGTCAGAGAAAGACAAGGATTCATGTCTGACTTTCATTAAAAGATCTGAGAGGAGATCTGAGACTTCATTTTGGGTGGAATTTTTTCTTTCAAATGAAAACCTGCCTAGTACTATTATCCAAAGTGTTGAAGAAGAAGAAGTTTTCATGCTAAGGGTTTTGAGTTCAATTTAATATGATCACCTACAATGTCATTCTATCTAGTGAACCATTGTATTGCAGAAATCTGCAAAGCTAAAACATAAATTTCTGTGGTCGAAGTTAGATTACAAAGGATGGATAAAGAACGGTGTCAGCAGAAACCAGAAGTCAGATGGTTTCATGTGAGAGATGTAGATTTACTGTTGAAGTTTTGAGCCACCAAGTCACGGCAGCCACATGTCAGAGACATAAAAACAGTTGCACGTGAGTTGAAGAGGGGCATGGTACCCTACCTACCATCCACTTACCCACATGCTTCTGCTTGGCTTGGCTTGGCCACATGCTCTGGCTTGGAATTCACTGTTTACTGCACATGTCTTCTTGATATTAGCACATTTTGCTCTGCCATCCAAAATTCTATATCTTTAACCCTTCCATCAATCTTCTTTCACCTGTAAGCTATGCTAGTATTTTTATTAGTGTTTTTACTGCTTTTGTGAGTTCTATGTGCTTTAGACCGAATGTTTGTATGCTCCCCAAATTCCTATGTTGAAACCTAATCCCCAGTGTGATGGTATTTCCAGATGGAATCTTTGGGAGGTGATTAGATCACGAGGGTGGAACTCACATGAATGGGATTAGTGCCCTTATTAAAGAGACCCTAGAGAGCTCTCTCACCCCTTCATCATGTGAAGACACAGGAAAGAAGTGAAAGAGGGTCCAGACATGAATCTGCTGGTGCCATGGACTTCCAGCCTCCTGAATGGTGGGAAATAAATTTCTGTTGTTTATAAAGCCCCCATTCTGTGGTATTCTGTTATAGCAGCCTTAATAGACTGAGACATTATGGTTACCAAATTGAAAAAAAAATTCTTACTCTGTTTTTTTTCCGTAAGTCATATAATTTTTACTGAGGTATTCTGCTGAACACAGGTAGGAAAATGGACATCATATTCTAGCCGAAACATCTATTCTTGTGGAGCACATTCTGATATTGTCACAGAACGACACATCGTAGACACTATCATAGCAACATTTTTTTCCTGAGAAGGGTCCAAACAAGGACGGGGGATGCGGATGCTGGACAGCCAGCTCACTGGGCACCGACCCCTGCCCACGTATCAGCCTCACAATGTGAACAGTGCCAATGAACAACTTCCCGATGAAGACCAAGGACAAATCACTAAGTGCTGAGTCATGGAAACTAAGATGATCTACATGTAAAGTCATCTGATATGCATCTCCACAAAATTACAACCAAAGTATTTTGGTACTGGTTATACTGCTATAACTAGTTACTATATCTTTTTTTTTAAGATTTTGTTTTTAAGTAATCTTCACCCCCAATGTGGGGCTTGAACTCACAGCTCCGAGATTAAGAGTTGCATGCTCTATCGACTGAGCCAGCCTGGCGCTCCATAAGTTGCTATATCTAATAGCCAAGATGAGCTCTGAGAGAGAGAATTACAGAACACATGTCATGAGAAATAAATACTAGCATTTTGTGCTCAGGTAGCATCTTCTCTCAAAGTATATTTCCATTAATTCTCTCATTAAATGAAAGTGCCTTAAAAAATAGGACCACGACCATAAGAACAGATTTTATAAAATGGAGTTGTGTGTGTGTGTGTGTGCGTGTGTGTGTGTGTGTGTGTGTTTAAGTTCTACTCCTTTAGTCACTGGCTCAATGTCCTCTGGCATAGCTGCAGCAGGAGGTTATGTTCCAGGTTTAAATCCCCCTGCATTCACTAGAGGAGCCACAGCATTTTGAAGAATGAGGGGGTACCAACTGTGATGTGGCTTGCCAGGACCGAGGAGGGTTTCTAGGATGGAGGACACTCAGTTTTAAAACTGGAGCAAATCACAATGAATTGGTCACCCTCACAGAAACAACAGGGTTGACAAGTTGCTACTTCCAACTTTATAAAAACAGAGCCAGCAAACTCGGCACTTTACTACACAAACTAAGACATGCTGACGCTCTGGTCTCAAAATGTGTGTCACAAAGTGTTACAAATGTTAAACACAGAGAGTGGCAAAAGATCTGCTGAAAAGAGGGTGGGATCTGGACCTTCCTTCTCTCAGCCTCCAAGGGATTTTTCATCTCTCCTTGAGTGTTTTAGACCTTCCTCTGTAAGTTCTTTTTTTTTTTTTTACTGAAGCCATGGTAGGTCCAATTCTGCTCTAATGCGGTTGTTGAATTCAAACCCATCAGCTTGTTCTCTACCATAATTCTCAGTTGTACTTTCAATAAATTCATCTTTTAAATTCACACATGCCTGAGCAGGAAGGCTCGGAGGAGGAGGCTAAGACTGCCATTCTCAAATGACAAGAAGTGCAAATACTGCCCGATACTCTGCTGCACAGGACACCCCTTCCCCACCCCCATATCAATCACCACCCACCAGAAAGATGCCTTAGGTACTCATTAAATAGTTTGCTCACTTGTGTCTTTATATTTGCATATGCATTTAAAAGGAAAAGACAAAACAAATGTGCACTAACTCCTAGCTTCACTGCTCTGCTGTCCTTTGTAAGTCGAACATGATTTACTGTTTTTGATTAGCCCATGACCTCAGACAGACTTTCAAATTGCAGCATTTGGGGCTCTGAAATACTGTCATATCTTTTAAAGAGCAACCGCAATAAATTAGAAAACATCATCACTATGCTCTTTCCTTGATTCACTGTGGTTGCACATCATGGACTAGGAGTTTCAGCTCATTAAAAATGTGAAGGCTGTAATGTCTGATGAATAAGACACTCACATCAACACAACTGGTTTCCTCCTAGTATAAAACAATTAAAGTGCCAACAGCTCAGTGGCTCAGCGGCAGAGCAAAGAACAGCACTTGCAGGGCTGGGTCAATCTCTCCCTTCCAATGGTAACAGAGCTGGAGAATGCAGGGACAGTAGCTGGCACACACAGGCTCATGGGATTAGGGGATGCTTCATGCTTTTTTAGTGGCCACTTGTGGTGGACTGAAACAAAAGCACCAATGGAATTAGGGGAATCGAGCTCTTACTGTGGGAGGCAATGCAACACTTTTTCACCTTGTCCTAAACCAGAATCCCACACACAGTGGTTAAGTCAGGAATGTGACATCCTCCCTTCCACACCTGTGAGCAGAGCACATCCAGAAAGATCTTATTTCCTCTTCACACAGATGCTAAAGAACAGAGTCATGCCTTGTCTGTTTGTTTTCCAGTCTGCTGGCATTAAAATTGTACCTAAGCACCTATCACGTCTCATGATGCTCTGTTAAGTCCTTTCAAAAGTTCTGACTTTGAACACTGGGGCCATTTGGAAAAACAAAAACAAAAACAAAAACAAACACTGATCTAGTGACTTTGTTGCTTTCAGGGGGTAAAATCATTCCAGTTCCATTTTCAACGTAATAATTAAATAGATGTACATTGTAAGAAATATAAAAATGTGGGGGAAAAACACACCCACCCTCATTAGCTTCACTAAGCTGTTTTGGTTATGTGTCTCTTGCAATTCTTCCATTTGGCGGCTCTGCATGAGATGTCATGCACAATGAGCAGGGCCTGAGATGCTAAAATGGAAAAGCTCTTTTGTTTTCTAATTACTGACCTCCAGAGTTTTAGTGCTAGAGTTTATATAATCAATTACATAGGGCTAGAGTTCTCATAATTAATTATTGAGTACCTCGGTGCAAGCAGGATGTAAAACCACTCATACTTGGATTAACATGGTAAAGTAAAATCTTGTCTTTCTCAGTACTTTCTTAAGAAAAATTATAATGTATTGATTTTAGGCATAAAGCAGAGAGAAATTACTAGGAATAATGGTGTGAAATGAAGCAAAGAAATATTTAGAGAGACTAGGAAACAATTAATGGCAACAAGAACTTTCTGTTAGAAAAGTATGCATGCAATCACAGTCACTGTTTGGAGGGCTATCTTTCTAAGCACTACACATGTATCACAGTAATCCGTCTTGATATAAAATCTTTTCACTTGAAATTTGAAAATATGTACATTTACTTCTAGGTACTAATGAATTGCCTCCAAATTATTTATTTATTCAATTTTTAGAAGTAGGCTCCACATCCAACATGGGGCTTGAACTCACAACCCTGAGATCGAGAGTCACATTCTCTACTGACTGAGCCAGCCAGGTTCCCCTAAGAATTGCCTCCAAATTGAATCAATAAATATCTAAGTTGTAAAATCAACTTAGATAAAATCTGTAAAATCAGATTTTGTAAAATTTTGTGAAATCAAAATTCACTCCTTTTCACTCTTATTCTGTCTGTGGTGCCTTTTACAATTGTGTGTACTCTAAATATTATGATTATATACTTATTACAATTTTATTAAAATTTTCAAACACAGTTGCATGCATTCTAAATATCATGATCACATGTTTTTTCAAACCTACAGAAAAACAAAAGAATTATACAGTGAATATCCACATATCCACTATATAGATCCTGCAATAAACATTTTGACATATTTGCCTTGTAATATATCTATTCATCTGCCTATGGTTCTAGCCATCCATTAATCCATCCTATTATTTATCAGTACACTTCACCTCTAAATGTACATGTAATTAATTACACCCTTATATATATTTATGTTTTTAAGGTAAGTCTTACAATAAAATGCAAAAAACTTAACTGCATCATTTTATGAGTTTTTAACGAGATTACACAGGAAATGTCACATTGCTATGTAACAGAAAATATCAGTTTTTAAAAAATTTTTTTAAATGTTTATTATTTTGAGAGAAAGAGAGATAGACACAGTGTGAGTGGGGGACGGGCAGGGAAAGAGGGAGACACAGAATCCAAAGCAGGCTTCAGGCTCTGAGCCATCAGCACAGAGCCTGACACGGGGCTCGAACTCATGAGCTGTGAGATCATGACCTGAGCCCAAGTTGGACGCTCAACCGACTGAGCCACCCAGGTGTCCCAGAAAACATCAGTTTTAATTCAGAATCTGAGATTATGATGTTTCTCACCAACAAAAAAAATTTCTTTAATGTACCTCCTCTTTCCTACTCTCACCAATTCCTCAGTGGGCAAAACACTGATAAATGCAACTGCCAGTAGGAGAACAGGCACAGAGTACTTGGACTGTGATGATTCTTAAAACTTTGTGAGTCACTGCCAAACTGAAGAACCGGGTGAACACCAAGAATTCTCTCTAGAAAACGACATCTTTATAATTACAGTCAGGTTTTTTTCCATACAGTCTAAGTTGGCTCACCGACTTTGTGAATTCCATTAGTAGGTCCAGGGACCCCAGTCAAGGATCTCAGGATTAGACTGTCAGAATGTTGAACCATCAAGGAGCATTTCCACCATCTAGCCACAATTTTAGAGCATACTGCAGAGGAAATAGCTTCTGTGAAAGTTAAGTACTTGAAGGTAATTCCTTTTGGACAACTGGCACAGTCTAGGGAGACTTCTATTAAGGGGGAAAAGGCTTACATGATTTCCTACACTCTCCCTCGATGATCAAAATACAACCAACCAAAACAAAACAAAACAAAACAAAACAAAACAAAACAAAACAAAAATCTCATTCAGTCTATGGGTTGTGTTCCTTCAAGAAAGATGGAACCTGGACCATTCTATCTGATGAAGGCAACTGCTGCAAGAGAAGCATAACTGGGAGGTGTGGATCCCAGCATAGGGATCTAAATAGATGATCCTCAGAAACATGAGGAGCTGAATCAAAGATTCTTTCCCCCGACATAATCCTTCATTCTTCTCTTCTTTTCTTCTTTATTAAAGTCATTATCAGTGATGTACCAACATTAATGCAGGATAACAGATAAATAGAAATGAATTCCATTGTACCCATTCTTCACTTTATTTCATATGCCGTATTTATTTTATCATTGTGAAAATAAACATTATTGAGAGCTTCTCATAGCTTTGTCAATGACCCTGGACTCTTATTTTTCCTTTTAAGGTAAAAAATAGTATCAGCCAAGAATTTGCAATTGTTTCTAATATGGCCACCTACGTTTTCCCTCTCAGAGAGGCCTGCAGACAATGATCCTCTCTGAGGACTCACCTGAGCAGTTAGAGAGGATTTATTGTGCCTCTGGCCCCCCACCTGCAAAAGGCAGGCATTTTATATTTTATGGTTGAGAAAGCTGCAGCTGTTAGAGAAATATTTCATATTCTTATGTTCTGGACAAAGTTTTGTTTTTCTTACCAATCACAGTGTTTTTTCTTATCATCAGAAGACCAACCCATGGTCTCCTGTATCTGCTTTTACAGACTGATCTGCCTTCTGTGGTCTTACTTTGGTTTTGTCATTTCAGAATTGTGGCATAACAGAACTTGGTCTGGAAGCTTGGCATACTAATGACTCTTGCTCAGTTTCATCTTCTTGGTTAAACTCTATCTACACTTGTACCCTATTCATCCTAGGCACATGAATTATTTGCTCCTTCTTTCCTAAGAGACAAGAAAGGTTTATGGTTTATGGTGTCTCTCTGGGACCTGGGGTGGTCTGCAGGTGTGGAAGAGCCTGAAGATCTTCAGGAACCCATTAAGGAGAGAAAAGGAAAGTGTGGAATCATGCATGACTCTTCTCCCAGTTAGCACAAGGTCACCATGGCAAGCACACCTAAATCTCCTTCTACCTTGCTCTTTCCCATTGATCTGCTTGCTGGTTTGGGTGCCCAGGGGAATTTGCACAGAAATGCTTTAGTTCTCTGATCCACATAATTTTACTTTTATTCAACTTAATTTAAACCATTTCTTTCCTTGAGTGATAATAAAGAAGGGAGTAAGAGCTTCAAATTCAAAGTATCCATACATTTTGACCACAGTTTTGTACCTGATCAGATGCAACAAGGCCATTCCTCATTTCTCCTTCTTGAAGCTTTGCATTTCTTTTTCCTTTGATCTCCCTCTCCTCAATGCACTCATACACACATGCACACCATTTGAATGACAACTGGTGGTATTCTTGAGGGAACATTCTGAAGAGAAATTCTAAACATATAGAAGGGATCCCAAGCATCTTGCAAACTCATAACACTTCTACAATTAAGCCAAAGTAGAGGAAGTTTAAGGAAAAACTGGATTCGGCATAATGAAATCTAAACTTTTTTCATTTATATGAAAAGTATAAATAATAGGGAGATTCACTTCCTTTACTTTTAAGCAACAAGAAAACAGGATGTTCTTCAGAGGTTCTGAGAGAATGGAGGGATAGAAAACCTTGCTATGATTGTTTTAGTGGCTTGTGAAGCCTCAACAAAAGCCAAAACAAGAACACAATGCCAACAGTGAGACCAGACACCAACCAGTGAGACCAGTTCCTACTACCAGGAGCTGAGCACAAAGGTGGAGTCCAGGGGCTATGAAGCCATCTGCATGGGGCAGACATACTACATGTGATGATATACAGAGGACTGTGGAGGAGTTCACTCGGGCTGCAGTTTGCAACCCTCTTCAGACCCAGAAGCATGGGGCTTGATCTCAAGACACACGTGAGACCCAGCTGGTTTCACTTTGACACCATCTCTTCCCTCACTTTCTTTTCTTATTGAAATCCTTGACCTATGTTCCTTTCCATGCTTGACACTCACACAAGGCTCTCATTTTTGCCCCCAGACTTGTTTTCCTCCCTTGGGATTTTTTTTTAGTATCTCTGGGATCTAAGGAAATAACAGGAATGACTTTTCATCCTTCCCTAGAAATACTTTATGTTATCTCTAATGTTTGCTAACATTTCTGTGGCAGTCATTAGTGCACTATGTACTAATTTCCAGTTCTCTGTCTTCTGTACCTTCAGTGGAATACCCTTCCTATCTTCTCTGGAAGTTAGGCATGGACACTCAACATGCTCTGACCAATGAACTGCACACATCCGCGTGGCTGCTTCATCTTGGGCCAGTAATCATCTTGTCACATTTCTTTCCCCTGCCAAGGTGACTGAGGAGGGACATATGGAGATGTAGCCTCTGTTAGCGTGTGTCTCTTACAGAGCCCCCGATGACTCATATTAGATATAAAATGTGAGTAAGAAATAAACATCTGTTATGGTAAGCCATAGCAAAACCTAGCCTATCCTGAAAGATACATGCCCATGATGTATAATTTGGATCATAAGTCCTTGGATAAAAACTGCAACTTATCAATTCTTTAAAACAATCCTAGTGAAGTGGTTGGTTTTGCCATCTTTATTCCAATAGGGAAAAGGAACGGTGGAGAATACACATAATTTACTTAAGGACTCACAACTAGTAAGTGGCAAAGTTGGAACCTGCACCCAGATTTTCTTACTCCAAATCCCATACTCTTTCCAACTCCACTGTGATGGCATTTAGCTCTTAAATGATATAGACAGGAGAGAAGATTCACTTCTGAAAAGTAATAGAACAGAATTTGAGAAGGTAATGAGAAAGATACTATAAGTCATATAAGAAAACCCATGATTTTATGCTAAATGAATAGTGTTGGGTACATCTGTCAAGCTTTATAGTGTTTTATTTTTGCTTGTGTTTCTCCCTTCTGGCAAGAGAAAAATTTCCAGGTATCTGGTGAAAAAATTGGGATTCTCATATGAATACCATTCTCAGTTGGGGAAATGGAACTTAAGATAATTGAAGCTTTGCTAAATATCCTTATGTTTAAGAGAAAATTGTTTAGAAAAAAGGAAGAAGTAAGATATGTTTCATGCTGAACACTGTATATTCAAATGAATTATTTTGGTAATGATATCTATTCAAGGCATTAGTGATGAACTGAAATTATAAAGAGGAAATAGAGAGATAGGACATCAAAACAGAAATAATCATGAGTGTCAAATATGACTCAACTTCTTTAACTACAAACACATAAAACACATGTATGAAAAAAGAAAATAAAATAACTGCATACTTTAAGGCACTTTGGTCATTACTAAATTAAAGATGAACCCTTTAAATTTAACATGCTCTTACTGACATCCTCTTGTTTACAGAAAGGAAAGCAGGCTTGAATCTCTTATCTCTAAAGTGATCAACAATTATACAACATAATGATATTCTGTTGTTCCATAGTTATACCTTATTTTGAGGTATGAGGCAATAAGGCAATGGAATTCTTGTCTTCATCCAATGACTATTTATTTATAACCATATTCTATAATGAGCACCAAGTCAAAGTATTTGGACTTGGTAATTTTTATTTAAAACTTTAGAGATTCTGAAATTCTTATTCTAAACATGATAATGGTATGATTCCTATGTCATTTCTATGATATTGCTTTCAGTTGCTTAGTTTGGGAAGAGATAAACAGTAGTCTCTACTACTTCTCAAGTCTATAAAGAGTTGATTAACACTTCCATTTTTGTTACATTGTTCATCATCAGTAATCATAGGTATGAGTTTAAATACATAAAAGAAATTCAAGTGTGACTCTAAAATCTTCATTTCATTATGGGAAACAAAATTTCTTAAAAAAATTACAATCTGAGACAATAAATCTCAGAATTCAGGGATCACTCGATAGATGTTGGTTCACTTACTCTTTCTGATGTGAAAATTATGACAATTTTTAACAAATGAAGGTGATATTTCAAATAAAAAGGAGAAGAATTATGGGGTTAATGGTGAAAGGAACATTACCTTGTTCATAAATATGTTTGGAAGAAGTTGCTAACTGTCTTAAGAGATTTCCACATACTCTTTGTGACATTTGCCCTTACTAAAGTTTGGGTTTAGAACTAACACTGAAGTAGCTGTTATTGATTCTCATGCATCTTAATTGCAATATGAAAAAAGAGAGGGATGTCTTAATTGGGACATATGGCAAAGAGCTTACCAGAGGAGTACTTAACAGTATTTAACTATATTTTCAAATAAAAATGGAGCAAGTTATTACAAGGACAAAGAGTATTATTATTATTTAAAAGAATTAGAATTATGTTTAAAAGATTTAGAAAGTTTATTTATTTGCACTACCAAAGCAGATTTATGTATTTATTTATTATATGAAATTTATTGCCAAATTGGTTGCCCACCCCCCATCAACCCCTCAGTTTGTACTCAGTATTTAAGAGTCACTGATGGTTTGCCTCCTTCCCTCTCTGTAACTTTTTTTCCCCTTCCCCTTACCCCTGGTCTTCTGTTGAGTTTCTCAGGATCCACATATGAGTGAAAATACATGGTACCTGTCTTTCTCTGCCTGACTTATTTCACTTAGCATAACACTCTCCAGTTCCATCCACGTTGCTTCAAATGGCCAGATTTCATTCTTTCTCATTGCCAAGTAGTATTCTATTGCATATATAAACCACATCTTCTTTATCCATTCATCAGTTGATGAACATTTAGGCTCTTTCCATAATTTGGCTATTGTTGAAAGTGCTACTGTAAACATTGGGGTACAAGTGCCCCTATGCATCAGCACTCCTGTATCCCTTGGGTAAATTCCTAGCAGTGCTATTGCTGGGTCATAGGGTAGATCTAGTTTTAATTTTTTGAGGAACCTCCACACTGTTTTCCAGATCAGCTGCACCAGTTTGCATTCCCACCAACAGTGCAAGAGGGTTCCCGTTTCTCCACATCCTCTCCAGCATCTATAGCCTCCTGATTTGTTCATTTTAGCCACTCTGACTGGCGTGATGAGGAGTGACTTTGAGCATCTTTTCTTGTGCCTGTTGGCCATATGGATGTCTTCTTTAGACAAGTGTCTATTCATGTCTTCTGCCTATTTCTTCACTGGATTATTTGTTATTTTTTTGGGTGTGGAGTTCGGTGAGTTCTTTATCGATTTTGGATACTAGCCCTTTATTCAAAATGTCATTTGCAAATATCTCTTCCCATTCCATTGGTTGCCTTTTAGTTTTGTTGATTGTTCCCTTTGCAGTGCAGAAGATTTTTATCTTGATGAGGTCCCAATAGTTCATTTTTGCTTTTAATTCCCTTGCCTTTGGAGATGGGTCAAGTAAGAAATTGCTGAGACTGAGGTCAGAAATTTCAATAGTCCCAATAGTTCATTTTTGCTTTTAATTCCCTTGCCTTTGGAGATGGGTCAAGTAAGAAATTGCTGAGACTGAGGTCAGAAATATTTTTTCCTGCTTTCTCCTCTAGGGTTTTGGTGGTTTCCTGTCTCACATTCAGGTCTTTCATCCATTTTGAGTTTATCTTTGTGAATGTTGTAAGAAAGTGGTCTAGTTTCATTCTTCTGCATGTTGCTGTCCAGCTCTCCCAGCACCATTTGTTAAAGAGACTGTCTTTTTTCCATTGGATATTTTTTCCTGCTTTGTCAAAGATTAGTTGGCCATACATTTGTGGGTCCAATTCTGGAGTCCCTATTCCATTGGTCTATGTGTCTGTTTTTGTGCCAATACCATGCTGTCTTGATGATTACAGCTTTGTAGTAGAGGCTAAAGTCTGGGATTGTGATGCCTCCCGCTTTGGTCTTCTTCTTCAAAATTACTTTGGCTTTTTGGGGCCTTTTGTGGTTCCATACAAATTTGAGGATTGCTTGTTCTAGCTTTGAGAAGAATGCTGGTGCAATTTTGATTGGGATTGTATTGAATGTGTAGATTGCTTTTGGTAGTATTGACATTTTAACAATATTTATTCTTCTAATCCACGAGCATGGAATGTTTTTCCATTTCTTTGTATCAATTTCCTTCATAAGTTTTCTATGGTTTTCAGCGTACAGATCTTTTACATCTTTGGTTAGGTTTATTCCTAGCTATTTTATGCTTCTTGGTGCAGTTATGAATGGGATCAGTTTCTTTGTCTTTCTGCGGCTTACTAGTGTATTAGAATGCAACTGATTTCTGTACATTAATTTTGTATCCTGCGACTTTGCTGAATTCATGTATCATTTTTAGCTGATTTTTGGTGGATTTAAAGAGATGTGATGACATAGACATAATTATGTACTGTTTTTAATAATTTAACTGTTCTCTACCAATGTGTCATTTAATCCTGATCCCATTCTCATGCTTTAATTGGGCCAATATTTCACCTTTAACCTGCTTTTGAAAGTATTTCCTCCTGCAGTTTTATTGTACTTCTGTTTTTTTTTTTTTTTTCAGGAGTGTTAAATCTTCAGTAATATAAAATCTCATGTGCATATTTTTCCCTTAAAGGATATAACCAACTAACCTTCAAAGATAATATTTTAATTATCACAGATTCTATGGGGTCAGTAATAGTCCAGGACTCTTGATATCTAAATTCTGGCTCTTTCTCTGTCTCAGAATTTAAAGAAAACACACACACACAAAATCACCTTTGGATTTGTGTGATTGCTGAAAGAAAGACTATAGTCAAATATGTCCCTCTGGTGAGGAACATTAATCCATACAAATGTTTTTTTTTTCCCAAAGAGAAGGATTCACTCAAAAGCAGTTTTTCAGACCTTATCATAAACTTGGAAGACAAAACTTTTATATACAGTGTACAATGAACGGACAATTAGCAGCTATCCAGCCTACCCGAGAGCCTTCTATTCCAGGGTAGAGGCTGCTCCTTCTTTCAAAGGAACCCTGTGAAAATGTGGAGGAACTGGAATCCTCATACACTGCTGGTGGGAATGTTAAATAACGCAGCCACTTTAATGTTCATAGCAACATTATTCATAATAGCCAAAAAGTGGAAACAACCCAAATGTCTGTCAACTGAAGAATGGAGAAATAAAATGTCGTTTAAGAATAGAATGGAGTATTACTTTGAAAACAAAAAAGAAAAGACAGAAGGAGAATACTGATGCATGCTGCAACACGGGTGAACCCTGAAAACATTATGCTGAGTGAAAGAAACCAGTCACAAAAGACCACATATTGTATGATTCCATTGATGTGAAATGTCTAGAATTTCAAATCCACAGAAACAGCAAGTAGATTAGTGGCTGTCTGGGGTAATGGGGGTTGTAGGGATATGTGAATGTGGAGTGACAGCTAATGGCTACATGGTTTCTTTTTAGGGTGATGAAAATGTTCTGGAATTAAGATTGTGGTGATATTTGCACAACTCTGCGAATATACTAAAAACCACTGAACTGCATACTTTAAATGGGTGAATTTTATGCTCTGTGAAATATATTTCAATGAAGTTGTAATACAGAATTCTGTGCCCTTTCCAGGTACAAAGTCTAAAACCATAACTTTGGAAGTAATTTGCCCATTTTATAATGATGAAGATGAGGATGATGATGACAATGATATATTGGTAGTTGTACAGAAGTAATATATAAGACTTTCCATTATACTAATACTAACAGAAAGTGGTTATATTTAGCGAGTGAGATTATGGAGTATATTCTCTTTACGTTATGTACTTTCATCAGTTTTAAATTTGTATATTGAACATATGTTATTTCTGTAATGAGAAAAAAAGTTGAGTATCAGAGTTTTTAAGAAAAGTTTTAAACTAGGAGCTCTGGGGAAGGGGCTATTGCTGGGGAAGATGGCTAAAACTGAACTGGGATTTATAGGGTGGGTAGAATTGGATGGAGAAAGGCCAAGGGGAGGGCAACAGCTTTCTAAGTAGTTCTTTGATTTCTAACATCACTGCTTACTTTCTCTGGACTCTGAGGGTGGAGATGTGTCTGTCTTATTTACCACTGAATCCTCAAGATCTATAATGGTGTCTAGAATATAGGAAGTGCTCAATGAATGTTAACTGAATCCACGAACAAATATCTATTGCTAGAGTCCTTTTCTTAAAATACAGAGGACAATTGGGGTTTACCACATGCAATATCGGTGTGCCTTTACACAAATTAGAAAAAAGATGTTCCCTTCTCCTAGTTCCTCTCTAGAACTTATGTCTTGGAAAGTCAGTCATGAATTCACCCATGACCTGCTTGAACCCTGCTTCTTGGCTAACCTCCTTTCTTGTGGCCCCACCCCCAACTGCATATAGGATACAATGAACGTGCCTGGAACAGGCAATCAAAACTCTTCTCAGTAACAACCCAACTTTTCTGCCTCATCATAACCCTTTCCAACACCTATTTTGTGCTTAAGCCACAGTAATCCAATGCTTCCCTGTGTTGGTTCTCATTACTGCCTTCATCCCAACAATTCAGTGTTTCTATGCCAAATACCTACCATTTAATAAAGATGAGCCCTCCACATTTTGACACTACTCTCAGTGACTGTCCAACACCTGCCCTTTTGTCCTCACATGTTCCCATTCTGACTTTCCTTCCATTTGACTCTACACTCCTTTTTCATTTGAAGTTTTATTCCTGTTCATGGGATTTAGATCAGGTTTTGAGTGTGAGGTAGGCACACCAGTTTTTGACTTTGAGCTTTCTCCTTTCTTTGGTCTGGTCTTGGTCCCCTCTGGACAAACTGTCAGCTTTCCTCAGGTGGAATCTGCAGTCACTTCCTTCTCTCTAACTTACCCAGCACATTGTACAAACCATTATGAAACTGTGACCATATCATGTTATATTTTTCCCTGTCATATTTCCAACCTTTAGACTTTTGGAACTTCTAATGGAAGGAACTATATCTTAATATTAGGCACTTAGCATTATGCCTGGCATATATATATAGCAGGTGTTTAATGAATTAGTGTGGAGAACATGAATAAATGAAACATGGAGACAGAGAATGGTCTCAGGAAAGAAAGTGGGACTTTTGGGATCTAGGAAGATGGAGTCAGACTGTGAAGGATGTTGAAATCCAAACAGAAGAGGCTAGACTGGTGATAGAAAGAAATAAAGGGTTACTTTAGAACACTGAGAAGGGAAATGACATGATGCAAACAGCATTTTGGAAGACTTATTATGTGTCACCATCAGGGTGGAAGGGAACAAGGGGGAGCCTGTAGTTGTGGCAAGCACTCAATAAATGTTTGTTGTTTGGTTGGTGGCGCCCAGAGACACACTTCCAGAAATACAGGTGTGAGGTGAGAGAATGAAGAAAAGCACAGAAATTCAAGAGACCATTCAAAGCAGACATGAGGGTCTCACAGGCTTATAGGAAATGCAGAGCAAAGAAGAGTAGAGCCACTGCAAGCAGAGCAGAGCTGGACCACAGACCAGGAAAGAAAAGCTGGGAGGGGAAACCAGCTTGGAAAGGGGAGAGCCCAGCTTTGAGTATCTGCAGTTGTGGCGGCTGGTCTGTGTGCACACGTGTGTTTATGTGACTGTGTAGTAAGGCACGTCTGTGACACAAACCTCTTGCTGTTCCAGTAAGTCCTCCCTCCCACTGTGCACCACCCCCATACTGGGTTTCGTTTTCAGCCAAGAAAAACAAAATTACTCATAAAATTAATGGAAACAATCTGCCTTTTCCTTGCCATAGAGGGATTTTTTTCCTTAATTACTTTTTTTTATGCCTTTGAATCATATATCCTGTAGCTTGATTAAATCCCTTAGAAGTCAACTAAGCATTAGAGGTTTGCAGCGTGAACCTCAGAGCTGGTGTTTACTTGTCACGTATAAACAGATATGCTGTGGAAAGCTGCACTTCAGTGAGGGTAATGCATGCACGCTTTCCCTCTCTGGTGCAAAACTTATTCCTCAGTCTTTTCAGGGAAATAAGATCTGGTTAAAATGTCAGTAAAAACTGAGTCTCTGGATAATCTCTCAATGTAAAGTTAGATTTTCTAATGTGATCTCTTATATTTCTATAGGTCTTTCCTTGAAAAAAAAAGTGCATTCCATCTACATTTTTTCCTTTTGGTTCTCTCAAATTCTCCTTAAGGAGGCATGACAGGTGGCACAATCCTCATCTGAAAGATATTTCCTGATAGAAACTGAGGACATTAAGGAACTTTCCAGCCCCAGTTTGTGGGGCTGAAGCCAGGTCTTAACTGTAAGACCAAGTTCTCTCTATTCCAACCTCCTACCTCCTAAGCCCCTGAGTGCAAAAGTGATGACATATTTTTCAGCAATTGGGAAAACTAAGGGAAATCTTGGACAGAGGCTGCAGATAATAGGGCACTAGGGTCGTAAATATAGACCCTAACTTGGCTGCCATTAGGCACTTGCCAAGGCCCAAGTGCATGCCACATGAAAGCTTCATGACAGATGGTTCATGTCTGTCTCTAGTCCCTCCTGGATTCTCAGAAAAAATGGACTTGGTTGCCAGTGAACACTTGACTAATCAGGTTCTCCCATTTGTCTTCACAGTCTGTTCTTTTGTTCACAGCCCATAGCTTCATACCTAAAACCTCTGTCATCTCCAGGCCTGATGACAACAGCTTTATTATTAAAAGGATCTCCTCATTGTAGAAGTTACAAAGGAACAAAAAAGCAATGAAACTCATCCATAATTCTACTTGATCTAGAGAAAAACACTGTTAACGTTTTGCTTATATTTTTCTGTCTTATTTCCATGCATATAGAGTATATTTTAGATATTGAAATGCAGTTGTACTATACATAGCTGCTTTGCAACTTGTTTCTATCACTTAAAGGCATAGAATAAATAATAAATAAAGTAATAAGTCCTACTTTAATGACTATTTAAAAGCTATAGCATGAACTGCGTTATTATTTAAACTTTTCATCAAAACTAAGTAAACTCCTTAAAGGCAGGAGAGCTGTGGATTTATAATGCATTTTGCATTGCAAGCATCTAGCAAAGCACCTTTTATGATAACACCTATGATGTTTACTAGAGGGGGTCATCTGGTTGAATTAATCATATGGTTGT
Organism: Panthera onca; assembly: GCF_046562875.1. Lineage (NCBI taxonomy): Eukaryota > Metazoa > Chordata > Mammalia > Carnivora > Felidae > Panthera > Panthera onca. The sequence goes on along the minus strand of NC_138340.1, from coordinate 94,712,042 downwards.
ATTTTGGTATCTTAGCTGACAAGGAGAATCTGAAGACTGGATCCATTCCAAATGATCCTATTACATATTTAATTAAATGGTCATGAACTCTTGGTATTTGAGTACAATAAAAACAATTCAAGGGTATAAAGTTGTATATTTAATGACAATGTTGGATACTACTGATTTCTCAAATATATAATTCTAAATCCAAATCACACTGAACCCTTGCCCCAGTCTCTTTCATGCTAGGTCAGCAGCAAGGACAGGAATTAATAAAGTTGGGAAAGCACATAAGAAATCCAGTAAGTTCTGCATCCACTGGGCATCAGTGAGGTCCTTTGGCTTAGGCCCAGCTACAGGGATGTGCAGAATACCTATGTCCTAGATGGTCACTGATTAGCCTTTGGATAATACTTATTGTTTGGCATAACTGGGAGGAAAGTAAATTTGCCTAAACACTAAAATAACACTAAAATAAAATAACAGTAAACAGCAACAACAAAATCAAAAACACTTTTAAGGGTCTAAGGGGTCAACATTCCATACATTTGTGTTGCATTTCTAGGATTGAAATCTGATCATTTTAATAGCCTTAATCCTTTTTTTTTGCTTGACCACTCCATAAATGCTTTTGTTAAACTACATATTCCTCTGCACATTTTAAAGTTGAAATAGTATATTTTTATCATAAATTTCTTTTTAAAAATGTTTATTTGTTTTGAGGGGGGAGGGGACAGAGAGAGAGAGGGAGAGAGAGAATCCCAAGCAGGCTCTGCAATGTCAGTGCAGAGCCCAACGCAGGGCTCGATTCCACGAACTGTGAGATCATGACCTGAGCTGAAATCAAGAGTCCAATACCTAACTGACTGAGCCACCCAGGCGCCCCATCATAAATTTCAATGGTAGCAAAGGATGTAATGTTTGGCTTATTGAAAATATTGACATTTTAAGCTAAAGATTCTACATCATTCTTTAAAGTGGGTCCAGTGGAATATAACTATATTGGATCTACCATACTTCATTAAAAAGTACATGAATAAATTATTCTTTAACAGTTGGAAATTTTACATCACACATTTTTCTCATTATCTTGTACTTCCATTGCACTTTCCTAATAGAATTTTATCCTAATATAATTCATTCTTATCCTAGAATGTCTTTATCACTCTATCATACTCTATAACATAAATATGTACAGGAATTTTAATTTATTTAAAATTTCTCAAGAAAACTGATCAAAGTGACACAATATAAAAACATTGAAAATAATTATTAAAAATAAAACTAAACTTTTATTGGAAATGCATCTCTTAGTAAGGCAGATGAGGGTGGTGTCCCTTTCCCTAAGTCAGTTGGTGTATCCCTAGAAGAATAGTGTTTATTATTAGAATGAAGCAGCAGGTGTTCTCAAGAAGATGGATTTAGGACAGAATAGGAAATTAGGAAAAAGTCTGCGTGTAGAGGGGCAGATTCATCCTACTTTGAGAAGCAGGAATGATCAATCAGGGCCAGATTATGTAGGGCTCCACATTCTCCAGCCAGTGGGACTGACTGGAGAAGGGAGTGACTGACCAGATTGGTGTTTTGGAAAGAAAACTCTCTTAGTTGTGAGGAAGATGGGTGGTGGTGAGAAATAGGAGTAGGAGTAACTAGAGACAGAGAAACAATTACGGAAGCAGAGGAGAAAGAAAGAGGGCCTCAACTAAGGCTAGAAGACAAGGAGGAGTATAGAAAAGCAAATGGACTTTAAGACAATATTTAGAAAGGACTGACAGACCTTGGTGGCTAACACCATATCTGGTTAAGAGACAGGGCACGTTACGGAGGGTGCTGAGCTTTCCAGCACTGATGGTGACAGAATTGTCATTGATAGTGACAGAATTATTGGATGGAAAAGGGAATATAGAATCTTCCACTGAAGGGAGTTCTCACTGTCTCACTCATGTTTGTTTCTACACCACCTAACAGTGAATAAATGAAAAAGTTTGTCAGTGCATTTGTCCTCACTAACTCCAAGTTCAATAATAAGATGGTACCTCTAAGCAGGATTTAAAGTTTATTTTATGATAAAATTTGTAGGCTGTATGTAACTGACTCTTAATAATAAAACAACAACCTAAAATCTAGGCCACTTGTTGAAAATAATCGTATGCATTAAGAAAAAAACTAAAAATATTTTTAAGAGACAATATAAAATGAAGTTAGTAAAAGATTAAAATTAGGCAGTTTGGCTATAATTAGACACAGCATCAAGGAAGTTAATTCCATGTGTCATTATGTATTTACATTTCAAAGGAGACTATAGTTTAAAGTGACATCAAAAAAAAAAGGTTTTGGGGGGCATGGGTGGCTCAGTTAAGTGTCTGATTTCAGCTCAGGTCATGATCCCGTGGTTCATGGGTTTGAGCCCTGAGTTGGGCTCTGTGCTGACATCTCAGAGCCTGAAGCCTGTTTTGGATTCTGTGTCTCCCTCTCTTTCTGCCTCTCCTTCACTCACGCTCTGTCTCTCTGTCTCAAAAATAAATAAATATTTTTAAAAAGATTGAAAAAATTATTCCATTTGCTCAAAAAAATCACCTTTTAGCTCATATAACACTAGTCATGGTAGCTACGGAGAGAAAGTCTGCTTCAGTTGGGAAACTACCTAAAAAAAAAAAAGAGTTCTGGAGATGGATGGTGGTAATGGTTTGTGAATATATTTTATACCACTGAACTGTACACTTAAAAGTGGGCAAGTAGGTAAATTTTACATTATGTGTATTTCACCACAATAAAAAAAAAGATGGGAAAAAATTGGATTGAAAACTGTGGAATTCAAAAACCAGTTTTTTTAAAAAAGTTATTTGGTTATAATATACTACCTAAAATCATTTTCCCTTTTTATTTGGTATATTCTTCATTATAAAAAATCAAATACAACTCCTTCCCAGCTGTCCCTCAAATAAATATCTGTATTTCTCTCTTTCAAAAAAAATACAAACACAAGTAACTAAAATGATTTTTTAATTAACAAATCAATTTTCACTAAAGTGAAATGATCTAATTGTATCTTTCCACTTAAAAACTGTCTTCCTATGTGGACAGTATTAATATTATGTTCTTTAAACTATTCTAAATGTTATTTTATATTAGAAAACCTGCAAATTTATAATGCATATGGTCTTTTACACACACACACACACACACACACACACACACACACACACAGTCATTTATTTGCATTGTCATCAGAACTAAAGGGCAAATTTTGGCACACTTACCCGAATCATTCATGAGACTGAACAATAAAACACTTAAGAGCAAATATTTTCTCTGTATATAAAACTAATACGTAGGTACATAGCTGTAAAGCACCACAGGTTTGTGGGGAGAAATATACTAAAATAAGCATTTATCCTTATTTTTAGGCCTATGATGAAGTTTGACTCCAGTCTTTTCCATACCTGTGAACACACAGGGAACAACTTATCATAACATCACCATCTGACCTCTAAGGAACAGCGCATGTCACCACAGAGCAAAAGTGCTGGCGAAACATTTATCTAGATGAAAGACCTCAAGCAGTTAACCTGCTCAGCAGAGGCAATGCAACCAGGCAACAGGATAATGACCTCTATCCAAATGTGGAAGGTACATCAATTTAATACCCTGACAGCTTGACAAAAGATGATGGCAGCTCAGCAGGAAAACATTAGCCATGATAATGCAGGGTACTGTATGTGAAAAGAATAAATTATAAAGCACAATGCTATTTGGGCCGAGTAGGGATTTTTTTTTTTTTAACCAACTTTATATTTAGGATGGTAGTCATGCCTAAAGCCTCCTTCCATTCTTTTCTACCTGAAGAATATCCTGATAAAAGGAAAAAGGCAGTGTGGATTAAATTGATAGCTTAAAAACAAATCGAATTTCCTAACTAACCCAGGAGGCTCTGCACATCATTTCTGGCAGGCTTGTTACTTTTCAGAGTGGAAAAATCCGGGTAATGGCAAACCGGCTTAATCCATTTGAAAAAGACAGGTAACTAACTCAAATGAGTGTGGACAAGACCAGGCTTCCTGTGTGTGTTATTTTATTTTACTTTTAAAGGGGAGAAGGTACTTGGCACACTTCGGGGGTGCTACTGATCTTCAGCTCTAAAATTTCCCCGCTGCAAATTCAGTTTTTAAAAAAGCAGTTTAATTCTAGAGTGGTAGCATGATCATGCTTGTATGTTTATTCAAGGACCTTTACTCTATGACAGGGGTTCAGCCTGTGAGGTTTTCTCTACACATGGCAGGCAGCTGTCAGAACCAGTGTGAGGGGTGAAAGGGCAGCCCGGCTGCTCTGTTAAATCACGGGGTTCCATCAACATCTCAGAATTCCTGCCGAGTGGGAGCTGGGAGACCACAGATTAGAGTACACTGGAGTGTGTATATTAGGTCACTCAGTGTCTATCAAAGCGATATCACGCCGGTGAGCTGTACAATAGATTTTACTGTGTTCTGTTCAAAGAAAATGTAAGGAAAGTGGACATGTGTGTAGCAGACCACAGCTGAACACTGAATTCTTCTTGTCTTTAAATGGAAGGATTTATTATCCACAAGATGAACGAAGAAGAGGGGCACAATCAATAACTGTGGAAATCGTGCAAAGCTGGTGGTTTTATTCAGCTCTTGGAAATGACTGCTTAGCAGATGTGTGATGGAGCAGTCCAGGGGCTGTGATGGAGGCCCAGCCCAGTCGAGGTCTGGGTTATGACTGTGGCCTTGGAGTATGAACTTGCTTTACGATCTTGGATGGTCACTTCACCTCAGTTTCATAAAACTTCAGTGTCCTCATTTGTAAATTGGAAATAATAACAATACCTATGCTATCTACCTCCCAAAATCGGTAAACAAAAAATAGATTCGTAAATGAGAAAGGACTTTTCAAAAGTTGAAAGGAATATGGCATGATGGTATAATGTATGTATTTTAAAAATGAAATGTAACTTGTATTAATGGATATTTGGTCTACATATAAAAATGGAAAATACCTACTCCTTCAATACTTATTGCTTAATTCCTTTTTTTAATAATTTTTTTTAACATTTATTTATTATTGAGAGATAGAGGGACACAGAACGTGAGCAGGGGAGGGGCAGAGAGAGAGGGAGACACAGAGTCTGAAGCAGGCTCCAGGCTCTGAGCTGTCAGCACAGAGCCTGACGTGGGGTTTCAACTCACCAAATCGCCAGATCATAATCTGAGCTGAAGTCGGACGCTTAACCAACTGAGCCACCCAGGCACCCCTGCTTAATTCCTTTTTTTAAAAAAGCTTATTTATTTTGAGAAAGAGAGAGTGCAAGTGGGGGAGAGGCATAGAGAGAGGGAGAATCTCAAGCAGCTCCATGCTGTCAGCACAGAGCCCAACGTGGGGCTCAGACTCAAGAAACTGTGAGATCATGACCTGAGCTGAAATCAAGAGTCGAATGCTTAGCTGACTGAGCCACCCAGGCACCCCTCTTAATTCCTTTCTAACAGAGAAAACTTATATGTTCCTCAAGAAATCATGTCTTTAACAAGATAACAGATATAAGGTGAATGGCACCATGCCTGACAGGTAAAGTGAAATTTTAAAGAGCTTAAACATTTTGTTTAATATTTTATTTCTCAATTAGGACTTCTGCAAAGGCCTCCTCTACTGTAATAAGCAACCACGTGAGTTTATATTAATAACAACAGCTAACACAAACAAAATGTTTACTATGTACTAGGTACTGTTCTAACCACTTTATGAAAGTTAATTTACTTAATTCACATAAGCATGTATAAAGTGGCCCCAATTATCAGCTCGGAGGCTCGATCACCTGATCTTACAAAAAATATTAAGTTCTGCACTATGATCTCCTTTTGGGCCAAGTACATTTTCTAATCTTGTAAAGTGTGAAAAGCCAACAACCTTCTACAAAATGGCTTTGTTTCTTACCTAAGAAATAGATACTATTTTTTCAACATTTTTTTAGAGACGAGAAGAGTATACCCCAAGAAGTTAAAGTGCTTTGCAAAGCAACCCACTAGCTGACCCAGGATTCACACACTGTGCTGCCTCTCTTTGCATCAGAGGAGCCCAAAGCCCCTGTTACCTGGAGGGCAATGTCATCATGGCCACTTGGTCAGTTTAGAACCCAAAACTGAGACATCAGATTGAGACCTAATTAGTTACCTAGGAAATAGCCTAAAAGGAAACACAGCATTGAGAGTGGGTTCATAGCCTTGTCTACATTATAGCAATTGGTTGGGTAGTGAGTTGCTTCAGTGTGAATTCAGCAATGGTCACCATGTCACAAATGCACCTCCCAGACAAGGGAGTTGAAAAGATCCTTATGGCCTTATGTCTACATTCACCTAGGTGAAATGTACTTCTAACATTTGCCATTCTGAATGCAGAAAAGATACCATGTAATGAGGCAAATGTGGGGATCTCTGTCTTTTCTTTTTTCAATTAGAAATTTTTTTTCACCATTATTTGGAAACAAATCCTTGAAAATCTTTAAAAGACAGTAAAGAAATTCTTAGATTGAATTCCATTTTGTCTGTTTGTTACTGGATGACAAAAGGGTGTGAAATACAAACAGGCATCTATAGAGCTGCATGGAATAGCTTTGTAGCTTTCCCTTCAATAAATTCAGAGATTGTCTGTGTATCCAGTGACCTTTTAGGGGGGATTTAAAATAAAAAAAAATCAAAAGACACAGTACAATTTGTCTATACCAAAGACCCAATTATAATTCTCAGCCTCATCTTTTATGGTTACCTCTCAAAATTGAGCTTCAGTGAGCAAGAACTGAGAACTATTCCTCTTTTCTGAATTATATTCTCAAGTGAAATAAGGATCTGGGTGCTTCCTTTCCAGCCCTTGTGGATGAATGCCCTCATTGGTGATTGATTCTTTAATGAGCTTCACCAGCAGGTCCAGGAGAACAGACGCTGCCCAGCTCTCTAAATTTTAATAAGTAATCACTTCAGATGCAGATTGGGCTGTGTTGTTGGAACAGGTTGGAGAAACCAGTGAGTATGAACGACATAAACTGAAATTGAGATGCATTTACAAACACATTCCCATGTTCTCAGAGACCTTATAAACCAAAAGGGAAAATGCCAAATGACTTGGATGGTAAAACCAGCCCCAACCATCAGCTTCTAGGCTGGATCAGCATCTGGTTAAAAAATATAAGGCTCTGTGTTATGATCCTATTATTGGTTAAATTTATTTTTTTTTAATGTTTATTTATTTTTGAGAGAGACAGAGCACAAGCAGGGGAGGGGCGGAGACAGAAAGGGAGGTACAGAATCTGAAGGAGGCTCCAGGCTCTGAGCTGTCAGCACTGAGCCTGACGCAGGGCTTGACTGAACCCAAGAACCGTGACATCGTGACCTGAGCCAAAGTCGGACGCTTAACCAACTGAGCCACCCAGGCGCCCCAGGGTTAAATTCATTTTCTAATCTTGCAAAATGTAAATGGAAAGGCATCCAACCGCATTCTACAAAACAATTTCATCTCATAGATTTTGTCATCAGGAGGGCAGCTAAAGCCTGCTGCATTGCTTTAAAAATATTAATTAACAGGCACTTCAAGTTCAGCCACTTTGCAAGGCCATCCTATTTATTCATAAATTTTATTAATTCTGAAGTCAGTTGCTCCTCAATGGTGTATTTATGTTCAACTAGGTCAGGTCCACTGGGATGATATTTGGTCTTTCACAGCAGACACACAGGGCCTGTATGGGCAGCAGGCTCAAGCTACCAAACACACTTCCTTTCCTAAGGTATGACTACATGAATTTGTTAGACTTTTGTGAAAAAATTCTGTATGGAAACCCAGATATGTATTTCACGAGACTCTACCTGAGACCTTCTACACACAAGGCTGTCACTGACATGTTGCCTCCTGGTTAGGGAAACAGGCATTTGGCAAACAGTTCATTTGTGATGGTTTGTGGGGCTCAGTAGAGTTAACAGTGAAGGGTACCGACAAGGAAACAGTGAAAACCGCTCTTTGCGTTACATTAGTTTGCTCAAAAAGTATGCACGTTGGCCAAACCTACAAACCACACATTTTCAAGCATGTTGCAACAGAATAAAATTTAGTAAAGACTTAGGTGAGATAAAAAAGAAAAAATCATGCTTATATTCCTCAATAATGCCATGACTAACTGACTAACTTTGAGCATGATATAGAGAGTTGAACTATATATGATATAGAGAGTTGAGCTATAGAGAGACCTTTAAAAATCAAAACAATGCATAGGCAACGGACATTTAAAATGTTCAAATGCACGTTAAGAGTCTCATTTCTCCTTTCAGTAAAAGGGGTGCATGGCTTACTTTGAGAACTATTCAAGCCATCCCCAGTCGATGGGTAAACATTTATAAGCCTTTGGGATCTCCACTTTCTTGGTCTTCCTGCTCTCTGATTTTACTTAGAGGAATATGTGAACGCTATTCCCTCTTGAAGCTGTTATTAGCCAGAACTCACTGATAATGATTTAGCACAGAATATTAGAGTTGAAAGGGGCTTCCAGAGACCAAAACTCTATCCTTATTTTAGAGAAAGGGAGCCAGAGGCTTCACAGAGATTAGGTGACATGCTCAAAGTCACAGCTAGTATGTGATGAGATTAGAGTTAGTCCAAAACCCATGTCTTTGGGCTCCTAATATGATACTCATTCACCCTATCACCCTCAGTGTGATGAAAGACAGATAAATGACACCAATTCCTTACAGTTTCTAAGTCAGCACATGATTATTAGATACTGTTGACTCTGTGAGTTCTCTGAGGTTAGAAGAAATGCAATGCATCCTAAATGTCACAGGCCTGGAAGTAATCAAAAGGAAGCTGAATGTTAGTTGCTACTCTACATAATGCTTGCAACATATCTGTGGTCGGTTGCAATATATTATTAGAGTTTGGGTTTTGTTGTGACTGTATGAACCAAGCCACACAGGGAATGCTGAAGAGTGATCACAAAAATACCTTTCTTTCCCTACTGTCCCTCAAGCAGCAGGGATCAAATAACTGTTTCTCAGCTGTCTGTCGTTTAAACAAAAATATCTCCTTCACTCTACATGTATCTGTGGCAACTTGGTGTTGCTTCCTCTTCTCTGTTCTATTTTTTAGACCCCAACCTTGGATCACCAGGGGATACTGGGACTAGAAAAGACCTGACATGATGTTTTACAAATTTATCTCAGATTCCTTCAGTGCGTCACAGTTTGTGTTCAATAACGGCAGGCAGCGTAGAGCAGGCAGGCAGAGAGTGGCCTGCAACTGGATTTTGGGCTTGCAGAATCCTCGACCGCCAAGCTTGATGCTCGAAGGGCTTTTCACTCCAAGTACAGCAGTTTCCATCCGTATTTTGGGCCAGCTGCTTACGCCAACATTGCAATAATGTGTTTTATTCATCTGCAGCATAGTCAAGCCTTTCTACAGTTGTCTAGGAAATCACAGATGAGACTTGGAGGGGCCATATTGAGTCCATGCTACTTCCTAAGTGCACACAAATCCCCCAGTTCTTCTCCCCTGACTCTGGCCTGGCCACTTACTAACCCAGCATGTTTCTTTTCTTCTCTCTCTTTAAAAATTTTTTTTTTTTTATTTTAGAGAGAGAGCGAGAGCATGTGCGTAAGGGGAGAGAGGCAGAGAAAGAGAGAGAAAATCTTAAGTAGGCTCCACGTTCAGCATAGAGCCTGATCCCACAACCCTGGGATGGTGACCTGAGCAGAAATCGAGTCGGAGGTTCAACCAACTGAGCCACCCAGGTGCCCCTAGCTGGGCATGTTTCTTAATCTAACTTTGCCTGAGTGGCCTCATGTGTAAAATGAATATAGACAATAACAGTAGTTCTCCTTTAGCGTTGTTCTGGGGATTTAATAAGTAATTAAAGTGCATGACTTACACAGGGTCTGGCATCTAAACTTTATATAAATATTAGTTATAATTATTATTTCTACTCCACAAAGTTAAGACTTCCTTATAGTTTTGGATCTCAGTTGGCTGTGATTACTTTTACATCTGTAAAGGAATGGCTTGTTAAACTAACGAACATCATACAGCTATACCATAATTGATTCAACCATTCACCTGTTATTGGACATTTAGTGTGTTTCCAATGTTCTGCTATGTAGATAATGTTGTATACTAGCTGCACTTCTAGGAATCTATGCTTACAGCTTCCCTATGAGGTAGATGTGCTTAATACTGCCATTTCCCAAATAAGGGAACTGAGACTTAGACAATATAAATACAATATGATCACACAACTAGTTAAGTGTTACATGTAAGACTCGAGCCCATGTTTCTGGATTTCAAAACCTTAATGAACTCCTTATGCATGTTCTTATCCAAATGGTTATAATAGCAACTAGTTTGTGCACCTAAAGTTGCAAGCCTCATTTATCTAAATTTTTTCTTATATTGACCATCTCATTCCTCAATAATTCAGAATAACTGCAGTGTTATTTTCCTTTTCAGCCTAAACTCCTCAACTTTATTTATTTATTTATTTGAAGTTTATTCATTTTGAGAGAGAGAGAGAGAGAGAGAGCGCATGGGGGAGGGGCAGAGAGAGAGAGAGAGAGAGAGAGACAGAGACAGAGAGAGAGAGAGAGACTCCCAAGCAGGCTATGCACTGTAAGCACAGAACCCGATGTGGGGGTTGAATCCACAAACTGTAAGATCATGACTGAACCAAAACCAAGAGTCAGATACTCAATTGGCTGAGATACCCAGGCGTCCCTAAACTCCTCAATTTTGAACACTCAACTTATTATTAGGAATGCTTATGTTGCAAAACCACCAGCAGCTTCACAAAACCTTGTTCTGGCTTCTAAAGGACCTGAACACTTCCTTGCACCAATTTATTCCAGACTCTCTGGACCAGCAAGACATGGGGTGGACATGAAGAGCAATTTCAGGGACTCAAAAGAGACAATATAGTTACATTCCAGCAAGGAGATAAGGAGAATCTTCTTTGCTACTTGCACTGGCCACAGGCTTATACAGCAGACTTAATACAACCTGACCAGCTACCTTGTTAGGGGGAAGTTCCTGCCATTGCTATGGGAGCAGTGTGAACAAATCCCATGGGTGCTACTTTTAGGAACATGCAGATACATCTGGTTTTTTTGAAAACGGAGATATTAATTGGGGAACAATTATGTAAGTATGCTGAAGACATAATTTGTATAATTGTATGCACAACGTTTCCCAGAGAAAGGAGACTGGAATGGCTTTGACAATGCTATACATCCCAACTGAGACTGTCCACTCGGACTACATGTCTCTTCTCCTAAGAGGACTTATAACCATAATAATGGGTAAAATTTATAGATCACTTACTATGTGCCTGACAATATTCTAAGTACTTTATATGTCTTAACTCCATTTCACTCTCATGACAACCCTATGTGGTAGATAGTTATTATTACTATTATTTTCTCCATTTTATACATGAGGAACCAGAGGTGTGAAGAGGGTAAATAGCTTATCCAGATTACACAGTCAGTAAGTCTAAGGCTGGGATTTGAACCTGGCAGTCTGACCCTGGGGCCTTTGCTCTTTGTCACTACCCTAGGCCAATGGGTGCTCTTGGTCCCTGGCTCCCTTGTCCCCTGCCCTTCCAACCCAGTTCACAGTAACTTGCTCTCATTCACCCTTCCAGTCTGCTCCTCAACTGGTGCCTTCACAGGGCCACACTCTAGAGCTTGGACTCCCTGGGCTCCTGCCTCCCACCTCTCCCTTCCTCTCCAAAAGTCTTTCTACCCCTCCCATGAGGCTGTCCCTCACATGGAAAAGAATGTAAAGGTTTCACTGAACTAACAACAAAACCACTTCCCTTTAACATAAGGCTTGAATGATTTGCTAGGATTGCATGGAGAAGAAACATTTAGTAAAAAAAAAAATGAAAAGGTACTTATTAAATCAAATACATCATTTTAGAGAAAATGGTGCTTAAAGAGAACGCTGTACCCAGTGCAATTTCTTGTACACACACAAGGCAAGAAATAAATATGTATGGAGTAACTGAATGAATGAAGTCAACTTGGGACTCTGGGATTTGAACAGAAGTTTTTGAAAACTTAAACTTGGATGTTTTTGTTGGATTGCTTTAAGAAGATGCTCTGGTGCCCGAAAGACCATTTTGTCAGAATATATATAATCTAATGTTTCCATATGTTATAAAGTCCTCCATTGAGGGTTTTCCAGCAAGTCTGTCCAGGCTAATGCCACTTGCCTGCCAAAGAAGGCAGTGACTGTGCTCTTTTATGTGCCTCTCTTTCACGAGTTTTAAAAAAAATAACAAACATTTCAGACACCACGAGAAAAATTAATCTTTCTTAAGTATCAAGCTTGGAGAAGGCAGAATAGCTAATTTGCTTCTCAACTTCTTCAGTGGAGATTTTCTGACTTCAGTGCTACATGAAAAATGTAGTTATAGTTCATGTTGGCATGCCATTTTTGAACTGTTAATAGAAATTATTGACACAAAAATTAAAAAAAATAAGACCAATATTTTATTTCTTATGTTCTAGCTATGCGCTGAAAGCTAAGAAGACTTACCAGTATCTATAGCTTTATTGTTTTACTATTCAGCTTAACTATTTATTTTCCAATCATAGGTTGGATTTTAAAAGCCATCTTAAGCTCATTTTGTGTGTGTGTGTGTGTGTGTGTGTGTGTGTGTGTCTGCCTCAAGGTGTTTTGAAACAGTAAAGGCCAGGATTTATTGATAAGAGAGTATAATTAAAATAATAAAGAGGTAGACTGACTCAGTTGTCAAAGTTTGATTTTGGTACCTTTGCTCCACAGCTGTTTTAGTTAGTCCCTCACAAAAAAATAGCTTGAGCTGTTATCTTGAATGAAAATACAAACTTATTTCTCATTCTGCTCTGGTGTTGTAGAAAAATGCACTGCTTTGAGCAACAAACCTTGCATTTCAAGAATCTCACCACTAAGGCTTTTCTCAGGATATACTGTAAATTATACAGCAAATGTCTTAATTTCTAAAAGAAGTAAATTCAGATTTTCAGCATCATGTTCTACTCTTTCTAAGAAACCTGCCCTCTCACCATCTGCCTGTGCTGCCCTGTGCATACACATACCCTGACTGCCCCACCACGGACTCTGTGCTGGGGCAGCTCCTGCCTGAGCCCTGTCCCCCCACCCTTTTCCAATCCACAATATCCATAAACCTACCAACACGTCTAGATTCAGATCAAACCCTACCTCCATTAGGAGTGTTCCAGCCAGAAGCAGTGTCTCCCCAACCAGAGTGTCCACACTGATCAGACTTGTCTTTCCATGGTTTATGTGGGACTCCATCTCCCTTCCCAATTAGAGACTGTAAACCCCCTGGGATCAGGGCTCTGGGGAAAGTCAATAATTTATCTTTTGTATTATGTATAAATTTGTAAACTGCCCTCAATCACAAGGCAAATGAACTGTGGCATGAATACATAATGTCTATGATAGGATTCATATGGATTTGTTATGTGTAGCTTATCAAAGTAATCATATTATTGTGTAGTGATAACTTATGCTCTGAAAACACATTAACATCCACGTACATAGGTGGAGTTGACAAATACATTACAGTAAAGGGAATGAAGAAAGGAAATAGTAAGTATGGAATATACCGAAGGGGCCTGAAATAAAGAAAATCTTTAAAAATGTACACAGTATACGGTAAACATTTGATTACCTATAAACCTGGACAAGTAAAATGAATGGAGAACTAGGAACTCAATGTGGACTATAGGTTTCAGTCATCTGTTGCACTAAAGATTTCCACACAAGTATTTATGGGCCACAAGTTGCTTATTTGAATTTATTGCCCCTCCCTGTCATAATACACATTTATATGTATATTACCCAGGTGGTAGCTGGAAGCTTTTCTTTAGATCTGGGTAAAACAGGCAATTTCTCAGCCCACGAGAGTCCACAATTCCCAAGATTTCTGTAAATTCCAGGGACGGGGGTGATGCTTATGCTGCTATGGCCCAGGGCTCCAGGGCTCTCCCACCTGCTGGGACGTGTACACTGAAACTCAGCTCACAACAGATGCGGTTAGAGGAATCTGCTGAAGATCTTGGGAAGGCCGAGCCAAGAACACATGGTCTTATGTCACTCAGATGGCTCTTTTCTCCCTATTCTGCTTTTTTCCCCTTTTCATATTCTCCATCCTGGATAAAGTAATTCAGATATTTTAGAGAAAATCTTGGCACCATCCCATTCGTCCAACTGAGGTAGATCTTGTTTCTAAATATAACCTCTAATCAATATTTCTTCAGATGACAGTAGAGTCCTTCTTGAGAGCCATTTTGATCCTGGTTGTAAACATTGCAAACATGTCTTCCTATTACACTCATGTATTAAAAAAGTAGGATATGATCAAAAAGCTCGAAACTAGAGGGGAACCAGGGGCACATCTAACCCCACTGCTCTATCTCTGAAGCTCCCTTACCATTTGTGACTGAAGTCACAGTTGTCCTATAAACTCCAACATAGGCATATTCTAGACTCTATCATCAAGTGGAATTGGGAACGTCCCATCCTAGACTGGTAATTCTGATTTTGTGCTATTTTTTTTTATTGTTGTTAGATGCACAACTCAGCCTTACATGCAATTTTGTTTCCTTCCCTCTCTGCTTGAGGCCACCATGCTTTCCAACCCATGGGACAGTTTCACTTTTTCCTTGCCCCTGCACAGTGTCTGCTCCCATGCGTACAGACAGCAAAGTTGGGACACAGCTTTAGATAATATGGGCTTTGAATAGCTGGCCTACACGTGTAATGGATAATTAGATCTGCTTTAGATTTCAGATTATTTCCAAATTTCCAAGTGTTCAGGATTCTCATGATGCTGAGTTATTCACCTCTACAGAAAGCTCTCTTTTTCACCACTGAAGGAGTGAAGAGAATAGGTAGAAAGGCAGTAAGTGACTACACCTCAGAAAATAACAGCAGATAATAGCATTACCATGCTGAACGGCTCAGCCAGCAAATCAATCTATGGCTGCGATGCTGTTAGATATGAGCACCTGAAGTAGCCCATTCCATACCTTCTAACCACCTTCATTGTTTCTTGGCAACACTGTCCTCACAATTTGTTTTTACTTAAAAAACACAGTATCCCGTAGTAATGACACCAAGCCAACGTTTTCTGTTTCCAGTTAAGGGAAATATAAAGATGCCAGAAAATATTTGTCCAAACAGGGCTGTTTTTCATTAGAAGGGTAGTTTTAGAGCCCTGTTACTGCAATATCAACTCTGTATTGTTCTATGACCATGAAGCACACAACTGAAATTGGCGGGTTTTTTTTTCTATTAGCAGCATATCACATTTGTTGGGTATTAAAGAAAGTGTTCACAGATATTAAAAGTTTTTCTCCTCCTGGGAAACGCACATCATTGAAAATGCAACATAATTTCCATTCTCTTTTGGAGTCCTTAAGTTTAAGACTGAAATTTTTTGGAGGTACTTCAAGTTAGCCAGCATATTAAATATCTGTTACTCACCCTTTACCTCATGCATAACCTGACTTTATTGAAGCTGGAGAAAGATGTTAACCCTTTGCCCATCAGTTCTTTACCTCTGACAGGGCAGAAAGATCACTCACTATATATACCTGCTCTAGAGTGGACTCTCATGGTCCTCTTCTTCTATAGCATTTTTCAATATCATGTAACTAATCTTGGAAAGGACAGATTACTTTGCAGAGAACACCACTTAGGAATTAGAGAATGTTCCACATTAAAGGAAATCAGTATGTAAGTTGTGACCAATTCCACATTTCCAATGTAACAAGTCTGGAAGTGCCATGCCCAACTGGAATGTCAGAAACTTCTAAGTTTGGCAAATGGCTATTGTGAAAGAAACAGGAAGTTTCTTGGGAGCTGTGGAATTCATCATGGCTTTGGAGAAAAATAGTAGCATCACAGATGGTAAGTGCCAGACCAGATGCTTCTGTGGCCATGATGAACTCCAGAGTGATGAGCCAGGCGGTCAAATCGAGAGTGCTCATGGTGAAGTGGAGCTCCACATTGAATTACTTTCGGATGACAAGGACAGTGGCACTACTTATTGTTTGTTCATGGCATTAGAATCAGACATTAACTCCCATCTGTCCAACCATCCTGCCAGGTCAGCATATAAGAGTGTCAAGCACTTTCCTTGAACCAGGCAAGTACTAGTCCAAGCGCCTTACACAGGTCACTTCAGTCACTCCTCATCACAAGTCACGAGGTATGATTATGGTTACTATCACTGTCTAGATGGAGAAGTGGCTCTGTTCCCAAGGCCACAGTCAATAAGTGTCAGAACCTGAACAACTGGTTCTGAAACCAGAACTCCTAATGGCCATGCTGCAGTGCCTTGATGCCACTCAGGTAATATGAGGCACTTGACTTCCCTCCTCTCGATGAATTTTCCAACAGCTTTGTGAGGTCAGTATTAACTATCCTTACTTGGATAAAGAAATGATAGTTCTTTAGAAAGAGAAAACAAACAAAGAAAACAAACCTCCAAGAGACTTTGGGACTTGCCCCTGGACACACAGTGAGAAATGATGCTTTTGGGATTTGAATCCAGGTCTGTATGAATCTCAAGTACAACTAGAAGCACTATGTGTCTCACATGCCATAGTGAGCCTGTTGCTTGTCATGGATAAAAACTGACGGTAGCTGGAGTTTAGGTGGTCACATGTCAAAATCTCAGGGGAACATGAGATCTTTTCAGCTAGAAACTGCTTTTCATACTTATACACATCTTTTCTTCTTATAGAGAAAACATGAAACATGTGATCCAGCAATTTCTCCAATGAACATTATCTTCCACTGTAGGCTGGACCCAAATTCAAAATTCTCTGTCCACATGTTTCATTGTTTGAAATGTTTTTGAGCACAAGATACCTAAGTCACACGGGTAGAAATTAATCAATGGAGACATGTAATGCACAAAATATGGAAATAATAGCTGCTTAAATTAAAATATAGGTTGCATCATCCAAATGAAGGTCGATCCAAAAATGGCATGTCAAACCACTAACATTTCTTTAACTGCTATTTATTTGCATGTTCTCTAGTTTTGTCTACAGTGTTTTCATGGATTTGCTCATGCTCCAGTGCTGGGTGTGCCAAGAGCTCAGTGCTGTATAAATAGTTTCAAATGCACAGAATGTGATGGAAATCTCATTTGAAACCATATGGCCTTTCACAAATGCTCCAAATGGCCACTACTCAAAGGTACAAGATTTAAAAAGTAATCCTGCCACCATTAAAAATATATGAATAAATAAACGATGGCAATGACTTCCTTTTCCCTACTGGATTTGTGGACGGGTTAGGGAGTATGAATTGCTTCTGCTCTGTGGCTGATTTTCAGTTCAGATAACTCATCTTTATTCATTTCCTTTCAGTCGTGATGAGCCATATTGAGAGCAGCTGTAGGCAAGAAAAAAAAAAAAGGATCTCCTCACTCCCTCCTTTAAATCCTTGTCAAGCAGCCGTTATAAAGAATCCATCTGGGCTCAGTGCTTTGCTGGGCACCCAAGAAATAATAGAAAACAGGAGAAACAAAAAGTTTAAGCTGAATCTAACAAAGAGATTTAAAAATTACCCAAACACATGTTTTGGGGAAAAATCAACCTCAGGATGATTTAATGCAAAGTTGGGTAGACCAGGCCTAAAGGAAAAGCACACTTTAAATTAAATTCAAAACCAGACCAAACCAAAGTGTACTTGGAAGGTGATGGGAAACACCAATAGGCAGGTAACTAGTAAGGAGAAGTCTGGTGGCCAATTCTAGTGAGAGTTACTTATAAAGTTAGAAGGTGATAGGTGAGTGTCAATAAGCCAAGCTCTAAAATGTAATAAGAGTGGAATGATTATGGGGAAACAACTTGCACAAAGTGGAATGAAGTAAGAAATGATTTACTTTAATAATTGAGATTTTATATCAGAAAAAGTCTTTCCAGGTTTAAGCGGCAAATGAATCGGGGATCAAAACTCGTTTTTTTTAAATTTTGGATAAATGATGAATATTTTTTTGGATCTGAGGTAGAAAGCAAATGCTTTTGACATTTTACTTAAAATGATTTCATCTGTTTTAATACATAAATCCAAAAGAAATCTTGTTTATGGATCATTCTACTATACTTCAATGACACAAAAATGGCTTCAGTTTCAAAGGGGAGAGTTGGCAAGTGATTACTGCATAAAATATCGCAGTCTTGTTTGTTTTACAGCATTTTTGTTCATGCGTTTTTAATGGTTACATGAACCAAATGCTTAGGCAGCTGTGCTGAAGATGGAATGAATGAGAAACAAAGATCTGCTAGAGGGCAAGCTGGAAGACTAACTGCTTTGCAGGTTTTCTTGAAATATAACTAACAGAGCAAGGAAGAATTCTAAGTAGTGTTTGAAAATGACCAAGAAAGCACAGTGACTAAAATTCACAAAACAAGTTTTAAGAAGCTAGAAGGAAAAGTCAACAGAAGAACTGTCAGAATACACAAAGAAAATCCAAACTCTCTTGCTTTCCATTTATTAGCTAGAATTAGCAATGGTTTTTACTTCCCATCATCTCTGAACTCTGCCATTTTGGCACTGCTGAGTCCTCTCTCCCTTGTGACCTTAACTCTTCCATGGCTCCTACAATTTGTTTCTCTATCTACCTCTGCAATCTTCTCCATCTCTGTGGCTGGATCGGTTTTCTATCTGGCTTCTTTCCATCTCCACTTACCTCCTACAGTCCAGGGTCCTAAGCCTTGCTCTCTCCTGGGAGTCTCTTTATTTCTATATCACCATGTCACTTCTGATCATTCCTAAAATCTACATGGCCTTCCTCAGTATCCACTCTGCAACCTACAGACACCAGCCTCTGTCCCTCTGCCACTGTGTCAACTTCAGTATGGTCAGAGTCAACCTCCATCACTAAGAGATCCATCCTCCAGGCTTAAAAATTGTGACTCACTTTTTTTTTTAAACTTTTTTCTCTCCCTTGGTCAGTATATACAATCAGTCCTACTGATTCATCAAAAATTTATCTCTGTATTTTTCCTTTCAGTAATGGAACTTAGGCTCTCACCAATTCACACCTAAATTATTTCCACAATAATACTAATAACAACTCAGTAGTGTCAACTTTCATGAGCCAAGCATTGCTCTGAATGCTTCATATGAATTATATCATTGTACAGGAAGAAACTAAGCACAGAGATGAATTTATCTGCCTGAGGTAACACAACAAAGCAGAGCCACGATTTGAACCAAAGCTGTCTAATCATAACATTCTTTAGCACTCTGTTGAATGGTTTCTCATAGAATCTCTCATCCAAGCCATGTTGCACACTACATCCACTTTATTTTTCTAAAATAGTGTCTAAGGGGCACCTGGATGGCTCAGTAGGTACAGCACAGGAATCTCAATCTCAGGGTCATGAGTTCAAGCCTTACATTGGTTGTGGAGCCTACTTAAAAAACAAATAAAATAAAAATAAAATTGTGTTTTAAATGCAGTTATCTGTATTAGCAACCTCAATTATCCATACCCATGGGCTCAAAATTTGAGTTAAATTTTATGGAAACTTATCTTAAGGAAATAATTACTTGTGTACAGGAAGATTTATATACATGGATCTTCACTGCAACATGATTTTCAACAGTTCAAAATTGGAAACACCTTTAATGTTCAATGGCTGGTTAAACAGAATTGTGGCGCATTTATATGAGGAAACACACAGTATTAAAAATGACATTGCAGAAGAGTATTTGGTGACACAGGAAAATGTTTAAGATTTACTCAGTGGAAAAAAATAGGTTATAGAAGTTATATAGAGTATGAATCCAATTTTGTGGGGGGGAAAAAAGGCAAAACAAAAACAAAACAAAAAACCAAATACACCAAATGTTAACCAAAATTGTTTTGAGGTATTGGGACTGTAAGGGATTTATTTTCATGATTCTCCAACATTTTATAATGAATATATGATATATTATAATCAGAGATCCCTCCCATGGTAAATGTTATTTAAAAAACAATATTTATATCTCATGACTACAGTGTCATTCCCTTGCTCAAGGACAAAACAGTAAATACTTACTGTCTGTTATAGTAGGTTGAAAATCTCCATGCCTTTAATGAAGCCCCCTTGTCTAAGGCTTCTTAGTTCTTGAATCCCAACCTCTATGTCTTTCCAGGAGAATGACTCCAGCCATATAGGATTTCATTAGGCTTCCTTTTTGCATGCCCACCAACTCTGCAATTGGTCAAAGCCCAGCCAGGGCCTCACATCACTCACTCCTGACCAATGCAGATGCACCCACCCATCCTGGATTCTTAGACTATAACTTGGATTTATTTATAAACGTTTGGTATTTCTTTCTAGTTTTACCATGTCTGGAAAATGGCACTCAACCTGTAGGCCACGTAGTCATTATAAAAGTCATCATTACCATACACAAGTCAGGCAAGTGGTAAAAATGTTTCCTCCATTTAGTGCTTTAGTTTTATTATTTACATGCTGGCTTTAGCTGCTATTCTCTGTCTCCTGCACCATGTTTTTCACACTCGGGCTATGGTACTTCCTACCTAAATTAAAGTGATATATTTACATGTATGTTTCCCTTGTTCAATTGTCAGTTCCTTGAATGCAGTAAAAATACATAATCGAGTTTTACTGCCCCAGCACATAACATTTAGTAGTACTTAATAAACATTTATTGAATGAATGGCAGATTAGCAGAAATAGGTAAATCTGTATCTAAAATAAATATAAGTTGTTTGAGGAAAATACTGAGAGCAACTTTCCCATGATTTATGATTGGACTATAATACCAGCACCAGAAATGATTAAAATATTCATGAATGAAATTGTTAAAGGTAAAAAATAATTCCTATCTCCAGTTAGCTTTGCCAGATACCTAAGAGATGCATAAAAGTGAACATGAAAATAAAATGTAAGACTTACACATCATTCTGATTTTTTATACCAGAAGACTGTTCCTATCTAGAGATTTAGCGATAAAATGGGTGGGAGGAGGAGGAGGAAAAAATAATTTTCACTGATTGTGAAACTTATCAAATGGCAACTCCAGTTGCCACTTTTTTCCACTATATTCTAAATTACTCTAAACTTGCCATGTATCTGTGGAGACCGAAAGATCATACCACAATTCACAAGACATAACACTGTATGAATAAGTGGTCTATATATGGGGAACTATAATTTTTCTGTGGAACTTTGGAGAAGTTGCAACCACACAAGGAAAGTCTGATTGGTTAATATGGCCAATCAAGCCACTGGTTGTGTTTCAGAATACCATAATCCCAAACACACAGGCGTGGTTTTATATAATACATGGGTATAACTCCAACAGGGTCTGCATGCTCTAAGGATTCTCCCATCTCTTGTTGGCCCTAATTTCCATTTCTTTAGACTACTTCACTTCTCTTTGAGCTCAACAGGCCATAACATTACATCATAAGTGGGTAAAACTGAGACTCATCTTTCCATCTTAGCGACCATATAAAGTGGATATTTAACTACCAGTGGATTCTGTCATCCTGGATCAAAGGAAGAATATGCAGGGAAAAAAAAGAGGGAAGCATTTTTCCTCTTCTTAATCTATGGGATAATGAACAAAAGTGCCCTTTGAGATCAAATGAGGAACACCAAGAGGAAAGCCATTCCAAACTAGTTGTTATTTATATTGTAAAAACATGGCAAAAGTTATTAAAATAGAACTGCTAAGAAATCAACCAGAGAAATAAAAATCAGGGAATTAAAAAATTTATAGTTTTAAACGGAACCCCAGTATAACGTTAAATTTAGGGAAAGTTTGTTCCCCCCCCCCCCCCCCCCACTTTATAGGCTAAGCACATTCTCTCAGGCTTTTACCAGGTGAAGGTAACGTTTTATGTTTTGCGTGCACGAGAGCATAATGAGATCCACAGTTATCTGGATTTGAATTACAATGAGCCACTTTTAATAGGTCCATTCTGTATCAGGGATATGATGTGAAACGAATGGACTCTGGGAATGAGGAGACTCCCATTGGACCTATAACTGTCGGCAAATCAGACTCACTTTAGAACTGAGAATTTGAGTTCTTTGCTTGGTACTGTGAGATAGCCTGAAGACCCGTGTTTGGGTGAGGAGGGTGTAAGGGCAGGGGCAGAACGCTAGAGCAGAAGCCAATGGAATAGCCTCCACAAAGGAACTCTAGTTTTAAGAACAAATTATGCCTGCTTAATGGGATATACAATCCTTGGGACATTGCAGGCATTCAATACCAATTATTAATAGTGATACTCTGTCCTTTAGTGGAGAGTTTTCCATATAAACAAAATTAAAAAAAAATACTTTATGCATTAATGAGGCAAATAATCAAGGAATATGAATCTTATGTTTATTATACTAAAATCTATTTGGATTAATGTCCTAAAAGCCATAGGTGCACCAAAACCTAAATTCTAACACTCTATTTAAAGAGATACAATTGAGGGTGCCTGGGTGGCTCAATTAGTTAAGTGTCAGACTTTTCATCTCAGCTCAGGTCATGATATGATTTGTGGGATCAAGCTCCACATTGGGCTCTGCCTTGACAGCATGGAACCTGCTTTAGATTCTGTGTCTCCCTCACTCTCTGCCCCTCCCCTGCTCATGTGCTCTCTCTCAAACTAAATAAATAAACATGAAAAAAATAAAAAAAATAAAGAGACACAATTGTATTATCTTTTAGTATGCAGAAACTAGAAGAGGGCTAATTTTATCAAGCAGAGGTCCTTCACTGGTTCACTTGAACTTAGCACATTAACAGTGGTTTCGACATGCTTGAAAACTGGTTTTTAAATAGGATAAATACTGTCCTTGATGTTCCTCTTCAGAAACCTTTACTGACTTAGTAAACTACTTTTCATGGATGGAGGAAAAGCCAAATTCACTAGGCCATTTCACTTACCAAAAATTAAAACACACACACACACACACACACACACACACACACACACACACACCCAGTACATAAACATTAAGCTTTTCTAGTATTTTAGATCAACATGTAAAAAAAAAGAATCACTGTCTGAAAAAGAATGTAAATATATTACATTCCTGTAGGATAGAGTAGCAAAAATAAATAGATTGACTACATTTCACCTAAATACATAATTAATAAGTTGATCTAATATATTTTGATTTAAAGGGAAACTTAGGGGAATTGCATTTAAGGAAATGCTTTAAACACAAAGTGTCTCCTCGTAAACAAGTAGCAGGCAGGAGGTCTTACATCTATGGCATTAAACGGGTTAAGTGCACGATCCCAACTGGAGGATGTTGTAATTTTTTAGATTTATGAATTGGCCAGGCCACTTAGCATCTTGAACGCAATGGACGCTATCTAGATCTGTCCCTTACCTGCTGGGAAGAGACAATTCCCCTCACACTTGGAACCCCGAAGCCCGTTAAGCTGCCTGCTCTGTAACCTTGGCAGCTGGACCCTACACAATTCTTCATCTCCTGCCACTGGGCCTCACTAAATAAAAACTATGGTGCCTTGTTAGCCAACAACTGAGCGTGAAATCACTACACTGCAATCCCCTACTCTCTGAGTCAATCAATTCTTCCTGCCATTATGGATCTGGATGCATCGGGTCAATAAAGAGAGGGGGAGAAAATGGAGCGGAATAAAAATAGGGGGACGGAAACACACCCAAACAGTATAATTCCATATAGTGAAATTAGTTAGTGCATTCATATAAAACAGTTTAGAGCTGGCTAACAAAACCAAGGCATGTGCTATTTAATGTCGTCATCAGGCTTTGAACTTGCCCAGGACACAGAATGGGGAAAACTATGGAGACAGATATGCGGCAAAGAAATAAGCTTTTGTCAGGTCTAAATTGCTAACAGATTAGAGCGTGTTTGACAAGGCACTGAGATTGTAACATATGTTCTTTTTAAGAAGTATTAACATTTCATGCATTAGCTACATGCTAACTGAGAAAGCCTGAACCACTAAGAACTATTAGATGTCATTTGCAGTAGTCAGCAGCTCTCCATGCTTGGAATCCTGTGTGAGCCTGCACCAGGGGACAGAGGATGCAGGGAAAGTGGCGAGGAGGGGAGGAAAGTCAGAAAGGACAGAATGCAAAGAAAGAGGCTGTACCACGTGCTGAAAGTGGTGCAAACTTTTTTCTTGAAGAAGCTCCCAAATGTTCAGAAGAGGGGTGCAGAAGAGGGAAGGAATATTTTGACATAAAGTTCTTTTCAGCATTTTATCCCACTTAAATAACATCTCCTACCTATTACTACTTTCTTAGTTGGAGAGCTGTTTACTCCATATCCTGAAATGGCCCTTTGGCTCACATTTCCCAAAATGGTTCTTTTTCTGGAGGGCAAAACTGTTTTATGGCAGAAATCAGAGTGCTGAATAAATATTATTATTAAAAACGAGCTAGGACTACTGGTCCATCCAGAGCACTCAAAAATCATTAGGCCTTTACTACAGGGCCCAGGCTTCCTAATTGTAAAGTTTCACATATAGTGTGTTATGGTTGCTTTTACAGAAAATTTCAACAACTTTTGCTGTTAGTCTATAGGCCCCTTATGGATAGCAGCTATATCTTGTCTGCACAATGCCTGGCAAATAGTAAGGACTGGATGAACATTTGTTGACTTGTATTGATATGAAGGGAATGGAAAATATAAAATAATACCTCTAAGCAAGGAGTCCTACCAGCAGCACTGTCTACCCATCCCTCTTCCATGGTCCTACCGTCCTCCTGGCCATGGTCTGTTGCACTCCCAGGCATAACTGACTGCAGTTCTCATTATCGGGCAAGGCTCACTGATTGCTCTTGTCTTCCCTAGAAGACTGCAGTATCCCTAAGGTTGGGCACTAAGACTTACTTGACTTTGTAGCCTAAACATCCAGAACAGGGGCATACTGATAGGGCACCAAAACTAATTATTACCTGACAAACTTCATACCCGCCAGACGAGTTACCATCCTATTTTATTAAAGGCGCTGGAAATGGAGAACTCCTATCTCAGTAAAATGTAATTATGTGCACATCATTATCTGATTTGAAAATTCTTTTAAAATGAGTTCTTATTTTGTATCATACAGCTTAATTTTATTATTCACATGTTATTCAGAACCCAGGGATTGTTACTGATCATATTTGTACATGTGTGTACATATTTGTTGTATATGTAGATAGAAAGGTATTCAAAGAGATATGGAGATAACAAACTTTAAGCCCCAGGTCCCTTTTCACTTCTTGACTGACTCCCTGATGCTGATTTTAATGTTAAACATGCTCCTTTTAAAGTTAAACAGAATTCTAAACATAGCTTAGAAGGAATAAAAGCTATGAAGTATTATCATACCAAAAGAGAAATAATTTCAGAGTTGGTTGTTACTTTGGATTATTTATGCACCTATCCAGATTTTTATGGGAAAAAAAGAGTTTGATTTTGATCCTGGGACTCATAATCTGACTTCATTGATAGCAAATTAGTACAATCTAGGATATGGTAGAAGATATTTATCATATATGCAAACATAATCTGTTAGGAGAAAAGCAATGTGGCTTATATATAGAGAGAGGGCATGACTCTTCAGTCATTGTGAGTTATTTGAGAAGGTAAATAAGCAGGGCACATCATTTATTTAAACCTTTAAAGCCCTTTGACAAGGTTCCACATCAAAGATGGTTTATAAAAACGGAGTGAACATGGGATTGGGAAAGTGTTTTCTCATGGAGAGAGGAGTTGATTTAAGATGGGAAATAATGAGAAGAACCAACCTTTTTCATCAGAGAAGTGTCATATGTAACCGACAGACAGCATTAGCTGGATTTTCTTTTTAATATTAAAAGTTATCTTGGAGAGAGAAGCACACTGAAAGAAAGAAGGAAGGAAAGAAAGAAAAGAGAAGAAAAGCAAAGAGAAAAGAAAAAAGAAAAAAGAAAAGGAATGAAGGAGGGAAGGTAGATCTGCATGACGTATCTGCCTCTTTCGTGTGATAAAACCATGGGAAGATTGTGTGTGTGTGTGTGTGTGTGTGTGTGAGAGAGAGAGAGAGAGAGAGAGAGAGAGAGAGAGAGAGAGAGAGGAAAGAGACAAGAGGAGAGAGAAGAGCTGCTGGAGGTGGGGTGGAGGGTGACAAGCAGATGATGCTCTTATCAACGCACCGAACTGGCATAACTGCTCCCACCCAACATGGACAAGTTTGATGACTATGTCCTACAAGACATCTGATTAGAAAAGTCTGGTGAAACTGAGGAAATAAAATATTCTAAGTATTATTTTTAAAAATGGAG
This sequence comes from Panthera onca, assembly GCF_046562875.1. Classification (NCBI taxonomy): domain Eukaryota; kingdom Metazoa; phylum Chordata; class Mammalia; order Carnivora; family Felidae; genus Panthera; species Panthera onca. Next base: position 94,685,713 of record NC_138340.1, on the reverse strand, counting down.
GGAAAAAAATCTCATTGGTGTGTGTGTGTGTGTGTGTGTGTGTAATGAAAGAACAATGGAGGCAGACAGAGATAGAAAAATTGTTCAGCAAGGAAAAAACACAAGTTGAGAGGAGTGACTGGAAAAGTTTATAGTCACAGAGGATTTACAGGGGGCGGGCGGGGGTGGTATCCCCTATGCTCACTGTCTGAATAGTAAGGGGGGTGGTATCACTATGCTCACTGTCTGAAGAGTAAAGCCAGGTAAACCCCTTTGAAGTTTAAAAGGCTCTTTTAGGACACCCGATAGGATGTGCTTAGATTTACACAATAGGTGGCTCTTCAAGAGAAAGCATCCAGGGAAAATGTGAAATACGCTTAAGAAGTTTGAGATATTTGGGAGGCTAGATTCTTAACAGGTTAACAAAGCAAATGAGGAGCTTCTAGCTGCACCCCCAGCTTTTGAACTTCCCCTCCTCTCCCTTCCACAGAAAGAGGAAGAGTGGCAGGCCTGGAAGAGCCATGGCTTCCATTCTCTCGATTTAATGCAGAAAATTGAGCATGGATTGTGAATGTTGCATCAGGATTACTGTTATCAACCTTAGTCACTAATGACCCAATTTGGGAGCAAGAGGAGTAGAGGGGAGAAGGTTCCAGTCAAACAACAGTACTGTCTGAAGATGCAAAATATCTTTTTTAAGGTAATTAAAAAAAATTTTTTGGCGACTTTAAAGACTGGTTTCTTATGTGCAGTGCAGCATAGAACAGCTTGTAGGCTGCAGATCAATAAATTCCAGTTAACTTTCAAGTCATGTCGGCATGCAGCCCTGACTGGTTTATTAATTTAAATTTCAGCCCTCTAAAAAGGTATGTCTAAAGAAATGAGGCACTATGAGGATGGTACTGAGATTGCTCAATCAGAACAGGCCTTTGCATATATTGGTTATCCACATCAACAGGAAATCTTAAACCACTGAAGAGAATAGATCACCCCTCCCTCTGGCTCATTTGGTTAGTGTTTTTCTTAGGAACCCCGAGAACCGTTTCTTTTTGTTTTTAACAGTACTTGATCTCTGAACAACAAATACCTTATGGCTTTCCTCACTTGCACTTCAGCAACTAGTTAAGAACAAAAAAGGTGAAAATGAAAAGAGAGTAACACTATCTCAAGGTTTAAATCTCTTCGTAGGGAGGGAGGAAGGTCTGCCAGAGTCTCCTTTCTCTCTTCCCTGCCACGATGTCCCTGGAATGGACCAAACAGTAAGGATTTGGCCTAGAAGTGAAAAGTGAGGAACAGCTTATGCTTTTGCTACAATCGTCTCTTCCTTGCTTTCTTACCTTTGATTCTTCACTTTGTTTGCTTTTGCTACACATTTTTTAAAAGCCCTCAAATATCTGTCAGTGGATGATCCCTTTTGTGGACTTGCTCCAGGCATCAGGACATTCTGGAATCCCTGCTCCAAAATGACTAGTATTTTAAGAGGTACAGACTAATTTTACTGTGCCCCAAATTATTATGATAGCACAGCTGCGGTTCAAACAATGCATCCTCAAACTAAATGGCTTCTGGATGATCTGTGTTCGCTTTTCCCTTACACTGACATAAATAAGAACAAGCTGCTGGAATCCATGAAAACTGGTCAGAGACAAAGGCTGCACAAGAATTCTGCACCTACAAGATTTTTATTGTGAAAGAAGTATTTACGAAATGCTAATACCATTTGAATTTGGCCCATGTAATAGTATCTTAAGTATATGTTTAAAAAAACAAGTGTTATGATGTGACTCTTGATCCTGGGGTCACTGAGTTTGAGCCCCACATTGGGTATAGAGCTTACACAAATTACAAATAATAAGTAAACTTAAAAAAATAACACACAACCCCCCAAAACCCACAAGTGCTTACATAGAAATCCTAGATGTTTTCAGATCAATTGGGCCTTCATGAGATTTATATAGAACATTACTATCATTTTACTAATAATTGTGATATGTATTTTAAGAGCTAACTGAAACAATATGGAACTTACGGCAAATTTTCTTGTTGAGAAATTTAGACTAAAGACAGATTTACACTTTTTTATTTCTGACTGCATTCAGTTTTAATCAAGGTTTCTAGAGCTTCTCACTAACAGTGAAATTGTATTTAAATAGGGCCTTTAGGGTTTTCGAGTTACAGATTAATTAACTCAATTTGGACAGGGTTTTGGGGGCAACTGTAGCTCTCGCGTCTCTAATTTTATCTCCAGAGGTAGTCAATGTTCCTCTAGACATTAGCAACTAAATAATTGCATAGGCTTAGACGGATTATGATTGAAACGTCTCAAGTAAAGCAGACTTGTTAGAAGTCAGAATAAGACCAGTGTTGAGTACAAGGATAGCATGCTATTATTTCACATTTCTAGCACCTTGCTGATCTGGGCTGTGAATGCAACTGTACCACTCAGCTGGGGGATGTGGGGGATATGAATGAATGGCTCATGTATGTTTCCCCCTCTGTAAACTGGGGATGAGAACACCTAAGTCACAAGGCAGTTGTGAGGACTAAGTGAGAGTATTTGTGTAAAGTGTCCACCATTGATGCCTGGCACACAGTGAGTGTTCAGTAAGTCAAAGGCTGTCACTATTACTATTATAAACCTGAGTACCATGTTTTATTGTGCATAGCAAAGTTTTCTAGAAATAAAAGGCAAAGACAAAGGATCAGGAAAAGAGTAGCACATGCTTGTTCAGACAATACAATGAATACTCTTTGATCAGATTTTCTTTCGTGCCTTTCTCCAGGTACCCATGCACCCATTCATGCATGTTGTTGAGGCCATTACATTGTTTGCGCCTTCATACATAACCTGGACTTTTTAGGTTCTCTGCGCCTTTAAATCCCCCTCTCTGGAAGCCTGTTTCTGACTATAACTATCCTACCTAGTCTTCAAGCCTTAGCTCACATAATATCTTCTCCATGAAGCATTCCCTGACTCAGTGAGGTCTGTCCCTGCTGTTTTCCTCGCCCTGAATTTACATTTGTATAATTATACTTTTTGTATTTTACCTTGAGCTAGTTAGTAGTCATCTATATCTTATGTCATTTAATGCACTTAAGCCACTTGACAATAAGGAACCACTGTCATAGATTGAATGGTTTATGTTACTCAAAATTCATATATAGAAGTCCTAACCTCCAATGTGATGGCATTTGGGGTTGGGGCCTTTGGGAGGTAATTAGGTGAGATGAGTTCATGAGGGTGGGGCCTCATGATGACAGTAGTGTCCTTACAGGAGAGGAAGAGAGACCAGAGCTCTCCCTCTTGCTTTCTCCACCATGTGAGGACACAGTGTGAAGGTGGACGCCTATAAGCCAGGAAGAGAGTTCTCTCACCAGGAACCAAATATGTCAGAACCTTACTCTTGGACTTTCTATGCTTCCAGAACAGTGAGAAATAAGTGCCTGGTGTTTAAACCCACCCATTCTGTGGTATTTTGTTATGGCAGCCTGAGCAAACATAACCATGTCATTATATAGCTCACACATCTATATGTGATTTGTTAGCATTTAATAAATGTTTGCGAATTGTCTTCTGGTTCTCATTCATCTGGGCCATTTATTTCCATGAATATCTTTCTTCACTGGAAACTTGTATTCTTTTCAGTTTGCTCCTGGTTCCCCAGCAACTAAATGCAAATATTTCACCCTGTGTACAACACTCTGCTAAATGCTATGGAATATATCAACCTTACCTCAAAAAAGCTTTATGGTCCCCTTGGAAATGGAAGATAAGCACATATAATGGTAAAATAAATCTGACTAATTATCACACAGAAAAGATTCTAAGACAGGCCCAATAAGGGCCAAGGAGGTAACCTTTGTGAGTGAAGCATGCTACATTAAATTTTTTATGGCTTTTTTAAAAAAGTATATTTATTTATTTTTAGAGAGAGAGAAACAAAGCACACAAGTAGGGGAGGGGTAGAGAGAGGGAGAGAGAGAGAATCCCAAGCAGGCTCTGCAGTGCCAGCACAGTGCCTGATGTGGGGCTCAAACTCACGAACCATGAGACTATGACCTGAGCTGAAGTCAAAAGCTGGACGCTTAACCAACTGAGCCACCCAGATGCCCCTACATTAATTTATATAAAGAAATATGCTCTCACCAATTTTTCTTCAACAAAAAGCCCCTCTGGCTAATTTTAAATTTTGGCCATTAGTACAGAAACATGGTTATATGTTTCACTTGTCTTTTACTTCTACTGTAAGAAGAACAATAGCAAAAAGGCGAGGGTAAGAATCACGTGCTTCCTAGCCTCATTGGCAGAAGGACAGGCTGCAGTGGCAGAGGTTGTGGCAAACTTCAGAGCATGGCCTCTTCTAAAGAAGGTGCTGCTCAGCCCCAGCTATTCACTGCAGTTAGAGAATGCCTGGAGTGGCTCGATCTTCCTTTTCTTTTTAATGAGACACAGAAAAAAATGGATTTTTATGTAAAATCCATGTAGTTTTAATCACTGGATCTTAACTTTAAACATTTAAACACACTGTTTTAAGCAAATACGTGTATGGCCGATGTCTACTAAAGGCTTTCACGTTACAGCCCCCATGGTGTTTTGGAAAATCAGAGAAAGACAAACAACTTGCAGTGTGGAACTCTGCACAGAAAAGAGGTCTGGAGAAGATTGCGACTGGGACACACCTACAACTTATTTCTGCTTTTTCTGACCTCTCTCTCTGTTGTCTTTACCCAGAGTGCAGTAACAGTGATCCTGTTTTTGAACTTTTATGTTGACCTCATCAGAGCACCATCTTGCTGCAGGCACCCAAATCTCTGATTCCGCTTTTAATTGCCCACTTTCAAATGATACGCCAACCTAAACTGAAGCACACTTTTACTTTCCATGCCCAGACGTGGTCTCACTCTCCCCACCTACTGCCTGTCCCTCCAGAGTTTTTCCAGGCCACCAGGGAAGGTACCACGTGGTCAATGCTCTAGTCTCACAATGTGGGAGGCAATTCTAATTTTTCTCGTCTATCTCCTCCAACTCCAACCACATGACTACATCACATTAACGATTTTTTTTTAATGTTTATTTATTTTTGAGAGAGCGAGACAGAAACAGAGCAAGAGCTGGAGAGGGCAGAGAGAAAGGGAGACACAGAATCCGAAGCAGGCTCCAGGCTCCTAGCTGTCAGCACACAGCCCTGATATGGGGATTGAACCCACGGACCTCTAGATCATGACCTGAGCCAAAGTCGGAACTCAACCGACTGAGCCACACAGGGGCCCCGACATTAACGATTTCTTTGGAATGATTTTGAACAACCCCTTATTGAGGGTCATGAAACTTAAATAATAGTCCTTAAAGACTGTTTCCACTTTATTGAGTTCTTTGCTTCGCTCAAGTAAATTCCTGCCATCCTCTGCATGCAACACGTTCCCTTCTACTTTCGTCTTCTGCTGATAACAAAGAAGAGTCTCTTGAATATCTCTTCCCAATTTCCACTAATCCCCTTTCTTCATCTACATTAAAACTATCATACCAAACTGAACCCTGATTTGTTCTTCCTTTTGTCACGATCATGTAGGATTTGTGCCAAGAAATATGTTGCATTGTAAGGATTTCTAGATTTTTGTTTTGTTTTAGTAAAAGAAATGGAAAGACAAAAAATAATTATCATAGAAGAGTTCAAGTAAATATGTGTTTTGTTTTATCACAGACTTCATGGAATTTGGGATTCATGAAAGCGATGGAACACTTGTTACAAATCAAGCAAGGCACTGTGCTAAATGCTTGACATTTATCATCCCATTTGATCTCAAGTCCCTGATAAAATAGGCACTATTCTTAGTCCTGATTGACAGATGGGAAAAACTGAGGCTTAGTAGGTTAAGACTTAGCTCAGGTCACAGAGCTGGTGAGTAGTGCAGTAAAGCCTCAAGGCCCAGGCTCTCCAAGGCCCAGGTCTCCAAGGCAAAGACCCTACTAAGCCCTACTCTACACGGCTTCCCTGAGTCACAAGAGCTGCCTGTACCGAGTGAAGTCTACTGCTAACAGGCTGATATTTTTTTTCATTAAAAATTTTTTTTTTTTACATTTTAATTTATTTTTGAGAGACAGAGCACAAGTGGGGGGGAGGGGCAGAGAGAGAATGAGACATAGAATCTGAAGCAGGCTTCAGGAGCTCAGAGGAGCTCAGCACAGAGCCTGATGTGGGGTTTGAACTGACAAAGTGTGAGATCATGACCTGAGCAGAAGTCGGACGCTTAACCAACTGAGCCACCCAGGCACGCTCTAACAGGCTGATATTAAGATTAATGCAATGAATGATTGATAAAATGTCCACTAACATAAGGTTAAAAGAAAGGAAGCCCATAATTGTTTCACATATTTTTGCATATAGGCAAAACAGAACTCATAATTAAACACCAGAGTGCAACCTTAGATCCCAGCTTTCAGGACACTGTGTGTCAATCATGTCAAAGGTAGAAAAAGTGCCTGCTAAACCTATTCTAACTCTCCAAAGGAAGTCAAATAAAATGCACTTTTAGGGAAGTCCATTTGTTTTCTTATTATTTATTTCTATTAAAGAGACTGGGTCTCCCCTCAACACTCAGTTCTCCAAGGACCTTTTTTGGGCATGCAAGGCTGCCTGGCTCCTTCTCACTCATGTCACCAATGCTCACTTCTGCCTTTGGTCCCTCCCTAATGAATCAGACAGGAAACGTGCAGGGAGAAGGACTCGTTGCTTTTCCCTTTTTAAACTGTAAGACTGTTTAAAATCCATTCTGATTTAGTGTTGTCCTGGTTATATGCTAAGTCTCAGAGTTTTCTATGGGATTAAGTAGGGAAACTGCATTTCAACTTTAGAAAGAAAAAAAAAAATAAAAAAAAAACAACCCAAGCAACTGAAGGCTGGATGATTTCCCAAGTCCTCCTTAGAACAGAAAAGCAAAATAATGCCTGATCTGGCCCTGGCAGCTACTGTACTTAGCTCTAAAAAATCCCAAGAAGGGACCTGGGAAATCATTTATTCAAACTTTTGGCCACTGCATCCTTTGTTTAAAAGGTATCTTAGGAGAAAAACAGAACGAATGCAGCAGATTAAAGTGCAGCTACTTTGATGGAGAGAGTGATGGACTTGGAGTCCTGCCCAGTGTCAACCCCCTTCCCCCTCTGCCTCCCAAGAAAAACCTCGGAGGGGATCAGAGGAGCAGCCACTGGCTTTCAAACTTGTTTTGGCCACAACTCACTGCAAAAACACATTTTATTAAGTGACTCGTACAGGTGCATCTGAACACACACACAGCTGAGACAAAACTTCCATGACACAATACTCTTATCACTACCTGTGTCATCTGACATGCTTCTTTCTGATCTCATCTCTTCCATTTAAGAAACATGATTTCCAGTCCACTAGATGCTGTCTCTGCACGTTAAGGGAGTTGAAAAACACTGCATTCAATGACAACCTTAGAAATAATTCTATAGATTAGAAAATTTTGCTCTTGTATGCATTTCCCGTCTCTGAGGAACCAATGAGGAAAAAGTGCAGTAAGAAGTGGCAAGCGGAGGCACTAACATTGGGATGCAGGGCTAATTCACTTGATCCAAGAAGGGCAGATTCCCTTTGTAGGGAGTTGGGAATGCTGACCTACAGCGATGGCTGGTCTTTTTTCTCATGACACATCATGGGACAAGGCCACAGAGATTTCCACCACACGGACCAGAAAAGCAGGGAAAGTCAGAAGCTAGGCAACAAGAAAAAGGAGGAGAGACAGCGAGTCTGTGTTTGAGTCTCTGCTTCCAGTTTATGGCCAAGGCTCAGTTTTTTTTTAAATTTATTTTTAATGTTTATTTTATTTTTGACACAGAGACAGAGCATGAGCAGGAGAAGGGCAGAGAGGGAGGGAGACATAGAATCCAAAGCAGGCTCCAGGCTCTGAGCTGTCAGTACAGAGCCCGACACAGGGCTTGAACCCACAAACCATGAGACCATGACCTGAGCTGAAGTTGGACGCTTAACCGACTGAGCCACCCAGGCTTCCCAGTCAAGGCTCACTTTTATTTTTGTCCTTGATTCTATAAAACATCCGATATCTTGTAATTTACCATTTTATTTTTAAAAGAAGTAGAGAGGAAAAGAAATCACAGCACAGTCGTGACAGTTTGAAAATAAGTTGTCATTAATATACATAAAATCTGTTAATGCTACAAATCATCACCAACACAAGAAAAAAACCCATCCCTTTAGAAGAACAACACAGAAGATATTTCTGGTGGATTTGAAAAAAGCGAAAGAGAATGCAAACATGTATTTGTGGAAAGAATTCCCAACATCTACTCCTTTTCCACCCTTAGGATTGTTGACTGACTAGGCCAATACAGTGGGAGCCACAGAATTCAAAGGTTTGACTGAACTTTCTTCACTAACTTGAAAGATCCATTTCAAATACTATTTATTTAAATGTGTGTCCTTTTTCATTTTTCATTTTAGCAAGAGGCTGCAGGAAATACACTTAAAAAAAACCAACCATCTAGACATGGTAAACTTACAACAAGGAAGGCTTCAGACATATGTACTTCCACACCAAATCACAAAATGGGCTTTTATAAATTTCTTTCTACAAAAATAAATAAGAGAAAGTAATAAAAAAAGATAAAGCCCTCATACAGAATTGCAGCAATTATATCCCCACAGCTACACTATAACCCAAAACTTTGCAAACGCTTTGATTATTGAACCATGGCTGAAGTGAATAATTTGCTTTTCACTAAGAAAACAAGCACATTCATTCTCACCACAATGGAGAGAGGCAGTTTTAATTAAACCTTATCAAAAGATGAATAAAGAATAAACTCAATACCCATTCCACAGAACTCTATTTTCATCTGTTTAGTTTAAGCTTGCCATGTTCGTGCAATAATTATCCACTGTCCAAGGAATGCTGGAGTTGTGTTAATGTTGGTAAAGATTTAATTAGCTCAATTATCTGGAGAGTATTGAAGTGAGGCTCAGCACAGTACAAATTTCTTCAGGCTTTATACATACCTCTGATCAAAATACATGAAACTGAAATCTAAGTGAACAAAAGACTCTTACTTCTACAGTTCTACTATTGAAACAGTTCCATACTTCATAATTTTATTACTCCAACTGAAAAAGAAAAAAAAAGAACCCTCAGTATAAGTCTTTAGAAGTACAACTCATAAGTAAAGGCTTATCTTGCGTGTGTGGGTGTGTGTGTGTGTGCGCGCACAGTTAACTTCCTAATCTGTAAATATGTTCTTAGGAAGTTAATTAAATTTGTCTTGCAGATAAATATTAATACCAAAGTCCAGTCCTTTTAAAAACTTTTTATCTTTCCACTGTAGCCTACATATATTATGCTTTTCCCAGAAAATGAAGCATTTAAAAAGTATTCAAAGTGTGGTAACACAGACAACTGTTTCAATCTGTCAGACACCAGGGACAGACAGTAGGGTTCATTTCAGAAAACAGATTGGCCCCCAGCGGCCTGACCTTCCTGGTGGGAAAGAGAACACAGCGCTGTGCTTGACAAGCTCAGCAACAAAGAGGTATATTCAGGTCCCCCCCCCCACACCGCCCCCTGCAATTCAGACACGCTTCTCACAGGGAAAAATGCAAAGCAGGAGAAAGAAATGCACCACTTTCAGCAAAGCAGAGTTTACTTAGTTCGGAGACAAGGATCTCAACAATAACAAAAAATAACGTACTTAGGAAAGTAGCAAGCAATGTTTTATCCACTCATCTATAACTTCAGAACGCTCTAATCTGGCCATTGCCAATGTCTTAACATCCAACCTCACCTGTAATCCACACTCACTGGCATTATAACATCAGTGAAAACCCGAACAGATGATTATCCTGATAAAAGCTTTCTTAATAACTTTACCAATGAAGAGGGCATAACTTTTCTCTCAGAAGCTGGCTCATACTAATTTCAAAGTAAGCTTTCTCTTTGTTTGTACATGTTACAGGTTTTGCCTTTATTTTGAAACTTAAACGAACATTTCCTTGTGTTGTAGACCCTCAAACAGATTTTTCATTGCTTTTTTTAATTTTGAATAGGGTCTTCTATGCTTCTTCCTTCTCCAAAGGAGTCAAAATCCAGCAGAAGTGTCAACAACAATAAAAAAAAATTGATAAAGTAATGTTTTTAATAAAAAAAGTCTCAGGCTAAATTAGTTGCTGTATATTAATACACAGTTTTCCCCTAACCTCCAAGGTCAAGTTTTATTGCATATCCTGCTTAGTCAGCTAACAAGCCATGTTTAGTTTGTATGTTTTGAATTCTATATGTGGAGATATATACATATATATACACAGATACATATATATGTATACATACACACACATATATATACATACATATGTATACACACATACATACATATACACATATATATGTATACACACATATATACGCCTATATATATGTAAGATAAATTTAAAAGGCACTCACAACTGACCACATTATCCTTATAAACAAGTACATTGCTGTTTTTTTAAGCTTAGATTCTGTGTTTTAGTACATACTTTCCTTAACTGTAAGGATTATGAGCACTTAGGCTCAAACCAACTAGCGCAGTTGAAACAAGTCTTGATTTCTGACCCATAAATATCATGCTGATTTATCACATAAACAGGAATTGCAAATACACACTCCTCACTATGAACATGTGGACTATTAGAAAAACTTAACGCTGAAGATCAGACCATTGTATATATGGACTGTATAAGTCCATCACAGTTCATAAAAGAAGGCATAGTTTTGACAATTGGACACACACCACAATCATAAGCTCATGCTGCCGAGTAAAAGATAAGGTTTGTCAGGTGGTGAGAAAACTTTCTGCTTGGTAGTCCAAATAATTTGCCTCAACTTTAGACTTAAACACTTCAGTCTCAGAAAATTCTGTGAGGAAATGGAGCAAAAAAATGATTCATGGCAATCAAAACTTGTCTTTTTTTTTGTCTGCCATGCTTTTCTGAGCCATCTTTTTTGGGGGGTTATGTTAAGGAGTTCTTTGAGCTGGCAAAGAAAGACACAAGTATGGGTTGGTTTTACCTTGTTTTCTAGCCTGCAAACACTTTTACGGTATGACTCACTCAGTGTGGCTCGAAAGACATCCTTGGAACTTCAGAGTATTTTGTACAAGAACAAAGGGGGCTTGGGTTCAGTTTGCAACACGAGTCATTTTTACCACACAAATTCCCTTCTTTTGTGCTGGCAAAGGGGGATACTTTGAGCCCTTCGGGTTTAGAAGATCTTCAAACGGACAATAGTGTGCAAACAACCCTCAAGAACATAACTTTACTAGAACAACCTCAAGGCTGAGACCAAGGCTTTGAGAAAGGCCCCTTCAGATTTCCTTCTGCTCTCCACCCGAACAAAGCCCGCCTGACAATACTGAAATCTCCTTCTTTCTTTGGATTAAACCCCCTTTGCAGGAAAAGTATGCAAATGCCATCCGTGGCTCCCTTGTCTGAGGCTACTCTCCCCCAGCTATCTTTGCTCTGTCTGGCTTCCCCAGCAGACCATCAACAGCCTGACGCAGACCAGCCTCCCAATTCACATCCTTCACAGCTCTGACAGTCTGCTCCCTGGGCCTGCCACTGCCTCTAAAAGGGGCTCATTTAGTCGTAATTAACTATTCCCTGCATATTTCCTAAGGTATGGTAATTGTGCTAAAAGCCAACAAGTGAGGCATTCATTCTAGTTCTCATTTAAATCTTTTTTTCCCCTCAGCAGTCTCCCTCCCTCTGCCTTCTTTCCACCCCACTCGGCCACCCTCTCTCCACTCGCCACACACATACACTTTTCTCTTTTCACCCCTCCCAGGGAATATTTCAAGTCAAGTGATGGAATGAAGGTAGAAATCAGAAACTATAGGAAAACAGTTCAAAAAGCAAAGCTTACTGAGTGGTGAAGCACCGCACGGGAAGTCACAAAGAAAGTGAGAAAGAAGTAAAAATGAAACAAATTGTTTAGTTGACACACATATATAAAATGTATAAATATAAAAATATATGTAGTGTATAGATACGATATAAAAATTCTACAAACACATTTTTCTTCCCCTATATATTTTCTTCTCAAAGTTTATTTTCACCCTGTATTACAGATAAAAGGTATAAAAAAAGGTAATGATTTTGTCTCCCCTGCCTTTCTTCTTTATCCTTAAGCTGTAGACAAGATAGAGATAAGGTCAACCAAGCAATTTCTGACCTCTTGCAAGCATTTCAGGTCCTGGCAAGTGGGCAGTGGACCACTGAACATTGTATTATGTTCTTGCAGGCAGACCAACATTATCATGATCAGGAGAAGTTTGGGGGATGAGGTGAGGTGGTAAATTGTTTGCCTTGAAGACTCTCTATCAGCCATGAGCTGTTGACTTTTGTTAAATGGATTTAACTGGAAAACAGTCATGGCTTCCCTACAATATCTCCATCCTCTCAACACACAAAACAATGTTGTGCAATTAGTTTTGGCATAAAGAAGGAGGTAATGTTTCATTAAAAAAAGACTCAAAAAGCAGTCTTTTGAAAAATTTATTCAGATAAGCAATAAGTGCAGAATCTGGCATTCAAAATTTTTATTCTGATGTGAATACTTTAGCTCTTCTATTTGCTTTGGCTAAATTATGTTTCCATGCTGTTCCTTAATCATGTGGACGCTGCTATTTCTAGTGTTAATTTACCAACATTTCTTAAGAGTAATAGAAAATACTTTAAATGTTAAATTATTAAATGCTCTGTTGTTATAAACGAGTTTATTTGGCTTGGCATTTGACTCTTCATCAGATACTACTATCTATAGAGGAAAGTCCAGTAATGAGAGAACATCAAAGAACTTGGACCCACTCAAGATGGCTCTGAGGTTGGAATTATAGTGAGAACTTACCATGGCTATAAGCTGTAAATTAACTAACTTTCTTAGTTAGGCAATAACATTTATAAATCCATTTTTCTCTGCTAAACCACGGATATGCCAGTTTAATGTATTTCTGTTGTCATTTTTCCTCACACATAAGTATTACATGTATAAGCAGCATATTCTACTTTTTTTACATTATCATATGTATTTCTCCATGTTTATTACCTTTATGACTATAATTTTTAAGATATTTATAATATCCCATCTAGTTTGGTATACTTTACTCACTAATATCCTTTAAAAATATTTAAGCGGTCAATTCTAAATAATTTATGTTTACTCTGTCTTATGTTAGTTGTTTTGACATTTTTTTTTCTTTGTCATCAGTGTCACCATGATCAAAAATGTTACTGAGTTACTAAATACTAGGGATTGAGGAAGGCACCTGTTGGGATGAGCACTGGGTGTTGTATGGAAACCAATTTGACAATAAGTTTCATTTAAAAAAATGTATTTCCTCATATTTATATAAAAAAGAAGTTGGTTAGACACACTTTAATATTTTCAAATACTTAACCGTTTATTTGGATTTAGGCAAAAATGGGCAGGAGAAGTCATGTTTCCTCTTACTGAAACTTAAAACTCATAAATACCAGTTTGAATATATTCATGAAAACAGCTGCTGAGTGTGGACCACATTACAAGTAAGACCATGATGACACTAAATTCTTAAACATTTCTTTCAGTTTTGAAAATTGGTCTTTTTTTTAATTGAAATATAGTTGATAGGCAATATTAGATTAGTTTCAGGTATACAATATAGCAATTCCATAAATATATATTATACACATATATATACATAAATACATGTATATATTTATAAACATATATTTATGAAATGCTCAGCTTGATAAGTATAGTTACCATCTGTCACCATACAAAATTATTACAATACTAAAAAAAAAAAAAAAAAAAAAAAAACTATGTTAAATTTTTATCCCTGGAAAACTAGTTATCTCACTTTTTAGTTTCTGCATTTCCCTTAAATGGAGTTAGTGTATCAATACTGAGATTCTACATATTCACAAAACTTAAATTAAGGGAGTCATTATTCATTTTACAAAAAGATATGTAAACAAAGAAGGCATATTGTTTCAACTAAAATAATTCCTGCATAACTTTCCAAGGAGTATATTCTGTACATGTTGGATATGTTGAATCATACCTATAGTAGATTCACAACATTTTAGGGCTAAACAATGAATAGGTTTTCAGTCAAAAAGAAGGTTAAGTATTGGTGTAATTTCTAATACTCTAATTTTATGTTAGATGTCAATGTGAATGGAATTTCATGCATTTTCTTTACTTATTTTCAAAACATGATTTACCATAATAAGAAGTTCAAAGAAAAGAAAAAAAAATACTACATCCTTTTCAAGTTGTTATATGATCCTTCAAGGATCTTCCCAGCTTTAAGATGTTTTGATTCTTCTGTGTCTGACCAGGAAGTCGTATATATTTCCCTGTGGGCAATCACATTAAAATCCAAACTCTTTAGCATCATTCCAGACCCTTCACAATCCAGCTTCAAATCTCATTTTCAGTCTCGTCCCTTCTCACTCCTCCTATCCACGCTCTTTAGCTTTACCAGACCATTACTTATGATGCTACACTTTGTGCCATGGCTTTGCTCTCAGTTTTCCTCTGCATGAAAACACACTTCTCCTTCATGCCCACGAAAAATATAATTCCTCCTTTGGCTCAAAATCTCTTCCTTTGTGAGACCATTCCAAGCTCTTCTGGCAGAATTAATTTTTACCTCATTTGTCCCCTCACAAAGCTTCACGTAAATATCTACCATAGCCTTTATCATCCTGAAATATAATGTTCCTATATGTGTTTCTGAATTGTGAGGATCTTGAAACTAGAAACTCATTCACTACTTCCTAGCACCAACAGAATGGCTACTCAAAAAATATTTACTATAAGACAGGGATCATGGTATGGTGTGTTAGTTGGAATATTCACTAATTCAGTCAACATTTTAAAAATATTTAATGAAACTATTTAATAAGAGATGCTTAAATACAGAGAACAAACTGAGGGTTGATGGTGGGGAGGGGAGAAGGGAAAATGGGTGATGGGCATTGAAGAGGGCACTTGCTGGGATGAGCACTGGATGTTGTATGTAAGCGATGAATCACGGGAATCTAGCCCCCAAACCAGGAGCACCCTGTAAACACTGTATGTTAGCTAATTTGACAATAAATTATGTAAAAAAATTAATGAGCATAAATTACATGCCACACTAAGAAATGGAGATAAAATTGTGAAATGAAGATAAAATGTAAACAGATTCCTATATTGTGAGATTTAGATTCTAGTGGGGGAAGACAGACAAATCACAGGAGACTTCAGTACAGAGGGGCTGAAACTTTGGCCTTATTCCCAACATATGTAAAGTACCTATACATTTATTCATGTTCACAAAATATGTTTCACTCTCTGTCAGACATGTTGCTGAATTCTATCACTGATCATGAGTCAGAGGCTGGAACATTTCTGAATTCTTAACTCAGATACTGTCCTGTTAGTGACTCCTCTCCTCCATTTCTATCCATTTTCAATTAGAAGGTCTGAGCCTTGAGAGTAATTTTCCCCTTCTCTCCTAATTCTGACATAAGGCAGCTCTGTCCTCAGTTCAGTAACTCATCTTGAGTTCCTTCCATTTGATTGAGAACTTGTCCCAGACTTCCTGCATCTCTGACTTTACTTTCTGAGGGTCACATTGGCTTTAAAACCTTACTTATCTTAACTTAGTGATCAAGGTCAATGTGACTGGTGACAAGGCTGGTGATAAGTACATGTGGATATCATGTACTTCCTAACATGATGCGAGGAGAAGAGCCCTTCATCTGGGTGGTACTCTTCCCTGAAATCCATCACTGCGAGAAGACATCATGAGGGACATTCTACAAAATACCTGACGAGTACAAAGTACTCTTCAAAACTATCAAGGTCATCAAAAATAAGAGAATATTGAGAAACTGTCACAGACCACATGAGAGTAAAGAGACATGATGATTAAATGCAATGTACTACTTGGATGGGATTCTGACCAGAAGGACAGGAATATGAAAACAGGTGAGCTACAAATACAGTTAAAACTTAGTTCATAGTATGGTACTGGCCTTAATTTCTTAAACTGATAAATGTACCATAGTTATAAAGGTTGTTAATATTAGAAGTTGGGTGAAGGGTATAGCTTTCTGCACTGGCTTTACAACTCTTCTGTAAATTTAAAATATTTCAAAATAAAGAGCTAAAAAAATACAACCATAATCTTACCACTACTCATGCTGAGTAGTTACTTTTAATTCTGAACCCCCCAAATGCACGCAGATTTCCAGAAGTTACCCAAATAGTAGTGGGCAGGGAAAGACCTGAGTCCATTCTTGTGGAAGAAGTTGAATTTACATCAAGTATGATCAGGGTACAGTACTGAAAGTCCTCCTAAGTCCTATAAACAAGCTATGTAAAATGGCTTGATACTTTAGTATCATTTTGTCAGAACCTCTCCATGCAAGGTCAAAACTAATGCACATAGGGGTGCCTGGGTGGCTAGTCAGTTAGGCATCCGACTTCAGCTCAGGTCATGATCTTGAGGTTCCCAAGTTTGAGCCCTGCATCAGGCTCTGCGCTGAGAGCTCAGAGTTTGGAGCCTGCTTCGAATTCTGTGTCTCCCTCTCTCTTTGACCCTCCCCTGCTCATGCTCTGTCTCTCTCTCTCTCAAAAATAAACAAAAATATTTAAAACAACAACAACAAAAAACTAATGCATATGAAAAAGGGAAATTTACAGTCCAAAAAACTAATATATAGAAAAATTCTCTTAAGAATTTGGCCTACTGGGGCACCCAAGTGGCTCAGTCAGTTAAGCATCCAACTCCTGGTTTCTTTTTTTCTTTTTTTTTTTTTTAATATGGAGTTTATTGTCAATTTGGTTTCCATACAACACCCAGTGCTCATCCCAACAGGTGCCCTCCTCAATGCCCATCACCCACCCTCCCCTCCCTCCAACCCCCCATCAACCCACAGTTTATTCTGTTTTTAAGAGTCTCTGATGGTTTGGCTCTCTCCCTCTCTAACTTTTTTTTTCCTTTCCCCTCTCACATGGTCTTCTGTTAAGTTTCTCAGGATCCACATAAGAGTGAAAACATATGGTACCTTTCTCTGTACGACTTATTTCACTTAGCATAACACTCTCCAGTTCCATCTATGTTGCTACAAATGGCCAGATTTCATTCTTTCTCATTGCCAAGTAGTATTCCACTGTGTATATAAACCAGTTTCTTTATCTGTTCATCAGTTAATGGACATTTAGGCTCTTTCCATAATTTGGCTATTGTTGAAAGTGCTGCTATAAACATTGGGGTACAAGTGCCCCTATGCATCACCACTCCTGTATCTCTTACGTAAATTCCTAGCAGTGCTATTGCTGAGTCATAGGGTAGATCTAGTTTTAATTTTTTGAGGAACCTCCACACTGTTTTCCAGAGTGGCTGCACCAGTTTGCATTCCCACCAACAGTGCAAGAGGGTTCCCGTTTCTCCACATCCTCTCCAGCATCTATAGTCTCCTGATTTGTTCATTTTAGCCACTCTGACTGGCGTGAGGTGGTATCAGTGGGGTTTTGATTTGTATTTTCCTGATGAAGAGCGACGTTGAGCATCTTTTCATGTGCCTGTTGGCCATCCGGATGTCTTCTTTAGACAAGTGTCTATTCATGTCTTCTGCTCATTTCTTCACTGGATTATTTGCTTTTTTGTGGGTGTGGAGTTCGGTGAGTTCTTTATCGATTTTGGATACTAGCCCTTTTTCTGATATGTCATTTGCAAATATATCTTCCCATTCCATCGGTTGCCTTTTAGTTTTGTTGATTGTTTCTTTTGCTGTGGAGAAGCTTTTTATCTTGATGAGGTTCCAACAGTTCATTTTTGCTTTTAATTCCCTTGCCTTTGGAGATGTGTTAAGTAAGAAATTGCTGCAGCTGAGGTCACAGAGGCTTTTTCCTGCTTTCTCCTCTAGGGTTTTGATGGTTTCCTGTCTCACATTCAGGTCCTTCATCCATTTTGAATTTACCTTTGTGAATGGTGTAAGAAAGTGGTCTAGTTTCATTCTTCTGCATGTTGCTGTCCAGCTCTCCCAGCACCATTTGTTAAAGAGACTGTCTTTTTTCCATTGGATTCTTTCCTTCTTTGTCAAAGATTAGTTGGCCATACATTTGTGGGTCCAGTTCTGGAGTCTCTATTCTATTCCATTGGTCTATGTGTCTGTTTTTGTGCCAATACCATGCTGTCTTGATGATTACAGCTTTGTAGTAGAGGCTAAAGTCTGGGATTGTGATGCCTCCCTCTTTGGTCTTCTTCAAAATTACTTTGGCTATTTGGGGTCTTTTGTGGTTCCATACAAATTTTAGGATTGTTTGTTGTAGCTTCGAGAAGAATGCTGGTGCAATTTTGATTGGGATTGCATTGAATGTGTAGATAGCTTTGGGTAGTATTGACATTTTAACAATATTTATTCTTCCAATCCATGAGCACGGAATGTTTTTCCATTTCTTTGTACCTTCTTTAATTTCCTTCATAAGTTTTCTATAGTTTTCAGCATACAGATCTTTTACATCTTTGGTTAGGTTTATTCCTAGGTATTTTATGCTTCTTGGTGTAATTGTGAATGGGATCAGTTTCTTTATTTGTCTTTCTGTTGCTTCATTATTAGTGTATAAGAATGCAAATGATTTCTGTACATTAATTTTGTATCCTGTGACTTTGCTGAATTCATGTATCAGTTCTAGCAGACTTTTGGTGGAGTTTATCAGGTTTTCCATGTATAATATCACGTCATCTGCAAAAAGTGAAAGCTTGACTTCATCTTTGCCAATTTTGATGACTTTGACTTCCTTTTGTTGTCAACTCCTGGTTTCAGCTCAGGTCATGATCTTGTGGTTCATGGGTTTGAGCCCTACACTGCACTCTGAGCTGACAATGTGGGAGTCTACTTGGGATGCTCTCTCTCTCCCTCTCTCCTATTTGTGCTCTCTCTCTCAAAATAAATACATTAAAAAAAAAATTGATGGAGGAGCTAAGATGGCCGAACAGCATGGAAGTTTTTTGTGTGTCTCGCATCCATGAAATACAGCCAGACCAACACTAAACCATCCTACACACATAGAAAACTAATTGGAGGATTAACACAACAATCTGCACCACCTGAACCACAGAAATCAGCAGGTACGTGGCGTGGAGAGGTGAATGTTGGGAGAGAAAAGCCAGCAGCGGGCAGGTAGCTGCTTTTGCAGGTGGAGAGAGGACAGAGACTGCGGGGGGGAGGGGGGAGGGAGGAGAATACGGGAAAAACACCCCTCCCCAAAAGCAGCTGGAGAGAAAGTGGA
Organism: Panthera onca; assembly: GCF_046562875.1. NCBI lineage: Eukaryota > Metazoa > Chordata > Mammalia > Carnivora > Felidae > Panthera > Panthera onca. Next base: position 94,666,396 of record NC_138340.1, on the reverse strand, counting down.
AAATTGGAAACAGCCACAGAGACTAAACTAAAAATGGAGAAAGGAGAAAGGAGAGGGTTTAAATTCCATTAAGACTGCAAACAAGGGGAGCACAAAGTCTCCAACTCCGCAGCTCGATACCTGATGGTGCTCTGGTGGGAAGGGCGAATCCCCAGGAACAGAGTGGGGTCCGGGAAGTTCTTGGGCCACATGGGGAAAAGCAGTTCCACTGGTGGAAGGACATTTGGTGGAGACTGTTGAAGCCACCTGGTCCCAACAGACCCCAGAAAACGGGGGCGCTGGTGCTGGAACAAGGTCATTAAGGGTGAAGCCTGGTGCCAGATGTGTGTTGTAATTTTCCATAACCCCTGAGGTGCTGCTGCTACACTATCTCGCAATCTTTTTCTGTGGTGGGCTGGTACCTGGCTGCAGTCTCAGGGCACCGGCACAGCAGGGTCCCGCAAGTGCTCCTGGGTGCAGCTGGCATTCGGCCATTGCTCTGTGAGACCCTCCCACAGAGGGGTGGAACAGGTCAAGGCTCAGTCCTTCAGAAGTAAGGGGCCAGGGAAAACAGCCACATCTGAGACAAAACTTGGAAGAGAGGTACTGCCTGGGGCTTGGTCACGGACAGTGAAGAAGTGGAGAGTGGACGAAAGCTGAAGACAGAGGATGGGTGCATGATTGCTGATCGGGGAGGACAGAGTTCTGATACTAGAGACAGGGTAGCTGGGTGACGCCATTTTCACCGCTCCCACGCATGCACATATGCACCTACGAACTCCACAACACTCCACCCCAGTAGGCTAGCAGCGCCATCTAGTGGAGAATGGAGCCGTTACGCTGAGCCCCGCCCAACTGGGCCAACCTTGCTCTTCAAGAACACAAGTCTCACAGCCTACTTAGTTTATAGACTATAAAGCACTTCATAGTCTGACTTCTACGGGAAAACAAAGTAATTTCAGTCCTATTTCAATCTGTTAGAAGGTCCATCTATTCATCTTTTTTTCTTTTTCATTTCTTTTTCTTGAATACAGAAAGAGAAAAAATTCATTTTTATTTTCAATTTTTATTGAAAATATTTTCCTTTAAATTTTTACTATTTTTTTGTGTAAATTTTTTCATATTCTATTTTACTTCCATCATTTTATTTTACTCTACTTCAGTGTATTCACTTTTTCAAAATTTCAAATGATTTCCTTTTTTTCTTCTTTTCTCCTTTTCGTTTCTTTTCTTTTTCTTGAATGCAGAAAGAGAAAAACTTCATTTTTATTCAATATTTATTAAAAATTTTTAAAAATTTTTTACTATATTTTTTGCTTTTATGTAAATTTTTCAAATTCTATTTCACTTCCATCATTTTAGTCTACTACAGTGTATTCACTTTTTAAAATTTTCAAATGACTTTTTTCTTTTCTCTTTTTTGTTTTTCATTTCTTTTCTTTTTCTTGAATACAGAAAGAGAAAAAATTCATTTTTATTTTTAATTTTTATGAAAAATATTTTTCTTTAATTTTTTTCTACTATATTTTTTACTTTTGTGTAATTTTTTCAAATTCTATTTTACTCCCACCATCTCATTTTAGTCTACTTCAGTGTATTCATTTTTTCAAATTCTCAAATGATTTCCTTCCCCCCCTTTTTTTCTCTAATCTGTCAAACCACTTTCAACACCCAGACCAAAACACACCTAGGATCTAGCATCATATTAGATTTTGTGTGTGTGTGTGTATGTGTGATTAATTTTTTAATTTTAACATTTTTTTAATTTTAATTTTTTTAATTTTAATTTTTCTACCTCATTAATTCCTTTTCTCCCTTCAAAATGACAAAACGAAGGAATTCATCCCAAAAGAAAGAGCACGAATAAACGACAGCCAGGGATTTAACTAACACAGATACAAGCAAGATGTCTGAACCATAATTTAGAATCATGATAATTAGAATACTAGCTAGAGTCAAAAGTAGATTATAATCCCTTTCTGCAGAGATAAAACAAGTAAAAGCTAGTCAGAATGAAGTTAAAAATGCTATAACTGAGCTGCAATCACGGACAGATGCCACAGTGGCAAGGATGGATGAGGCAGAACAGAAATCAGTGATACAGAGGACAAACTTATAGAGAATAATGAAGCAGAAAAAAAGAGAGAGATTAAGGTAAAAGAGCACGATTTAAGAATTAGAGAGATCGGTGACTCATTAAAAAGGAACAACATCAGAATCATAGGGGCCCCAGAAGAGGAAGAGAGAGAAATAGGGGAAGAAGGGTTATGTGAACCAATCATAGCGGAAAACTTTCCTAACCTGGGGAAAAACACAAACATCAAAATCCAGGCAGCACAGAGGACCCCCATTAGATTCAACAAAAACTGACCATCAGCAAGGCATATCATAGTCAAATTCACAAAATACTCAGGCAAGGAAAGAATCATGAGAGCAGCAACGGGAAAAAAGTCCCTAACCTACAAGGGAAGACAGATCAGGTTTGCAGCAGACCTATCCACAGAAACTTGGCAGGCCAGAAAGGAGTGGCAGGATATATTCAATGTGCTGAATCAGAAAAATATGCAGCCAAGAATTCTTTACCCAGCAAGGCTGTCATTCAAAATAGAAAGAGAGATAAAAAGTTTCCCAGACAAACAAAAATTAAAGGAGTTTGTGACCACTAAACCAGCCCTGCAAGAAATTTTAAGGGGGACTCTCTGAGGGGAGAAAAGATGGGGAAAAAATATACATATACACAGGTATATGTATATGTATATGTATATGTAAATACCAAAAGCAACAAAGATTAGAAAAGACCAGAGAACACCACCAGACACTCCAACTCTACAAGCACCATACTGGCAATAAATTCATATCTTTCAGTACTTACTCTAAACGTCATTGGACTCGATGCTCTAATCAAAAGACATAGGGTAACAGAATGGATAAGAAAACAAGACCCATCTATGTGCTGTTTGCAAGAGACCCACTTTAGACCTAAAAATACCTTCAGATTGAAAATAAGGGGATGGAGAACCATCTATAATGCTAATGGTCAACAAAAGAAAGCCGGAATAGCCATACTTATATCAGACAATCTAGACTTTAAAATAAAGACTGTATCAAGAGATGTGGAAGGGCATTATATCATAATCAAGGGGTCTATCTGCCTAGAAGACCTAACAATTGTAAACATTTATGTGCCAAATGTGAAAGCACCTAGATATATGAATCAATTAATCACAAACATAAAGACATTCATCGATAGTAATACCATAATAGTAGGAGAGACTTCAACACGCCACCCACAGCAATGGACAGATCATCTAATAAAAAAATCAACAAGGAAACCATGGCTTTGAATGACACACTGGACCAGATGGACTTAACAGATATATTCAGAACATTTCACCCTAAAGCAGCACAATATACATTCTTCTCCAGTGCACATGGAACATTCTCCGGAATAGACCATATATACTGGGACACAAATCAGCCCTAAGTAAGTACAAAAAGATCGAGATCATACGATGCATATTTTCAGACCACAATGCTATGAAAGTCAAAATCAACCACAAGAAAAAATTTGGAAAGGTAACAAATACTTGGAGGCTGAAGAACATCCTACTAAAGAATGAATGGGCTAACCAACAAGTTAAAGAGGAAATTAAAAAGTATATGGAAGTCAATGAAAATGATAACGCCACAACCCAAAACCTCTGGGACACAGCAAAGGTGGTCATAAGAGGAGAGTATATAGCAATCCAGGCCTTCCTAAAGAAGGAAGAAAGAGCTCAGATACACAACCTAACCTTACGCCTTAAGGAGCTGGAAAAGGAACAGAAAATAAAACCCCAAACCAGCAGAAGACAGGAAATAAAGATTAGAGCAGAAATTAATGCTACCAAAACCAAAAAAACCAGTAGAACAGATCAATAAAACCAGAGGCTGGTTCTTTGAAAGAATTAACAAAATTGATAAACCAGTAGCCAGTTTGATCAAAAAGAAAAAGGAAAGGACCCAAATAAATAAAATCAAGAATGGAAGAGGAGAGATCACAATTAACACAGCAGAAATAAATAAATAATAAGAGAATATTATGAGCAACTATATGCCAATGAAATGGGCAATCTGGAAGACATGGACAAATTCCTAGAAACATATACACTACAAAAACTGAAACAGGAAGAAACAGAAAATTTGAACAGACCCATAACCAGTAAAGAAATCGAATTAGTAATCAAAAATCTGCCAAAAAACAAGAGTTCAGGGCCAGATGGCTTTCCAGGGGAATTCTAGCAAACATTTAAGGAAGAGTTAACACCTATTCTCTTGAAGGTGTTCCAAAAATAGAAATGGAAGGAAAACTTCCAAACTCTTTCTGTGAGGCCAGCATTACCTTGATTCCAAAACCAGACAGAGACCCCACTGAAAAGAACTATAGACCAATTTCTCTGATGAACATGGATGCAAAAATCCTCAACAAGATATTAGCCAACTGGATCCAACAATACGGTTAAAAAAATTATTCACCATGACCAAGTGGGATTTATACCTGGGATGCGGGAGCTGATTCAATATCTGCAAAACAATTAACGTGATTCATCACATCAATAAAAGAAAGGACAAGAACCATATGATCCTCTCAATAGATGCAAAGAAAGCATTTGACAAAATACAGCATCCTTTCTTGATAAAAACCCTCAAGAAAGTAGGGATAGAAGGAGCATACCTTGAGATCATGAAAACCATGTATGAATGACCCAATGCTAATATCCTCAACGGTGAAAAACTGAGAGCTTGCCCCCTAAGGTCAGGAACAAGACAGGGATGTCCACTCTCGCCACTGTAATTCAACATAGTATTAGAAGTCTTAGCCTCTGCAATGAGACAACACAAAGAAATAAAAGGCATCCAAATCAGCCAGGAGGAGGTCAAACTTTCACTCTTCGCAGATGACATGATACTCTATATGGAAAACCCAAAAGATTCCACCAAATAAGTGCTAGAATTGATTCATGAATTCAGCAAAGTTGCAGGATATAAAATCAATGCATAGAAATCAGTTGCATTCCTATACACCAATAATGAAACGACAGAAAGAGAAATCAAGGAATAGATCCTATTTATAGTTGCACAAAAATCCATAAGATACCTAGGAATAAATCTAACCAAAGAGGTGAAAAATCTATACACTGAAAACTATAGAAAGCTTATGAAAGAAATTGAAGAAGACATAAAAAAATGGAATAAGATTCCATGCTCCTGGATAGGAAGAACAAATGTTGTTAAAATGTGGATACTACCCAAAGCAATCTATATATTTAATGCAATCCCTAATAAAATAACACCAGCATTCTTCACAGAGCTAGAACAAACAATCCTAAAATTTGTATGGAACCAGAAAAGACCCTGAATAGCCAAAGCAATCTTGAAAAAGAAAACCAAAGCAGGAGGCATCAACAATCCCAGACTTCAAGCTATACTACAATACTGTAATCATCAAGACAGTATGGTACTGGCCCAAGAACAGACACTCAGATCAATCAAACAGAATAGAGAACCCGGAAATGGACCCACAAACATATGGCCAACTAATCTTTGACAAAGCAGCAAAGAATATCCAATGGAATAAAGACAGTCTCTTCAGCAAGTCGTGCTGGGAAAACTGGACAGCGACATGCAGAAGAATGAACCTGGACCACTTTCTTACACCAGACACAAAAATAAACTCAAAATGGATGAAAGACCTAAATGTAAGACAGGAAGCCATCAAAATCCTTGAGGAGAAAGCAGGCAAAAACCTCTCTGATCTTGGCCGCAGCAACTTCTTACTCAATACGTCTCTGGAGGCAAGAGAAACAAAAGCAAAAATGAACTACTGGGACCTCATCAAATATAAAAAGCTTTTGCACAGCAAAGGAAACAATCAGCAAAACCAAAAGGCAACCGACAGAATGGGAGAAGATATTTGCAAATGACATATCAGATAAAGGGTTAGTATCAAAAATCTATAAAGAACTTATCAAACTCAATACCCAAAAAACAAATAATCCAGTGAAGAAATGGGCCAAAGACATAAATAGACACTTCTGCAAAGAAGATATCCAGATGACTAACCAACACATGAAAAAATGCTCAACATCACTCATCATCAGGGAAATAGAAATCAAAACCACAATGAGATACCACCTTACACCTGTCAGAACGGCTAACATTAACAATTCAGACAACAACAGATGTTGGCGAGGATGCGGAGAAAGAGGACCTCTTTTGCATTGTTGGTGGGAATGCAAGCTGGTGCAGCCACTCTGGAAAACAGTATGGAGTTTCTTCAAAAAATTAAAAATAGAACTACCCTAGGACCCAGCAATTTCACTACTAGGTATTTATTCAAGGGATATAGGTATGCTGTTTTGAAGGGACACATGAACCCCCATGTTTATAGCAGCACTATCAAGAACAGCCAAAGTATGGATAGAGCCCAAATGTCCATCGATCAATGAATGGATAAAGAAGATGTGGTATATATATACAATGGAGTGTTACTCGGCAATCAAAAAGAATGAAATCTTGCCATTTGCAACTATGTGGATGGAACTGGATGGTATTATGCTACGTGAAATTAGTCAGAGAAAGACAAAAATCTTATGACTTCACTCATATGAGGACTTTAAGAGACAAAACAGATGAACATAAGGGAAGGGGAACAAAAATAATATAAAAACAGGGAGGGGGACAAAACAGAAGAGACTCATAAATATGGAGAACAAACTGAGGGTTACAGGAGGGATTGTGGGAGGGGGGATTGGCTAAATGGGTAAGGGGCATTAAGGAATCTACTCCTGAAATCATTGTTGCACTATATGCTAACTAATTTGGATATAAATTTTAAAAAATAAAAAATAAAACAAGATAAAAAAATTTAAAAAACCACAAGAATTGGCTTACTAATCACCAAGGGTATAGTAAATGGTACTCTGCTATGATTTTCAGATGGTGTCTGTGTGAACACATGAATAAGAATTTGTACCCATTGTAAATTGAAAAACTGTGATATTTAATTAGATGGTTAGACTGGGATAATTTTATAATGAAAGAAAACTTCCCCAAATAGTAATTTATTCAAAGGGGAAAAATATTACCAACATAACTGGCATGTTAGAGTTAATGAATAGCACTGCTGATATAGAGTATTGACTTTCACATATTTTGGCCTTAAAGGACATTTTACACTCTTAAAAAGTATAGCGGACCCCCCATAATCTTTTGTTTATATGCATTATAGCCTTTGATATTTACCATATTTCATATTTGATATTAAAATTGATAATTTAAAATATTAATTTATTAATTCATTAAAAACAGATTACATGTTAACATGAAATTTTTTTTTAATAAAAATAACTATACTTTCCGAACAGAAAAGTGAGGGGATGGCACTACTTTACAATAATGCAGATTTTTAAAAAATGTCTAGCTGATTATAAAACAGTTGGATTCTCATAACTGCTTCTGCATTTAATCTGTCCTATGATATGTTGTTTTGGTTGAAGCAACTGAAGAAAACATGGGCTCTCACAGATACACAGTTGGAAAAGAAAAAAAAGTATTTTAATAGCCCCTTCAGATAATCTTAGATATATACTCTTTTATACTACAACAAAACTCAACAAGTGGTAATTTCTTAAGGGTCAGTTGCATTGGGAAATCTGAAATGGTATCAATGAATTCTTTGTATTCTGTTATTTTAAAATCTGCTGGTTTATTTCATACTTCCAGTGAATATTTTTTCCATGTAATGACTTTCTAAAATCATGCATTGGTAATTTGGAAAATACTGATGCAATGAGTTATATAGATTTTTCAAACAATGACCTACTTCCCAATGCAATATAAAAACATCACATTTGTGTAATCACCACCTACCTCACTTGAGAAGTGTTTGGGAAATTGTCAAACTCACAGGAGTATATAAAGTTGTCTATAGTTTCCCCAAATTCTAATTTTCTATTGAAAGCTTTAATTTTATCACTGACAGCAAATGCTGCCAGTGGTTTTCTTTGGGTGACAGACTCACTTTTTTTTTCATTTTTGAGAAGATGTCTGCCAGGAAAAAAAAAAACACAGCTAGGAAACCTTGCAACTCAAACACCTGCAACAGAGCTTTTCCTTGAGATAGTCACAGTAATTAGATATACAAATATGGCTTATATAAACTTCCCAGTTAGTCACACAGAATATTAAGAAGACGTTTACTCAAAGGGAGAGGTTTACAAAAATTAATAATTTTTAGGTCTTCATAAAGAACATTATTAAGCAAATCTGCCTCTGGAAAACAATTATGTAGTGGTAACAACAACAACGACAACAAAATTTCACACCGTGATTCATGCTGAGGAGCCAGGAGTTTTACTTACCATTGCTTTTGCACCACTACTGAAAATGTCAACACGGTGCAAAAGGCAAAGGACACCTTAGCTTTATTATGAAAATAATTTTGACCCCCATGGAGCCCCTGGGGATTCCCCCGAGTCTACAGCCCACACGTTGAGAACTGCTGATACAGAGGACAGTTATGAGGATGCCATTTCTTTTCTTCGGAACTAAGGGACCTTATAGGAGGGGAACCCACACATCTGAAGGTCAAACTTTTAACAATGAGATCACTCAATCTAAAAGAAAACATTCAACAAAGGGGATGACAAAGATAAGAACGTCAGTATCATACTATTTCAGTTAATGGAGAGAAGATTCATTGAGAAGAATGTAAAACACTGGAGATTGTACAAAGTCTGTGAAAGCAGAGCCCACTGTGGAAGGCCAAGTTGAGGGCAGGGAATGGAGAAGAGGGTGGGAAATGAGACCAGGCACACAGAAATACCACCATGCACCCCTGGGTCTGCACGGCCTGACATCTCTGGCTTGCCCATTTTGAGAGGGAAGGGCATCTGAGTTGAAAAGCTAGTCTGAACACTGGGAAATCCACTTGTAGACGACCAGTCTCAATTCTCTTCTTAAAATAATTCTTTGACAGTGCTTTCTCTCAAAGTAGTTGATTTATTCATTTTTTCTAACACATCTGTCAGTTATTAACAAATTGAGTTACTGTGGCAGAATAAAAAAATCTTAACTTTAGGTGAACCATTTCAAATAGTATTTCATTTTTTTTCCCCCAAAGGCCAGCTTCTGGACCACACAATGAAACTCCCAAATGAGGGGATGAGTGGATTCACAGTGATGTTTAAATTTTTACATTTGACAAAACTAATGCAGTATATCTTGACAGCTATATTCAGTAGCTTAATGCTAAGCTTTTTATGCTGAATACAGAACAGAATGAATTTTCCACCAGTGTTTTGACTAGGAGGTTTTAAGATTCCTAGTCACTTAAGACAGCAGTCTGAGGCTGCTTGATAAAAACAAGCACTGGCTATTTCATAACTGCCTCATAAAAGGTCTCAGTATTTAAGAGAAAAGAGAAACTCAGGGCAGAGACATTTTGAAAATATATATTTTAACCAAAATCTGGATGCTAAGCAAACATCCTTTAGTAAACACCCAGAAAGAGTTGCAGCTGTGGTATTTGTGACTTAAAATAACAAGATGAAGATCTCCAAGTAAAAGATAAATGATATCGTAAAAGTTTCTTATCAAAAGAAAATACATTTTCTGATGGAATTTATGTAGAGGGACGCTTTACACTGAAGTCCATTTAATACACTGTAGAAATACTGGAACCTTTAAATTTGGAGTTCAGTTTGAATACATGCTAGGCATTATTCTTTTCTGTTTTGCTACTACATTCTCTTTTTACAAACTACAGATTAATTTTTCCTGTAAGGACACCTTTTTGGGTTTAGTTTTGTCTGTGACTACGACTACTGTAAGTTGTTGGCTTTATGGCAGAATATCAAATTCTAGATGAACTGACAAGTAGGCAGTAATGAAATAGGAGAGCTGCCCCTTTAAAAAAATTACAACTTTAACATTATGCCAAAATGTGATACAGTCCTATTCTAAAATATATATACATATTTTCATATGGATTAGATCTACATGTCCCAAAGGGCAAATGCTCTCTTCTACAAATGAGATGGCAGGAGAATCGAGAGCCCTGGTTTGATTTGTGCAGCCTAGCAAACCACTGAAGATAAACACCAGCCCTGTTATAATTCAGTATGCAACTGAGCTAGTCTTCCACACCAGCCGAGGGAAAAAAAAATCCTTCTTCTTTTCTCAAGTTGCCCATTTCTATCCGTTTCTGTCGAATTGCCACAATTGCCCAGATAAAACATTTGAGAGTATGTCAGCTTTAATTAATGTAACATGACCTGATCATTTCCACAGTTAAGAATAAAGAAGTTTGCATTCTTTAAATCCAAACCTCAACCTGGAGATTATGCTAAGTTGCTTCATTCATAGTCCATACTTCTCTGCTCATGTCAGGAGGACAGCATTTGTCCCCTCTAGTGATAAACAAATTATACATGAAATCAATTCCACTTCACAATCATTTTCCCTATTGGGTATTATCTTTCCTTCTCTGCTCCCTCCAGTTAAGCCCACATCCTGTAACTTGCTAATGAGCTGGGGGCTTTCTGTTCCAGGTGGCACCCCCTGCCTCGAAGTCATGACATTTCCCATTTCGAATGCTGCTGGCATTTTTCGACAGCTCCTGCTAACTAGCCTTTTTGACCTGCACTAAGAGGAACTCATCTGATCGAATCCTCTAACCTGCCAATCATTCCAGCAAATGATCTTCACAGTCACTCCCAAGGCAGGAATGGGGAAGAAAAAAAAAAAAAAAAAAAAAGGAAATGCGAAAGAGGAGAATGAGGGAGTAGGCAAGCGGTTGCCTCTGCCTCTGCAGCTACCTAATGAGAATACTTTAAGTCTCTGAGGCAGCTGAAACACTGAAAAACTGGTGGGAAAATTAGGACACAACTGAATGCCTGGCTCTGTAATTACTGATTTCTTTCCATCCTGAGATCATTTTGAGAGCAACACCTCTGAGATGTGCCAGTTTCTAGAGAACACAAGAACACCCAACCTTACGTAGAGAAGATAGATTTATTTCTCCTGCCACTATCAATATGCAATTCTCATAATCCCACTCTGCCAAACAGCATCCTTTGCAGAATTAATTATGTGCTATAAGCTTGTTAAGTGTGCATTTATTTGTAAACTAGGGATGATTATCATGTTTGCCACAATGAAGAAAGGACTTCTTTTTTTTCCCAGGCATATTTTAGATGTTGCCACCATTTAGGGGTGTTGATTTTTACATATTTACATGAAAACAAACAGGTATGGTGGAGGCTGGCTTTGTGCTCAGGGAGGATTTAACACTGACAACATAGGACAATCTGGACATTCTTAATTAACGAAGATAAAATAATTTTTTCCTTCCAGATTTTTCTTGCCTGTGCACAATCAGTTTATTCAGTCGGTTCCCAGCCCACAGAATAACCCAATTACATTAGGAAGAAAGAACCAGTACATGACTCTTTGACAGTGGATCACAACTCTAGATATCTCAGTATGAAGTAGATTTGTTGACCAACGAATGATACAATATAATTATGTGTTATCATTACACCATTGTATGTAATAATGTAAAATAAATACTGTACATGATTTAATTGCACGTGATAATCACACATCTTTCCTCATTTATAGTAATTAGGCCAATAGCCCCATTTACAGTAATTATTATATGTAATTGAGGGCATTTTACTAATTGCATTGAAAATGATAATCCAGAGCAATTAAAAATCCAAGGGCACTATACATAATGCAAACTACATTAAAAGAATGGTGATAATTTAAAGGAAAAAAATTCACCTAATGTGGAAGTTAATAGTACAGTAATGGATTCCACGCATGGCATACATGGCGATATCTATTAAGAGGTAAATTTCTGTCAATTTCTGCAACTTTGGTATTGTTTTTGTACTAGAACTTGCATATTATGTCCTTAGGTAGAAAAATAATCCTTTGAATAATCTATGATGTTATCCTAACAACTCTAGGACTGTTGAAAAATTATTCTACTTGGCTGTGTGAGAGTATAGTGTGAGTGTGTGTGTGTGTGTGTGTGTGTGTGTGTGCGCGTGTGCATGCCATGGTAAACATCTCTCCTAAATTCCAAAAGAGACTCAGTAAATTATTCATTTGCACAACCAATTTGATGTTCTTAAAAGCTTTATTCATGGAAGCATCTCAGAGTATTGCAAACATTTTGTTAAATATACTTGTAATAATTAAGCTAAAATGTTTAACTTTGTTAGACTTGAAATACATTCGGGTTGCAGTTTTCATTACATTTGCTCTCTCTCTGGAATTTTAATGTGTTTAAGGACCTGAATCCCTGGCTTTTGTCCCAGGGTCTATCCCTCCCTGATCCCACTCCCTGTTTCTACCCAGACAAAGCTTCCATGTGAGGAATATCTCAGGAGGAGTGATGAGCATCTGTGGGACAATGGGAATAGTTTCGAGCTTCTTTTTGCCTTCCCTTCTCGACATTGTCATTTAGACATTGTCCTCCATGCATTCAAATGTCATCCTAGACCATCAGCCCACTTCAACTCAAACAGCCTCCTTTTATGCTCAGACACTTCTTAGAGCATCCGCAGACCACAAAGACTGTCTAGTGGGACTCAGCTGCTATCCTGGTATTAATAATACAATACAGTGCACTTAGGGCATAGATGATTCCCTCTGTATCCCAAATTCATAAGAATCAACATTAAATGAAAGCGAAAAATAGAGCACCTGAACTGATTATAACTACTTGTTATATGTGACTGCTAACTTCGTAATAGTTTGGCCAAGCATTCTAACAGATATCTTGCTTACTAGCCACACCACATCTCATGCCCATTACTTATAAGAAAGCTTCATTCACATTATGCTGCTGGCTAAATAGTCCCTCAGAAATTAATTTGGGTTTTCAAAAGACAGAAGATGCAAGTTGCAGTGCCTTCCCCCACCGTCACTCCACATTTTGAAAGCTCATCTGACCTGGATAATTGAATCACAAAAATATAGCTAATTTTTGAGCATGGACTGATGAACCAATTTGTGGAACATCACACCAGTTTCTTCCTCTTTTACCCATTTTGCTTTTCAAAATTCTCAGAGAAAGAAAAAAGAAGAGCAAGGGAAAATTTTAATTTTTAATTAAAAAAATGTCACTCTGAATTCTGCTTTTTAAGAAAAGCACACTGAAATAGTTAAAGGTACTGGAGCATCATGTGAGTAAAAACAATGGTTTAGAAAAACAATGTGTATGCACACGTGTGTCTGTATGTGTGTGTCTGAGAGACAGAGACAGGAAGGGATGGAGGGAGAGAAAATGAATATGATAAAGCAAATGTAGTAAAATGCAAACATTTGGGGAAAGTAGGTGAAGGGTATCAGGAATTCTATGTACTGCTCTTGTACCTTTTCTAGAAGTCCGAAATTATGTCAATATAAAAAATACTTTCAAAAATTCACCTTGGATGAAGCATGATATATTTAACTTTATTTTCATTCTGCTTTGTGACAAACCCAGGACATAATTAAGCAGATTAGACAGTAAAGGCCTTCAAGTCCTTTGCTAATCCATTCATAGGGTTGGTAGTGGTAATGCAGTCTATAGATCAGAGGTGACCCAAGGAAAGGGAGGGGTGGAGAGGCAGAGAAGGAAGGGAGAGGAGAGAAGGACAGCGTCCATAGGCCCCTATTTTGCATCAGAGTTTAGAGCAGATAAGAGACTCTCCAGGATGGAGGGAAGCCAAGGAAAGGGGGTCGGGGGTGCTTGGGGAAACCACCAAACATTTCAGCCTCTTCTCAATCTGGTGTTCATAACATGCATTATGCATTTGTGGTTTGAAGTACTGTTGATTTCCCGATAAGATGTAGTTTTTCATCTGCAGCAATATAGGGGTAATGACAAAAACCAGGATTCTTTCAGATAAAACCTGTGAGGGACAGGAATGTTTGTTTCCTCCTCTGCCTGTTATTTCCACAACTATTGTCAACTGCATGAAATAACAGAGATAATAAAACTGTAGTTGTTTGATAGGAAAAAAAAAATCTGTAGGGTCATGCAGAAAATAAGTTCTTGCAGAAAAAGACCCAGAAAACTTCCTGTTGCTGAAGGAAAGCTATAACCAATACTTGAATTTCTTACACTGTTGTAAGTATTAATGAGTATTATCTCCTTTTGAGTCTGTAGTTGAGAAAATGCAACATCGCTTAGAAAGAACTTTCGACAAAAATATCACACAATGAGGATGTTGTTACACCATCAAAATTAGAATGTCCCTCTGTCCTTGTTTTTTTCCTTGGTAGCATACAGTCCAGGGAGGGTGCCTCCTGGCTATAGTCCATGCTTTGTAGAAGCTTCCGAGACTTCTAAACCCAGAGCCATCCTCTGAGCGGTTCCTTAAGAAGAGGTTGGCCCAGTTCACAGCTCAGCAGACTGGATCAGGGCTCAGTGCTGGGCCTACAGCAATCTACAGTCAGCCAACAGCTTATGGAGTGACTGATACAACAGCCTTGCTCAAAGCATACTTTTCACGATGATGCTAACGCCAATCAGAGCTGCTTGTGAGGAAGGTTTGAATCCGAGTAAAAGAGCTCAGTGATAGACTGCCCCAGAAATAGAGACAAAGGGAAACAACAGAAGCAGCATTCATGAATAAGCAGAAACAAGTCGGCAGGAGCCGTGAGATGAAGAGAAGATGAAAATGTTAGTTGAGAAAGTGAGCTGCCATCGTGTCACAGCACAGAGGACAGGAGCAGTTACCAGAGCTGAGTGGTGGTTAAGACGGCCAGCGAAGTGAAGCTCTTATTGGATTCTGATGGACGCTCAGTCTTTGTGAGGCTGTCTGTGCAGCTGCTTAGACTGGTGGCCTTGTTCTTCTACCTTCCTGAAGCAACCTCAACAAAGACCACTGCTAACTGAAGAAACCTGACCATGTCTCCTTCCCCTGGAAGATCCCAACACCCACTTTTTCGTGGTCTCTCCTGATCCCGTGGCATGGCTCTCTCCAATCATCTGTCTCTGGCCCTCTCACCCTGCCGCCTGTCTTCTCACTTGAAGGTATCCATTCCTCAGACGTTTCAAGCTTTCCTTAAATGGCTATAATCTAGAACTGAAGCATATTTTTACTGATTGAATTTAGTTTAATTTTCCTGACCCCTTTTTTGGAAGTCAGGTAGGGGAAATGCTTGTCACCAGAGCTGTCTGATACAGGGCGCTGTGATGCTGGAAGGATTCTTTATCTGCCCTGTCCAGTAAAGTGGCCACTGGTCATGTGTGGCTAATGAGTACCTGAAACATGGTTCTGCTATTGAGGAAACAAAATTATAATTTAATTTTAATTAATTAAAAATTAAATGTAAATAACCACACATGGCTTAATGGTTACTTTGTTCATCTTCCCTCAGAAGAATAAGGAAGGGAAAGGAAGGGAAGGGATGGATTTTTCTAGTCTGTCCTTATAGTCCTGATCCAAATAAGTTGATTATTCTACTTCATAAATATATAATTCTTGAATATTTACTGAAGATGTCATAATATGTGGTTAAAGGGCTACCTGTATTAACATCCTTTGGGATTCCTCAAAGTGCCCATTCATGGACTCTGGGAACCTGTATTTTAAAAAGCTCCTCAGGGTGTGAGAACACCTGCTCTACTGAATGTTCAGTTAGTGATGCCAGAGGGTCTTAAGCACAAATGCATTATATTCTGTCTGGAGTTTATTTTCTTTAAAAATCTTTATCTTATTTAATTAAAATTCTGAAGCAATTTATGCATTCTACTCTGTTTACCTGGCAGCCTACTTTTAGGAAATTACTGCTTGATGACTGAGTCAACACATTTTTTTCATTGTCACATAATATTTTATGTTGATTAGGAAAGAAAATATGCTATAAGGCAAGAAGGTCACCAAAATATGTATGAGGCTAACTTCTTGCACTTGAACCAAATATAATATTTTGATGTACTAGACTGATATTTGTATATTTATTATGGATTCAATAGGGTCTGAACACCAACTGATTCACTGAAAAGAGATGTTCCTTAATGAGCACATAGCATTTCAGAAAAAAAAAAAAATCTGCCTGAAAGATTAGAGGCCATTCTTATCCCTGTATTCAGCAAAAGGAGTAGACAGACTGACCAGGCACTTCCTGTCTCAAATAATTTGTAATTTTGATTTAGTTTTTAAGATTTTATTTTTTACAGTAATCTCTATACCCATTGTGGGGCCCGAACTTAAAACCCTGAGATCAAGAGTTGCATCCTCCACCAAATGAGCCAGCCGGGACGTCCCATTCCTGTTTCAATTTAGAATGACTGGAAAATTAAGCTCAGCATCAGGGAGTGTCTGGTACTGCTATATGCAAATATAAGTGATGCAAATGAATGTGATACTCAATATAGCTTCTGGTCTTTTCATTGAGGGAAATTTCAATGCACAGTCTCTCAGACTTTAGGATGGTCTTTACCCTTCAATACTGATAAAAAGAGTGGGGACAACCTATAAAATCATTAGTCTAAATATCTTTAGAGGATAACAAAATGTAGGAAGCACAGTATTTTGATCATCCACTGGCACCTATCCCATTTTAAACTTAGGTGCGTGTAGTTTTCTTTTCATTTCATTTGGTTACAAGACTCTGAAACCAAAATTACTTTTTGCTGCAAAGAAAAATGCTTCTCATTAGCTTTTCCACTAAGGCCACTTTATGCAAATCCAGTATTATTAACTAAATAATTGAAATGGCCTTCGTATGCAAGTTTAGAGACAGTTTGGCATTGAGGTAGAGGAGGAAAATTAGGACTTAAAACACTCCCTTCTACTCAGTCCTTCAAACATTTGAAAGAAGTGATGCAATGCATTTTCCACACTGACTCTGTGCAACCCCCTGAAGAGAGGTGGCTGAAATGCTAGATTACAGTTTTAGCCTCACTGGGCCCTCAACTTCTTTCCCACCCCTCGTCTTCCCAATCTCTCTGGGGTTTACAAAGAACCGGGACATTTGAGGAAGATTTAACATGCCACAGCTTGCTCTAAACAGTTAATTAATTCATCAACAACAAAATCAAAATCTAGGGAATTACATGTTTTTCTGTATGAATACTCTTATTTATGGTAGACTTTTTATTCTGTCATGTCTACAATATAGACATTAATATTCAGCTATTGGTCAGAAAAACTTCCATTGCTCAGATGTATCAGGCCAATATACTGCATTATTTGCTCTCTAAGACAGCCTCATGTAGTAAAATTAAAAACCCACAAAGGTGAGAAATTAAAATGGTTTCTTTTTCTGCTGACAGAAAACTCTTAGAATCCAGCTTCTCTGCAGCTTTTTTTAAAAGTTTATTTATTTTGGGGCGCCTGGGTGGCGCAGTCGGTTAAGCGGCCGACTTCAGCCAGGTCACGATCTCGCGGTCCGTGAGTTCGAGCCCCGCGTCGGGCTCTGGGCTGATGGCTCAGAGCCTGGAGCCTGCTTCCGATTCTGTGTCTCCCTCTCTCTCTGCCCCTCCCCCGTTCATGCTCTGTCTCTCTCTGTCTCAAAAATAAATAAACGTTAAAAAAAAAAAAAAAAAAAAGTTTATTTATTTTGAGAGAGAGCTTGCATGTGAGCGAGGGAGGGGCAGAGAGAGAGAATTCCAAGCAGGCTCTGCACTGTCAGTGTAGAGCCCCAAGCAGGGCTCAAACTCAGGAACCATGAGATCGTGACTTGACCCAAAATCGAGTCAGATGCATAACCGACTGAGCCACCCAGGGGCCCCTCCCTGCAGCTTTTCAGAGAAAAGAAAACATAGATGTTTCTTCAATATAATGTTGAATGAAGCCGAGGTATTTGGATTTGGAAGAAAGCAACAAAAAGAATAAATCTGAGCTTTGAAAGTTGATGTGAAATGGAGAAAACTCATAGAGAACATATTTGTATCATTATCAAATAATTCTAGAAGAAGCAGTTCCTATAACCTTAAATCTATTTTAAAAAGATATACTGCAAAGAAAATACATTTTTGTAAGGGCTTTCGAATACTAATGATTGCAGTTCTGAGCACCTCTTTAAAAGCCTCTTTCCAATTAGTAACTTTTGAGACCTTATGGGCAATGCTTCTGTCCAGTCAGCTTGATTTATTTTTGCCAGGAGAAGCTGACCTGGAAGACCTTCTAGCAGCTTTGACTGACTAGACTCAGGTCAGAGAGATCCTAAAAGAGCAGAGAAGAAAAGACACACAGCTCTGTGACCGAAGTTCAAACTTGCTGTATGGGAAGCAGCACCAATAAAGTTCACCTTTTGTTTTGTTTTACTGAACTGGCTACTGGATTTATAAAGCCAGGGGCCCTCATGATGGTAATACAGGTTAAATGCTTTGAAAAGCATGTGCTACAAACCTAATGAATTAAAACGGGTCTCAGAACCAGGAAGTAACTCAGCTTACTCTGTGTGACCAACTGAAATTCAGAATGGGAGTACAAACACCATTGAGGGAATGAAGTTGTGCTTCTAGGTAACTTTTTACCCAGTGGGGGGAAATAACCTGAAGAATGAAGAATCTTACTCTTATGTATGTAGTAGCAAGTCTATTAGTAACATTTTCTGACTGGCATTTATACACCTTGTTTTATCTGGGGATCTTTCACCCCCAACCATTCATAAATCACCACCCTACTCCCAAGAGGTCAAAATTTGCCTCCACATTGAATGTGTGCAAAAGCTGAGTCCCCAACATAGCTCAAGGTATTGGCAAATCACCCAGAAGACAACGCGGACAGTATAATTTGTTCTCTTTGCCATGCTGGCAATTGACCCTGTTAACATATTTCATGTTAAGAGGCAGAAAGAAGACAGACTCTTGCAATGCTGTCTATCTAGATCCTTCCATTCACCATAACATTTAATTATTGAACATCCACATGAGCAAGGAGCAAATATGGGATAGCAAATTAAAAAAAGCCCTCCCCACAAAAAAGTGTGTTCTCTATTTACTTCAGTTATGTTAAACAGAAAGATATATATATATATATAGGCATAAAATTAAAAAAAAAACCCAGACATTTCCATCTGGTAATAAAGACACAGCCTTTTCAGGATTTGCTGTCTTATACTTGTTTCTGTGAAGCATGTGTGTCTGTAACAGGCCAGCATGCTAGAGATCGCCTTGTTTGGATTATGCTTTTTCTCTGCAGAATAGTAAAGGTCAAAGAATCGAATAGGAAAAAAGAAAAGCTTCATCATGATAAGGTCTGTACTAGGGGCCATGTAGGAATCAAAAGTGAGCTAAGTGGCCCACACAGCAGCTAAGCTAAACTAGGGAGCACACATCCTTTCCAAGGGAAGCAGCCATGATTCAGTTATACATATAAAATTCTGGCAGGAATGTGAGTGCAGTATTGCCAGAGTTGCTGATTTAAAAAAAATGCCAAGAATCCAGACTCTGTAAAATCTCTCCATTTTAAAATGAAAGCAACTAATTTAAAAAATTGTGTGGGCCAAATAAAGCAAGTCTGTGACTTAGAATATCGCTCAAGGTTAACCTTTTTCTAACCTCCACAAAGAATGTGTGAGTAGTTAAAATGATTTGCTTATAATTGAAATGGTTTGTTTATGACTGCATAAATAAAACACAATTTTGGCCAGGATCTAGTAGGTACCTAAATATATGACTAACTGTACTCTCCTTAGTAGAACCTGTGATCAATGCCATAATGAACATAAGAGATTCATAAGACATTTAGGGGAAAAAAATCAATCTGAAATATTTCATGTAAAAGATCTGTTCAATATCTATTCATTATTACTTTCCAGGAAAGTAGGTTATCTTACCTGTGCTCTCTTGAGAATGTTGTGCTCATCAGTGCTTGCTATTTGATAGACTTTTGCCATAACTATTGTTTTTCCCAAAGGCCCGCA
Source organism: Panthera onca (assembly GCF_046562875.1). Lineage (NCBI taxonomy): Eukaryota > Metazoa > Chordata > Mammalia > Carnivora > Felidae > Panthera > Panthera onca. The sequence continues at coordinate 94,646,494 of NC_138340.1, read as the reverse complement.
TGCTTTCTCCAGCTTCTGGCTGCAATCTTACGTTTGGGACGGTAAAAATAGAAGACACTGTGGACAGAATGAAAAGTTGCCATTTATATATTATGTTATAGATATGCTTACAAACTTTCATTTTGGAAAATGGAGACTGAGATGCAATTCTAGATGTCCCGCACAGGGAACATCGTGGTATGTGTTGGTCGCTGAAAAGTCAAGTGGTAACAGCCACAGACACATTTACACAGATTTATACACACATATGATATCACGATATCATGAAGTAATTTTAATGCTCATATTTCTCCAATCTAGAAAAATTAACTTGGATTATAAACAACATATCTTGCCCTTTCTTTATGCCATTCTTTCGCTCATTCACTGGAGAAATACTTATTGAGCCCCACACTGTTCTAGGTATTTTGGAATCCTGTAGTGTATAAATCAGAATGAAAAGAAATCCCTGTTCTTATTGATTCCATTTCGGAGAGACAGATGATGAGCAACCAAACAAATATATCAGCTAGTAGTAAGTGTTATGAAGAAAAATAAAGCATGGAAAAGAAACCAGAAATGCTGAGTGGAAGAAGGTCAGTGAAGGCTTTCTTGATAAGGTACATTTGAGCAGACACTCAAGGAGGTGAGAGAGCAAGCCATGCACATATTTTGAGGATAAGCAAGCATAAACTATAGGAAGAGGGAACAACAGGAGAAGACACTAAGGAGAAAGGAAAGAAGCAGGCAAAACAGAAGGGTGCTGTAAAAATACAGGTGAGGGGCGCCTGGGTGGCGCAGTCGGTTAAGCGTCTGACTTCAGCCGGGTCACGATCTCGTGGTCCGTGAGTTCGAGCCCCGCGTCGTGCTCTGGGCTGATGGCTTGGAGCCTGGAGCCTGTTTCCGATTCTGTGTCTCCCTCTCTCTCTGCCCCTCCCCCGTTCATGCTCTGTCTCTCTCTGTCCCAAAAATAAATAAAAAACGTTGAAAAAAAAATTAAAAAAAAAATACAGGTGAAAGAACTTGGTGAGTGACGTGGGGCAGGGTGATAGCAGTGAAGAAGGGAGGAATGGTGTGTGTGTGTGTGTGCGCGTGTGTGCGTGCATGTGTTTATTTTTTTTCTAGAGAGAGAACAGGGAAGGGGCAGAGAGAGACAGAGAGAGAGAATCCCAAGCAGGCTCTGCACTGTCAGCACAGAGCCTGATGTGAGGCTTGAACTCATGAACTGTGAGATTATGACCTGAGACAAAATCAAGAGTCGGACGCTTAACTGACTGAGCCACCCAGGCATCCCCATCCCACCAACTTTTAAAAAATTTTATTTATGTATGTATGTATGTATGTATGTATGTATGTATGTATGTATTTGAGAGAGAGAGAGAGAGAGAGAGAGAGAGAGAGCAAGGGAGGGGCAGAGAGAAGGAATGGTGTGTTCTAGCACCAACACGGTCTGTGGAAGGATTGTGTTGGAGTGTGACAAAAGAGGAGCCATCAAGGACAACTTTCACCAGTTGGAAGAATGATGTTGCCATTTATTGACAAGGGGAAACATATGGGAGGAGCAGGTCTGGGGGAAAAGATCAGGAGTTCAATTTTGGTAGTATTCAATATGAGATGCCTACTAGAGGGCCACATGTACATGTTGAGTAGTTGCTCGAATATGCAAGTCTGGAGCCAAGAAAGGTGGGACTGGAGATAGAAATCTGGAAGCTGTCAGTGTGTAGATGATACTTAAATCATGAGACCGAATGAGATCATGTAGGCTCTAGGGAGTGTATGCAGATAGAAAGATCTGAGGATTATGCTCCAGGGCACTCTAAAAGTGAGAGGTCTGGCAGATGAGAACTCCACAAAGAAGTCTGAAAGGGACAGTTTAGGGAGGCAAAAGGAAAGCCATGAAAGAGTCCTGTCCTGGAATCCAAGTGAAGGAAATGTTACTAGGAAGGGATAGTAGACAGTTGTGTTGAATTCTGTTGATGGACTGAGATGAGGGCTGGGAAAAGACCAGGATGGAGACTTTGAGAACATCAGTTCCAGAGTGTTGGGCACCAAAGCCTAGTTCAGAAGGATTCACAAGAGGGGTGCCTGGGTGGCTCAGTTGGTTAAAGTGCCCAACTCTTCATTTTAGCTCAGGTCATGATCTCACAGTTCATGAGAACGAGCCCCATGACAGACTCTTAGCTGACAGTGCAGAGCCTGCTTGGGATTTCTCTCTCCCTCTCTCTATCCCTCTTCTACCTACTCTCTCTCTCCCAAAATAAATAAACTTAAAAAAAAAAAAAAAGGATTCACAAGAGAATGGAAGTCTAGGAACTGGAAACAGGAAATACATTTGAACTGGGTATGTTTGTTTTATTTTTTTAATTTTTACTTATATTTATACATTTTTATTCCTATTTATTTACCTACTTTTAAGAAGACAGTGTGGAGCTACATTAATGGCATAATGTTGTTTTAGGATAATACATAGGAATGAGTAGGAAAACTTATAAACCTTAGAGCTGGAAAGGTCCTTAGGGACCACTGGGTCTCTAAATAAGAAATCAGAAATCCACAGAGACCAAGGCATTTGCCCAAAGTTGCCCAGCTAGTTACCACGTGGAGCTGAAGCTAGAACCCAGGTGGTCTGATTCCCAGTTCAGTGCTCTTCTCGCTGCATCAATTTGTTGGCCTTCTTTTACTGCAGATCTGAGTTTTGTGACTTAGCAAATGAATGTAATAAAATCAAGGACTCTCTGCTATGAAGTGTATTTTGTTCATTTACTTTGACAAGGGTAGTTCAGCTTCAATAATTTATGTAACTTGATAGTATACACAGGAGAATGCCCTGTGGTGTATTTGGGAAAAGTAATGAATTTCTTCTAAATCAGCCCTCCGTTTACTTCCCTGCAATTAAATTTCTGTGAAGAAGTGGGGCAAGGCTGTTGGGGTTTCAGGACAGAGGGAGAATGACAGGGTGCCACCGAATTAGCCAGCTTTAACTACCAGATCCCCAGGTGTCACTATTCTTGCTCGATAAATTTATAATTCCCCCTTTGGTGGCACACTAACACATTACTTCTAAATTCTGGTATTATGTAAACTGGTGAGATTTTTAAGCGACAGCACAAGAAAGAAAGATATTATATTGTTAAATGTTCTTCCAAAGCAAATAAGTGTCTGACATAAGCATACAACTTACTTTTTATATTAATCCATGGAACAACTGCATGTTTTGTGTAACCAAGATTCTATAACACTTGATACTCTTCTCGCAGAGTCTGATATAATAAAGTAGGCCAAGAAGGCTCTTTTAATTTATTTTTGTTCCATTTTCTCCTTTTAACCTGGCTTTGCTTCTGCTTGCATAAGTATTTTCCTTTTGTGGACATTCTTTAAAAAAAATGCTATAAACTATCTTTAAGAATGTAGGCATTGTGGACTGAATTGTGTTCCTCCCAAATTCGTATGTTGAAGCCTTCATCCCCAATGTGATGGTATTTGGAGATGGAGTCTTTTGGGTGATAATTTGGGTTAGATGAGGTCGTGAGGGTGAGGCCCACATGATGACATTTGAGGCTTTGTAAGAAGAGGGAGAGAGAGAGACAGAGATCGATCTCTCTGCCATGTGAGGATATAGCAAGATGGCTTTCTGCAAGCCTGGAAGAGGCTTTGCCAGGAACAAAATATGCCAGCACCTTAATTGTGGACATCCCAGTCTCCAGAACTGTGAGAAATAAATGTTAATTGTTTAAGCCCCCACAGTCTAGGTATATTTTGTTATAGCAGCCTGAGCGGACCAATACAGGGAGGTTCCTGGAATTGATGAACCTAAACCAGTACTTGGTTGTTTAATACAATCCATTCATTGGTTCTGCAACACTTCTTCCCAGGTGGACCTCCTTCCAAATCCCCTTGAAAAGGAAGCACATGAGGGTAACGCCCTTGCTGCTGCCATTTGCCAGGTGGTGAACTTTTAGAAGACTCAATACCAATGTGAAATTTAATTTGAATAATTTCTAATTATAGTCTGCAGAATATTAACCTAGATAACAGAGTCCCCGAAAGCAGTCATTTCACCTTGGTTCCCGAAGTTTCCAAAGCCTAGGAATTTTGTTTTGTAAACATGTTTACAAGGACCACCACGTTGTTCTAAATGGAAATGGCTATAGTATTTAATACTGGGATTGTCCTTTCTTGCGACTGGATTTATGCTTCATAATGATTATCTACTAGACACAGAAATAGCATTTCTGTGACTCAAAATTGTTACCGGAGGCATTTAGCAGAATCTTGCTTTAAAAATATAATGATTTTTCATCTTTATTCTCCCCCCTTCAAAAGGTTTCACTGCTCCTGATGTTTAACGTTATGCAAAGACGTGTTTCTGCCAATGAATATCGCCTTATGGTTATGCTTCTGCAAATAGCCTGCTGTGAGCTGATAAAGGGATTAATGCAGCCAAAATTCTTAATCTGTGAAATTACAAATTAAATTCTCATATTAAAAATACCACCCTGAGGTATTTTTTGTGGTTTTAATTCCCCTCTGGTGTTCTGCATACATTGTGCTTGTTAATGACGAGGACAAGGCTGTCTCCGGTGGCAGCCTGCTGCCGAGTGATAATGTGCAGGCATTTACTTACTGATAGAAACTGGATTTAACCACTGGCTGATAAACTAAGTGGCAAGTGGGTAATAAGTCCATATTAACAGAAAAGTACCACTACAGAATTCAGAATTCATAGACCATCAAAATCCTGGCTTAAACTCAATCATCGAGTCAGATGGGATTGAGATGTCACCAAGGAGGAGTGATATTAAGTTACAAGTTATACTAAATAGGAAAACAAACCATATGTTTGAATTTGATGAGCCAAAAACTAATGGGCCCATTTATATCTCTTTTTCTCAGTAGGAAGATGGATCACTAATTCATTATTTTTCCATAGAAATTTTATCTTTAATTAAAAAAAAAAGGGAATAGCTAGCATAATGGTCAGTGGGTAGAGTTTTAGAAAGAAAGTAGGGCAGAGTATAGAATAAATATGGGTTGGGAATATATAAAATGTTAAGGAAGACTTACTAAGCATAAGGGGGAGTAGTGGATTAATATATCTATAGACAGTTTAGGGTAAAAAAAAAGAAATTCAAATTAAATGTGGGATATCAAAAATGATTTAGGGTAGAAATACCCAGAGGAGTTGTTACTTGGGATTTAGCTGCAAAATAAAGGGTGATGTTGTCAAGGAGAATCTAATACTACAATGGGAGAAAAAGTTTAAAGTCTTGGAGATTAAATAACTTTATGTTATGTACCCATAAATAACTTTATGTTATGTATGGTAAGTATGTACCCAAGGATTAATAAATATATTATAAATATCTATGCATACATGCAGTATATTAATTTTTAAGGCAGTCAGAAAAGAGTATGGGAAGGAATATGTAGAATTGGCATTTGGAAAAGAACGCATCGCCATTGAACAAAAATGTTCTTACTGCAATAGTGTTTCGCAAAATTTCACAAGAATTCCGTTTCACACTTTAGAAGAAAGATGAGATCCTCCCAGCCATAAATCTCCCAAATATTTAAAATGTAATTGAAAAAGGCTGTGTAAATATGAACACTTTTGTAAAAACAAAACAAAAACCCACCCAGGAATGTGTTTTGTTTTAAAAAGATCCAGAGAGGAGCTGTCTGTATGAATACCAAAAGCATTTGTAGTTAAAATGAATTACAAGTCTTCGGTTCCTACATGTCAATTCAGTGCATTAGCCAATTGCCAACTCTTTGTCAGCTCACTGCATAGCAGCCCTTTTTACCGTTATTGTTACAACCAAGATGGTCTCTGAGAATCAAACAAAAATGAATCATTTCTCCTCTGTGTACTGCAGCCAGTTAAAAAGTACTCCATGCATGAAGCACTAAATATGTAAATCATATTTTCCTTTTCCTTTATGACTGCTCAGATCATTCTTTTGGACACATACATAATCAAATACAAAGACATGCAGTTGCAGACTGCAGAGCAGAGATAGCAAAAAAAGGAATCCATTTTCTTCCTCTGTCTGGTAAGCTAGGAATTGAATGGCAGGATTCCACTAAATATATACACACATGACTCCCTTTCCCTCATTCTCTCTCTCTCTCTCAATCTCTCACTAGCTCTCCCCCAACCCCTGCATATAAATACATACACACACATATATGTGTACATATAATGAGTATGCAAACATACATAATCTTGCATATGCACACATAAAAACATGAATCCTTCTATAAATATGTTACACATAGATGCTACAATGATACGGCTTCTTTGATTGGATGTTTCAGATTTGTCATACTCACTATCGGTCAGTTCCCATAGCCGTGGGGGCAGGTCACTAAAATACTCGTGGCTCAAGGCAGCCTGTGCTGATAGTCTGTTCTTTGGGGAACACTGTAGGAGCTTGGAGGCCAGATCCTCTGCATAATTCACATAGCTGAGCCTGAAAACACAAGCAAAAAAGAGAGAAATCAGACCAAACAAGAAAATCCACTAAATAAGACATAAAGTTCACCTAATTGTTTTTGGAACTTATTTATTCCTGGCCAAAAAGCAAGTTAAATTATCTGCTGAAAATAAAAAGAAGCAGAATTCATGTTGGTTCTCAGAGTATCTGTTAATTTAAACTAGCTTTTACTCTCGATATCTCCATTTCATTGATTTAAAACATTTCTAGTATAAGTAAAGGGTTGATACTTTCAGGATAGAACAAGGTGCCGAGATAGAAAATTTCGGGAGATAATTTATCAAAGAGTTACCAGAATTTGTTCACAGAATCTACCTATTGCATACACATCTGGATACATTTATAGGAAAGTTAATACAAAATAATTAGGAGAATTAAAATAAAACTATTCAGTTCTCTAGTTACTAAAGTTACTTTTCCTCTAAGAATTTACATTTTCTTACATTGAATATAAAATTATTGGCATAAGTACCCTGTCAAATATCAACAATCATAATATTAACATGAAGTTAACAAAGGGAATATGTATAACCCACATGGGGCTGAATTAATTCAAGATGATCATTAAAACAATGGTAGATAGAAACTATGTGTCTTAAGATTACCAAAAAAGCAGAGAAGTCAAATCTCCCATGTGGTACAACTTCCAAATGCATACCAGATCACACAGTCCAGCCCAGCCTTGGTTTTCGTGGAATCTCTATTTCACAACTCAGCACAATCAAGCTCAGATAATTAACATAAAAATGATAATAGAAGTATTCCTGATAATGGCTGACATTGATGGATAGTTGAACACGTGTCAAGCACCTTCATAGGCACTTTCCACACACCCTTGTATTTATTTAGTTGACCAAGGGAACTCTGTTTCCATCTAATGGCAGTGCAAGTGGATTACTCAATTAGCACGTTGAGTGGATTTAAACCCATCTACAATTACTTGACTCTAAAGTGGTTTGCATTTGTTTCAGAAAATTTCTAAAGGCAACCCGTGGATTCCTGAGTGTCTGCTGTAACAAGGTGCAATAAAGGACACCGACTCTCAGAAAGAGCCAGAAAGTGTGAGGGCAAGTTGCATCTGTTGGTGAGTATTTTTTCAAAAGTCTTGAAGCTACTAAGCACATGGTCAATGAACTTTCTTCAATAACCAACAATTCTCCCCCTTCTTGTACTCAAGCTGCTCTTCAGCATTGATTTAAAATTGTTATAGGGGAGGGAAGGATTGAAAGTGAGGAAGAGGAAAGGAGGTAATGAATTCGGGGAGCAAAAGAAGCAGGGAAAGAGCAAAGAAAAATACTACTCGGAGGACCCCCCCTAAGAGGCCTCTCTAAGTCTTCATAAATGAAGGTCTTACAGATGGGTTCAGTATTTGCTGTAGTGGCTGTTTAAAAAACAACTTATCAGTGGATTGGTTTTAAATGTCTCAGCCTGGAAAAGACAAATTTGTCCACAGGAAAAGGAAGCATTCTCTAAATTCTCTACAGTTTGTTTTTTTTCTCCTTTCCTTTAAGAGGGGCCACAGCCATCCATATTATTGCTTCCTCTTCCTAAGATTTTCATTATTATAAACTTTATTAACATCTTTTAAAATATCAAAGGCAAAGTTTGAGATTAGGTAAAGTTCATGGTAAAAGCTGCACTTACATTGAATGTACATTTTATATATAATCATGGTGAACATGATCATTGGTATCAATTTTACATAGCTTTGATGAAACAGAACAACAGTGCCAGACTGAGACTAGATTTGAGTTTTGGAGCTTAATTCTGTTACAAGAGTGATGAACCACCTTATGTCTACAGTCCTTCCAGCTCCAATATGCAATGAATCACAATCTGTATAACTGTCAGATTACATTCAGACTTAGTGCATATAATACCTAAATATAAAGAATTAACTGATATAAGACAATTCCATTTCACCTTCCCCAAATGGACTAATGTCAAACTTTAAGGTTGATGAGATAATCAAATGCTTATTTGTGATATGCAGGCTATATACAAATATTTAAATTATCACAAAATTATTTTAATTTAGAATGCTTGCTATTTCCTCATTTGCATTTCAAGAACCACTTTTATTCCAACTCTCCACACTTTCAACATCACCGTCTGTCATTTCGTGAACCACTTTCTGAGTCCATCCAAGTTGTTTGAGATATGACACTTCCAGGATACCTTATTTGGACATCTTCTCCCAAGCCATAAGTGCACGTTATCAGAATGCCAGAACGATTTGGTTGTCTTCACTTTCTATTTAAAAATCTTCCCTTGTAATTCCATTAAATTTTGTTTTATATATTCTAGAGCTGGGTAATTTAATATGTAATATTTACCACTTTTATCTTTCCCTGGTAAATTTAGTCTTTAATCTCTCTGTAGTGAACTTCTTTATTTTCAGTAAAGCTTTTGGACTAACGTTCATTTTTTTTTTCTTATATTCATTTAATGACCTCAGCTTTTGTTTAGTACTTGCCTGGTGTAACTTTGTCATTTTCTTACTTTTAATGTTTCCTATCCATAATTTTAAGATACCTCTTTCACAAATAGTATATAGCTGGATTTAATATTTATCCAAGGAGAAAATTTAGTCGATTTACAGTTTGTGATTACTGACATATTTGGAATTACTACTAACATCTTAATACTGCATTCTATTTTATTCTTATGTTTTTTTTTCTCTTTTCCTGCCTTCTTTTAAATTGAATTTTAAAACTGAAGATCTCCATCCTCTATTTTAGAAGTTACATATTCTATTTCTATCTGTTTAATGATTACTCTTAACTTTTTCTTTCTTTCTTCTTTCTCATTTCAGTATTTATTTAGATGTTTAAACTCTTGCACTAAGTTTTTACAAGCTGATGGACACTGACATATTGTTTTTTGTAACTGTAATTATACATTCCAGACATTATAAATATATGATTAAACATTAATATCCAGCACCAATTGTCTTACCAATTACATAAGACAAGTTGTCAAGTATACAAATATTGTTACACAGATCAACAGGAAAATAAAATATTAGACATCTACTCAATTCATTAGCAGAAACTAAATTCTCTTTTTACAAGATTGGGAGAGAAGGCAAAAGTTCACACTTTTAACAACAGAAGTTGGCAAGCAACTTCCAATAAAAATAGGAAAAAATTACAGAATTTTCAGAAATTTTATGATTAAGAATTATTTGAGCTACAAGAACAAAGCACGTTTACTTTAAAAACAAGTATTTACTAAAAGGCATATTCAATATGTCCTACACAAGACAAGCACTACTTTTTACTAAAAGCACTTAACAGCTCACTCTCACCCTTTCCACCCTCTCTTTTAACTTGCATCCCAAAGTGCAAACATTCAATTAACTTTAAGACGTTTCTGTCTGGAGACGTTAAAGATATGTGCTTCTGTTACAATGTGGACTTTATGTGAACTTTTCAACCAGAGGTTTGTGATTTTCAAAATGGAGGTTTTCATAATAACACAAAATGAGATTTATAGAAAGATGTTAAAAAATCATTATAAGACTTGGTTAAAAGCCAACAAAATCAGTGGTTACACAACCTGATGAATACCATTTTAAATGTGAGAGACATAAACATAAAGTAGCAGGCAAATAGCCATATGGGCCCTACCGTCAATGTGTGAAATGACTGAAGGGATAAACCACAGAAGATCTAGATTGTTTTCCGGAGTTCCTGAATTTTAATTTTGTAGATATTAATAACATTCAAGTATCGTGGCTGGGTATTTTGGCACCCAATCTCTTAAAATTTTTTATATATTGATAAGATTCTGGCATGTGAATAGATGTGAAGAAGACTTATAACTCAAACTGCACGCTTTCAGGAAAGGTCAACTGATAAAAACTGATAAGCATGTTTTAAATGCTGAACAGCAAGAATCCTTTGCTAAGTTTCCAAACAGGCCGATGATAATCCAAACACAGAGGCTGCAATTCTGCCAAGCTTGAAGCCTGATAAAACTGCTTATCAATACTCCTATGAAAGCTTCATTAGATTTACCATTCACCAAGCTTATGTGTTGGCTAATAATGTATGATAAACTGGGTCCTGTCTTAAGCTCCATTTCCAAGGCAATACCATCAGTAGACCAGTTTTATTGACTGTAGCCACAGTTTTTATGACTACTGGTATCTATGAAGTACAGCTGGATTTTAGGACAAAAAGTTGCTTGCTTTTAAAAGCTCTAATTTGTCTAATAAACTTTGCTGCACCTTTATATTTCATGCCACCTTCAATTAGTGCTAGGACAACCAGATTAGAGCTCTCCCAAGACCCCCAACATGATGACAGTGACACAACAGCCAGGTTCTTCAAGAAACGTCATTTTTATGAAACCTAACAAGTCCTCAACAGCCTGTCTGGATGGTAGTGCACCACCCCCAGATAGTCAGTCCAGAACCCGGATGCCTTCTTTCTCCACAAGAGCAGTGTGGTCAGGTTGCTTCACATATCCTTACTATGTGGTAATGCCAGACTTTTTAAGTTTCTCTATAAATTTGTTTAGGGTCACACTGCTTAGACTGTCCAGTGTATGACTTCACAAGAGTTGGTCAGTTCATCTGAGCCACATGTAGTTAAAAAACACTCAACCGGATTATGAGAAATTAAAAAAAAAAGAATATAGAATATAGAAGTGATGTAAAGAAACTGTAGTCTACTTCAATATACTAACTATACTTGGAACTCTCTGTGCTTTGAGTGAGAAGTTGGGAGTAATGGGAAATGAAATGAACCCCCAAGCAAGCAGCAGCAATTTTTTAATCCAGTAATGAGGCAAGAGAAAGGAAGTTCCCCCAGGTTTAGCCCATCTAGGTCAGAAAGCTTGTAAAATGCTTTCCTGATTTTAAACCCACCCTCCTGTGTCCTAGTTAACTCGTCTCATGGAGCTTCTTGGTGGAACAGTAATGAATTTCTATAGTTCACTTGTATGTACAGAGGTTGTGCTGTGTTCTTAACAGGTCTCCACTGCCCTTCAGAACTTAATAAATATGTGACCAAGAGCACCACAGAGCTGCCCAATCTGCAGTCAGGGGTGTCCTCTTTTGGGGTCAGTTGGTTTTGTTTTGTTTTTGTTTTTTACCATCAAGGATCTCAGAAGAACCTTCCACACTTTACACCTTCACCCTCAGTTCTAGTGGGCAGCTCCTTAACTTTCGAACATTTCTCTTTAACTGCTTAACGTTTAAACTGTAGCTTCACCTTCCTGCTGAATGATACAAGAACATGGGAACACCTCATTTCTTGTGATACTAGTCCCATGTTTCATGTGGGATTGTCTCATATGTTATTCCTATTTTCTGTGATTTTCAAAAACACCCATATTAAATGCCGCTATTGTTATTATTACTTAGATTTACTGATGTTTATAACTTATTTAATCACCTTTCTTTTCATGTTTCATACGTTCCTTCTCTTCCTTAGTTTTTTTGTATCTGAAATACACATGTCAGAAGTTCTTTCCACGATGAAAGAACTTAGTGGCAAATTCTCTCCGTTTTGTTTTCATACAGGATAATAGTTTCGCTGCAGATATAACTGCAGGTTCAAAGCCTTTCCCCCTAACTCTGAAGATATTATTTCACTGGCTTCTGTTGTTGCCGCTGCCAGCTCTTATCTTCCTCCTTTTAGGATTGCAGTGTAAGGTGTTCTTTTGATTTCACCTGCTTGGTATTCAGTGTTTCCTGAATATGAGGCTTCATGTCTTTCAACAATCCTGGAAAAAATCTCAGTCATTACTTTTCTTTTTTTTTTCTTTAATTTTTTTTTAACGTTTATTTATTTTTGAGACAGAGACAGAGCATGAATGGGGGAGGGTCAGAGAGAGAGGGAGACACAGAATTTGAAACAGGCTCCAGGCTCTGAGCTGTCAGCACAGAGCCCGACGCGGGGCTTGAACTCATGAACTGCAAGATCATGACCTGAGCCGAAGTCGGATGCTTAACCGACTGAGCCACCCAGGCGCCCCATTAGTCATTACTTTTCAAATATTGCTTATCCCCATTCTCTCCCTTCTCTCATTTTGTAACCACAACGTAATGCCATCTTCCAAAATTTTCTGTGCCTTTACTTGTTCTTTCATATTTTCCTTCTGTCCCTCCCTGTGCTCTCCATTCTGAGCAATTACTTCAGAGCTATCTTCCAGTTCAACTAATTCTCTAATAAGCTGCATCTAATAGGCTGTTTTCCTTGTTCATTTTGTTTTTAGAAGTTCTTTTTAAGTCTTTGTCAAATATGTGTGTCCAGTTTTGATGACTTCTTGCTCAAGTTTTAGATTTGATCTTTTCTTTCTTTATAGCATTTTAAATATAGCTATGCTCTATGTCTCATAATTTCCAATATCTGAGGTTCTGGGTGAGATGGCCAATTTTGTTGCTTTTGCTACTGACCCTCACTCACAATGACTTTTTCTCAGATGTTTTATAATTCTGGATTGTGAGCTCATGCTTCGCTAATGTTAATCTGTGGGAATCCTGAGGGGACTGGGTTGAGAATATCTTTCTCCATAGGGATTTTCTTTTGCTTCTGCCAAGAGCCCTGAGGCTCTCTTAACACTTAGGCACTCCAAGTTCTTTCTGTTGGCTTCTGCGACCATGTGAGTTCTGTAAATTTAAATCTAAAATTCTAGAATTTTCAGGGGACTTTTTCATCCCCATCAGAGCCAAGGCCAACACAGTTGTCCTTGCCAGTCTCTCAGCTGGAAGCAGATGTTTTTCAGCCAGCCCATTACTGAGGTTGAAGTGTTTTGAGTGTCTTGACTATGTGGGGAATCTGGATTCCTATGCTGTGCCTTTCTCAGGCCCAAAGCTTTGTTTCCTGACCCCGAAATGGTTCCGCATTCCTGTGTTAACAATATCTCCAGGGTAGCCGCAACTTTAATACTTACTTATCACTCTGGTTTCTTCATTCTTGATGCCTGGAGATTTCACTTAATGTTATGTTAGTTCAGCTATACATATGCATTTGAAAGCATGTGCTTGTTGTATCTTCTCCAGCATTTTAGGCCAATTTTTTGTGCTAGTAGGAGAGACTTGTCTCTGCCATAAGCATTTATTTATAATCTTTTCAATCTAATTAGTTACTATAAAATCATCTATACTTGTAATGTTTAGGACTTTCTCTCTGGAATCACCGTATCAGTGTTGTTTCCCTACTTAAAAACAAACAAACAAACAAAACAACAATTACTTCTTTTACATCACTTCTATGAAGCCTCAAAATCAGCTAACTGAAGTTGTTTCAGGCGAATGTTCTTTCACCACTCAACTTTATATGTCAGTCTCAAATGCACTGCCTAAATGAAAGAAGCCAAAGGCTACATACATACTCAATAATTCCACTTATATGACATTCTGGAAAAGGCAAAATTATAGAAATTAAAGAGTGGTTGTCAGAAGCTGGGTGTGGGAAGGGTTAACAAAGGGCACAAGAGAATTTTTTCAGATGGTTCTACATCTTGATTATGAAGGATGGACATCAGGCCATCTAGAGATGTGAGATGGTAGGATCAGGGGAACTCACCAAGGAAATTCAGCAGAGGGAACAGTGCAGAGAGATGAGTTTTTGCAGATTGTCACCAGGAACATTCAACCCTTAGGGGTGGACAGCTGACTCTTGTGAGTGGCTGACATCAGGACTTCCATGTCTCGGCAGGGGGCGGTGTGCAATGGCTCAGGGGATGTCCTGACAAATGGGGAGGTGCTCCTGCCAGTGGTGAGGCCTTCCCACTGACTTCAGTGCTTGATCCCACGTCACCAAGCGGGGACCAGCCTCTGGTTGTCAGACTGTGCCTATCAGCTGGGAGGGTGGATTCAGGGAGCTCCATGTTCATGAAGGGTCACATAAACATGGTAGGGTATGCGGGACAGAGGAATTTCGTGTTCATTCCATATTCATTTTTTAAAAAGTAAAAGATGTTTTTTGTTTGTGGAAACTCTCTGAAAAACCTAAGGAATTTTAAAATTATAAATCTAGATGACAATGAAAAGAAACAATCTCTACTGAATTCAGAATGTGTGTGGAGAGCACCTTATGAGTAAGTTTCAAACAAATGCTTTTAGTATAGTTGAAAATAATGGTATGTTGCTATTCTAATCATAATGAATATATTTCACTTTCCTAGTTCTTATCCATACCCACACAACACACACACACACACTTTACTTGCATTAAAAAGAAAGATATGAAAGAAGGTGACATGAAGAGTAAATGACTGCCTCAGACCAGGGGTATGGAGCAGGATGTTTCCTTTATTCCATGTGCTGGTCAGTTTCTGTACCTCCAGAATGAGGAAGATGGAACACATGGTCTTTGAAGGCTGTCTAGCTCTAAGGTTATATGCCCTCTAATCTAGGAAGAACCTCATTGTGAGCTAGACGCAGGGAGGGTTAGCACAGCCACACTTGCCTGCTATCACGAACCTACCAGAATGTCCCCCCTTGTCACCAGTGAGATGATCTAACGTGCCTCTCTTCACTCAACCTGTCAACTAACTGCCTTGAAAGCTCACCTAAGTTTCTAAGTCATCCTGAAAACAAAGAGCAAAGTGAATCCAAGTGTTTTGCCAGATTAAAGGAGACTGATAAAGTGGAGAAGACAGAAATGAAGGTGAAGGATGAATATGATGGGGCAGAAAAGAGACAGAGTGGAGCTATGGTGAGGCAGCAAGGGCTACTTCCTATAAGGCATGCTTCCCAGTGTAGCCTGGGAATAGGACATCTGCTGAATGACTGAGTGTTTATGTGAGGACACAGTATATCGACTATTACACTTATAGAAACTTTACTTTACCTGAGAAACATGCATATAAAAAGCAATCAGTTTTGAGCAAAAACATCTTAAGGTCAAGTCCCAGTCCTTAAGGTACATCTTCAAAGTGTACATCTCTTAGGGGTGCCTGGGTGGCTCAGTCAGTTAAGTGTCTGACTTTGGCTCAGGTCATGATCTTGCAGTTCATGAGTTTGAGTCCTGTGTCAGGCTCTGTGCTGACAGCTCAGAGCCTGGAGCCTGCTTCAGATTGTGTCTCCCTCTCTCTCTTTCCTTCAATTTTCTCTCTCTCCCTTTCTTTCTTTCCTCTTTTTCTTTCTTTCAGTGAGAAGGAAATTGGTTCTTGTCTTTTTAAAGGTACATCAAACTAGCAGAACAAGTTTTTTTTGGTTGTTTGTTTTTTGTTTTTTTTTTTTTTACACTGTAATTTGAAGACACTTCCTCTAAAATTAATGATACATCTGTTTTTGGAACAACTAAGACAAGTCACATTTTGTCACCTTCCAAATATCTCTATAAAAATCTTCACCAGGATTTATTAATATTTTAGCTAATGAAAACTAGACATAAAAAGTAGAGATGTAATAGGTTCCATCTATTTAGAGCATTCAAGGAGATACTACCTTCTATATAACAGTTGAAGAGGAAGTAAAAGGGAACAAAAATTTCTAGACTATTCCTTCCTGCATTCTATGATGGCACAGAACTACATACACTGTGGGACTGTATGTGGAGCATTCTATGTGCTTGGTCTCACAGGAAATAGAGCAACCCGAGTGAGATGCTGAAGGTCTCTATATTCACACTTGACTCACTCACTGTCACACTCTTCACAGGGCAAAGCTGGGGCCCTGGGTCCTTTCATTTGACAGTACACATACTGTCACTGTGGCAAAGATGCCAACGTGGGCATTGGCCACTGGATTATACAGCAATTAATCTCTTGCAAATGATTTGTGAAGAAGCCCACCCACCCATAAAGGCAGGCTGTTTCCTCAACTGTACTGACCAGGACTGTCAGATGCAGTATTCTTTCTTGTCTACACATCAAAAGCAGAATGCTCATTTAATTATCTTCTTATCAAAGCTTTTGACTTAGAGGGAGGACTGTGGTCATAAAACCGCTCTTGATTTTTCAAAAAGTGACTTATGTTTAGAAAATAATTCTAAATTTATTCATTTTGCAAAGAGGGGTCAGTAATTTGTTAAGCAGAGCATGAAGGAAACCCCTGACATTGGAATAAACTTTTGGGGAAGATAAAAACTAATAAGGAAAGGTTTAAGCCTGGGCAGTGAACTTCTCAACCCCAGGTGCTAGGCTGTGCAATGAAAAGAGAGGCAAGACTCTTAGTTACATTAATACTGAACACACAGAGTTATTTAATGCTGAGACTTCCTTTGTCAATGCACTGCTATAGAAAAAAAAAATTTAATGAGATTCCTCCCCTCAAGGTAAGCAGATAACATTTTAATATCAGTTTCCATAAATAGGTTGTGTTTTGTTGTGCATAGAAAATTGTTCAGTTCTCATTCATTTATTCTGGTGAAACTGTTTAATGACACAATCTCCCATGGAAGACACTCATTCCTATAGTGGTCAGTTCACCTGACCGTCATAATATTATATCATGATAATGCTATAGATAAGGAACTCTACAGTTTACAAAGTGCTTTCACATGTATTATTTTATTTGATCTAGATAATCAAAGGGTCAAAATGAAGAGTATCCAGGTTTGTGACTCTTGAGTCTTAGTGTCCATTACATGTCACACCAAAGATTTAGTACTAATACCATACATGCCTACACACCTACAACAAGATGTGTGTTACCAAGTTGGTAAGAGGGTTATTGGGTTATTTTAAAGTTTTCCTTACGGACACCTGACATTTTTCTATATTTCTCTTTTTTCTTTAATTCTGAACTCTATTTCTGTAGAAATACTCTTTCTATATTCTTAACACCCGCATGGCCCAATATTAAATAAAGACAACAAAGAGAGTCCAGCTTTTACATGGATAAGAGGAATAGAGCCCAAAGTTAGTCATGTTAATTCATACTTCTCAGTCTCTCCTTCATCTCTAACCCTTACTCAATACATAGTTGCTATTACAGTAAACTCTATCTGGTGGAAAAGTACACAAAATGCTGGAGAGTCCTCAGCAGGATATGAATCAATCAAGTTCTTGAAAACACTACCACTGACACTCAGGAGTATTATAAATGCCAAAAAAGTGGACCAGAAAGAAGAAAATATTAAATTCTTGTCTTGGACTTTAGAGCTTAGTTAGATAATACTTATCCCAAATTTCCAAGCTTTGATTTTATTTATTACTATTTTCTACCCTCCCTGGAAAACAAACGTCTTTGCGATGTTTAAGTTCACTCCAAAATCATAAAAAAAGTGGTCTGGCTTTTACAAATTGGTTAATTTATCACATGATTATACTAGCCTTTCCTAGGTACTCATATGAAGCTATAGATTATACTTAGCAAATCCCATGTACTAATATGAAGCTATAGATTTTCATATTTACATTTTATAAATCTACTGATACAGATATCATAAAATATTCGTGGAGATAAACTAAGTGAACCTCTTGCTATATTATTTTCAACAAAAGCCATTGTGTATTTAAGCTTATTTTTACTCAACTACTACAAAGACAGACCATGCTTTCATTTAACCTGTTTATACAAAGGAGATGGTTAACTAGTTCACTACATTATTTTTGCAGACATTCTATGTTAATTTCCTCTCCAATTCTTCTCAGTGCCTAGTAGCAGTTACTTTTTTTAGTTGTAAAGTCTTATTTATTTATTTATTTATAATTTTTTTAATGTTTATTTATTTTAGAGAGAGAGCACAAGCAGGAGATGGGCAGAGAGAGACAGGGAGACACAGAATCTGAAGCAGGCTCCAGGCTCCAAGCTGTTAACACAGAGCCCCACACAGGGCTCGAATCCATGGACCATGAGATCACGACCTGAGCCAAAGTTGAACCCTTAACCAACTGAACCACCCAGGTGCCCTGTAAAGTTTTATTTTTTAATAGCTTATATGTAACTCATATGTACTCAACCTCTAATTCTATCTAAATAATATAATTTTTAAAAATTTTTTCTAAGATTTGTTGGAGCTCACCAAACATTGACATTTTTCTTCTATAGGAATGGTACAAACCTGTCAGGCATTACACTTGTACCTCAGTTATGTTTTAGAAAAGATTCATAGTTTTAGTGGACTAGTGATTATATGATTCTATGCTTTTGTTGAGTATTTTACTTTAATAATGTGATTTACAGCAGAAGAGGCACAAATAATTACTTTTTAATCCTCTGACTGAAGGACATGAGAGAAAAGGATACTTTATTTCAATAAAAGAAATGAGTAAAAATATATTAATAATAACTAACCCTTGTAAACAGAAGGATAAAACTTACAGAATATTTAAAATTCTAAACTCACAAGTCAGTATAGAATACCCACAAAACCCAAAGGATGTGCATTCAACAGAATTGATTTTCAACATCCAAGTTATTTTGTTTATTGTTATATCCAATCATAAACACTAGACCTTCATAACCACACAACCATAACCACATGACCTTCCCTGTGTGGAATTCCATTGTTAGCTCAAGGACATCAGGCAACTTGTAACCTTTCCAACTTCTGATTATAGATCAGGATAAAATTAATAACTCTCTTCTACTTTACAGGACTGCTGTGAAGATTGACCTTTGCTTACCATAACTTGCTTAAATAGATCATCAGATTATTTTACCTGTTTCAGAAATTTTCAAAACGTCTTTATGAAATCAAGAGTGAAGCAAATTGTTAATGAATGTTCTACCCTTGTGACATTTTTGACATTTATGCTATTTAGACAATAGAGATGATCCAATTTTCCTGAATTCTAAGTGACTGATTATAGCACTGTTTCTTCTGAAAAAGGCAATTCTCATTTTTGATGATAAAAGATTGCATAGGGAGTTTAAATTCAAATCTTCATTTATAAAAAGAATTAATGCATACAATAAAAAATTAATGCATATTAAACCTTAGCAATGGCTTATGTTTTACATTTCAGATAGATACGTTCTAAATATTTAGTCCAAATTACATGGACAGTATGAAAAACATTTTGACTACAAAAGGCTGCAAAACTGTTTAACTTATTGGTGCATCTATATTATGTTAAAATGAGTTAATGGAAACTGGTTAACTTCACAGCCTTTTATTCCTCAGAAACCCTATGGAAGTTACAAATCTCATCATCAGAGGCAGTTTTGGAAGCTGATATCTGCTTCACCAGAATGGAACGGTGCATCCTCTGACTATAAACAGTGCTAAAAATAGCTCCCGAAAGGTATCATTTTGCGTGATATTATTTCACCAAAAGAGAAGAAAAATATATCTTTAATCCTGAACAAAACCTCTTCAAAGTTTATGTTCTCAATAAACCTTTCACTGAAAACTGCAAATATAACGTAGTAATGCAATAAATGCCCTAACAAATATATCAGATTTTTCACTTAATGCTTTTTACAGGCTTAAACCAAATGGAGTAAAAGGAAATCACCTTTTACAGTCTGACTCCTACAGGAAGAATGCCTTGCTGTTACGCTTTTTAAAGAAGGCATGGTGAATTTATATCAATTTTGGTGAATCTTGGGGCTTGATAAAAGAAAGAAAAATACCAGCACAGTTAACATTCCACAGAACTCACTTCACATGTTTATTTCCTTAGAGACTGGACATGATCCAAGATATTAAGAAAAACATAAAAAGAAAAAAATGAAGGTAAAAGATGTACAATTTAGCATCCATGCTAATATAGATGTTCCCTTATTCCTTAAAAAAATTGTCATCTTGTAGACTAAGGGTATCATATGGTTAGGATTAGAGAAAATCACTAAAACCAGTGCTCCCATTTAAATCAATACGAAAGAAAATTTGGTTAGGTCAGAGCTTATTATGGGTTGTTGAATTTTAGTTAAGGCAAATGAACACTATATTTTCTGGGGATTCTAACTTCAGCTTCTTTCTTTTATATTGCAGATATTGCATCTGGTCTTGAAAATATATGACTTCATTATGATGTGAAAAAGAACTGTATGCTTATGTCCAAAACAAGAATTGGGTTAGACCTGTCAAATATTTGGACATCCTTTATAAAGGGCCTGATGATCCTTAGGAAGAAAAGTCAAAATATCTTTCAGTGTTTATTGCTCTTGCAAGGAGCCTCCCATCTTCCCTGTCAGAGCGTTTCTTCTAGACTCTACTCTGAATCACTTGCCCGTTGAACTATCAGATGCCCCCTGATTATCACAAACGACGTGACCAGCCAGCAAATGACACCCTTGTTCTAAATACTGTGGGCAAGTATACAAAGGAGGACAGAGCATTTGTGGATCATTTACTATGTGCTAGAGATTCTTTGCGCTGTCTATTCCGCATGCTGAGCCATGAGATGATCATCACTGTCCCTCCTTACACGTGAGGAGACTGAGGCTCAGAAAGGAGGAGCAGCACAACCAAGGTCACACAGCAAAGTCAGGGGCAGAGCATGTTATGTGCCTCAACTGCTGATGCTCTCTCCTGTGTATCATCCTTCTGAAGGCTTGATTTGTACCTTTTTTTTCCTCATTATAAAAGTAAGATACTTTTCTGATTCTCTCAATCTAGAGAATCAGAAAATCCTGAAACAAGTAAAGGAAAATAAAAACATCTCCTAAGTCTACAATCTGGAAGTAATGAGTTTTTATCAATTAGATGTGTCTACTCCTGTGTGTATAGGTCTGAGCAAATATAGCATTTTACTGCTTTGTAATTTTTATCACCTTATATATATTTTACATGATAAAATTTTCTTTCAAAACCTGAATTTTAAAAGCTCTCTTTAAACCCCTGAAAGTCAAACTCAAGTTCATATTGAGGTCATATTAGCTTTTTGTTTTCCCTCTAGTGAAGAAAAAAAGATTACTGCCAACAAATTTGGACATCCATAAATATTTTTTTCCTGTTGAGGGTGTATGCTTTTTTTTTTTTAAACCATGGGGTATTTACTTTTCAATCACTATTCCCTAAATATTATAGTTAGTTTTACCAAATCTCCATATGGAAAAACACGGTTGTAGGCATTTTATATGAGGTCAAGTCCTGGTGATGCATTCAGCTTCGTGACTGTCATACTGGGATGCTAGGATGAAAACCTTTTTTTTTCACTTTACTACACAGCTCTCCTTTTAATATACTGCACTTGTTTTCACAATGTTTCCTGCACCAAGAACTTCCATTAAGAGGAGAAAATAAGACCTCAAGGACAGGGGAAAAACTATTGGTATTTCTTGCATACTCATGGGTACAGATGTAGAAGTTAGGTGGAAATTAAAATGAGTATTTATTATTACAGTTTCTGAGGTTCAAGAATCCTAGGGCAGCTTAACTGGGTAGTTCTGGCTCAGGATCTCTCACAAGGTTGCAGTCAAGTTTATGTCCAGAGCCAGTCATTTGAAGCTTGATTGGGCTTGGTGAATCCCCTCCCAGTATGGCTCACTCGCATGGCTGTTGGCAAGAGGTCTTAGGTCCTCACCATGTGGGTCTTTTCATAGGGCTGTTCACATGACATGGCAGCTGGCTTCTGCAGAGCCAGTGATTAGAGAGAAAGGGGGGCAGGCAGAGCTAAGGAAGGAGCTGAAGTCTTTTACAACCTAACTCGAACACTAATGTGCCATCACTTCTGTCCTATGCTATTGGTCACCAAGACCAAACCTGGTACAAGGTGGGAAAGACTACGCAAGGGTGGAAAGACCAAAAGACAGGGATCACTGGGGGCCCTGTGGGGGTTACTGAACCATGCTGATGATTATAAAAGGTGTCTAGGTTTTTTAAAAATTGTGTATAAATATATATGCATGTATATATATATATATATGCATATATATATATGCTAAAATTTGTCATTTTAAGCATTTTCATGTATGCATTTCAGTGGCATTAATTACATTCACAATATTGTTCAACCATTACCAATGTCTATTTCAAAATCCTTTTGTTACCCCAAACAGAAACTCTACACTAATTATGTAACATATTTTTCTTATTAAAATACCATGACAGTATTATAGATATTTTTCAGAAAGTAGAAAAAAAATCACCCCAAATTCTACCACTCTAACACAACAGTTTTCATCTTGTATATTACATTTCAGTCACAGTTCACAGATTTTTTTGTGTGTGTTTATTTATTTTGAGAGAGAGAGAGAGAGAGCGCGCCAGTGAGTGGGGGAAGGACAGGGAGAGAGGGAGAGAGAGGGAGAGAGAGAGAATCCGAAGCAAGCTCCACGCTGTCAGCACAGAGTCCAATGCAGGGATTGATCTCATGAACCATAAGATCATGACCTGAACGGAAATCAAGAGTCGGACATTTAACTGACTGAGCCACCCAGGAACCCCTAAATCAAATTTCTTGATGGTGCCATGAATGAATATCTTTACAGCTTTTAACACATTTCCATTATATGTTCCATGTTGTTTATCAGTTTATAGTGCCCTTGGCAGTAAATAAATGGATCCACTTCTCTATAACCTCACCAGCACTGGTGTTTCAGAAGAAAGAGATTATGCACCTGGGGGACTGGCGGGCTACTGAAGGGCTGTTGGATGGAGACATAGGAACCACCAAGGCAGCTTTTTGATTTTTTAAAATACTGCATTAAAACATTATTTGTCTTGATTACTCAGTTCTTTTTTGGTGCCACCTTAAATTCTGAACCCAAGGTGAGTGCTTTCCTTGCCTCATCCTAGTCTCAGCCCTGTTACATAAAAAATAGCAAATGAGGGATATATTTACTTGCTCTTGAGGCTACAATATAATTGAAGGAGGGGAAATAAACTTTCTAAAAGAAGCTTAAATGTTCCTATCAGAAAAGTGTGGAAAACTTTTTGAGAGTTATTTTGGGATTAAATGAGATAATTCAGACAAAAGCATATGGCATGCCATAGGCACATCCATGTGCGCCATGAACACACACAGTTGTTAGTATTTAATAATAAACATTCCTGTTAATTTTCCATGACTTCCATCCATGAAAAAAATTAAACTGACCTACTAAATGCAGTAAAAGAAGTTTTCTCTAAATCAGACTATATCCCTGAAAATCCTTTGGTAGAAAACACCTCATAGGGAAATTTACAACTGGAAAAAATAAAAGCTTCAAGGTCATGAATAAACTTATACCAAAGCCAATTCAAACCAAAACACACAAAAACAACTCATTTTTTAAAACGCTCATCAAATAAAACAATGATAGAGCATCTTAAGTAAAAATATGTTGAATATCATTTTACATACCTAAAGATAGATACATTTTCTCGATAGATATGCTTCAGGAATTATTTAATTTCAAGAAGATTTTGTAAATGTGTTTTGTTGTGTTACATATCAAGGTATACTCCCCTCTTGGTCAATCTCCCCTTTATTCTGTTTTCCCTCTTTATAACGGTCTAATATCTTCCTCATTTTGTGGCCCAGCATGACTGGTTCCTGGCCTATTTTGTATGTCTTGATTTTCTCTTGCCTAGCAGGCACTTGGTTGCTGACCTCAAATCCACATTATCAAGACTACAGTAAAAAGCATGTCTTCTACCTGGTCATCCTCATTCCTCTTTTTCTTTTCCCAACCCTTATGTTCAAATGGTCCCCAAGTACAGTGACTCACAAACATGTGAATCAGCGCCCTCAGAACTGTAGAATATCAAACTGTTGGCTACTAGAATTCTGACTTACTGCAACATGTGTTTGGAGAGGGATTACTGTAATTTCTTACGTGGCCTGGGCTAAAGTTAGCATGGGGAAAACATTTGTTTGTGTTTGATTTGGTTTTGCGGTTCAAGCCCTAGAAAATAATTTATTCTACTCTGTGATGTGATGAATGCTACAAATATGAGAACCCATCAGAGGAGAGATCTTAAAATTTTTAGAAAAAAGTATTTCATATTTCAATCAAAAGATATCATTTATTCCTATATGAGAGTGTGTAATTTAAGGAGTGATTTTTAGCAACAAATGTGTAGGGTATATTTTAACTCAAGAAGAGTTAAGAACTGGTATTTTACAGTCTTCTCCTAGTTCTTAGCCCTTGCCTTTGACCTTGCATTTTTTTCTCTCTGTACCTATATAAATCTGCATATCTTTGCATCATTATCAAATAGCCTAGGTGTTTATGGAATTTACAAATGGCTATTCCCAGCACAGAAATAGTTGCTATGTAATAGAGACTTCTGTCTAATGGTTTCTCTGCAGATAACACAAATGTCCATTAACAGAAAGCCTACCACTCTTAGACTGACAGGGAATGGCTTTGTGCATGGGAACCCAGTCCTAAAGCTGTCAGCATTGACAGAAACATCATGATCCCTCCCTATTTTGTTCTGTTGTTACTTGAGATATAGGGATGCCTAGGCTTTTCCAAGAGGATGGTTTCTTTTTTTTTTCTTTTTTTAGTTTTTTAAAATGTTTATTTATATTTAAGAGAGAGGGAGAGAAAGACAGTGCATGAGCAGGGGAGGGGCAGAGAGAGAGACGAGACAGAATCTGAAGCAGGCTCCAGGCTCTGTGCTGTCAGTGTAGAGCCCAATGCGGAGTTCAAACTCCGGGACTGTGAGATCATGACCTGAGCTAAAGTCAGACGCTTAACTGACTGAGCCACCCAGATGCCCCCGCCAAGAGGATGGTTTCTTAAAGAAAAATGTGGCTACCAAGCAGCCCTTTTGTTTCTCATTATGTACAAGAGGTTGTGGAGCTGGGGGCATGGGTGCTATAAAGGGTGGTTTGATGGGGAGCACAGAATAAGGTAAGGCTATCTTTACTGAAATGAGCACAACCTTTGAGTTGCACATTCCTTTATTCCTGCCTTTAATGCCACATTTGGCTCTTATGGAAAATGATTTATAATGGAAGGGTTATCATTCCATATCCATGACTTAAAGAAACCTCAAACTGACTTAACTGTTAGAGCTCGTTATTTGCTTGAGTACTAATTCCATCTTTACATATTAAATAAAAGAAAGATAACTGAATAAAGTTGAAAAGCTGCATATTTATTATCCTCTGGGGTCCAACTACTTATAATTGCCAGGTATATGTAGGTAAGGGTATTTTCAGGCAGAAGCTAGTGGTACAATACAAACTATTAAAAAAAAGTCTCGTTATGTCTTCAAACCAACAATATCAGTATAATATAGGAAACTGAAGATATGCATTTGCACATTGTGTATAAAAATACAGAAGCATTTGAAAGAATTATTACTTGGGAACTTATGAGAACATTTTCAAAAGAACATCGAGGTCACTTTATAATGGATGGAACAAGCACAGGCTTTATTTTTAGTCAGTGTAAAGAATTATTTCATACAGAGAGACAGAGTGTGGGGGGCGCACTCCAAATTAAGGAATAAGCTTGTTTGTGGCTTGACACATTTTAGCATATTCTTAAATTTTATTTCTATATTTAGGAAAATCTAGGGGCAATGGGTGGCTTAGTCAGTTGAGTGTCTGGCTTCAGTTCAGGTCATGATCTCACAGCTCATGAGTCTGAGCCCTGCATCATGCTCTGTGCAGACAGCTCGGAGCCTGGAGCCTGCTTCGGATTCTGTGTCTCCCACTCTCTCTGCCCATCCCCCACGCATGCTCTGTCTCTCTTTCTCTCAAAAATAAACAAACATTAAAAAAATTTAAAAAAAGAAAATCTAGACATCACGATGTGATCAAACTGAGATGGTGACATGTTAGATGCCCAGAGGAATAGTGCTGCCGAAACGCCAGGCTTTAAAACTCCATTCTGGATATCCAAGAGAGATATGCTCAATATTCAACAAAATCAAAGAATTGGAAAATTGGAAATCTCTCAGATGTTCTGAGAGAAAGAAATCCTGGGGCAGAGTCTGAGGATGTGGATTTAAGCCTACAGCTCTATGAGAAAGAATAAGCAAGGGACTGAAAGTCTGGGTAGTAGACTTTTAGCTACAAGATCTAATCTACCTCACAATATATTCTGGTAAAACATTTATTATGAACTGATCAGAATTCATGCACTATTCTGCACTGTTCAATTTGGCGACCACAAACCACATGTGAGTATGTAAATTAATTAAAATTAAATAAGATAAAAATTCAATTCCTCAATTACACTAACCATATTTTAAGTTAAAGAACAGCCATGTGTGGCTAGGAGCTACCATACTGGACTGTGCAGATATAAAATATTTTTATCAATGCATAAAGATCTATTGCACAGTGCTGTTCTATGCCCTTTCAAGATCTGCTGCAACTTCTAGAAATTTCTAAAATTTAAAACAATTGTGTAGTTTATACACTGGGAAGATTTGGTTCTTTGGATGAGAAGTAGAAACTGGGTTGAGAAAATTAGTGAATGCAGTTATACAGAAGAGG
This sequence comes from Panthera onca, assembly GCF_046562875.1. NCBI lineage: Eukaryota > Metazoa > Chordata > Mammalia > Carnivora > Felidae > Panthera > Panthera onca. The sequence continues at coordinate 94,619,777 of NC_138340.1, read as the reverse complement.
TCTGGCTGGGTCAGTGATTACTCTAAAAATGTGCTGGCCATTAAGAGAAAGAGCCTAAAGTCACGATGGATGGAAGATGTCCCTGTGGAAATCTTCTTCACTTTCTTGGGGGAGAATAAGAGACATCAGATTTTTTTCAGGGGTCACAACCTAAAAATAAAGATGTGAGGTAGCAGAATTCTGGAATAGAGCAAAGCCTAATTTGACACCAAATAAAATCACAACTGCTGGTGTAATTCAACTCAAATTCTAAACTTCAGTTAAGGGTGACAAGAAATGAGAGACAAATGGAAAAATCATATTTGTATTCATGTGTAAATAAAATGATGTGTTCCATTCTATTCAGAGGCAAAGGCATGGAATCTGGTGTAATCCTTAATCAAGTAGCCTGCAAAGGACCTGAGACAATAATAACATCTGCCATCTAAGCAGATACCTAAAGTGGCAGACAATCAAAGCACGGGGAAGCTCTGACTTCTCTACTAGAGATATCTTACTTGTTTTGCTAAAGGAAAAAAAAAAAAAAATCAGTGGCTTATCTCACTTTTTCTTTCCCCAGAACATGCTGCCCTCTACAGGCCACATGGATATGCACATACATAAAGATCTGCATGATTAAGGGTTCAGTTATATCCAAATTAATAGGATCAGCAGCAAAGCTATAATGAAAATGAGGGGAAGCAGTTAGTTATAGTTGTCTGAAAGCTTTAGGATCAAGTCGAGAAACAATCAACACTTATAAGCCTCTAATAAACCTTACTTCTTCAGCTGACATAACTCTGAGAAATCATAAACAGTACTGTAGTCCTATTATGGAATTTTCCTGGAGAAGCTTAAAAGTATGTTGACAGTCGACTTTCTTTTGTTTTAACTAGGGAGGGGAAAGTGCAGAAGAGAGAGGAAGAAAAATGGTTACTGTGGTTTGAGAGCTTTCACTAACATCTCCAAAGTATACCAGTTTTGATCTAAAACTCAATATATTAAGACTAGGCTCTAAGTTGGAAAATAAAAGCCAATGAATTTAATGGAATATACATGACTTTATCCCTGTTATGAGTTTAATTTTTAAACCTTGGCTGCAGTGAAGTGGTCAAAATATAGCCTAAGAAATGAGACCTATCCTTTATCTTGACTTCAGATCAATTATTCCCCAACAGTCATGCCATAAACACTCTCTCTCTCTCTCTCTCTCTCTCTCTCTCTCTCTCTCTCTCTCACACACACACACACACGCACACACACACACACACACACACACACACACACACACAGCTGCTATGTTTATTGGTGTTGTCACTAAAGGATTTAGCTGGACAAACATCACAAAGATGATGACTGATTTAATTGAATTTATGATCAAATGTTTTCCATTGCAGGAAGAGTGGGAAATCACTTATGGGGAGATTTGAATAATTTAAGGGAAATTCTCTATTTGGCATTATGTTTGTATATCAAGTCTTGAGGGATTACATACAGCTGAGGTCTAGCAGAGAACTCACATACAGATACACAAAGATATGCTCTGTGACAAATGCAACAAGGGCCAGAATATTGTTCTTTTGTGTTGATACTTCTATTCACTTATATCTCATTTATAGTCTGATTAAGGACATCCACACACATATATACTATAAGACTTCAACTGTAAACTGCCACTAGGTTCTTTTGCGATCCCCAAAATGTCCAAATGATCTAAAAATGCTCTTTTAGATAAGACAAAGGATAATTGGTTTGGGGGTTGTATCCTTGTCTGTTTATGGCATTTTAAGGTATCTTTGTTGTTGTTGTTGTTGTTGTTGTTAAAGACATAATGAAATCTATTATTAAAATCACTCCCATGATGAATATGACCAGGTAACATGAGATTTGTGCTTTAGGGTATGGACTCGGTTCAATGTCTGAAAGAAAAAGGCCAAGTTACCTTTGGAATTCCCTACCGGTTTGCTCCTTGGTGATGACAGATGTACCAAATGAAGGCCATGCTCCCAGCCTTCATTAATTATGTTTCTAGGGATAAGTTGTCCACCCGCCCCATTAAAAACCCCAAATCAGCAAGAATAATTATTTTTGGTCTCACCACTCATCTCTGGGTCAAGTGGACACCCAGAACTAACACACCTGGTGTAGTCTTACCTATAAGTCCATGTATGAAGAGCATGACAGGAAAGCTCCAACAGATGCTTTGAACTTGATAACAGTGTCCATGGGTTTCTTTCAATATAATTAGGAAAACTGTCTAGTAGATGTGTTTAAAGACTTAGGATAAATCAAAGTTCTATGTTAATTATGTACAATGCTATTTGTTAACATATCACTCTTAGGAAGGAGCTGCTGAGAATGAGGGAATCTTGTTTCTATATAAGAAGTATTTTTTTTAATGATTTGGTGACCAAGCAGTTCAGCATGTGTTCCTAAGAAGGAACACATGAGTCCCTGTATAGCAGTGGGACTCATGTTCAAGAACTGTTGCTTATTTGGAACTGAATGAAACAATCTAACTGGCAGGGGAGGACAGGGTGTGTTGAGAAACAAGAGGGAGGTAAGCTAATGTTGGCCAATGGTGCCCCATCATGAACACTCATGCTTTATTCAATCCTCACAATAATCCTGCCAAGGGTTTTAAAGACTAAACAACTGGGGCTCAGATTGATTAGTGAGCTTCCTAAACATTATACCATTGAGTAGCATATCTAGGACTGGAACTTGAACCCTGTGATGCCAAATCACATGGATTTCAGGCATTTTATTCCCATTTGGCCAACTATGAGTTTTTGCAGCCTTCCTTCTTCTTTTCTATTATTTTTTGGTTCATATCAAAAGTATTTATTGACTGTGTATTCTTTCTTACAAGGTCAAGTCTATTAACTATATCTTCACAATTGGTGGAAGTTGTGCCCACTTTTATAGAAAGTCTCCCTATATAATGAGGTTTGCCCAATCCTAATTTTCATGATAACTGACCAAAGAAAAGTGTGGAGTGGGTGAGGTGGATACAAAAGACAATGTTGTTAAAATCATCTCTTTCTCCAGTGACTTTTTAAAAATTTTTTATTTATTCATTTTTTTTTAATGTTTATTTCTGAGAGAGGGAGATAGAGTACAAGCAGGGGAGGGGAGACAGAGAGGGAGACACAGAATCTGAAGCAGGCTCTAGTCTCTGAGCTGTCAGCACAGAGCCTGATGTGGGGCTTGAACCCATGGACCATGAGATCATGACCTGAGCCAAAGTTGGGACACTTAACCAACTGAGCCACCCAGGTACCCTTCCAGTGACTTTTTATGTTCATCTTAATTTTGAGGCTGATGGTTCACTAAACTCATAAACATTTTCTTTTTAAAAAAAATTTTTTTTTAATGTTTATTTATTTCTGAGACAGAGAGAGACAGAGCAGGAGCAGGGGAGGAGCAGAGAGAGAGGGAGACACAGAATCCGAAGCAGGCTCCAGGCTCAGAACTGTCAGCACGGAGCCCAATGTAGGGCTTGAACTCACAAACTGTGAGATCATGACCTGAGCCGAAGTCAATCGGTCAACCAACTGAGCCACCCAGGCGCCCCAACTCATAAATATTTTCTTAACCAAAAGAAAATGATAAAAATAAGTGTTGAGTTTTTTTCATATCCAGTTTTTTTTTAAATAAATAAAGAGCAGTGAAAACTGCATTTCAGTTTATGTTTCACTTTTTAAAATGTGGTAATTTTCAATATTCTGAAGCTGAATAATTAACATATGTACCCATGGGGTCCATGGGAAGCTTATTTAGAAAGTGGAGATTCTCAATAGCATCTCCTATGTGGTGAAGAGGAAACTAAGCCTTTATGATACTTTCTGAGTAGAGTTAGGGTAGATCAAGGGGGCCGGGAACAACAGCAGAGAGGTGAATTCTTGAGGGAGTTCAAAAAGGGGAGAGAGCTGTGTGTCTAACCCCTAGCAGTTCCCAACAGAAAAGAGAGAGCGGGAACAGAGAAGGAGAAAGGAATAGAGACACTTGCAACAGGCAGTGCCCCTCAGGAGGGAACAGCGTGGCTTCTTGAGGGGAGGAGGAGGGGAAGGAATGTCTGCTTGATGTTCTTTGATACTTTTACTAGTCCCTCTGCAGATTTATTACACTTATTGGGTCCCCCAGAGCTATTATTTTCTCAGTGTTTACAAATAAAAGACAGGGATGAGAAGCAAAAATATAAAGGAAGATCTCTGTATACTTGAGCACAAAATGCCAAGAACTCAAACGCATAGACTTTCCAAAGCATCAGACATCCACACTTGTACTACACTGGTGGGCACTGAAAATAAATGAATAGTTTACACGTTGAGCTACAACTGTGCTGCCCAATATGGTAGTTACCTATGGCTATTCACATTAAATTAATTAAGGTTAAATAAACTTTAAAATTCATTTCCTAAATCACTCTAGCCACATGTCAGGCGATCAATAGCCATAGGAGGTTAGTGGCTGCTGCACTGGGCAGTCCAGATAGAAAAGATTTGCATCAATGAAGAAGGTTGTATTGGACAGCACTGACCTAAAGGGGACAGAAATGCTAGGCCAAAGTTTCAGATAATTCAGAGACTATGGACTTTCTGGAGAATAATCTCTTTTTTTTTCCTCTATGCAGGAGGTAGAAAATGATTTCTTCCTGATTTTGGGGATACCTAATGTGAACCGGGCAACATGGAGCCACCAGAGTCAGAGTGACATCTGTGCTTGTCACTAGATGGGTCAGAGATCAGACGGAACAGACTGTGTCTGACCTGGTGAAGGCTGGGATTGCCCCCTCTGCTCTACCTTACCCCATGACTCATCACTGAATAGGAAACCCCAGTATCCACTTGTGGAGAGCAGAATGGCCCCAAAGATGTCCACTCACTAATCCCTGAAGCCTGTGAATATGCTACTTTCCATGGCAAAAGGGACTCTGCAGATGTTATTAAGGTTGCAGATCTTAAAACAGAGAGATTAACCTGGATAATACGGGCAGGCCTTTAGAAGCAAAGAACTTTCTCCTACTGAAGGCAGAAGAGATAGGGCAGGAGGGGAAGTGAGAGAGTTATGAAGCAATGAGAAAGACTCCTGCCATTGACTGGTTTGAAGCAGGAGGGGGCAGTGTGATGAGGAAACAGACGGCCTTTGGTTGCTGGGTGAGAGTTCCTGCTGACAACCAGTAAGGAAAAGAGGGCTCAGCCCTCTGGCCACTAGGGACTGAATTTTGCCCACAGTCTAAATAAGCCTGCAAACAGATTTTTCCTCCACCCCTCCAGATAGGGCCCAGGCCTACCGATAGCTGAGTTTGGCCTTGTGAGACCCAGAGCAAAGAAACAAGCTGAGCCCATCCAAACTCCAGCTCAACAGAACCGTGAGATAATACTTCTGTGGTGTTTTACACCAAAATATTTATGGTAATTTGTTATGGCAGCCACAGAACACAAACACACCGTTTTAGATTTTGGAGAAGCAGAACTTCACACACGCTTCTAGAATCTGTTTCGGGAAACAGTTCAAGAAAGCCTAATTCTATATGTTGTCCTCCTTTCACAGAAACAGGCAGCCCAGCTGCTCCTGGAAACCCTGTGCCACTTCAGAAGCATGGCTGGATTTTATTCCCTAATGAGCTGGATGGCAGAAAGAAGGTATTAGCTGCACCATAAGTATGTACTTGGGGATGAGGAATCCAACACATCATTTAAAAAGCTGAAAAACAATAGCCATTGCCAGGTCCCAAGCCTGGCACGTACTGCCAATTAGTAAGAGAGAAGATGGATATTTTCTGTCTATCAGAAGTGGAACAAAAAACTTGTGCTCAATGGATAACAAATAGCACGGGGTTTGCCCTTGGCCATCACCAGGGGTTATTAATGATAGCAAATTCTTTGCTACCACAAGAAAGACATAGACAAGATATCTGGCAATGGCACAAAATGACAGAGGATAACCTCCTGGGGGAAGTGGGAGCTGTGTGGAATAGGGTACGAATGTCACTAGCAGGGTCTGAATGGGTGGCCAGGAGGCCTGTCATCTCTAGCACTTAAGATTGTCACGAACCCGCCTTTATCCCAATGGTGCATTATCCAGCAGTGGGCACAGGGGAGGCCTGAGTTGATGTGTGTGGTCAGCCTGCCACAAACACTTTCCCCAGGAAAGAAGTCAGATTTCTATTCCAGCCCAGCTCTCTTGCTGCTGAAAACCCAGACTGGAAATGAATTGCATCATTTCCCAGAAGAGATCTCCATGACCAAGATTGTAATAAGAACAAAACAAAATAAGATATTGATCCACGTGAATATCAGGGTTATTAAATTGATATTTCTTTCCTAAAATTCACGTTGGGGCATACATTCCAAGTTGTAGTTTTCCATAGCATCGATCATTTGACCTCACTGAGCATGTTTTCTTTTTTTCAAGCTATATAGAGATAGTAGTATGTGTCCTGACTACTTCCCAAGATGGTTAAAAAAGACATGAGGATGTGAAAACATACAAGAAAGCAAATTCTATATTGCAAAAGGCTGCCCAAGTGTTAATTACCATGGCTACCCCATCACAACTCTGACTACAGGGCAAGGAGGGTATGTTAGGCCTTTGACTATGTATGTTTTATATGTTATCATATCTATGCTATTGCTACTATTAGTAACCAGGTCTGGGCCTTTGGCAATTTCCCAACTTTCTCTTGCCTAGCTTTCTCTGTGTCCTCCTGGCACCTGCCCCGACCCATATCTCTGGACAGCCCTTGATACTGTCTTCTTCGGGGCTCTCTAGGACTCCCACCAGCACCTGGACTCCTCTTTCCCTTTTCAAAAATATAGTTTTCAATTTTCTAGAAGAACCGTTCTCTGTGAGGTAGCAGGGGGTTTAACAGATCTGGTAAACATCACACCTACATGTTGCTTTCAGTAGCTGAAACAGTGAATCACTCTTGTGAAAATGAATGTTCCCAGAAATTCCTCTGAATTGCCGCTTTGGGGCCTCCAAACAACACCACGCACAGGTGTCCAAGATCAGGACAGACACCTGTGTGGATCTGATTATCCAAGTGTTGCAAACTCTATTTCCAAGGGTGTCATGAGGAATTGCACCCCCTGTAGCCTCCTGAAGCTGGGCTCACATCCACGAGCCGGGCAGGGAAGAGCTGCAGCTCCAACTCATCCTGGGGTTAAGAGAATGGAATTCCAAAAATGTCTGCTGTAGAGCTTGTCACCCCAATATATCCAGGCCTAAAAAAAGTGCATTGATAATGTACAGAATAATTTCTTTGGAAATACTGGGGGAAGAAATCTCCAGGCACTAAATAAATTAAAACTGTTACTTTGAAGTAAATAGACTTATAACAAAAATGATCAACAATGAAAAAAAAATGTGGAAGTGGAGGACGGACTTCAGAATCTGGCTCAGCTCAACTGCTCCTCCTAGTGCCAAAAGCCATTCTTATGTTCCTCTCACACAGTTAAGCTGGTACAGAAATGGAAAGTTCTAACTTGCTTTGCAATATATTCTTATTTTGGAAAATTTCAGATCAACTTAGAACAATAAGGCAGAGTAGAAAAAGAGGGCTTCTGGTTTCTTGAGAAGGCACTGATTTAAATCTTAACTGAACATAGTCAGATGTTGCCATAAGAAAAACAGGGAATCAGCAACATAAATTAGAGAGAAGTTTACATTTTTCTTTTAAATATTATTTTAAAGACTATGTTTTATGCACATGTAACATGGATCTAGCAAGTCATCTATAAAATATGTTCTGAAAGTTAACCATTGAATGAGAGAACGTATTCAAGGAAAGTTCAAGAATACAAAGTTAGGAAACACTTCAATCTTCTAAGTCAGGGTTTGTCACTGTTGGTGCATTCAGATATATGCAGGTCAATGTCTTCTTGTCTATCTTTGCATTTCCACTAAGGGAGCTTCATAACAATGACTCTGTACTTATTACGCATTTTAAAGAATCAATGCTTTCAATTCTTAGAGGAGAAATTCAGTTGGACCTACCTATCAAGGAGGATTATAAATCGAACCAGAGCACGTAGGTGGAGAGAGCAGGATGAGGTTGCCCTACACCTATTCGAGTCTGTGGACACGTATTGCTTTATCAACCATGAGCTGTTCTTTCCAAATATGTCTTCTGTGACAGGGTGGTTTATCTTGGGTTCTCTTTTTGCTCCGTTCAAACCCCCCAAATTGTTCAGCTGTTAAAAAGTTCCAAAACAAGCAAATGTGTTCCTGGAATCCTACCCTTAACATTGCTGGAGAGCATATACTAAGGCTGCTTCTCCAGCCAAAATAATAAAAGATCTTTTAAGTGGCTGAAATTCTTGGTTGATTGCATATACATGCCAATGTCAGACAACTCTAAATAGAGAGATTTGGAACAAAAATAGGGAGAGTTTTATAACTCCAATGAAATAAAATGGAATGTTTTGAAGGAGGTCAGAAAACAGTACATGTATTTATATAAAATTAAGATTTATCTCCCTTTAATCCAAAATCCCCTTTTAAACAGGAAGAGCCCACGCAACTCATGCATGTCCAATATAGGGGAATAAAAGTACTTTCTTTTCTTTATTAATATATATTTATTAATCTCAATCCTGTAATTAAGATTTCTTCTTTATATTATCCTTTTGAGTTTAGATATCTGCTGCATCTTTTGATATTTTTCTCCCATTATTGCATTGTTTCCCCAGAATACTTAAAAAAATCCTTCAAAGGATAAAATTATGCCCATGGTTACTGGTATAAACGAAGTCAGCAGGGAATTGTATTGGCATTACCTAGGGCAGGCTTGGCCCCCAAATAAACTGGGTCACTTGTTACAGCTGTTCAAAGAGATTCAAGGATTCATTTCTCAAGAAATTATTACTCTTTTAGGCAGGTTAACAGATCCACTAGCTTTAATAGCTGAGTTAATATGTATTTTTAAATACATTGCTATTTAATTTTAAGCAGTGACTTACTTTTTTATATTAACCTACCCGTCTTCTATTAACCCATCTAAATTGAATTCAAATTAGTTCTTGCAAATTAGTTTCCTTTATTTTGAACCTATTACTGCTATATACGAGAATTTACCAATAGCTCGTTTCGTAATTGTGCTTGTAGACAAGCAAATTCGTTTGTAGTGATGGAGAAAGCCAGCACTTGCTTACGAGTCTTTAAATGCAGTTCTTCTGAACTTAGAGCTCATTCCGAAGTGAGGGATGTTGAAATGTCTATGATGGTTGCAAGGTCGCAAGTCCATTTGGATGAAGAATCAATAACAAATTAATGTCTCTGAATTTTCAGTTTTCTGTAAATTTCATTGGGTTTTAATAGGCTAGAGGCTATTGCTTGGCTCTAAGGATTCAGTAGGTAACACTGGGATACCAGAAAGTAGTATTTTTATAACATTTTTCGTGATATTTTATTACTTAGTGTTTTTTTTTTAATTTTTTTTTTTATACGTTTTATTTTTGAGACAGAGAGAGACAGAGCATGAACAGGGGAAGGGCAGACAGAGAGGGAAACACAGAATCGGAAGCAGGCTCCAGGCTCTGAGCCATCAGCCCAGAGCCCGATGCGGGGCTCGAACTCACGGTCTGTGAGATCATGACCTGAGCTGAAGTCAGACGCTCAACCGACCGAGCCACCCAGGCGCCCCATACTTAGTGTTTTTTGAAATAACTCCTTAAGGCAACAAAAAATAAGACTTATGGGGACTTAAAAAATAGCTTGATTCTAAACAAATTATGTTTATAATTTAAAAATCTTACCTCAAGCTAACAGCTTTTAATAGTTTCCCTAACATGTTTTAAAAGTAATCTAAGGGTAGGACCCAGTTTATTAAATGCTTTTGTAATTTCTTTTTAAAAAGCATATGTGATGTTAGAGATTAAAAGAAAAACATTAACTATAATTCTACCAGCTCATTAAAAAGACTTTACATGAAAATGTAAGATTTCCTTCAGTATTTTATTTTTTTATTAAAAATAATTTAAGTTTTATTAATTTGTTTTTGAGAGAAAAGGAAAAGCAAGAGAGTGAGTGCATGACCAGGGGAGAGGCAGAGACAGAGAGAATCCCAAGCAGGTTCCAATGACAGCTCAGAGCCCCACATGGAGCTCGAACCCATGAACAGTGAGACAGATTATGACCTGAGTGGAAAACAAGAGTCGGATGCTCAACCGACTGAGCCACCCAGGCGCCTCTCCTTCAGTATTTCAGACCCTGGCTTTGGTAGAAAAATTATAAATCCTATAAAAAATCCTATAGAAAATGCAATTAATAAATATCCCTGAAGTTATATCTTAAAGAGAAAACTGTTTTCTTATTTTGTGAAAAATCGTATTCTGAAGAATTCTTACTTGCTGTTAAGAATAAAAGCATCTATTAAGAAAATACCTAGCATCTTTTAAGAAAAATTTAAAGGAGATTGTGCATGATGCACATAGTTTTTAAAATGTCTAAAATGTCAATACCAGAGCATTCTACATCCTGATTTCCATCAATGAAATTAACTACTTTTGTTATAACATGAACAACTCTCAGAGAAAAGGGAGTATCAAGTCTTAGGTGGTCAGAATGAAGTGAAGCAATGCAAAGCTTGAATACTATTTCAATTTTACTTTTCTTTTACCTCATTTCTCCCAGAGTAGAGTAATGTAAATGGCTAGAAGTACCTTCTCTGAGAGGCATCTCACTAGTGACTATTGAAGGCAGAATGAGAAAGGCCCTTCACCTGGGCATGCATGCTAGACTGTTTGTGATGGCAGGTGGTGCTGAATACAAGTCACAAAAATGAACGACTGAAATGCGCCATGTGGAAATGAATGGGGTCATAACCACAAGGGGATGGCGGAAGAAATATCCTTCAGCATTGTCTACAGACACCCCTCTCCCATCTTTTGTAGATGATTCTAAGTGGATAAGATCTGCCATTTATTTTCCTGGGCAATTTGGAGGTCATTCTAGCTTTGTCCCTCTGATGGAAGGAAATGGAGGTTCTCTAAATTGAAGGCTATCCGCCACAAACGCTACGTGTACATTCGGCAGATATTCCTGTCACTTCAAAGATGGGGTTAGAAATTCAATTGCTTTATAAAAGATTGTCTCATACAATGGTTACCTGGTTGGACAAAACTTTTTGAGCAATATGAGAGAATGTGTTTGATCATTTAATTAAGGTAGGAACTGTATACTGTATATATTATCTGGTGTATGAAAGCACTTAATTAAAATGTTAGACTGCTGATCAGTAAAGAGGGGGAGGTGGAAGGGCAAAAGAGTGAGGAACACACACAGAATGTTCCCAGAAGACGGCATGCCTCCCAGAGGAGACTCTACACATAATAAGAACTAACTCTTCAAATGGCAAATGCAAAGCCTTGTGTTAGACAAAAATAATTATCCCAGCGCTCTTCTAAGATGGATTTAATAAAAATAAACTGCCAAATCTTTCAAATAAACCACTGCAGAGTTTCACGTACTCATTCCATGAGTTCCCTTACAATAAGCTGTCCACTGTATCTACTGACAACACCGATTAAAGGCATTTTTATTATAAAAAGGTTTTTTCTTATTTTTTTATTTTTATAATTGATGGTGTCTAAAATTAAATATGTCATAACAGTAAAAACTAAGGCAATAATACTGAAGTCCCCAAAGACAAAATTTTGTTATGACACTGTAAAAATTTTTAAATCAAAGCAGTTCCAGTTACTTTTTCCCCAGCATAATGCTTGAAATATGATATCCACAACTAACAAGAGTGACTCAATTACTCTGCTTTCCAACTTTCAATGGTTTACTAACAGGTTGGCTTGCAATAAAAGACCTATGATTAACTTGAGAAACTCAGATCTTCAGATTTCATCAAATTTCAAAACCAATAAATAAAACTATTTCAACAAGATCAGATGAGAGAACAGAAATCAAATAAACAGATGACATACATTTCAAGCAATATAGGTACTTAGTTTTCTAAGAAGGCCTAGGGGAACAATAGATAAACTGAAAAAATGTGAAAGATCAATTTTATCTCGCTCACAGGTGTTCACCAACATTATTTAGATTAGAATCAGTCATTAAATTGCACTTAAATGCTATTTTGCTGATGCTAAAATATTTCTTGAATTTAGTTACAAGAAGACTGAACCCAGTGAATTTTAGGATTTATCATTTCGAAGCAATGCCACGTTGCTCTCAGAACCCAAACTCATATATAACAGCATTGGCTTAGGCTGAACATGGCGGCTGGTGCATAGTTATGCCTTAACAACTGTTTAATGGTTAAATGAATGGAGAAATGGATATTTGGATGAACAAATGAAACAAATGTCAAGACAAACTTATTTGGAGACTTTAGAAATTGAGAGAGGGACTGAGAGAAAAAGAGAGAGAAAACAAGCATAAACGGTATATGGACTTACTTATTCCACGCTTGCCTAAGGTTTTTAGAGCTGTACAGGGTAAAGCGTTCTGAAATAAAAAAGAAAGATGATAAACAATCTTTGTTTCCGATGTATAATTTGCAAATATGTTTTTTAAAAAAGCTCAACTTTTATAAAGATAGCGTCTGATTTAGTGATGAGTCCACTAGCCACACTACATCTTCATCTCTAGATCAGGCAGTTACGAAGAATAAAACAGGAAAATCTTAACATTGTAAATATGAAGCATTGTTTTCTTATGTGTAGGGTGATTTATTTAATAATCTGTTTCCTAGTAATTATTTCTGAGAATAACTAAGTTTTAATTGAGTTGAAAAAGAAACACAAATTCCAAACCTCCAAACTGTAAGTAGTTTGAAGAACTTTGACACATCAGTGAAGTGAGAGCCACTGTTTTCACTATGAAGACATCTCTAACCAAATACAGTAGTGCTGGTTCTCCTTTCTTACACTACTTGGTATTTATACATGCTCAAAGTCAAACTACTAATGTCCTATAATGTATATTTACATTCATCATTGAATCATCTTTATTATATTTTTAAATTAAGATGTAATATGTTTTACCATGTTAAACAATAAAGTAGCACACACCTCTCCTGCTCCTTATTATTTTTTTAATAATTTTTTTAATGTTTATTTATTTTTGAGAGAGACAGAGTGTGAGCAGGGGAGGGGCAGAGAGAGGGAGAGACACAGAATCTGAAGCAGGCTCCAGGCTCCGAGCTGTCAGCACAGAGTCTGACACGAGGCTTGAACTCACAAGCCGTGAGATCATGACCTGAGCCAAAGTCAGATGCTTAACCGACTGAGTCACCCAGGCACCCCTCCTGCTCCTTGTTTTTGACTCCTGAAAATACAGCAATTGTTAATGGCTTGGGTATTTTCTTTCCACATATTTCTTTATGTTTATAAACACAAACCCATATATACACACAAATATATGTACTATTTTAATTTTAAAATGGATTGCACAGTAAACATTCTCTGAATTTTTTAAGGTACTTAATAATATAGAGCAAACAGTCCTTTAAATAAAGAAAATAGATGTAATACTTGTTTTAAAACTGTATAATATTACACAGGATAGAAGTACCATAGTTTTTGACCATTCTCCTACTGAGGAAAATTTGGTAGCTTCCAGTTCCTTTTCCCTTAAAAACAATGCTTCAAAAAATATCCTTGCACATCTACCTCTGTATACTAATGTTTTCATTTTTATAAGACAGATTTCTTTTTTTTTTTAATTTTTTAATGTTTATTTTTGAGACAGAGAGAGACAGAGCATGAACAGGGGAGGGTCAGAGAGAGGGAGACACAGAATCTGAAACAGGCTCCAGGCTCTGAGCTGTCAGCACAGAGCCCGACGCGGGGCTCGAACGCACTGACCACAGATCATGACCTGAGCCGAAGTCGGACGCCTAACCGACTGAGCCACCCAGGCGCCCCAAGACAGATTTCTCCATATAGAACAGCTTGACAACTGGTATGCACATTTTACGTTTTAATAGATGCTGACATACTACTTTTCATATTCCTACCAGCAATGAAAAAATGTGCCTCTATATTATGCATCCCTGGAATGCAAGGATGGTTTCATATATGCAAATGAATCAATGTGATATACATTAATAGAATATAAAAAATAAAAATCATATTATTATCTCAACAGATGCAGGAAAAGCACTTGACAAAATTCAACATCTATTCATGATAAAAACTCTTAACAAACTGGGTCTAGAAGGAATATACCCCAATATAGAAAAGGCCGTATATGACAAGTCCTCATTCTCAATCAGGGAAAGTAGAAAGCTTTTCTTCTAAAATCAGGAATAATACAAGGATACCCACTCTCAGCATTCCTATTCAACATGCTACTAAAAGTCTGATCATGAGCAATCAGGAAAAAAAAAGGAAGAAAGAAAGAAAGAAAGAAAAAGAAATAAAAGGCATCTGAAGTGGAAAGGAAGTAGTAAGACTGTCTCTGTTTCTAGATGACCTGATTTTACACAGATAACATCTTAAAGACTCTACCAAAAAAACATTAGAATAAACAAATCCAGTAAAGTTGCAGAACACAAAATCAATACATAAAAGTCAGTTGTGTTTCTATATAATAATACTGAATTATCTGAAAAAGAAATAAATAAAACAGTTGCATTTATAACAGCATCAAAAACATGAAATGCCTAGGAATAATTTTAACCAAGGAGGTAAAAGATCTGTACACTGAAAATTACTAAAATACTGATGAAAGAGATTGAAGACATAAATAAATGTAAAGGAATCCTGTGTTTATGGATTGGAAGAAATAATATCATAAAAGGTTCATATTACCCAACATCACCTAAGGTCTAATACTATACTATTAGAATACTATTTTACTATTTTTTAATAAAAACAAAAACATAAACAAAATAGTCCTAAAATGTGTATGGAACCACAAAAGACCCCAAATAGTCAAAGTAATCTTGAGAATAAAGAACAAAGCTAGAGTAATTGCACTTTATGATTTAAAACTATCTTACAAACTTACAGTAATCAAAACAGTACAGTAGTAGCATAAAGACAGACACATAGACTAACAGAACAAAAATGAAAGTCCAGAATTAAACTTGTGCTCTATGGTCAACTTATATTTGACAAGGGAGCCAAAATACTTAATGGAGGAAAGATAATCTCTTCAATAAATGGTACTGGGAAAAATGGATATTCACATGCAAAAGAATGAAACTGGACCCCTATTTAAACCATGCATAAAAATTAACTCAAAAAGCATTAAAGACTTACATTTAAGACCTGAAAGTAGAGATGAAAACATAGGGAAAAAGCTCCTAGGCACTTTATGGATACGACACCCAAAGCACAAGCAACAAAAGCAAAAATAAACAAGTGAGACCACAACAAAGTAAAAACCTTCTGCACAGCAAAAGAAACCATCAACAAAACGAAAAGGTAACCTACAGAATGGGAGAAAATATTTGCAAACCACATATCTGATAAGAAGTTAATATGCAAATTATATAAAGAACTCATATAACTCAATAGCAAAAAACAAAAACAAAAACAAAAACAAACAAATAATCTAATTAAGAGGTGGGCAAAGGACCTGAAAAGACATTTTTCCAAGGAAGATATTCAACTGGCCAACAAGTACATGAAAAAGTGCTCAACATTACTAATCTTCAGGGAAATGTGAATCAAAACCACAATGACATATCACATCACACAAGCTAGCATGGCAATTATCAAAACACCAGAATAACAAGTGCTGGAGAGAATGTGGAGAATGGGGAATGTTTATATACTGTTGGTGGGAATGTAAACTGGTGCAGCCACTTTACAGTATGAAGGTTCCTCAAAAAATTAAAAAGAGAACTACCATATGATCCAGCAATTCCACCTCTGGGTATGTATCTGAAGGAAATGAAATGATTAGAAGAGATTTCTGCACTCTTATGTTTACTGCAACATTATTCACAACAGCCAAGATATGGTAACAACCTAAGTGCCCACTGATGAATGAATGGATGAAAAAAAATGTGTACCTGTACATTCACACACAATGGATATTATTCAGCCATAAAAATAAAGGAAATTCTGATATTTGTGACAACATGAATGGACCTGAGGGCATTATGCTAAGTGAAATAAATCAAAGAAAGACAAATACTGTATGATCTCACTTATATGTGGAATCTAAAAAAACCCCTAAACTCATAAAAGAGAACAGACTGGCGGTTGACAGTGGCAAGGGGCGTGAGGTAGAGAAACAGATGAAAAGCAGTCAAAGGGTATAAATTTCCAGTCATAAAATGGATAAATTCTGGGGACTTAATGGAAAGCATAGTGATTTTAGTTAACAATATTGCATTGTATATTTAAAACTTGCCAAGAGAGTAGATCTTAAAAGTTCTCACCACAGTGGGGAGACTGGGTGACTCAGTTGGTTAAGTGCGACTCTTGACTTTGGCTCAGGTCATGATCTCATGATTCATGAGATCCAGCCCTGCGTTGGACTCTGCAGGATTCGGTCTTGGGACTCTCTCTCTCTCCCTCTTTCTCTGCCCCTCTCTCATGTGCATGCTCTTTCTCTCTCTCTCTCTCAAAAATAAACATTAAAAATAAAGTTCTCACCACAGACACACAAAGATCGTAATTATGTGAAGTGATGGATGTGTGAATTAAACTTACTGTGGTATCATCTTGTAATATACATATATATATATGTATATTCATCGTATATATACATATATATATGTATATGAATATATATAAAATCACACCTTAAACTTGCACAATGCTATATGTCAATTATATCTCAATGAAACTGGGGAAAAAAGTGTTCTGCAAAGTAAAACAAGGAGATATAATGTAGACTGACCAGTATGAGAGGGACACTTTAGATCAGGTGATGAGGGAAGGGGAGTTTCAAACAAAATAGTCAACAAAATAAAGTTCCCATTGGAAATCTGGTTGGAGTTTCATTAAAATATATATTTATCTGAAAAGAATGACATAAAATCTTTGTATATATTAATATGGTATGTCTTTTCATTTAGACAGGATTTGTGTGTATGTCCTCCAATAAAATTAAATGGTTTCTTTTTCATATTGATCCTGTTTCTTTTTAAAAATTGAATACCTAAAGGCTTAATTTTGCTTAATATTGGTTGGTATCTTTTTTCAGTGTTGTCTGCTTTTAATTACAAGATTTTAAAGGAGATAATGTAAATGGTTGATATTGCTTTGGGACGGTATGTTTCCTGTGTAAGAACAACCATTTGATAAGAAGAACAAAAATAAATTTAAGAACATACTCAGCTTACTATTTTTTTAATGTTTATTTATTTATTTTTTGAGAGAGAGAGAGAGAGAGAGAGAGAGAGAGGGAAAGAGAGAACAAGGACATGTCGGAGAGGGGCAAGAGAAATTCCAAGCAGGCTCTGCACTTTCAGCACAGAGCCCAGTGCAGGGCTCGAACTCACAAACTGTAAGATCATGACTTGAACCAAAACCAAGAGTCAGATGTTTAACTGACAGCCACCCAGGCGCCCCTCAGCCTCCTATTTCTAAACACAGAGTTTATCGAAATGGAATGACTGGAAGCAATGATTCATTAGTTCAACTACTATTTATTGAGCAACTACTGTGTCCTTGGTGTACTTCTTGGGGCTGAGGATATAGAAGGGAACCACACAGAAAACCTACATGCAAGCAGGTAGTTCATATTCCAGCCAGGACATGCAAGGCTGGAGTGGGTCTGCGGGACAGGTGGCTGGAGCAGACAGTGTAGGAGAGGCAAGCGGAGGCTGAGACAGAGAAGGTGCCCAAGGGCAGAAGACTGGCTCACATAGAGCCATTGTGGCCTGAGGGACACTATCTAGACATTTTTTAAGGACCATTCTGGCTCTTCTTTGGAAAATATACTATCGAAAGTGAGGGTGGAAGCAGGAAGACCAAAAAAAGTTTATTACAACTGTATGGGAGAGAGTTGATGTGCTTTGGGTTATAGTAACAGAATGCCTGCAGTGAGAAGGGGTCAGTCTGCAACTCATTAAAAGGCAGAGCAATAAGATTTATTGATGAATTGGGTATAGGGTATGATAGAAAAGTAGGAGTTAAGATGACTATAGAGCATTTACTGATCTTCAATTTCCAGGTTTCAAAGATTTAGAATTTCATATTCAACTCAAATATTACCCTGAGAATACATTAATCTTTCCAGGCTGATTCAGAAGGTACTTAGTTTTCATGGAGTTTCAGAGTCATCATTCAAGCAGGGATAAATGTTAAAATATTTAATAACCTGCAAGGCATGGGCACTGACCAATCAGTGCAGAAACTAGTCATTATGCTATAATGGTGTGCATTCGCTGAAGATCAGGCCTTGTTACAAATATCTATTGTTCTAAAGCTCTAGGTGAAAGTGCTCACCAACAATTATATATTTATATGTCTCAAAAGATCATCTAATGCCTGAGTTTATTCTCCACTAGACTGTATTATAAAGTCACAACATAATTCAGCCAGTTGGTGTAGAGCAGAAATTTAAAGGCATATTCTAGGTTTGAGGATTAACTGACAAAGAAAGGAGAAATGGGGAGAACAGTTCTTTTTATAAAGTCTTTAAAAAATTATTATTATCTAAAGTCTGGTATTAAAAAAGCAAGATATATTTTAAAAATTAATTACATCACATGTTCTTGTAAAACAAATTTGATCTCCTTAACTTTGTACTCCCCACAAAGTAATTTAAATAATTTGCTATGATTTCAGGAGGAACAAGAATTCCATTACAGATAAAATTAATACAATCCTGCATTTACAAGTAAATTATTAGTCTTGCAATTAATGACTGCACATAAATATTAGTTCTAAGAATTGCCTCTATTTAGAGTTTGACAGGATACGCTAATAGAAAATTTTTTCAGAAGTACAATATGTCAGATTTAGCAATGCATAAAAGAGCCAAAATTGAAATATGCCATATGAAAGAAGAAAAAATAAGGAAGAATGAAGTGTTCCTACGTCTACCTTCCATCACTGTTCACATAGACTCAATTCTTTTAGCAAATGTTACCTGGGCACCTGCCTGGATACCAGGAGCTGCACTGGACACAGAAATGAGTAAGTCCTGGTTTTAGATCAGTGGCACAGAAACGCAAATAAAGAATTACAAACACAGGGTGAACAGTGCTGCAATGTGGATATGGACATAGTCCCTTGGGAGCCCAGAGGCAGAGCCACTGTTTCTTTTCCAAATGAAGGCAGGATAAACTCAAATATCTGAAGCTAGCCCCACTAAAACACAGAAGCTGCTCTCTTGTATCCAATGCCTCTCAGATCTTAACTGCCAAAGTACACAATTTCAAATGGAGGGTTCGCTCACATTTTTTTTTTGCCGTGAACATGCATTACATTTATCATTACATGAAAAAATTAGATTTTAAAAACGATTTCCATTATGAATAAAAGTAATGTTCCATTAGAACAAACACAACATAATTAGTCATGCAAGTTTTAAAAACAAAAAGGTGCTGAAATCAGTGCTCCAAATCACTAACAGGTATGTTTAATAAAATATTCGACTGCCTCTGAATAATTTTATCAGATGATTCACAGTTATTTGCATATGAGTGTTTTACACTGTTCTGCTTTAAGTTTACTCTGTCAGTTACCACTTTAATGTCAGCTTTCTCTTTCCAATTATGCTTAAACTAGAAGTTTAGAATGTTGTGATTTAAAGCATTGGCTAACTCTGAGCATAACTGAGGAGTGCAATTAATTTAAACCTGCAGGCTGATTTTCACCTTCTCGTCTTATTGCAGGGACACTGCGGAGGATGATCACACACAGTGGGAGACCAGGGAGGAGAGCTGGGGCACAGAAGAAATCACTTGCTATGCGATATGATGGGGGTGAGAAGACAGAAAACTGGAAAGGTTTTCCCTCAAACTGCCGCAATTTGTTGAAATTCCACAGGAAAACAACTGGAGAACAATGACACGCATTCTAGTTTCCCAGCTCTAAAGAGCCAAATCTGCAATAGCTTGAGGCATTATGAAAGCATATTTTAACCCACAGGAAGAGAAAACCTAAATTGGAATTTACTCATTTGCTATAGGTATGTACTGTAGACATCGGGAAAATAATTTCAATTAATTTTTCCCCTCATTTCTTTCTCACTAGTTTTATGTTTATTTGTTTTGTATCTTAAGGGATACTGCTGTGTTTTTAACTTCAATAACAAGAAAGCATATGAGTAAATAGTTAAATCAACCAGCCAGTTAAAAACCTCAAGTATGTTCAAAGGACTTGAGAGGTGAAATCAGGGTTTGTAAACCAACACTTTTCTTTCTTTTTGGGGGGAGGGGCAGCAATAAGAAGAGATCTTAAAAAGTCTAAAACTTTAGTTTATCTTTTGCAAACAGATTTTATATCATCCAATGTAAATAACACCATAGAATAAGTCTTTTATAAGTTAATATAAAAATGAGTATGTCCAAAATGCCACAGGAAATGTTGGATGTACTAGATAATTAACTCCTCTAAATGCAAACATTCGCAATTTAAATCTTTTAGGATTATTTTATACTTTAACAGATACATTTACTCTTTCTTACTGAGCTTGTAAGAAAGTAGCAGTAATTTCATCGAAGAACTGTGGCCATCCTACTACCTGGAAGAGGTGGTGAACCTGAGGCCTTTTTTAGGATTATTTCGGTGAGGCAAAAAGGCTCTGGTTCTTTAGAAGGTGAACAATGAACACAGTTATGAATCACTCTGGTAACATTTCATTTTTATTTTTTTTTAACGTTCATTTATTTTTGAGAGAGAGAGTGTGAGCAGAGAAGGGGCAGAGAGAGAGGGAGACACAGAATCCGAAGCAGGCTCCAGGCTCTGAGCTGTCAGCACAGATCCTGTCACGGGGCTCGAACTCACAAACCTTGAGATCATGATTTGAGCTAAAGTCGGATGCTTAACGACTGAGCCATCCAGGTGCCCCCACTCTGGTGACATTTCAATCACTCTTATTATTTGTTGATGTAACATATAATATTCTTAAGTCCTTTAGGATAGGAGGCATGAGTATTCTTTCTTTCTCTCATTTATTCTACAAATATTTATCATGTGCCTACTGTCTGCCAGGGCCTGTTCTAGCACTGTGGACATATAGTAATGCACAAAACGTGTCATCATAAGAAGCCCACAGTAAAACATGGGACTGATACTAATGGATCATCAATAAAAGAAAACTGTATTTACAAGTATGTGCAAGAATTTTCATGCACTTTACTTTCTTTTATTAGGAAAACTGAGCCAGTGCTGAACATTTCAGTTGATAGTCCTATCAGGACATAGAAAAGTCGGGTTTAAACTATCTATCTACAGCTCTTAGAACAGAAGTAAAGCAGCACTCCTGCACAGAAGATGAAAGTTTACCCCAGACAGAGAGGGCTAAACTTGTTGCAAAATAAGGGGATTTTAAATATTTCAACTCCAAAAAAGCAGAGTGACCCAAATGGACAGTTTAGAAATAATGTGTATGTTTGCACAACTGCAATTCAGTTTTAACACACGTGATATCCCCAAAGTACATAATGACTGAGATTTGATACAGCTCCAGTGTTATCAATCAGAGGTTGTGACATGACATATTAATGCTGAACAGAACTCCACTGTCTCTGTCACCCAGAGGGCTATCTCAAAATGCTGAGCAGTCACCCTCAGAAGTAGACAGAGGAGACTGAAGCACTCTGACCCACCCTGGCTGCAGCAGATCAGCTTTTAATTCCTAACAGGGTGAGTTTTAAAATAAGTAATCTCTGAGCAACTTTCGGAAACAAACGTTCTACTATATTCATTAAATATTTTTACTTCTCATGTCTTGGCTTTTCTTTTTTTTTTTTTTAACGTTTACTTATTTTTGAGACAGAGAGAGACAGAGCATGAACGGGGGAGGGGCAGAGAGAGAGAGGGAGACACAGAATCTGAAGCAGGCTCCAGGCTCCGAGCCATCAGCCCAGAGCCTGACGCGGGGCTCGAATTCATGGACCGCGAGATCGTGACCCGAGTTGAAGTCGGATGCTTAACCGACTGAGCCACCCAGGCGCCCCTGTCTTGGCTTTTCTAACACACACACAAATGTGGCTTTGTGAGTGCGTATTCCCTGACGGTCTTCAAACTATCCAACCTAAAAGTCATGGAACGCTTCCCTTCCCATACACTGTTTTTCTCTAGAGAAGTAAAGTTTAACCATAAAAGTTTAATCATATGAAAGTCTACAGTGTACTATTCATAAATAAGAACATATCTCTACAGCTCCCAGAAAAGAAAGGAAAAGAAAGGTTTTGCATCTTACTCTCCATGGGTCCCCACTCACACCTCCATCTAAACTCTCCTAAGGGAGAAAGGGAGGGCACTCAGCACCTCCCCCAGGCAGTGTGAGCAATCAGGTAGTCTAACTGCTTCATTGTATGTATGAGTAAACTGAGGTTGGAAAGGTTGAGTGGCCTGAGGCCATGATGCAGACTAGTGGCAGAAGAGGAACCAGGACTCTGCTCCCAGTCTACTTACTGTTTGTTACTGAAGAGCCGGGATACCCAAGCCTCCTATTTGATATTTAGCAAACATTTTTTGTATATTAAGTAGTTTGCAAATAGGAATTCACTTTAGTCTTCATGCCAACACTATGGGGGAGGGGCTATGGTTACCTCCATTTTACACATAGAGAAACTGAGGTAGCAAGACACCGGGCGCCATGTCCATGTTACACAGCTCACAAATAGTAGAACTGGGATTTTTTTAAGTTTACTTACTGAGAGAGAGAGAGAGAGAGAGGGAGAGAGAGAGAGAGAGAGAATGAGTGGGGAGGGGCAGAGAGAGAGAGAGAGGGAGAGAGAGAATCCCAAGCAGACTCCACACCATCAGCACGAAGCCCAATGTGGGGCTCTAACCCACAAAATCATGACATCATGACCTGAGCTGAAGAGTCAGACACTTAACCGACTGGGCCACCCAGGCACCCCCCAGAGCTGGGATTTGAACCCAGACGGTCTCGATGTGGAGTCCATGCTCTTAGCCACTATACCGTAACACCTTTCTGTGTCTCTGTTGGAAGAGACTTGACATTTGACCTCAACAATGCACAAAGCCAGCAGCAGCACAAAGAGATCAAAGCTTCTGTAACCAGCAATACAAAACATGCACACTTCCAAGTATATGACATTCTGGAAAAGGCAAAACTACAGAGACTGTAAAAAGATCAGTGGTTGCCAGGGTTAGGGGAGAGGAAGGGAAGAGTGGGCCATGCACAGAGGACTCTTCAGGGTGAAATTATTCTATAGGATACTGTAACAGTGAATACATGCCATTATACATTTGTCCAAACCCGTTGAATGTACAATGTTCACCAAGAGTGAACTTTAACATAAACGATGGACTCTGGGTTATAATGATGTGTCAAGGTAGGTTCATCGATTATAACAGATTTAATACTCTCATGGGGGGATTGTGGATAACAGGGAAGCTGGGAAGCTGTGACTTTGTGCAGACACGGTATATGTGGAAAATCTCTCTACCTTCTGCTCAGTTTTGCTGTGAACCTAAAAGCGCTATAAAAAAGTCTTAAAAAAAACATGCACACAAACAATACTCTCCCCACTCCCATTGCATTTTCCATATGCTGTCAGTGCATTAGCTTTTTGCCTAGGAGAGCATATCTGTCTTGTGTTCATAGGAAATGCCAGACAATGTCTTCCAGGTTCTAGTACCTTGGACATAACACTTAACAACATAACAACAACAACAACAACAACAACCTTTTGGTGTCTCAGTTTCTCTCTATCACAGGTGGGAGTAGTGACAGTACCTACTTTGTAAATTTACTGTGAGTGTTCAATAAGGAAATGCATCTCAAGAGCTGATAAGAGTGAAGCACAATAAACATTCAATACTTGCTATTACTACTACTATCACAACTATTATTGATATGCTTGAAAAACTGACCCTCTTGCATCATGAAGTTATCCCTACCCAAGGCAGACATACTGCATATTGAAAGCAGTATTACTCTAGGGAGGGTAAATGCTCAAGTTTTCCTAAAGTACCCCTCTTGAGGTGACAGTTAAAGAAATGAATAAAAATCACAGACACTTCAATACTTTTCTAAATCCTTACATGTAATTCTGTGATTTTTAATGCACTAGTGGAGAGCAAGGATTAGTATTCTGAGAGAATAGCGATTGTCCTTTTTAACAATCGAGAGATTATTAGTTGGATTTACAAAGCTGGCTCTAGAGGTGAAAGCATCTGCATACGTACACATGTATGTTCTTTCTTAATAATCTCCATTGCAAACATTATCATTGTCTGTCCGCTACAAAGATGTTCTGACAGCGCTGTCTCAAGGACAAGTGTAAGTGAAGGAGATTTCCTCAGGTCTTACAACTGAGCTAATTATTAGTCGTCAGTCTATCATGCCTTACTTGGATATTTGGGGGTGAAATATTACTTGCATCATAAATAAATAAATAAAGATCTTTCCTTTAACCTCTATACCAGGAGAACAGTTATTATTCCATAGTCATGGATTTGTCTTGCAGGAGCCATATGATAATGGTTTGAAGAAGTTTTTAAAATCAACATCATTTTAAACAAATCAAGGCTGATTCACTTATTTTAGTCAGGGGTAGCTGATAAGCCTAGTAGTCATAAACCCTAGTATGGGAGATTAGATCATTATTCAGCAAATATTTCTTCTCGTCCCTCTCTTCACCCCTACTTCAGGTGTGGGGTTTGCGTCTCTGCCCCATGGATATGACACTTGGCGTGAACAATGGATGTCAGTGGTATTGACACAGTGGAGGTTTGAAATGTGTCTGTGGCATTGTGCTCTCCCTGTCTTGTCACAGGAAGAGCACTATTTCATAGCTGCCATTCCAAGGAGGATGAGAGATGTGTGGAAAGACCAGAACCCAACCTGCATCTATCTTGGAGGAGAACCCTGCAAAAAACCAGGACAAGATCAGCTGAAACCCAGCTCACCACACAGGTATGAGCAATTAACAGACAACTTGTCTGTGTTTGGCACTGACTTAGCAGTGTTTTTTTTTTCTGAATCCTATCATGGCAGCATTGACTGCTGTGTGTGGTTCTGGCCCCATGCTACCTTGTGGGGCTTTCCTCACGGAGCTTCAGCTTCATGCATCTTCCTGTCTTTGGCCCTCTTTTGATGACCTCGTGAGAGAATGTACATGAAAGCATTTGGCAAACAGTCAAAAACTGTACAATGCAAATAGCATCACCAATCAACTAGCACCTCGATGTTCTGTCATTATTCTGTGTTTCTAAGAATTCTCAAATGCTAAAAATTTTTCACAAATTCTCAAATTACGAGCACCATACTGTTCTCTGTGCACTTCTAAAGTCCCAGGGACAGAGGAGACAAAATCCTTCCTTCATCATACCCTTGGTTCAATCACTTAGTCATGAATCTCTCACAGCTGTGTAGAATTACTGCTCAGGATGGTTAACTGTGCAAGGCTTAGACCTGTGGGGTCCCACTCCTTACCTGGAGACACAGTTAACTACTCAAGGTACTGTGGTCAGACCCCACTTGCACATAGGAATCAATTTGTCTTGTTTTAGATCTGAACTTCCAATTATCTGTCTCCCTTCCTAAGATCTTGAGTTTTAAAGTTTCTGGAAACATGTTTAAAAGTTCAGGGTCAGGGTACATGGAGGACCTTTTGCAATGCATAGATTTCTAGTTATACATTTGCTGGCATTATGGTGAACAGGATAAATATAAAACATCAAAGCAACAAAGCAATAAAACAACAAAGCAGTAACATAAAACAACAAAGCAATGACAAGCGTATGGCTGGTTTACGGTAATGTGAATGGCATTATAACAACTCAAGTGTTCTATTTTTTAAAGGAGATGACAATTATTTCAGTACCTTGAAAATCATCCATATCTTCATTTGATTCTGATCTCACTTGTAGGCTAAATTTCTAGTTCTCTTCTTAGACATGATGTTAACCAAATGACACACATTGGACAGAATACAAGGATTTTAGTTCTTTGAGGGTGGGCAGTAGGATTGTTAAAGAGATGGAGAAATCTTTACTTGGTGACTGGCATTCCAGACAACTTTGGTGAGATGAGGTGTGGATAATTCCCCAACTGAATTTTATGAACTTCCAAGAGTGGGAGTAATGAAACCAGTCTACTTAGGATTCCATTTCGTTTTGTTTTGTTTTGATAAGGCTGCAATCAGAAGAACTTCATTTCTCCTTGAAATTGTAATCTTATTACATTTTCTTTGGCATTTTCTAGACGCTCTGCTAATTTCTATCATTATTGATGCCCTCTAGTGAAAATACATGGGGAATTCTTCAAGTAGATACAGAGAAAATAAGTACAGATAGTCCCTGCTTTGCACTGAAATGGGTTTTTACAATTCATAAAGGTATTTCCCCCCACAGATCTGCCTCCTGGGGAGGAACTGAACCATTATATTATGTTTTTTAGTGATTATCAAGATTTTGGGCTGTTTCTTATTTTTATTTTATAGCATGGGCCATTTCTATGGCTTACTTCAAAACACATTCTTGGTCAGCTCTATCCCCCATGTCTATGGCATCACTGTTAACTGCTGTGACAATAATTTCCCCCAAGCTCATGCTTTCCGTTACAGATCCTTCTCAACCCAGAGCTGTAGACAAAAATTCCCAGTCAAGAGGACTTCATGCTTTTTAGGTGTGGCCCCTTTCCATCTGTGCAATAGGCCGTGCTGTTTTGTAGCCAGTGGGTCCTTTTGAAAACATAGAACATCAGCTTCCTTCTCTGCTCAACAACCTTCCCTGCTCAGTGATTTCTTCTTAGACTTCAAATAAAATCCTAACTCCTCACCTTGGCCTTCCAGAACCCACCCCTATGAATCACCTGTGGCTTTTCATGGTCACATTTCTCCAGCCACACCAAATTGTAAGCTTCCTGCTCTCTGATTCTCCATTAGCACATAAGCTCCACACGGAAAGAGGTTTTATCTGCTTTGCTCACAACTGTGTCTTCAGGCCCTACGGTGCTACCTGGCACGTAGTGGCGGACTTGAAAAGAATCCAAACCATGACAGTATCTGAAGCACATTACTGCTGATTGAATGTGGCCTCTCAATGTTGGTATGCTCTCCCCCACTTGCAGCGACCTGTGACGTCCCAGCATTACTGCCACAATCAGAGAGTGCGAAAAAATAAAGGCAATCTTCCCTTCCTGTCATGTTTAACCTTTTCTAAATCTTTCTCTGTTTTATAAAGTTCACTTCATTCATAAATTTACTCATTAACTGGCTTTTTCACTATGTGACCAGAGTGGCATTTATTGGTGGGAGGAGGAACTACAAACTTGGAGAAGATGGAGGTTGATGGTGGGTGGAGAGAGTCTAAATGTCCTAATCCTTAAGCAGACCCATGGAGTTTTTAGCAATAAAATCTGAGATAAGAGTCAGATATTTGCATAATAATTTTTAAAGTCCACTTTTATAACCATCACATAGTTAGACTCTTGTGCACCCAGATGTAACCTATGGTCATTACAGTTGCTATCAATCAATATAAAAAAAAGGCATAAAAAATGATTCTTGAGATAAAGCATAAAGAGCGAGTGGGAAAAGAAATACCAGGCAGAGGACACTATATAAATGGTACAAAATATTATTTTGTAGTTACATGCCGTTAGCAGCTTAAAAGTACTTTTATATCAATTATACAGTTAGCTCAAATCTTCTTAAGGATAGGTAGAATAAAAGAAAATACAAAGTGAAAAAGAGAATGTAAAAATACATTATCTCATTTAATTTCCATAGGACTTTGTGAGTGGGATGGAGCAGACATTATTCTTCTGCAAGAGCAAGGAAGATGTCTCTGCATGTCCACAGGGGTTCCCTGATTAAAGGTGTGGTCTCTGAAGGGCAACATCCTGGCATGAAGATGTCCTCCTTTCAATCTTCCTGCACTGAATATTCCACACAACAGTTTCTGCTTTTCTCTCAACCTTCTTTTTTTTTTCAATTTCTTTTTAACATTTATTTGTTATTGAGAGACAGAGAGAAACAGAGCGTGAGCAGGGGCGGGGCAGAGAGAGAGGGAGACACAAAATCCGAAACAGGCTCCAGGCTCTGAGCTGTCAGCACAGAGCCTGACGCGGGGCTCAAAAGTCACCAACCGTGAGATCACGACCTGAGCTGAAGTCGGTCGCTTAACTGACTGAGCCACTCAGGCGCCCCTTTCCATCACCTTCTTAAAGACTAGGGTAAAGCCAAGAATGTGAGTCAAGGCTAAGGGTCCAAACTTCCTTAGCTCTGCATTCATGAAACTGGGTAATTCCCGTAATATGTACTAAGGACTGAATATCTGAAGCTAAACATCCACAGGGGGCTTTTTGGGGTTGACAATTTATTGGAAGCACAGGGCTAAAGGGTTTAAAAAGATGCCCCTCTTAGCAGGTGGAGGATGGCTCTCGTATCTATAAGAAGGTATAGATCTTCCCAAGGTGACGTAAGGCAGGGCTGAGGAAAGCTTAACAGTTCTCCCTCATACCCTTGTGTTCGGGAAAACGATTTGAAGATAGGGGTGAGAATACCAGGCTGGGAACTGGCAACCCGTGTGGGGTTGAGTTTTGATTTCACCACATCCTGGAGATGTAGCCTTGGGCAAGCCACCCAATCTCTCTATGCTTCAGTTTCTTGTCTGTAAAATGGGATAAAAGTTTTAGGGCAACAACATTATAATAACTCAGAGTTATTCTAAATACCAATTGAGGTAATACATTAAAATGCTGTGTAAATAATAAAATGCCACATAAAATGTAAGGTGTTGTCACCATGGCATCCTATTTCTGAAAGAATTTATATGTTCCCTCTGGAATTAAGTCTGGATTTAGCTTTTGGGCCCCAGTCAGGCCTGTGAATAGGCAGGACTTGAGAAGTTCTTCACCCAATTATAAGTCATAGTATCTATCTATATTTTTAGATTTCTTTTATTTCTTTTCTATTATCCTCGTGCTCTGCACATAATTTTATTCATTTTTTTTTAAAAAGTTAAGTATAATTTACAACACAATGTTACATTAATTTCAGGCGAATAAACATAATTCAACATCTGCATACATTATGTTGTGCTCACAAGTGTAGTGGCCTTTTGTCCCCATACAACACTTTTACAATACAATTGGCTATATTAATCCCTGTGCTGTGTTTTTTATTCCCATGACTTACTCATTCCATAGCTGGAAGCCTGTATCTCCCACTCCACTTCACCCATTTTGCTCCCCCCACACTCTTGCCTCTGGCAATCATCAGTCTGCTCTCTGTATTTATGGGTCTGTTTCTGCTTTTCATTTATTCATTTGTTTTTTATTTTTTCAAGTTTTTATTTAAATCCCAGTTTGTTAACATACAAGGTAATATTCGTTTCAGGTGTAGAAACAAATACTTGCAGGTGTATGTAGTGATTCATTACTTACATACAACACCAGTGCTCATCACAAGTGCCTTCCTTAGTGCCCATCACCCAGTTGGCCCATACCCTTCCCGCCTCCCCTCTGGCAACCAACCCCATTTAAGTGAAAGCATATGGTATTTGTCTTTCTCTGTCTGTAACTAAGTCCATATTTAAATGTTGCCTTCAAGGTCACTATGTCTGTGGGCTTAGTTTTGGGCACAGAATGTTTAAAATACTACCATTCTGCAATTTGCCTCTGATGGCAAATTTTTCTTTTATTTCACTTCATTCATTGAAAAACATTATATCTTCATCAAATTTTCCTTAATCAAACAGCTTCTTGTATTAGATAACTTTTTCAAAGGAATAATATCACTTTAGAAATACTCTGTACTCTAGCTTGATTTGGGAACATAGATATATTTTAATCTAAATTTTATTTCTTTTAATTGCTTATGGTCTAGCAACATTTTTTCTTTCTGAATTTTACAGTGCTTTCCTTTTTTAAACTCCTGAATAATAATTTGTCACTAACTGAATGCTGTTTGAATGCCCCTTTTGTTGGAAGCACTTAAGAGATGAATAAAAGTATCATACATTGGAGTCTCCATGTTATTTTGAGGCCAAACCTCTTTATACAAAGAGGTATTTGTGGTTCTATGTATTTCACTAAATCCAGAGATCAGATCCTCTCTAGTTTTCTGTTATTTTCTTTATAGACTAACTGTCAATACAACTCTCATTGGAAAAAAGTCAATGAGAAATCATGATACAGTAATTAGGGTACAGATCCAGTAGCATGATCTTCCATGGTATATGCTGGGAAAAAAAAAGAGCACTGAAATGAAACCCAGGAAGACTTAGGGTCTACGTCCACTTTGGAAGCCCCTTCACATCTCTGACCTCAGGTTCCTAACCTTACAAAGGAGGCTTTAACGTTCAATTTGCTTAAATAGTTACAGCACAACCAAAACAGTGCTTATGCTCCCAGCCCCGAGGGTCTTCCTCAACAGAAGGAAATTCCAAAGTCTTCTCAGCACTCCAGTCACCCACCCCAATTCTACCAGCCTGGAGAGCCTCCAATGTCTACCTATGTTCTACCCTGATTTAGGATTATCACAAACCTGCAAAGCATAAAACAACACATCAAATATGTATGCGATGTGTTTTTTAAAAACCGTAATGCTAACTCTGTCTTATATAACAAAGAATTTCAGGGATCATTTCACCGGAGACATATAAACCATGTTGCCTCTGTCAAAGCAAAGGAGCGGTAGGCGAGGCAGGCAGGAAAAAGTGATCCTGGGATTCACGTGGGGAAGCTTCTTACTATCTCAGAGGGAAACCAAGGCACTGAGCCTTGTGTGCAAGTGTCCCATTAACGTGTAACTATGAAACAAGCGAAGCGAAAATTGTCTTAGTTTTACAGTGGGCTTTTACTTTGTGTTAGGGAATGGGGCTTGGCCTCTGATGAATCTAATATAATCAGATACGAGAGAATTACTGAAGTGCTAAGAATAACCTCTTGCCTCTGAGGCTGGCCCTCAGCAAGCGTCTGAGCATGGTGACAAAAGGAGACACTGTGATGTAAGAGAGGGAGACGGGGAGAGGAAGGAAAAAGGGGAGGGAGAGACCCCTACTTTTAGACCATATACCACAGAACCACAGAACTTTTCTTTGAGGGAAAAGAAACAGGAAAGCAATAGGTTCAAAGCAACAGACTCACTTCCCACTTCTTTGAAGAGAAATTTAAATAGAAGGAAATGATGGAAAAACAGCACCTCCCACAGTCAGACTCCTTATTATATGTAACACAAACGTGTATGTATAAGTGTGTGCACGTGTGTGTTACATATTGACTTATTTATTTTATGCAGCAGCGGCCTGTCCTGGCTGCCTGGTTGCTATGGGAATAAGCAAATTCCCATAGGAGGTTAAGGAATGAGGTTGAGGAATTTGGTGTCAGCAGAAATGTTAAGAGCAGAAGAGGTCAGCAGCCTGTGTATACAGGCTGAATACTAAAGAAAAAGACCCAGATGTTACCCAATTGTTCTTTTAATATTTTGGCAATTGTTCTTAAAAATGTTTCTCTAGTTTTGCCATACTTTCCAAGGGAAAACCATGTTAAGTTCTCTCCTAAACCAAGAAGTTGAGAAGGTAACGTAGTTTTATTCATGGCACATTTTATCTCTCTCCTAGACTCCTGCCACAGTCTCCTCGCTGGTCTCCCTGCTTGTGCCTGGGCCCCAATTCTCAACACAAGAGACAGGGTAATCTTAGTAAACTGCAATCCAGGTCGTGTGCAGACTTATTCAAAATCTTCCAGCACTTTCTATCTGGTTCAGAGTACATGGTGATGGAATCCTATTAGCACAGTCCTTGCTGTGTCTGACCTGATTTTATACTCTCCTCTTCCCACTTTAGGACCTCTTTGTACTTGCTGTTCTGTCTGGAAAGTTCTTCCTGCAAATATTTTCGTGGCCCTCTCTCTCTCATGTCCTGGAGTAAAATGTCATCTTTTCAGTGAGGTCTTCTTTGATTACATTAAAATTTAAAATTGTGAAGTGCCCCCATTTCTTCCTCTATTTCCCTCCAGAGTACTCATTGCCACATAGTATACTATATATTTTATGTATTACATGTGTCTCCTATCTGTCAGGGATCTTGTGTGGTTTTTTTTCACTGCAATATCCCCACTCCCTAGCCATACACATGGTACTCAATAAATATTGTTGAATAAATAAAGAAATTGGACTTATTCTATAGAAGTTAACTATAAGGATAAGTTAATTAAAAAAAAACAATAACAAAAAAGGCCTTTTAGGTATTTAGAGTAGAATATGTTAAAAGCAAGAGACGCAACTTTGTAGCTTTTATTCATGACCTTGATCATAGCTATAAAATAACTCATTTGAAAACAGTTTTCTTAAAAGGTACATATATAGAAATTTGTACATATATTTCTAATAGCAACTGATCTTTTAAAAAATGTAATGACTGCACTGTTCTAAACCACCATAGCTTTTGTTCTCATGAGGCAAAATTTATTCAGTTAAGCAAGTCAAGTAAGACATGAGAGTAAGAATTCTTTTCAAAATTGCTTTCTTCAATATGTAAAGAACCCATAGAAATTGATAAGAAAACAACATACAACTCAAGTGTAAATTGGGTAAAAGATATTAACTATTCACAGGAAAGGAAATTAAAGTGATCTTCAAACATATGAAAAGATGCTCAACCTCATATAAAAAGGAGAATGAGGGGCGCCTGGGTGGCGCAGTCGGTTAAGCGTCCGACTTCAGCCAGGTCACGATCTCGCGGTCCGTGAGTTCGAGCCCCGCGTCAGGCTCTGGGCTGATGGCTCGGAGCCTGGAGCCTGTTTCCGATTCTGTGTCTCCCTCTCTCTCTGCCCCTCCCCCGTTCATGCTCTGTCTCTCTCTGTCCCAAAAATAAATAAAAAACGTTGAAAAAAAAAAAAAATTAAAAAAAAAAAAAAAAAAAAAAAGGAGAATGAAATTAAAAGTTGTGTTGAGATTCCGTTTGTCACCTAACAGACTGGCAAACTCTAAAAATTCTGAAATGGAGAAGCAGCATTCTCATATATTGCTGGTAATATATTATATTATGTATATATCTCATATATTGCTGGCCAACTGGCACCATTTCTTTGGACAGCAATTTGACAGAGTGCTCAAAATTACAATTTTGTATATGTATTGATATTTAAGCCTACCTCTGGTAATTTATCCTTCAAGATATACCTGCAGGCATGCAACATGTGTGTGTGTGTATATATATATATATATATACACACACACATATATACATGTATGTATACATATACATATATGTACAGGGTTATGATATTTATAATAGCAAAAGTCTGGAAACAACCCAAATGTTGATAAGGAGGGAATTGGTTCAATCCATACAATGGAAAACAATGCACTGGCTTCCTCTATACAATAATAGGACAAGACTTACAGGATGCATTAATGAGACAAGAAAGACCCAAAATTGTGTTTAATATTGGAAAGTAATAAAATGGGGGCCTGTGGTGGGGGCAGTGGTTCTGGGGAAGTGGGAGGATGGCAGACAGGGTTGGGAAGGCTTTGCATCTTCTTTTTCATATTATTTGATATCTTGAGTTGCTTAAATTTATTAGCTATTAAAAAATTAAGCCAAGTATGTATGATCTAGTGACCACACTCCTTGGTAGCTGCCCAAACGAGCTGGAAGCTTATGTCCATACAAAAACCTGCACACAGGTATTTATAGCATTTTTATTCATAACTGCCAAAACTTAAAACAATTAAGGTGTCCTTCAGTAGGTGAATGGATAAGTAAACTGAAATATATCATGATAATGGGATATTTAGCACTAAGAAAAAATCAAGCCGTGAGGAAACATGAAGACAATTTCAGTGCATATTACTAAGTGAAAGAAGCCAATCTGAAAAGGCAACACCCTGTATGATTTCAACTTTATGACATTCTGGAAAAGGCAAAACTATGGAGACAATTTTAAAAAAAGTGGTGGGGCGCCTGGGTGGCTCAGTTGGTTAAGTGTCCAATTTCAGCTCAGGTCATGATCTTGCAGTTTGTGAGTTCGAGCTCCGCATTGGGCTCTGCGCTGAGAGCTCAGAGTCTGGAGCCTGCTTCGGATTCTGTGTCTCCCCATCTCTCTGCCTCTTCCATACTCATGCTCTGCCCCTCTCTGTCTCTCAATAATAAATAAGCATTAAAAAATTTAAAAAAATAAAAATAAATTAAAAAAGTGGTTGCTAGGGGTTAGGAGGTTAGGGAGGAAGGACAGGCAAAGCACAGAGGATCTTTAGGGCAGTTAAACTACTCTATAGGATACTATTATGGTGCATACATGTCATTATACATTGGTCCAAACCCACAGAACACACAACACCAACAGTGAACCCCAATGTATACTATGAACTTTGGATGATGATAATGATGTGTCAGTTTAGGTTTATCAAACTGTAACAAAAGCACCACTCTAGTGGGAGATGTTGATAATGGGTGTGTATGTGGGGCAGGCATGTAGGAGCAACCTTTGTACATCCTGCTCAATTTTGCTATGAGGCTAATATTGATCTAAAAAAAAATCTATTGAAAGTATATCCTTAAGGTTCAAGCTGTTTTGCTTTCCCTCTGATTTTCTAAGGCACTCTTTGGGGGTAGTATAAGGAGTTACAGAGTGGGGGGCGGGGGCAGGTAGCCCCTAGCACTGGTATTTTTCTCCTCTAGGAATGCATTTCTTCTTCCCCTGGAGGAGGAGGTCCAGGAAGTCAGAGACCAGGACTCCCCTGATGGTCTGATTGAGTTTATTTATTGAGAGAGAGACTGAGAACACAGGGGAGGGGCAGAGAGAGAGGGAAGAGAATCCCAAGCAGGCTCTGCCCTGACAGTACACAGCCCAACCCGGGGCTCTAACTCACAAACCCTGAGCTCATGACCTAAGCCGAAATCAAGAGTCGGTCTAAGCCACCCAGACATCCCCAGGTTTACTCTTATCCACAAGCCCCAAGCTTTGCGTGGAATATCTTTCTTGTTTTCAGCACCCATGCCTTTTACCATCTAAATGTGTCCTTCTGGTTCCCTGTCACCTTTTATGTATGGTCTGTCTTGACACTTGTACATAATATTAAATAACTTAAACACACACTATCTTAATTTATCTATGTTCTACACTCGAAAAGTCATATGAAGAGTTTCTGTTTTAAACATTGAGTATAATTCAGGGCAACAAATATTTATTGAACACTAAAATACGAACTATGCACAGTCCCTGATCTCATAAAGTTCCCAATCTGTTAGCCTAACTTGCACTACATCATAGTACTTTCCAGAACACATTTAATAAATGCTTTTGTACCTTGTTGATGAAGATTAATTCTAGTCACCCCAAAATAAACATATCACCCCATCTTTTCTAGTGCAGAAACTTGGCAGGCCAAAATGACTGTCTTAATTACTCCTCTCTGCATCTAACTTCATTTATTTAAAATCTTTTTGTATTCTCCTCTATTTTCCTAGGACTTGAGATTTTAGATACCAACATGGGGAAGCTAACCTTCTTTCACAGCCCACATTTGGAACATTTATAAAGAGCCGTGTTCTCAGATTCCATTAGGAACAGCTGGAGCAGTTAAAGGGTACTTCTCACTTGGTTAAAAAAAAGAAGGAAAAAAAATCCATCTTAAATTGTTAAGTTTCTATAGTCTTTCAGAACATAGAAGCTAACTTAAAATTTTCAGTAAGAGTACAAAGAGTCCTCGGGGCAGCCCAAGAAGATAGAAGAATTCTCAGCACACTGTACACTTTCAGAAGAAAAATACTGAGAATAAAAATAGTTTCCTAACTCAGTCATTCTTTGGGATTGATAATTTATTCCTGATGGTTCCCAAAAAAAAGGGGAAGAGGAGCAAGAGAATAAACTTGGCTCCCATAACAGAAATTATTCATAGTTCTTTTCCTCATAAAATAATGGACTATTAGATCTTCTACAAAATCCCTTTCAGTAATTTTATTGTGGGTCTGCACTTTATAATCTATGTTTTGTAACAGAGCAAAGAGAAAAAAAACCCAAGAGAATTATTTCACAATAATTCACACCATTGATTTTCATTAAATTTCCAATTCCAAACTTTTCATGTGTCCTATAAAAATTTTAAATTACCACGTTTCAGATTCTTTCTCTAAAGTGCAATCATTAGAACTGAAAGTTTCTTCACTGCCACCTACTGGTGAAGAAAAAAATGACAATTTATTTTAAAGGTTTGGCATTTTTCTCAGATTTTCCAGTTCAGAGGTTTAAATATTTTACACTAAAAAAGACTGCATGCTGTCAAACAGACATTCAAAACATTTTATATGTTAAAACTCAAACTAATTGACTGTATATCAGTAGTTTTTAAAAAACAAATCAAAATGTAAAGTTTTCGTTTTTACAATTTAATTCTTTTCCTAGTATTTTTATAAGGAATCACGCAGACCGATCATAGTACCCTGATTTAAATTTTGTTTTATAGACACGGATGTTAGTCTGATGACAAAATAGTTACATTAAGATTAGCCAGTCAACTCAAAGGAGGTACATACGGTGAAAATCTCTCATGAGGAATGCCATTAATTCCATCTTTACAGACAAATAAACTGTAAAAACAAAAGGGCCCCTCCACTAATAGGCAGGATACACAATGGCAAGTAACCAGGATTTTTCAAGGTATAATATATACGCTTGAGGGGGAACACGTATCTATCTACTATGCACAGAGGAAGCACTTAGTCATTTGTAATTAGTGAAACATACCTGGCTTAAAATGTGGTAAAGAATGAACTCCAGGCCACGTGTCCTCATTTGGCGTTCCGAGAACCTGGTAGAGAGCAGGAAATTGTGGAAACAGACTTATTATTTCCAAAGCACTCAAAACTCTCCAGTGTAGAAAAACAGTACACTACATATGATGAAACTCTGGATTTTTTTCCATGATCGTGTGCCAGGGACTTTATTTCAGTACAAACAAACCCCAAACTAAAAACTAAAGAGCCACCCAAGATGAATGTCTGCATTTGAACAAATGCAGCTGAACACAGTAAGCTTAATCTGCTGCATTTCATCAGCTCCAAACTTACTGGGTAGGCTAAGGACTCAAATGATAACTTATTAGCTCCACAGAGCTGAACAGAGTATGTGTATGTGCCTCATGATTCCTGCATGAGCTTTTGTCCTTCACTCCAGTATCAGATGTCTGATCATTTAACAGTTGTAAGAATTCTGTCATTTCTTCCCCCAAATCCTCTGTCTAAGCATCACAATGTTTCAAAGAAGCAGGACAGACAGCTTGGGACACTCATTCTCTAATGGCCATATTGCTCATTTCAGTTAACATGTTTATGTGGCTTAGGATTTCCTCATCCCCAAATACGGCCCTCCCTACACATGTTCCTCTCTTCATCCACATTTTCACCTTCTTTCTCCATCTATTTTTCTATCACCATGATGTTTGGTCTGGCTGAAGGGCAATCGCCGCTCACATAAAACTGGGTTCGCTCCATGTGAACATTCAGGTCGACCAGCGGTCGCTGTTACACTCCATGATCACGGTAAATCACAGATCGAAAACAGTGGAGTTGGAGGGTTAGGAGCCCACCCCTGGAGACAGATTTCTTGGGTTCAAATCCTTGCTCCCCTACTTACTAGTCATGTGATCATGGGCAAGAAATAGCCTCACAGAGGTTCCTCATTGAACTGAACTTTCAATTTCCTCCTTTGTAAACTGAGGATGACAACAGCACCTACCTCGTTTGTGGCGAGAGCACTACCCGGCATGAGTAAGCACTATGTAAGTACTAGATGTTACTCAAAGTACCCCCAGAAAACAGGGTCAGGTCAGGGAGGCACTGGCCATGGGGGAGAATACAGTGACCCCCTCCATGTTCAGGGGAGTCAGTGCCACATGCTGTATGTTAACTCAAACTATGATGGACCAACACGAACAATGTAACAGGTTAGAAAGGGCAAGAGATAAAGCCAGAAGCTGGCAAAAGAGGAGGAATGACAGAGATCATGGAAGGAAATTAAGATATTCTACTTTATCTGAGGACTAGCATGTACTCCTAGGCAATAAGGAAATACAGAGCTCTGATTATTTATGTATTTATTTAGTAGGGGACAGGGCTGTCATGTCAAAGGGTGGCGCACATACAGTGAGTGTTTCACTCACCGCTTCCTACTCTAGTGAATCAGGATTAAATACATTATTACGTTCCCCCACAGAAACACTGAATCTGGGTTCTGGAATGAGATAATATTTTCTTTTTAACTGTAACTGGTTAATTTTTGCAAGCACTAAACAAGAGTAACATCAATAGGCACATCTACACAAAGAAAGCCACACTATGGATGGGCTGGGTGGGCGGTGGGGAGACAGTCAAGAGGGCTGGGGGCGGGGGGGAGTGGTGGTAAGATAGGAAAGGAGACAAAGACACCATGTCTGACACGAACTACTGCAGTAACAGTGTCTGCAAAAGGCACTTCCTCTTCTTTTCAAAAAATTTATTTTTTATTACAAAAATTTTTTAAGTATTTTAACTTATTTATTCATTTTGAAAGAGAGAGAGCATGGGAGGGGCAGAGAGAGAGGGAGAGGGAGAGAACCCCAAGCAGGTCTCCTCACTGTCAGCACAGAGCCTGATACAGGGCTCAAACTCATGAACCAATGAGATCATGACTTGGGCTGAAATCAAGAGCGAGATGCTTAACCAACTGAGTCACCAGGTGCCCCAGTACTTCCCCCTTTTTTCCCCACTAATTCCAAATATTATTTCAAGACAGGGAGACAACCAGTGCACACAGCTCATCTGAGTGATGCTCCACTTTGAGCTTCCACTAAAATCCGCAAGAAAGTCGTGAAGGACATTAGCAACTAAAGGAAGGACGTTTCAGCTCAAAACCATGATTTGATCACAACCAATCTATCACATATGACACAGACCCTCTAATGGTTTTAAAGGCAACAGAAGGTCCAGCCAGAACTTGAACCTTTTTCTCTCACTCTTAGTAAAGATAGTGGTATGACCCTGACTATACCTGTTTCTACAAAACCTGTTTGTGTTACCAAAACTTCTTCATAGGCACTACTCCCGTCCACACCCAGTGTTCTGTTTCAAAGTGATTATCAAATATTATGGCTGTCTCATAAAAGTCATCTGCAAAGAGAAAATCCGTAAGACTTTTAAAAAATTATTATTATAGTGCTGACTGATGAGACTACACACCTCAATTTCTTCCTGCCTACAACTCCTGGGCCATTTGCACAAGAAATACAATGTGGACAGAAAGTGGGCAAAGGAAAACAAGAGTTAAAAATCAGTCTTGCTTCCTGTGAAAGCCTTTTTGGGAAGGCAATCTAGGTTAAAGGTATGGTTAGAGATGATAAGCTATGTGCGCTCGGAAGAAAGTGGGTGTATGTTGTCTCTGATGTCAGATTTTCATTTATATTAGTTGACTAAGACACTTCTTGTTAAAGTTTATTTGTTCAGTTTGAGAGAGAGAGAGAGAGAGAGAGAGAGATAAAGAGAGAGAGAGAGACCGACCAGAGGAGGGGGAGAGAGAGAATCCCAAGTAGGCTCTGGGCTGTCAGTGCAGAGCCTGATGTAAGACTTGATCTCATGACCAGGAGACATGACCTGAGCTGAAACCAACAGTCAGATGCTTAACCAACTCTGCCACCCAGGTACCCACCAAGACACTTTTAAGTTAGAAAAAGAGGTATTCTCTAAAAGTAAAAAGTAATCTTTTGCAAATATAGTGCAGAAGAAAATAGCACCATCAACATTTCAGATGTGGTCCCACATCTGTAAATAGGCAGATTGCTAAGGTCTGAGGGGCTTTCAGTTTTCAAATGACAGACATGCCATATGTTAAAAAGCTTTCTACATAGTCATTTAAGCAGCTTCCCCTGAAATCTGTGCCTGTGGCTGGTACATTGCCCTGTTCCTTCATTGGTTCATCTCTTCACAGGCTAACATTTATTGTGTTCATCACAGAAGACAGAAGGATGAGACTGGGGCTCTGCCTGGAGTCTGCCTCCAGTGAGGCAGCTGAACTGGGGCAACAATGGGCTGCCTTCAACACAAGTGCTTTCTCAGAAGTTTGGGGCGAGGGAGGTGACAGTCCAGAGTGGAGGTGTGCCTGAGTCCCCCTGGGGCCAGGGAGAAAAGCGACATGGGAACATTGAGTATTGGTTGGCCAAGTACAGAGAAGGGGCATAGGGGCAGGGGATGGGGACAGCAGAGGACTCCGGTTGTAAGGAAAGGCTGTGTCAAAATACTTTCAGTTCTCCAAATTCTCATGCTGCTCGTGCCTCCATGCCTTCTCACAGTGGCTTCCTCTTCTGGAATGCCCTGCCGACCACTGGCCAGGTTAATTCCTACTTCTTTTTCTAGCTTCAGCTCATGGGCTCATGAAAGACTTTCTGGCATTTTTGGTCCACGTTGCATGCTGTGATCCTTGTGATCTCTGAGGGTTTTGTTCAGTCTCCTTATATGGCCTACTCGCGGCCTTACAATTGTTAGATTACTGGTCTATCTCCGCACTGCACAGTAGACATCTGAGTGGAGAGAGCAGTATTCATCTTTAGATCCCTAGTGTCTCCTATGTGCCTGGCACCAAATATGCACTCGGTAAATGCTGACCGAATGAGTGAATGGCGTGTCTGGGCTACAGAGTGAAGTTTGGTGTCACTGGACTGTTGGCTGGGTTATGGAATGGGAGGCTAGGGCCAGATACCGAATAAATGGGGCCTGCATTTTATCTCAGTCTCAGGTTTTTTCAGACTGCAGGTCACATGACCCCTGGCAGGGGCGGGGGAGGGAGGGCTGTAAATTTCATGCAGTGTTGACATCAGCATTTTTATAAAGATGAAAACAACAGATAATATCAGAAGGTAACAACGTACATGTTAAAGATGCATGTTGTTTTATGAAACTTATTCATGTTATATCTGTGCACGTATATGTATATGTGTGCGTTGTGAGTCATGATGTAAAATGTACTTGTTACCACTTAAGAGCCATTTTATAGGGAATAAGAAGCTATTAGTTAAAAATCAAGAATGTAGGTGATAAAGCAGGTTTGGGGGTGAGGGAAATGAGTTTAATTCTGACCTTATTAAATGGTAGAAAGGCCTGCAGATCAAGATAGGGGATGTGTAAAGAGCTGCTGGAAATACAGATACAGATCTCAGGAGAGGGATTAAAATCGAGAAAAACATGTGGAACTCTTTAGCATATTTATGGTAATAGAAAGTAAATGCCAAAGTATAAGCTACAAAATGGTCTTACTTCCCTATATTCATGCATACACAGTTTCCAGAAGGGTGTCTCTGTGATTTCCTGGACTTTTAACATCTGTAAAGAAAAACAAGGGACAATCTCACCTTCTCAGGAGAGGTTTATACTGTCTGACCCTGATGAATTATGATTTAATGACCCCAAACTTAACTCTTCTGGGCTTACTTATACACTGACGGGTCCAGCATAGATCCCACCCATCACGTCGGCCTCTATGATGAGCAGAGGAAGATGCTGAGAAAAAAGAGGGTCTCTCTGCTGAAATACCTACTTTATAAGTAACAGAAGAAAAGCAGATTCTAAAGTTCAAAAGCTAAGAGCTCAAGAACTAGTGCTTGTCAGAAGTACTTACTTACCCTTCCAAATTTTTAACAGTTCCACAAATTCCCACACTTCCCAGTTTTTGCTTTTGTATAGGTCCCAGGGCTGCTAAAAATGGGTCCATAGCTTTTTCCTGAAGAACACCCATGGTTTATGCAGAACAAGGACTGTTAATAATTTTCCTGGGCCAAGGGGTCAGAGGAGTCTCTCACAGAGACTCTGGCACAGAGGAACTCTGGCCAATCAGGATAAATCTGGCCAACCAACTCTGGCCAATCAAGATAAAACTAGTTCACACAAGTATGTGCTAATGCGGCAATGTGGAACGTGCTGGACTCCCACTTTTGGGTTTGCAGTTGTGTGAGCTGGGCATTCTGTGGCAGTGCTGGCGATTTCAAGTTGACTTAGCAATGAATCTAAGGCAATGGAGAACAACCAAATGGCTTTGGTTTGGCTTTTAAACCTCAACTCTGAAAGTCCATACATACAACATCTCTAAAATAACAAGTGCTTCACAGCTGTACTACTTTAGGTTCTGGAAGATTTTTTTCCTAATGTTTATTTATTTGAGAGAGAGAGAGAGAGAGAGATGGAGGGGCAGAGAGAGAGGGAAACAGAATCAGAAGCAGGTTCCAGGCTCTGAGCTGTCAACACAGAGCCCAACTTGGGGCTCGAACCCATGAACCATGAGGTCATGACCTGAGCCTAAGTCAGATGCTTAAGTGACTGAGCTACCCAGGCGCCCCAAGTTCTGGAAGATTTTTTATGATCCCTCAGTGAGAAGTCCTAAATGAAGCTTGTGAAGAAACTCAGCAGAACTGAGCTTGGCTATTACACACTGCACTCTGGAACAGATGGCATAAAGTTCAAAGATGACCCACAGAAAAAAGAACTTCCTAACTTTCCTCCTTCCTGTGTGCACTCTATCAGGAAAAATAGTTATCAAGTGGGTGGAGCTGGGATTCAAAATCAGATTAGTTTGACTACGCTCTTCAGAGCTGTACTATCTCACTCCCAGGAGGATCTGAAAGAGCAACGTGGCTCAGATTGTGTTAAATGATAACATGGCCCAGACTCCAGAGGTTATGGGTATGAGGAACAAGGACTTTTTCATTCTCCTCTCTCTTCCAGTCCAACACACACATACACTCACACACATAGACACACATGCACACACACTTGCACACACACACGCGGGACCAGGTACCAACTTCTTCACCATTTTCATCAGTGACTTAAAGAACATCATAGAAAAATGTATTACATTCTCAGATGACACAATAGGAAAGATATGAAATATTCTGGGGCGCCTGGGTGGCTTGGTCGGTTAAGCGTCCAACTTCGGCTCAGGTCATGATCTCACGGTCCGTGAGTTCGAGCCCCGCGTCGGGCTCTGTGCTGACAGCTCAGAGCCTGGAGCCTGTTTCAGATTCTGTGTCTCCCTCTCTCTCTGCTCCTCCCCTGTTCATGCTCTGTCTCTCTCTGTCTCAAAGATAAATAAACGTTAAAAAAAAATTAAAAAAAAAGGATATGAAATATTCTGAAGGCTGAGCCAGGATTAAAAAATATTTAATCAGGTAGGAACAACAGGACAAGCCCAACACAGGAACACCTAATAGCAATAAACATGAAGTCTGGGACCTAGGTTCTATTAGTTGTTTGAGATGGAAAGACTTAGCAGGCAACAATTTGTATAACCAAGGACTCATGGTTTTTAGCTGAGTACAAATTCTATGAGACCACTTGGTGGAAATGAAAGGAGATTGGAGTATTCTGACTTTAAGATAGCCCCCAAATCCCTGCCTGCTGGTGTTTACACTCCTCCCCTGGACTGTGGACGGAACCAATGACTTGCTTTTAACCAACAGAATATGGCAAAAGTGAGAAGATGTCACTTCTGTGATTACAACATGTAGGATGCCAGCCCTCATCTTGCTGGGAGACTCTCTCCCTTGTTGGCTTTGAGGGAGCAAGCAGTCGTGCTGGGAAAGCCG
The DNA here is from genome assembly GCF_046562875.1 of Panthera onca. Taxonomy (NCBI): domain Eukaryota; kingdom Metazoa; phylum Chordata; class Mammalia; order Carnivora; family Felidae; genus Panthera; species Panthera onca. The sequence goes on along the minus strand of NC_138340.1, from coordinate 94,576,162 downwards.
TAAGACAAACACCTGGAGGTAGCTTCAGACAATAGCCAACAAAACTCAAGGCCCTCAGTCTAATAGCTCGCAAGAAACTGAATGCTGTCAACAACCACATGATCTTAGAAGTGAATCCTTCCCTAGCCCCAGTGAATCCAATCCATAAGATTGCAGGCTCAGGTGACATCGTGATTGCAACCCTGTAAGCACCTGAAGCAGAGCACCAGCTAAGCCATGCCTGGATACCTGACCGACCAGAACTGAGATGACAAATTTGTGTTAAGTGGCTCAATTTGTGGTAATATTGTTCTATAGCAATAAACCACTAGTACAAATTAAATCACTGAATCATACTAGTCAGCACATCTGGATTGCTGTGCCAATGCCAGGTGCTGCCTGGGAAGAGGGACAAAGATAAATGTCTTCTACAGGATGTACCCAGAAAGGTCAAGGGGTGGTGAACATATGTCCCATAGGTGGCTTGGAAATGTTTATCCTTGATGACAAAGAAATGGTTTGGAACATCACCTCCAACAGATCAAGTACTGCAATGTCAATGGGTGATCTATGCGGTAGATCATAGATCATGACTGATCTATGCGGTACTGAGTCAGCTGGAAAACAACGGCCAGTGGGTTAAGACATTAATATACAACAAAGAAGGGCATGCTAATGATAAGAACTGTACAAATTGTAATGGCAGCCTTATGAGGTTTAATTAGAGCTGAGCGTTGGACTGCACTATATTCTGCATTCAGATATAATAAGGATCGAATTCTGCCTCCACTGACACAAGGATTATCTGTGGTAAAATTGTGATATAATATTACAACAAATAGCTTACAAGATTAGATTATGCATTTACATCTACCTTTGTTTTTATGTGGCCATAATGATAACTTGCAGGATAGATAAGGAGAAGCAAGTTGATTAGGAAAAGGGTGTGAGTAGATGAAGGAGGGTAGAGAAAATATGGATGAAAGCTTTCCTTCCCTATTTTCTATCCAAAGTAAGTACCAATATTAATTATTTTGCAGGGAACCAGAAAAAATCAATGGCTGATATCAGAATCTTTTCTGGCAGCATGATAAGCAGATACATGCATGTATGTAATGTGTGTATACACGTATATGATATGTGTATGTGTGTGGATATGCACACACACAGATATCGAGCCTCTCTTCCCTCATTCCCCCGACTTTATCTACAGTGCCACTAGGCAAGGGGTTAGGGCTTTACACTGTTCATTTTTTGCAATGGACAATGGCATACAGGTTGTATGTGGGACTAGAAAAGCTGCCTTAAGATGCTGTGATTCTGGGCTGTGTTTCAGAGGCCAGAACCAGTAGTAAGATACTGCAGAGCAGCAACCTTTACTGAGAAGGGCCAGCAGGGGGAGCCACTAAACTGAGAAAATGAAAAGCTGCCTGGAGCTTCAGAAAGCTGCTTGAATATTTAATCAGTGGCTCAACTGCTGAATTAAAAGAGATGGTGTTTCCAAAATACTGTGCAGTTTTCAACATGGCAAGGGTTCAGATGGGAAGGAACCGAAATAAATAAAGGACAGCTCTTTGATTTCTACTTAAAGTGAATTCAATTCATCTGCTAGAAGGTAAAGGTCTGGCTTGGGGCGCTTAGCTGCCCATGGAATCATCTGGGAGGCATAAAAACAAACAAACAAACAAAAAACACGTTAAAAAACACAGTAAGGACTGGGACCCACCCCAATGATTCTGATTTAACTGGCTGGCACTGTAGCCTAGGTATGAGGAATTTTCTAAAGCTCCCTGGTGATTCTAATGTCAGCAAGGGCTGGAACTGACTGGTCCAATCTAACCAGGCCATCTCTCAGAGGCCCTCGGTTGTTAGATGGTTTACAGATTTTTTTTTTAAGTCTTCTGCCTGGATCCAAAGGGCCACACAAGATTTTCAGCAGATAAATGAACAGAATAAGCAACTGGTTGTCAGACAAATTAGAGGAGAACTAAAAAAATAAATTTGACACTATTCCAGAAAACGCTTTTCACTGGAGCATTCTGCATGGAGAGCAGCTCATTTAAAATATATTTTCCTCTAACTAAATTTTCATTCTTCCCCCTCCTCCTTCTCTCCTACTGTTTCTATTCCCTGTCTCCCTAAACCCTGACTCCCTCATGGATTTCACTCTCATCTCAACTGCTTTTCCCTTCTTTTCACTGAGTGATGTTACCGTTGACAAGGCTTCAGCCTGTCAGTCCCCAGCTGTGCACTGTGGGAGCCCCAGTGAAGGAAGTATACGTGCATGCCGGTCAGGACCCCGCGGGTGGAGGCTGCAGAGGCTGGAGGAGGGCAATGTTGCCAAGCAGATGCAACGCAGTGAGGCTGACTGAAGAAGCAGCGGCATGAAATGTGGAAAAATGAACCCAGGGAGAGGGACCTGGAGGCAGGAGCCCAGATGCTGGAGCCTTGCTACTCAAAACATGGTCCATGAACAAGCAGCATCAGCACCACCTGCAGAAAGCAGCTCAGGCTCCACTCGCGACCTGACGAATCAGAATCTGTAACTCAACAAGAACCCTGGATGAAATGTGAGAAACGCTGCTTTAAAGAATACGTTCTACCTGGATTTTTCAACCTAAAAGGCACAAGCAGTAGAGAGGAAATTCTGGTCACAGGTACACCTTCATCCAGAGCACCTAGGTAAGATTATCTGTTCAGGTAGGCTTTGGAAAGGGGGGTGGGTCGTGGGCAACTTCCAGTTCAGCGGTGCTGGCACCTCATCAGGAGTTACTGCAGATGACGGTGATTTCATGACTGGCTCGGCATTCTGTGCCTCAGAGCTCATCCCCCACACCTGCTCTCCTGTCCTCACTTTAACAGTCTCCTAGCCTAGGTGTTTCTTATGGCAAGAGGATTAGAATCATTTCTGGAAACAGGCTTAACACAACAATCCACTGATGCTCTTAACTTCAGCTGTAAACTTGAGGCCAGTTAAAATTCTACGATACACACACGTGTCATATATGACACATACCGCAGGCCCAAATTGATCACCTTTTTATTTTTCTCGAATGAAAGTAGTTTTCCTATTTTCTGAGCATTAACTGTGCACAAAGCAATGTGCTGACTACAGGGAGACACAAAGATGCAAAACTGTAGCTTTTGTCTTCAAAAATGGAGTATTTGGGGGGCACCTGGGTGGCTCAGTCATTTGTGTCTGACTTCGGCTCAGGTCATGATTTCATGGTTCATGAGTTTGAGCCCCTGTGCTGACAGCTCAGAGCCTGGAGCCTGCTTTGGATTCTGTGTCTCTCTCACTCTCTGCTCCTCCCCCGCTCATGCTCTTTCAAAAATAAATAAACGTTAAGAAATTTTTAAAAATGTAGTATTTTAAATATTCATTTTTATTAAATTACAATTAAAAATGGCAAAGCTACCGAACTGATTTGTAACACTATGAAACTCTGACATCCTTAAGTATGTTTTAGAAGATTACATGCAGATACTGATGACTGCATTTAAGGCCCATCTGGATAATCTAGTTTAATCTCTGTATTTCAAGATCCTTAATATAATCCCATATATAAAAACCTATTTTCCAAATAAGGCAAAATTACAGGTACAGAGATTAGGGTCTGATATTTTTAGGTGTTCCGTATTCAGCCTACTCCAGAGTAAAATTATCATTTACAAAATATTAGTTATACCTGATACTCAAAATGGGTATTTTATATAAACAAGACACACAGTAAAAGAACAAGCTATGGGAACATGTCTACTTTCAGCAATAATACCCTCACGTAAGTTGCTGTACTATTTGCAATTTCACACCTATTATTTGATGAGTTATGACCAACCCAATAGACAATATTAGCTGCTTCACAGATGAGAAAACTATACTGCAAAGAAGGTTGATCTGGATAGGTCCCCTAGAAGAGAAAAACAGCACCAGGACACAATCTGGATTTGTATCTGGTGCCCTTCGCACATCATCACTCAGATGCCAGCACATTATTAATAGGTTAATTCATCTCTGTTGACTCTAAAAGCAATTTATGTATGCAAGACCAGCAAAGACCAACAGACCAAAGCTGGGTGCTCAGCCAAGCATCCTCACTAACGAAGCGCTGCTGTGCTCCTGCTAACCCACTGGGCATACCTAGATTGGTTTCAAAGTCAAAGATATTTCCACACAGCTATTTACTAACAAAACTGATTTTGTCACTCATTCTTATTCCAACCTGACAAAAATAATAGAATTGCTTATTCCTCACACTGAGGAAAAAAGGGTGTATTTATTTATTTTTTCTTTCTTTAAACCTAGTGCACAGAATTTTGTTTTAATTAATGTAATAAGCGCCTATGAGCTCACCACCTCAGACAAGGACTATAGGTTATTTACCAGCAGCCACATCTAATCCTGTAGCTCAGGCCCCACGCAATCATCCAGCCATTCCCACCTGAGGTAAGTTGCACTTTGAATCATGTTCATTATTCTCTACCTTTTGTTTTTATATCATTCTATTGTCCTTATAAGGATTATAGAGTATTTTTATTTTAATTATTTAAAATTTTATATTCTGGATATAATCCCATAGCTAATCTTTTGGAATTTCTTCCCTCACTTAACATTATATTGCTAAGATTCATCCAGACTCTTGTGTAATTATAATGTTCCTGGCATGTTATTCATCCACTCTCTTACTGATGAGCATTTATGTTATTGATCAGTCTGCCCAGGATTCAGAAAAGAAAACTGCATTAGGTAAAAATGGCAAGGTGAAAGCTTAGCAGTGATCTTTTCCCTTTAGGACTATAAAATTCCTGAATGCAAAAATTAAATATCGGCACCTAAAATGGAATTGTTCTCTAATAGTTTGAGAGCTGCTTGGGACTCACAATATATTTCCCCAAAGAAATGACTCTCTATGTGGTGGCTGATGCACAGAAGGCTGTTATATTCATAAGAAATCGAAAAAACACTACAGAGCCGAACCGGCCCGTACACCAGCATTTCCAATAAAAATGCAGCCAGCGTGGCAGCCGCAACTCTTCGTATGGAGGTGGCCAGGAAGCAGGACAGGGCCCCTGTCCCTGAGACTCCCCAAGCTCTATCTTGAGGCAGCAACTCCAGGGCAGAGGAGAAAGAACGGACTGGCCTGAGGCTTCCGAGCCCAGAGAGGTGCATGGCTGGAGATGGAGGCCAAGAACGGAAAGGGAGCTGTGTGGCTTGAGAGAAGTGACAAACACCGGAAGGGGTATGGGGTGGCCAGAAAGTGAATCATTTTCTCTGCATTTTTAGCACTGGGTTAATGGGGAGCAACAGCAAGGTTGGGTTTGCAGGCTGCCCGCAGGGTGTCTCTGCCGGGGGACAGGCTTGGATTTCATTTCTCCTCTCTACCTGTTCACTTCTTTCATGGAGACGCCTTCCTGCGCTTAGAGTGGGGCACTGGAGAGAGAGCCCCTGGAAATGGTGGAGGGCTTTGAAAGGAGGTTTCCCCTCTCCCATGTTGCTGTGTCTGCGGTGGTGGGGAGCAGGAGGGCAGGACAAAGCCTCACATGCTGCACTGGGAGTGAAGGCTGTGCTTCTATTGGAAGTATGTAGGTCAGAGCCTGCCTACCAAAGGAAATCTATACATTTACCTGTTCCAGAAAAAGATGCTGTTATTTTTAGAGCTTTGAATGGGGTATGCAGGAATGTGTGAGTTACAACTAAACCTCTGCTAAGTTTACTGGCAGGAAGGCTGTTAAAAAATTTAGGTCAAGATAGTTCTATAGAATGTGCTGCATTTACAGTATTTTATTACGGTTTTTGCAACTGTATATATACTATTTAAGTATCATTAACTATAGTTTAACTATATAGCTATACAATGTAACTACTGAACTATAATTTAACCATGATTTCAACATATATATATATATATATATATATATATATATATATATATTATTATTATTATTATGTATTATTCTTAAAAAGTTACTGGGAACCTGTTTTTGCCAAGGACTATGCCAGAAGCTAGGATACAACTATGGAAAAGACAATCCCTGATAAAGGGTGATGTTTATGATCAGCCTATATCCACTGGGCCCCCCAGGCCTACTGCTGGTCAGGAATGCAGTCCCACTCCTACTCTCTTGGCAATTGACATGCAATCCCATAGACTTTCACCTACAAATGGGCTACTGACTTGTAACAGATTCAGTGGGTCAAGAACCGGTATTTAGAATACTGAGGTCAAAATCTGGTATTCATAATCTACAATTAGTAAATTACTTAGAGTTGAAAATGAGGCATCGTCTCAGGAAGCATGGCTGCTACTCAAGTTCTGACAACGCTGGATCTTCCTGACAACCACTGGTACACTGAGAGAGGGGGGGTTCTGTGGTTCTCTGGACAACACTGAGCTGTGGGTTGGTCACCCACATGGTTAACCAATGTTAAATTGGTTATAAATTTCAATTGCTGTTATGCTTAAGTTTAAATTTTAAACTGGTGTTAATTTAGCCTCATCAGCACCAGCTTAGCTTATTGTGAGCTATCTGGTTAAGTTCACATTATATTTTAATGCACTGATGCATCAATGGTATATCTGGCAATTATTTTCCAATAACTAGAAATTACAACAGTTACGCATTGTGGGTTATATATGAATCAGCCAGAAGATTCATATTAAAGCATATAGATGCCTAATTCCTCCTCACCCCTTAATCAGTTTTTTTTTTCAAACACTTATTGCCATGGACTAAATGTGCCATCTATCCCTTCAAAACATCTAGATTAATGCATCAAAAAAACATTGCAAAGATAGCTTATTATTTTCAGCAAAGGATCGATTTTTCTAAAAGTTAGGGGTCTGGACATTGACATGGTGTGGCCTCCTTAGACTCTCAAGGCAGCATCTCATCCATCATCCCCTCTGTGCTGTGCCCCTGTCATCCTGCTAACAGGCTGCAGGGGACAAAGAACAGCCTTGCAAGACTGCTGGTCAACAAACAGGAGCAAAAAGGCCAGTCCAACCAGGGCACCATGTTCACTAAAAAGGCAGGTAACAATCCTTTCGAAAAGCTCACCTAGGTTTTTTAATATTCAGCCACATCTGCCTTACTGTTCCTTATCATTATGATAGGCTCAGAGGGCAACAAGTTGAGGAACAGAGACTAAGGGTGGTAGGCATTTTTGAAAGATAAAGAATTAGGATTTCTGGCCAATGGCACTGCTACCTGGAGTGCTGTGGACTCATTCTTTTAGTATATATAAAACTCATAAAGGAAAAAAATGCTCACTGCCACTCTTATTTTCCTACTTTGCTTTAAAGATAGTGTATAGGCAGTTAGCTCACTCTTAATTGGACAAGGTTGTCCTTGGTAGATGTCTTTCAGACTACATTGTAATTTACAGACAGAGCCATTATGTCTTTCTTTCGCCTACTAGCCTTGTCAAAAGGAGGCAGCAACCATATGATCAAGGTCATCTGCAGTCCCTTAAAGAACCACCCTGGGTCCAAGAACCAGATACATCATCTTCAGCACTTTTTTCACCTCATGTACCATGCTTGCATAAGTGCAATTTAATGAGACCGAAGTCCTAACACTCACTGTCTTCTACTAAGTTATTCACTGTGTAAGCCTTAAACCACCTCCTACTTGAACTGATGAGCAAGGTTTCCCCAAGATGCCACTGAAAATTTATTTTTCTATCTTTGGACAATCCTTTGGTAGATACCCATATCTCCTCCTTACTAGGTGGTTCTGTCGTTGAATTCGGAATTAAGAGATCTGAACAAAGTGGTGGGTACAACTAGAGTACGGTGCAAGGCAATTCAGATTTGTTATAGTATGTTCATAATATGTAACAGAATCTGATCCTCTTATTAACATGCACTATGAGAAGCTTAGTTACTAGATTAGAAACAAATACTTTGAAAACACACAGACCCTCCCACCCCTGACAAAGAAGACCTCACTTTTTGAAGATGATGCCAGTGGTGATGCAAATGAGCACCCAAAACACCTCAAGACATATATCCCCAGTTCTTAACTTACTTTAAAATCATTCAAAATTGCATTTGAGGCCAGGCTACACTGTGTTTGGAGTGAAGGGAGGGTAGAAAACTCTTAGCTGGCTGGGTAGAAGGAATGTGCACAAGTATGGGCTTCAGAAGGGCATACATGGAAGATGAGAACATTAAGTACTCAGGTTGCTACTAAACTAGGAAGAGGTATTTGGAGAGTGCCAGAAACTGGGAATATAATCCTAATATGATGAGTGAACTCATTTCTTCCTTATCCTTGATAACCTCTGTGTGTCACATGTTTACCCCGTTTACCTCTGAAGATAGTAAATAGTCACACCACACGATACAAGACAATCCATCACATGAAATTAGTTTAACTAATTAGCTATACTGCTCAGTGATTAACAGACTGTCCACCAGATCTGGGCTTAGGTGTTGGTCTGCCATTCACATACCAACCACAGGATCTTGGTAGGCACAATGACAAGAGTGTGGCCTCTGAGATCAATCTATCTATACTCAAATCCCAACTGAAATATTTTGAAAGCTGTACTTTAACCTCTTTTATTCTAGTTGACTTCCCCATGCCTCAGTTTCCTCTGTTAAACGGGGATAACAGTGCCTACCTCTTTGGGTTGTTGGTCAGAAAATGAGATAAGGTTAATGCATGTAAAGTACTTAGCATACCATGTGACACATGACAGTGAATGTTAGCTGCTACTGCTATCATCACTATCATCATAATCATTATCATCCTGATGTGTTGCTTTGCTTCTCTCAGATACACTTTCCTGTTACAGTTATGGGATAGTAACAACACCTGTTTCACAACACTGTGAGAGTTAAATGAGGTAATGCATAAAAGATAATTACCATGGTGCTTTGTTAGTTAACAGTAATAGTAACAGTAGTAATAATAATAAAATAATTTGTCTAGGCATTTCCCCATTGTGGGTTCTATTCAGAAACCTTTATGTCCTTGTGACTATTTAGCATCTTTGAGAAATCTAGTTTCTAAACCAAAATATGACTTAAATTTTTTTCTGATTTATTCCATAGACTCATCCTGTCCATTTATAATCCCATCAGGAGTGTGAGAGTGCTCGTTCAGTTTTGCCAGGAGTAGGAATGATCCTTTTGAAAAATTTTCCCTGAATGATTATAAGTGTTGTGGAAGCTCTGAAAATCAGCTGTCTGGGAACACCACCACCACCACTGTGACCAACAAAAATCAAACCAGAAGTTTAGCCCCCAACAATACAGGAAGCAGATTCATGGAGCAGATGCACTTGTTATGAAAACAGTAAATCATGCATACTGATAAATGAATGAGACTTGATAAGGACATCGTATTCCACTGTGTGAGAAGGTGGTGCTGTAATGTGAAAAATACAATCTCATGAAGTACGTTGTGTCCTCAAAAGGACAAGGGGATCAATAAAAACACAGTTCGCATACTCCCAGCAAAAAACCGGGTGTTAGCACTTCTGAAGGATTTGGTTGTTTCATGAGATGAAAAATGTCTACTTCGAGGCCTTAAAATATTGATGCCCTAAAGAGTTCTTCCCTACTGCCACACAGCATCCGTCTTAGAACAGATCATGGTGAGAGGCTCCAGAGGCCAAGGGAATAAGTTAAGGGGATGCTGCTTCTCACTGTGCAGGAAATAATTCTTCTTAAGAGGCCATATATCAGTCCAGAAAAAGCTGACAAGCTTTTTAAAAAATACAACAGAAACAAACTAAAAGCGATTCATTCCTGTCATCTTCTTTACATCTTGAACTCAAATTTAAAAAAAAATTGCCAATAAAAATATACAAGTCTGTGTGTCTTATAGTAACTAGGTATCCATATCTGCATGTGTATAAATTCCAGTGCAATCCCCAGAGATCTCCTATGACATAAGTAATGGTAACATGTTTGCCTCTGGAGAGTGAAACCTGGTGCTGGGGTACCAGGGTAAGAGATGTAGTTATATTTTTTCCATTATGTACTGTTTGAGCTTTAAAAAAAACATGCATGTTTTAATTGTTTTTTAAAAATTCATGATAACTTTGTAAATAAATAGATATATAAAATGTATTGGGACATTTGGTGACATCTGTACACATTTTTTTGTAGTCACAATTGGGGGAGGGCTCATCACTGGTACTTAGCAGATGGAGACCAAGTCTGCTGTTAAACAGCCTACAATGCAGAGGACAGCCCCCTACAACCAAGAATATCCAGCTCAAAAGGTCAACAGTGCTGCTGTTGAGAAAACTCTAAATGATGGACCCTTACATACAGAACATAAACACTCAGAGTATGAATTATATAAACAACTACTACAGTGGACTCTTGGCTCCTTATCACTCCAGACAGAGTATATCATCCAAAGAGACAGGACATGGAGTTGATCTACAGACCCAACACCTCCCACTCTCAAGCAGTTTCCTGCCTGCTTGGGGAGAAGCAGTTTTCATCAGTGGCTCTTGGCAGGGTAAGCAGCAACAGCAAGATCTGCCCTTCCTGTTGCATCAAGCACCTTGGAGAGATGACCATAAGGTCCTCTCTTCATGGGCCTGTGTGGGTGGGAGAGGGCAATCAGGAGCTGCATTGTTCCAATTATTCTTGTTTAAACAAGTCTGGTTAAAAGCCATTCACACACTACATCTCAAATACAGAACTAGCAGCTGTATTAAAACTTTGTATTATAATCCGGTCGCACCATCCAATTGTTTATTTGAGACCACAGGCTTCAATTAATTTAGGGGACAGTATGGTGATCAAAGGAGAAAAGTTTCTTACAAATCAGTATTTGTTTAGAGGGTCTTGTGTCCTTCCAAAGATTCCTTGTCAAGGCAACACACAAAACTTCAAATAATGAAGTACTTCATGGCTTTTGCACTGATGACAACATAAAGGAAGAATGACTCTTGCCTCCTTGAACCATATCATCTATTTAGCTTAATTTCAACTTGTCCTGATATTATGCTTTCCTTTTTTTAGTCAGTGATATTTTTGTCCTTGTTTAATTTTGCATTATACTGTATTATAACAAAATCATAAAATGTTTGAGCTAAAAGGGATCTTGAAAATCACCTAACAAAATCCTCACATTTTATAGATAATAAAAATAGCTACTCAGATACAGATTTCTCTGTAGTCGGTATTGTTCTAAGTGATTTCCTTCTATTAATGCCTTTAATCCTCAAAACCATCTGATGATGTAGATATCACTACAGTCACTCCCATTTTACTGATGAGGAAATGGAGACACAGAGAGATTAAGTATGCCACATGTTCTGGCAGAAAGAATTCTAAGATGACCTTCAATTAATCATGCCCTTGTATAAACCTCTCTGACTGAATGCAGGCAGAGACTGTGACTTGCTTCTAGTCCACGGGTATGTGACAATGGAGATGGGAGGAGAGTCATTCTCATGGTTATGTTATGTTATGTTATGTTATGTTATGTTATGTTATGTAAGACTATCCTGGTAGACTGGAGAGAGAGTAGACTGGAGAGAGATTCTCCCACTGGCCTTGAAGAAGCAAGCTGCCATGTTGTGAGAGGAACTATAAGGAAACCACAAGGCAAGGAACTATAAGGAAACCACAAGGCAAGGAACTATGGGGGGGCTCTACTACCAGAGAGCAGCCCCTGGCTCACAGCAAGAAAGTGAGGACATCTTTCCTACCATCATAAGGAACTGAGTTCTGCCAACTATCACATGGAATTGAAAGAAGATCCCAAGCTCCAGAAAGGAATACAGTCTGAGCCAACACCCAGACTCCAGCCTTGTGAGGCCATGATCAGAGCTAAGCATGCCTGGATTCCTGCCCCACACAAACTGTGAGGTAACAGATATATGTAGTTTGAAGGCACTAAGTTTGTGGGAATTTGTTATGCAGCCATGGAAAAATGATAGACATGTCCAGGGTCACAAAGCAAATAAAAGCAAGATCAGAATTCAAACTCTGATGGTCAGGCTCTGCTATCCATCCCCACAAACATAACCACAAACAACAGATCATTAATAGTGACAATCTCTGGGGCAGAGAGAGGTGAATTATTTTACTTACCCTATGTAATCTCCCTTCCTTGCACTTTTTACACTCTGACATATTACACACTCATGAATGCACGTGCACACACACACACACACACACACACACACATATTTACTGTATATCTCTGACCAGCACATGAGATCTGTATGGGCAAGGATTTCCAACAATTTTGTTCACTGTTATGGTCCCATCACCTAGAACAATGCCTGGTACCAAGTATATAGTAAAATTATTTTTTTTAATTTTATTATTTTTAAAAATGTTTATTTATTTTGAGAGAGAGAGAGTGTGTGTGTGAAAGTGAGCAGGGGAGGAGTAGAGAAAGAGACAGAGTCCCAAGCAGGCTCTGTGCTGTCAGCACAGAGCCCAACGCAGGGCTTGAACTCATGAACCGTGAGATCATGGCCTGAGCTGAAATGAAGAGTTGGATGCTTAACTGACTGAGCCACCCAGGTGCCCCACCCAATGTGGGGCCCGAACTCACAACCCTGAGATCGAGTTGCATGCTCCACTGACTGAGCCAGCCAGGCACCCCTGGTAAAATTATTTGTTGAATGCCATGAATGAATGTAATCATGGAGAAGCTGTGGCTTGGAGACTTGCTCAAAAGTCCTCATTAGTTAGTGGCAAAGCCAGACGTGCTGATTATATTACTAATCTTAATTCTTCACCCCTTCCTAGAACTGCACCCTCTGCCATATGACTTTGCACTTCTTTTATGGTGCTTTGACTTGTTTGGCCAAGGAATGGGGTGGGACGAAAGGGGTGGTTGCAAACTTAGGAGGTAGCACATGTTTCCATTCACCCTTCTTGCTCTTCTGTCAAAGCCAGAGAAAAGCATGCCCTGATTAGCCCACTGGTCCAAGGAGACTGATAAATATGTAGAGCAAATGTGGACTCAACCTATAGATGATGAGCTGTGCATATATCAGCCAGCCCCAACTAACCCATGAGTATTTGAAAGAATAAACAATTGTTGTAAGCTGCTGAATTTTGAGGTGGTTTGCTATATAGCATTAAGATGGAATAGGAAGAGTTCTTTGCAGTCCTAGTCCACCTGAGGTCTTATTAACATGGAATTTCACAGCAGTGGTGTTCGGGGGAAGAAATCCCTAAAGTAGTGGAGAAAGATATAATTAGCGCCTTAATAGTCCTTTTGTTGACTATAGGACGCTTCGTAACTATTATGCTAAAAGCAGTTTTTAGGACAGAACATACCAAAGATCATAATTCTGCTAAAATAACAAAACCAACACATAAATGCACTCCTGAAATTAAGGCATTACAAAAAATTATACAAGATTAAAGGGAGAATGGAGGTGTGAATTGGAGCCAGAAGTTCAATAGCTAAGAAAGCCCAGGTCAATATAGAGCTGACAATGGTTAATCATCTACTTTAAAGATCTGAAAAGACTAAAAAGGGTTTGAATTTTTGTAGCCTGCAGTCTCTGACTATACTTTAAAATACAGTATTATTGTCCATAATTCAGTCAAAATTGAAAATAGATCAAAGCCAGGTCTATTTGGTGTAATTTTCCCTGAGTAAGAGTATAGAAAGAGCGTCAAAGCTTAATATCAGCGACATGAAAGAGGAAGTTCCATGAAGCTATTAGTTGGATGGAGCTGTCCATTCACAGAGTTGAGCCAGCCCCCTGGGACTGATGCAGAAAATGTGGGTAGAAGCAGGCTTAGCACAGAGGCTGCTCCCTCTATGCTAATAAGAACAGCAGAGTTATTCTCACCTATTGGGGCTACCATATGCCAGGCTCCTTCTACCAGAAACTCTTTTTATATACAGTATCTACAGTGATCATAATGATCCTAACAAGTTAGGTACTCTTGTGTTCATGATATGGACAAGGTTCAGAAAGGGAAGTTTATTGCAGAAGACAAACAGCTAGTAAATGGAGGATGAGAGAGAGCTCTGACCACCAAGGCCAAGGTTCTTTCTGCAACATCATGGTGCTTCTTGGGTTTCTGAACAAAGACAGTTTCCTTTCCTTTCTGTTTCTTCTGGTTTCTTTTGTAATGAGGATTTCAAATTTATCCAGTCTGTATCTATTCATCAAAATGTCATGAACTATATAATAGATTTACTCAGAAATACCACTGTCCCCATTGCCACTGTATAGGAAACACTGTCATATTTACTTGTTTACTCTTTGTCAGCAAAACCTCTGGCTGAGACAAAGCCAATCTAATTTGGTTTCATCCAAGCCCTGGGATTAGATGAAGTTGGTTAGCAGCACTGTTCTTTAGTTATGGAAATAATCTGGAAAGCTGTCTAGCTTTTGCACACTGGTGGCCCTGTAATTCAAAATGCTCTGTTATCTCTGTGTACAGATTCACCTACTCACGGAACAAGAGTAATAATAGAATACACTAGTTTGGCTCTTCTAACAGAGCTCTTTGAAGGCAGAGCCTTTCCAGAAGCGCTGACACTCACCTATCATAACACATTGCCCATGTGCCCTGCTTATGTCAAGCAGAAACATGTATTCAAGCAGCTGAAGTGATCAATAATAGCAATACACAGACCAACTGTCCAGCATTGGAGGAAGCATCACCAAGCATATAGCCTACTGCTGAGAGGAAAGTTTACATGAAAGCTCACCAGGTAGTTAATTTCTCATTTTAAAAGGGCTCTTCTCAGGGCTCCTGGGGTGGCTCAGTCAGTTAAGCATCCGACTTTGGCTCAGGTCATGATCTCGCAGTTCATGAGTTCAAGCCCCATATCGGGCTCTGTGCTCCCAGCTCAGAGTCTGGAGCCTGCTTTGGATTCTGTGTCTCCCTCTCTCTCTGACCCTCCCCTGCTCACACATGCTCTCTCTTTCTCAAAAATAAATATTAAAAAAATTAAAAGGGCACTTCTCTCTACAAACTTTAACTTTCAACTGAAAAAATTGTTATTAGAATATCATATGCAAATAGCAAAACAATAATTAAAAGTGTGTGCATGTGTATACATATGTACACACACACACACACACACACACACACATATATGCAGTATATAAGAGTATTCGATAACAAGTGAGTCTGTTAGTATAGCCCCAGTCCTGAACTCTTTAGGAAAAACACCATCTACAAATGCTCTGTGCACTACCTGGACATCATATCATGTCCATTTGTTCAGCCATTCTCTCTTCCTTCCACTAATGGACACTTAGGCCTATTTTGTACTTTCCTTTTTCCTTTTACATATCTTGAAAATCTTTCCATATTGGAGAAAACAGTGGGGTATAAAGTCTTAGGTCAGTCTCTTTTGAAAAGTAGAATATATCACACTCAGAACTATTAACTTCAGAGCAAACAGACCTGAGTCCTTAAACCACTTTTTTTCATTACAAATGGATTCCAGCAGATAAAGTGAAGAAAGGAAACATCACTGGGGACCTAAGAACAGACAAACAAGAGTCCCATCGGGATTCAGACTGCCTTCTTCTTTGATATAGGGATTGTGTTTCTGATTTCCTTTTCCTCTTTTTCTTAACAGGAACAATAGGCATATTGACGTTTGTGGGAGGCTTTAACAAAGGTCCCTTATAGGTCACTTTCTGTGCCTCTACAGTACTGGTGCATGTGAAGTTAGTACAGACAATGCTTTGTTTAGTTTTGTTTGAAAGTTTGGCAGATAGAAAAAAAAAGCCATTCGCGCACCCCCCCATTCCACCTATAGAATCTAGTTTCTAAAACCTTAAAACTTGCCATAAATGATGAATATAACGGGCATCTAGCATACATAGTAACATAGGATGTACCGCAGCAGGGCCTGAGATAAACGATTTGTTATTCAGGTTTCAAACTCACCCTGCAATTCTGCTTCTGACCTGGATTGCAAATCTCTCTGCAAGTACTTACTGAAGATCTGATAGGACAGGGGACTCAGTTAGGTGGGCTGGGAGGAACAACAAAAATGCACAACATTTCAACAGAGGGTGACAGTCCAGGTGGGGTCATGTGGCACATGTTAAACAATTAGAGTATAATCTATGAGGAATAAAATTAATATATGTAAATATCCATCTAGGTGACTGTACCACCTATGATAATGGCTTGATGGACTTTCAGCAATGCTTGAGAGCATGTTTGGAATAGTCTGCCTTAAAAACGAGTGATACACAAAATTCAGTACTAGAGGCCTGAAGGGCTGCCAGGAATCATGGTAAAATGAGAGGCATGTGTAAAAAAATGACTGGTAGAAACATGCTAGAGTATTATGCTTTTGCCAGCAGAGAAAACACATCAGGTGTCAAATAACTGCCAAACTATAGTTCACAAGAACAGAAGCTCTAACCTTTAGGCATGGTTCTGCAGGTGGAGATTTGGCTAGAGGGCTGCTTTTTCCACAGTCGGCTCCCAGGATCCTCCAATGTGATACTAGCAGGGGTCTATTTATTTAATGATGGTTAGGATAGGCATTGCTCAATTTAGGTCAGTAATCTATTTCTGAAAAGCCAAAGTTCTGCATGAAAATGCTAATTGGGAGCCTATTTCTCAGTACGTATGTACTTACTTAATTTATTAAAAATTTTTTTTTCAACGTTTATATTTGAGAGAAAGAGGCAGAGTGTGAGTGGGAAAGGGGCAGAGAAGGAGACACAGAATCAGAGGCAGGCTGCAGGCTCTGAGCTGTCAGCACAGAGCCCAACGTGGGGCTTGAACCCACGAGCTGTGAGACCACGACCTGAGCTGAAGTTGGACACTTAACTGACTGAATTGGGCCACCCAGGTGCCCCAATTTATTTATTTGTTTAAACTGAAGTATGGTTGACACATGATGTCACATTAGTTTCAGGTGTATAATATAATGATTTCACAAAGCGATACATTTTGCTATGCTTACCACAAGCGTAGCATCTGTCACCATGCAATGCTAGTGCAATACCACTGACTATATTTCCAGTTACTTAAAAATTTTTTAAGTTTATTTACTTATTTTGAGAGAGAAAGAGAGTGAGCACAAGTGGGGGAGGGGCACAGAGAAGGAGAGACAGAATCTCAAGCAGGTTCCACACCACCAACACAGAGCCTGATGCGGGGCTCGAACTCACCAACCATGAGATCATGACCTGAGCCAAGATCAAGAGTTGGACGTTTGACCAACTGTGCCACCCAGGTGCCCCTATTTCCAATTACTTTAAATGGGAGAAATTTTTATATGCTACATGTCAACCCAAACCCCCCACCAATTTCTTAAAATGTACTTAAAACACAGTAATCTGCTAATATATGTAACCAACTTTTATTTTAGGATACGTCATGTAAAAGCAAGCAAATGTTTTACAGGATATTCATATGTATTTTTGTATGTAAACACAGAACTGAATCTTACCTACACATTCCATGAAATAAGGTATACAAAATCTGGCTGGAAAAAAAAAAAAATAAAACTGTCCACTGGGAAGAGAAATGCTGCTGGGTGTATCTGCAATTATTGTGAGCAATACTGGGTGCAGATGGCATATAGGATAAGTGAGTAAGGAGGAATTAGTAAAGGAAGAGCTTCCTGAGGCTGCAGACCCCATAGCAGCAAGGAATGTACATAACATGGATAAGGGAGTGAAAAAAGCAGGGAGTGCCTTGAGGAAGGAGTGATGGCCTGGAGAGAAAAAAGAGATAAAGAATGAGCTTGGTAAATAGGAGGCCTTGGTGAGGAGTAACACCAGATTTGATAAAAACAACGGGGTGGGCGAGTGAGTTTGAGTAAGATGAGAAGAGATCAAGGTGCTGGGACTTCACCTAATGTAGGAAGACAACAAGCAAGAGCACAAATAGACTGAGGCAAAGTCAAATGACTCAGGACACAGAACATTCTTTGTTGGGTGAAGACAGCATGCTAGAAGGGAAATACACTAAGTCTATAAATAAAGATTAGTGACAATGAATAGGACTTCAAAAACTTAGTTTCAAGGATTATGAGTTTTAATATGAATAAGAAACAAACTGAAGACTTTGAGAACTGAAAGGAGCTATCACAGTTGCCCCAGTCAACAGTGAATTGTTATACATGGTTGACTTATACAGCTGGGCAAGTGGGCACTCAGGAACTAGCACCTGAGCCAGGCTGTCCCCTCACACATTCCAGGGCACACACCACAGTGGAATTTAACATTTACATCTCAAATCAAATGTCTGTGTTTGTAACCATAATGACACTAACCTTCATTAGTAGTAACTTAGCTTAATTAAGACAATTAACCTAAGGTAAGTTTGTCTAAAATATTAGTTTCTTTTATGCTTAAAAATCCATACACTTGGTTAGTATAACTGCCACTAATATATCACTTTTAGTCTGATGACAACATATGGTCTTCTAATAAAGAGGAGGAAAACAAAATTTTCATCATTGTATGCAATGGCATATGTAATGCTAAAGAGTTGGTTAACATTTATAAAAAATCTTGGAAGGGGGCACTTGTGTGGCTCAGTGTGGTAAAGCATCTGACTCTTGATCCCAGCTCAGGCCTTGATCTCAGGGTTGTGAGTTCAAGACCCACAATGGTCTCCACGCTGGGTGTGGAGCCTAGTTAAAATATAAAAATTAAAAAAAAAAATTAAAAATCTTGGAAAAAGGACATGGGCTAAAACATCATCTAAACATGATTTTATTTTTTGACTCCAAAAAAAAAAAAGAAATTCATAAAGTAATCTCTATTTCTGTTCCAGATTACCTTTGTGTTTCAGTTTTCCCATGTGTATGGTGAAGTGTTAAATTACGAAAGGGAAAATCCCTGAAATATAAACTAATCTGAGGAAGAAAGGAGCGCCAAATGGTGGACAGCATCACATAAACAAAACAAAGGAAGTTTGTTTTGCAGTTAAATTATGTTCTCTGCTTCCCTAAGCCCAACTGTCCTCATACCAGGGTAATGAGTATTATAACTTGGTTCACCTCATGTGTGACTTCAAAAATCAGTGTTGGATTCTAATAAAGTTTAGTGATAGAGCCAGCAGAAAGACAAGAAATGTCATTTAGTGTGATGTCTTAAGGTTCTAATATCTTGACAACTAACAAAAATGTCATCTGCTTAAACACCAGAAGAGTTTATGTGTGATACTCTCAGCACATCTGTAACTATACAAGAAAATAAAATTAGGTCACCTACTTTCCAGTCCAATTTTCCAATTTTGAATAGTTATTTCACTAGTCACACAGATATTTGCAGGGCTGAACACACTCTAGCATTCTCTACTTTGCAGTGCTAACCCTCTTTAGATTGAGTCTTAATTATATGTTACCTCAAATTAACTTTGTTATATAAAGTTTGTGATTATTATAGTCAGACACGAAGATTCTCCTAACTCAGAACCACCTTTTCTTACCTCAAGGCAAATCAAGGAGAGGAAACAGGAACGAAAACACAAGGATAATGAGACTGTGCTCTAGATAAAGATCTTTCCTTAAAAACATTGGTACATTGATAGGATAAGAAAATAGGTTTCAACCAGACTGGAGTTATTTATGAAGAACAGAAGCTCAGAGTAGGCCAGAGTAACATTTTAAAAGAAAAAGAAAAAAGGTCTCCTGTGGAAAATAACCTAGCAGTTTCCTTTGATGATTTCTACAATGTCGTTCTTTAAACTTGACTCAGTTTCTGGGCTTATAAAATTTTGAGAGGCATAGGTAAAATAAAATACAAAGAAGTTTTAATAAATGGTGGAAGCCAGTAGATGTAAGCAAAGAACAATTCGCTGTCAGAAAGCAAGACTCAAAGTAGAAAGGGTGAAAAATCGATTTGTTCAACAATAGCTGATGTGTAGGCATCTAACTACCCACAGAACAAATCAGGAGTTCTGCTAAGACCTCCCTGAGGGAGGCACTGGACAGAAACCCAGGAAGAGGAAATAAAAGGAGTAAAGGAAGAAGGGAATTTGGGTTTTGTCAACTATTTAAATCTGAGCCTGTGTTTGGAAACTTCTGGGGTTGTGAAGACTTGATGTCTCTCCTACTGGCTTTGATATATCAAGTTGAGAAGTAAGAATTTAACACCGTTGGGGAGTTCGAGGCACATGTTGGGCTCTGTGCTGACAGCTCAGAGCCTGGAGCCTGCTTCAGATTCTGTGTCTTCCTCTCTCTCTGCCCCTCCCCTGCTTGCACTGTGTCTCTCTTTCTCTCTAAAATAAATAAACATTAAAATAATAATAAAAAAAAAAAGAAGTAAGAATTTAACCAATTCATGCCCATGTAATCGCTGCTATTTGGCAATGCAAGAAGAAGATAAATTCAGAAGCATGGGTGCCCTGAGTGACTGGCCAGGGCATGTAGCAAACCACGAAATCCCAGGAAAGCCCTGCTCAGAAATGCTCTGTTGTCTGACATGTATTACTTACTGTCACACCCTCTCAGCGAGTTGTATGTTTTTCTTTCACTTACACACCACCCATTTACTTGTATGTATGTGTGTGACACACACATACATGCACATACGTGACTCTATATTCATTCTTGAAAAATATTTATTACATACCTAGCAGCATGCTGAATGCTGGGGGTGGGGGGCATGAAGAAACAGTCACAACTTCCAGCCAAGATCAAGTAAGAAAGACCAAACTTACCGTCCTGGCTGTAACAACTACAACACCAATGAAAACATGAAATAATGTAATAATGATTCTCAACTATTTAAATATCAGGCAATGACAGACAGTGATTCCTGAGAGATGGGAAATACAATGAAATCTATTATTGATCCAATTTATTGCCTGGAGATAAGAGGGGGAAAAACAACAGAGCAAACTTCAGTTAAGTACTGATCAATACAGGGGCACCTGAATGACTCAGTCAGTTGAGTGTCTGATTTCAGCTCAGGTCATGATCTCACAGATTGGGAGTTCGAGCCCCGTGTTGGTCTCTGTGCTGACAGCTCAGAGCCTGGAGCCTGCTTCAGATTCCGTGTCTCCCTCTCTCTCTGTCCCTAACACACTTGCATTCTGTCAATCTCTCTCTCTCTCTCTCTCTCTCTCTCTCTCTGCCTCTAACATACTTGCATTCTGTCAATCTCTCTCTCTCAAAAATAAACATTAAAAAAATTTTTAAGTACTGATCAATACATAAAATTAAGGAAAATACTCAATGCTAGAGAAAGAATCACCCAAACAATTAGAGGAAACAATGCCCAGAACTCATGCAAAGTTGAAAAAAGGAAATATTTCTGATAGCCAGAAGGAAAACCTCAAAATTCACAAGGCATGTTTACAGTACTAAGAATGACCTTGCTTCAGTATTGGAGAAAAACTCACCATAGGCTAAATGTAGCTTGAGTCCTGCTATCAAAACTTAAAAGCAAGATCTGAAATGATGAAACTATTTCAAGTAATTTGACCATGTCATAGAACAAGCTGAAGAATGTTTTGGAATATAAAAACATACAAGATCTGGCAAGAAAAAATTCACAATGTATGGCATTGAGTAAAAAATTACCAGGCACACAAAGAAGGAGGAAGATATAACTATAATGAGACGAAAAAAACAATTAAAAAAAAAACCCCAAACTGACCCAGAAATAACAAATACTGCAGAATTTGTAGAAAAGAAAATTATTACATAGGCATTCCATATGTCAAAAAACTAGATGAAAGACTGCACATGTTAAGTAAAGACAGGGAAGAGATAAAAAACCAAACTTCTAGAGCTAAAATCTACAACATGTGAGATGATAAACACACTGGATGAGATTAATGACTGATTAGACAGTGAAGAAGAAAAGATGAGTAAACTTGAAGACATAGCAACAGAAATGCTCTGAATTAAAACACGGAGACAAAAGAGAAAAGGAAAAAGATTATCAGTGAATCATGTGACACTCAGTGAATCAAGTGGCCAACTAAACATGTAATTGTAATCTCCAAAGGAGAGGAGTGAGGGGGGAGGCAGAATAAAATATGTTTAAAACAAATTTTCCTAATTTGATGAAAATTACAAACTAACATGTAAGAAATTTAATAAACTCTAAGCAGAAAAGCATGATGAAAGCACACCAAAATACCACATAATCAAATTATTTGAAACGAGAGGTGAGAAATCTTAAAAGCAACACAGATAAAGATAATAATATATATATCATTTTGTCCAAGATGATACAAGATGGTATGATCATCTTAATAGATGACAAAAAAATATTTGACAAGATCCAACATCCACTCTTAATAACAATTTTCCACAAGCTAGGAATAAAAAAGAACTTCCTGAACCTGATAAAGAATGTCTGTTAAACACCACTCCTCATCAGGGAAATACAAATAAAAACCAAACTGAGATACCACCTCATGCCAGTCAGAGTGGCTAAAATGAACAAATCAGGAGACTATAGATGCTGGAGAGGATGTGGAGAAACAGGAACCCTCTTGTGCTGTTGGTGGGAATGCAAACTGGTGCAGCCACTCTGGAAAACCTTTGTGGAGGTTCCTCAAAAAATTAAAAATAGATCTACCCTATGACCCAGCAATAGCACTGCTAGGAATTCACCCAAGGGATATAGGGATACAGGAAATGATGCATAAGGGCACTTGAACCCCAATGTTTACAGCAGCACTTTCAACAATAGCCAAATTATGGAAAGAGCCCAAATGTCCATCAATTGACAAATGGATAAAGAAGATGTGGTTTATATATCCAATGGAATACTACTTGGCAATGAGAAAGAATGAAATCTGGCCATTTGTAGCAACGTGGATGGAACTGGAGAGTGTTAAGTGAAATAAGTCAGGCAGAGAAAGACAGATACCATATGTTTTCACTCTTATGTGGATCCTGAGAAACTTAACAGAAGACCAGGGGGGAGGGGATGGGGGGAAAAAAGAAGTTACAGAGAGGGAAGTAGGCAAACCATAAGAGACTCTTAAAAACTGAAAACAAACTGAGGGTTGATGGGGGGTGGGGGAGCGGGGAGAGGGGGAGTTGGGGGTTGAGGAGGGCACCTGTTGGGATGAGCACTAAGTATTGTATGGAAACCAATTTGACAATAAATTACATATAAAAAATAAATAAAAACATTTAAAAAAGAAATAAAAGAATGTCTGTTAAAAAAAAAACAAAAAATACAAAAACAAAAAACTTAAGCTAGTGTCATTCATAATGGTCAAAGACTAAATGCTTTCCCCCTAAGATCAAAAACAAGGATGTCCACTCTTGCCACTTTTACTCAATATTTTACTGGAGGTTCTAGCCCATGCAATTGGGTGAAAAAAAGAAATAAAAGAACTACATGCTGGGAAGGAAAAAGAAAAACTATGTATTCACAAATAACATGATTATTTATATTAAAAAAAACCTATGGAATCTACCAAAAAGCTACTGGAATAAGTTGATTTTAACAAAGTTGCAAGATACAAGATCAAGATACAAAAATCAATTGTATTTTTGTATACTAGCAATAAACAATAGAAATTTTAAACAAAAACTTTAATTTACAATAGCATAAAAATATTAAATAGCTATAAATCTGCCAAAAGATACACAAGACCTGTACATTGAAAACTACAAAACATTGCTCAGAGAAACTGAAGACTTAAATAAATGGGGAGCTATACTATGCTTATGGATTAGAAGACTCAAGATTATTAAAATACCAATTATCTCCAAAATGATCCATAAATTAAACATAATCCCAAATACCCAGCAAGCTTTTTGTGGAAACTGACCAGCAGATTTTAAAATTCACATGGGAATGCAAAGGATCTAGACTAGCCAATCAACTTTTAAAAAGAACAAAGTTGAAGCACTTACATAGCCAGACTATGACTCATTATAAAATTACAGTAATTAACACAATGTGGTATTGGCATCAAAATGGAAGAGTCCTAACCTAATACTTACACATACATGGTCAACTGATTTTCAATAAAGTTGCAAAGGCAATTCTGCAGATAGGATAGTCTTTTTGCAAATGGTACTGAACAGCTGTAAAACTATATAAGAAACTTTGATCTATCTCTGGCACCACATTCAAAAATTAACTAACAACAGATCAGAGACCTAAATATAAAACCTAAAGCTATAACTTCTAGAAATCACAGAAGAAAATTTTTGTGACCAAGAAATAAGCCCAACATCTTTGGTCTTCAACAAAATTATGTACTACTGCTCTTCAAAAGAAACTATTAAGTGAACAAAAAGACAAGCCAGGAACTGGAAAAAAATTCTCATAAATCATATATCTGATAAATTCTCTATATATCTAAGCATTTTTCTATATAGAATACACACCTAGTAAAATGTCTAAAATTAAAGATGTGGACATGGAACTTTCATATGCTGACGGTGGCAGTGTAAAATGCTACAACCTGGGAAAACGGATTGGCAGGTTTTTAAAAAGTTAAACACCCACCAGATGATCCAGCCTTTCCATTCTTAGGTATTTAGCCAAGGAAAAAGGAAATGCTGGCCATATAAGGACTTATTAATAGCAGCTTTGTTTGTAATAACCAGACACAACAAAACTGGAAATAACCAAAATGTCAACAAGTGAATGGATAACCTAATTGTGGTATATCCACACAATGGGATATAGGTAATTCAGCAACAGAAAAAGAACGAACTACTGATACTACAGACAAACAACACAGATAAATATAAAAATAGTTAAGTTCCCTGACAAAAACAGAACCCCTCTCTTCAAAAAAGAGTCTATGCTCTATATTCCATTTATACAAAATTTAAGAAAATGCAAACGAATCTATTGTGACAGGAAGCAGATAAGTGGTTGTCTGGGAATGAAGGGGGTGGGGATACAGGGAAGGGTAGGGAGATAACAAACAGGTGTGAAGAAACTTCTCCGGATGATGGATATGTTCACTGTCCTGATTGTGATGATGGTTTCATGGGTATATATACATGGGGACACTTAATCGTACACTTTAAATATCGCATGTCATGTGCTCGCTTCGGCAGCACATATAAATATCGCATGTCCATTATATTTCAAAAGCAACTTAAACTCTTTCAAAAGAGATATGGCCTCAAGAAGTGAAAATAAGGCATAAAATGAAATTTTGCACTCTTGTTCCAGGGTAGACTTTCTAAGAATTTAGTTAATTCAATATTCTCTCTTAAATATAAAATCATCATACATTCCAAAAATGTTATTTAAAACATCAGAGGTAATTAAGTATTCTGACAGTAACAAGGAAAAGGTAACTGAGTTTGCTTTTTCAAACTTCAAATTCTCCTTCACTCACTTTGATAGGCTCCAATCCCTTCAAGATTATGGCTTTAATGTTGTTTAGATAAAAACAAACAAACAAACAAACTACTGTCCAATAGGCATTGGAGGATATAATGCAAACAAGGGAGGGAGGGACGAAGGAAGGAAAGAGAAAAATTAATAACAAACACACAAGAATGAATGCTGTTAAACGTAGTCTGAATTTAAGGAAGTTTCATTTTGGCTTTTATTCTAAACTTGAATCAAAAGCTGCAGTCCTTGTTCAGGTAGCCGTTTGTTCATTTTCCTTCACCTGCCTGTCTTTCTCTCACCCTTTATTACTCTGATCATCCATCCTGCCACACTACACTCACAATTTCAGGTGGCTAGCTGGCTTCACCTTGAGTCAGCTAAGTTGCGTGAAATGTCAAACAACAAATTCCCTGGTGGAGTTACTGCCGCGAAAGCAGACACCAACCACTATCCATGTTTTCTAGCCTTCTTGCTCCCCTGGTTCACATTCCCAGACCTTCTGCAAGGCTCTGGTGTGCCCAGAATGAGCAATGCTATTTCAGCAATAGGACATTCAAAGAGGCAAAGGTCTTTTTTGGGGAGGCCACCGCCATTCCTACCTGAACTAACACATGGTGACCACAACAGGCTGCAAATATTACATGGAATATTTCAAAGGTTGTGTTTAAAGTGAAAAAAAAAAAAAAAAAAAGGATGTAAAATTGTATATTTTCATAAAAGGATTTCAACCATGAAAAATACTGACAGATGGATTAAAATGAGGACATGTATAAAAAAGAAAATAAAGGAGGTGTTAGGGTTCCCCCACCACTCCTGTTTTCACTGTCTTTAATGGTGTTATATTGTCTTATAAGGGAAAAAAACCCAAATAGTTTATTGACAGCTGCTAGCTTGAAGGCTTTTTGATTCTATCCAGCTGAAATGAATCTGAGGCTTCTATTCATCTGGGAAAAAAAAGGAAAAATAACAAGTTTATTTTGCTCCTGTGGTGGGTGGCTGTAGCTGCCATGGATCTGTTTGACTGTCAATTACTGGTAACAGTTATCTGATTGTTACACATTTTATAAAAGCATCTAGCAGTGTTCTGTCTGGAAATGTATACTGTTTAGAAAAAAAAAACAAAACAAAACTGATCATAACTGTATCTCTTGTTCCATAGGATACAGACATCTGACCCTCGTTAATTTAGCAATATGGCCCATACCTCACTACAAGCACAGTGCTGTTGTAACTCCCAAGAAGGTCTGGTCAGAATACTGTCCCCAGGGAATAATGCTACTGTGGTAAATTATCTAAGACAGGAAACAAACTTTTGTTGGGTTTACTCTGTCTGAAGGGTGGCAGAACATTCCACTACAAAGTATGACACTTTCGTAGAATGACTTTTATGCTGAGCCACTTGAGAATCAGCAAATGCCAGCAGAGGCTCTCTCTGAACTCCCCTCATCTGCATAAAGACAAATCCTCTAAAAGGAAGTTAATTGTCATAAATTCCCTCCTTGAAAGGAAGCTTCATCAGCCATGAAAGTCTGACTTTTACCATAGGACAGTAGAAGTAGACACCACAGAGACCAACTTCATCACAAACTATCATACTTTCCACCTATTCTTTTAAGGGCCCATTTATCTTTCCTAAAAATAATTTGTTCTCCTCTAAGAGGCCTACATCTCTCCTCTCCTTTCCCTATTAAGGACGTATTTAGGAATGAATTCTAAGCCACCCAGGAGAGTTAGGAATTCTTCCCTGGGTATCATCCATATATACATGGGGTATGGATGTTAATAAACTTGTTTCTTTTTGTCTTGTTAGTCTTTCATTACACGGGTTTCAGCTAAGAACTCAGAAGGGTAGAGGGAAAATTATTTCTCCTTCTCTACAATTGTAGCTCAGGAAAACAAATCATGGGCTAAATGATAACATTGACAAGTTCCAACAGGAGCTTCTGGGGAGAATCAGTAATCCTTGCATCAGAGTGGGACAGGAGAGCACATGCATCCTTGTTAAGGGGGAATATTAAATGGACCAACATTTTTGGAGATGATTTGTCAAAATTTATAAAAAGGTTCAAGATGCACCTAGCAGTCTTCAGGGAATCATTTCTGCAGAGATAATGTATGACTGCATAAAGCTCTGGGTATAAACTAGGATGTTCCTGCAGCAGACTTTCTTCCATGATGGTAGGAACCTGGGAACTACCTAAATTTTCAGGACTAGGTGGGATAAATATGTAACAGCCGGAGAATGGATCACGATGAGGTGGTTAACAGAAAATGGAGCAAGTTGAAAATAATGTTTGCAACATTTTTTTGGTGAAACACTCATCACTCACAATACATACTATTTGTGTGAATGACTGCATAAGCACAGGAGAAAGAATATGCTTGATATTTTTAACAAAAGTACCAGAGACAGGATTGCAGTGCTTCTGGAGGAAATTTTAACTTCTAAATTTACATAATTCCAACGTATGTGGAATTTAGAGTGCTTTTTAATTTAATAAATCAAAAAAGACAAAAAGATCAAACAAATTTAAAATAAATGGAATGGGACATTGACACAGAGAACAAATGCTAAGAACAATGGGATGTGATCAAATTAAGAAAACAAATTTGGTACTATAGGTGTTGGTAGTAAGGAATTTCTATCACAAAGAATATATATAACGTTTTTTCTGGAGAAAAAGAAATGAGCACATGTTAAATGACTTTTCCTTCCCTCCCTTTCCCCATCAACTACCCAGAATCCAAGTTTCTGGATAAATGCAGCTTAGGCAGCAGACACATTGGGATTTTAAAGAACAATTAAAAGAAGGGACCTTTGGGGAAAGGTAGTTTCAACATTGTTACACCTTTAAGAGCTAAAGAGAGCTCTGGGGGGAAAAAAGTTCTAAGCTCCTTTTCAGATTAAAATAGGCATGGTTATGCTAATTCTGAACACTGCCAGCAGGCTAGAGCAGTCTAAGTTCCCAGAGGCCCTGTAGTATAGGGCGCTGCCTGTCTGCGGGGTCCAGCAGTGTACGCCTACGGGGATGGCTGACACCATCCCGCTGCAGAGTTGCCTGGACCAGCCTATAGCCATCACCGCCTCTAGGGTGGGACGAGGACAAGACTGGGTGTCTTTATGAACCGCTTCAGATCTTAAACCACAGCCACCCACATCACCATCTGTTTAGTGCCATGTGGACCCTAAAAGAAAAATCCGGTTTGGTCCTAAAAATACTATTTGCCTCATAAAGAACCGGCTCCTAGGGCTGTGCCTCACAAGACTCTGTTTTACATAACATTAATTAGAGATGCTAATTCTGTGTCAGAATGGTACAGCGGCCACACCCTGGAATGTGAAATTGTAAACTGTAAAATTCTGCCAAAATGTGTCATTTTATCCAAGTGCAGCAAACTCAGCTTTAAATCGCTTATGTTCTGAGGCTCTGTGGCCATGAGTTCTAACTGTGCTGGAGTTGTACTCTTGCTCTTCCTTTGACTCATAACGTGTAAGATTTTTTTTCTCCTTTATTTAATAATAATACCATTTAATAAAATTAGCAGATGTGTTCATAGATGACTTAAAAGGAAATAAGATCCCTGAAATCGTTAATAAGTACTCAGGGCAGAAGTGAAGGACGGTTTCCTTTATCAATGTAATGCAACCCCGTTTCAAGTGCCTGCATAGGATACTGGAATATTTCTCCCTTGCCAGCTGGCACAATACTGTTTTGTCAGTAGATGGCGCTGAAGACCCTGGAGGAATAAGGATCTTGGCTTCATGCAGTGGCACATGACTTCCATCAGTGTACCTGCCATGTCACCCAATGGTGCTCCCTTCTAGTTTTCCAACGTTAGCCAGAGGTTTCCTAACTGCCCACCAAACCCAAGAGGGTAGTTCCTGCTTGCAATGCCTTGCCCACTAGCCTAGGCCCACAGGCAGCCCAGAGGAAGGTTCCCAACTAGCTAGTCTTGGTCATCAGTTCTATGCACCAGCCCAGCCCGTCCTGTGGTTGTGGACCAGCTCAGGACTGGGACAACCAATGAGCTTTTCTGCCAACCAGTGGGCTGCAGCCACACCTTTTCCAATTAGATCTGAACCCCAAATCTGATGAAAGAAACCCTTTCCAAGTTTGTTCCTTCCTTCGGTTCTCTACATCAGCTTTAGGATATTCTTTAGAATTCTTTTCTATACTCTCTTAATAGCAAATTTCTTATAAATAGTTAATAATGCCTTATATTAAGGCATCCTTGTTCAAATTAGTGTGATCATTGACCCCAGATTAGATCCTGACTAACAACCAGCCATTGAAGAATGTAGCAACTTTGAGCCTCAAATAGGCTCTTACTGCAGTTCAATAATTTCATTATTCATCTCTCATTGTCAGTCTGGCACATTGCTCACCATGTTATTTCAGATCTTCTCTTGTGTCCTTTAGGTTCCAATTCATCTAACTTACCAACAACTTACTACCAGAAGATGACATCAACTGATAGTCTTTAAGGAAGAGTCTTCCTTCAAGTCCATTAAAAAAAAAAAAAACAAAAGGGGCGCCTGGGTGGCTCATTTGGTTGAGCGGCCGGCTTCGGCTCAGGTCATGATCTCGCAGTCTGTGAGTTCGAGCCCCGCATCGGGCTCTGTGCTGACAGCTCAGAGCCTGGGGCCTGCTTCGGATTCTGTGTCCCCCTCTCTCTCTGCCCCTCCCCACTCATGCTCTGTCTCTTTCTGTCTCAGAAATAAATAAACATTAAAAAAAAAATTAAAAAAAACAAAAACCAAAAAACTTGTATTGTCCTACTATTGATCTTGCTTATATTCAGCTTAAAAGAAAAAGTAGAAATTGCTCCTTGCCAATACCACCATTCCCTCAGTCTGATACATAACACACTTGTTCTTTATTCTAGATTTCATCAATCAGGACCTTTCTTACAGTTGTTGCCTTATCTTTTCTTTGTCTCAACAGATCTGGAGATCAATTTTGGGAGACTTCACAATAATATTGAGTCTTCTAGTTGATGAACATGGTATATCCCTCAATTTATGTAAATCTTTTAAAATTTCATTCCATAGTATTTTATAATTTGCAGAATACAAATGCTGAACATATTTTATTGGATATATAACTCTAGGTATTTCATTATTTTGATGCTATTTTAAATGGTATTTTAAAACTTCAGATTATTTGTTGCTAGTATGTAAAAATGCAATTGATTTTTGCATACTATTTTTTCTGGGTTTTTTTTTGTTGTTGCTTCCTAGGATTTTCTACATAGTTAAGCATGTTGTTTGTGTATCTTTAGGTTTTTTGTTTTTTTTTTTTTGGTCTTATTGAACTTGCCTCCAGTAACATGCTAAATGGGAGTAAGGGGAGTGGACGACATACTTGTTTTGTTCTGAAAGTCAGAGTCAAAGCATTAAGAATTTCACCATTACAAATAATGTTTTTTTGTAGATATCTCTAGTCCGTTCTCTTGTATTCCTAGCTTAATGAGAGTTCTGCTAATAAATGGGTATTGAATTTTAGTTAATTATTTTTCTGTGTCTAGTGAGATCATCATATGGATGAACTTATGGACACACCAGCTTGAACTGAGAAAAAAAAAAGCCACCTATTTTTCTTTGGGATATGCTATTTTTGCCTCCTTTGAAGTAGCCAAACCAATCTGCTAACTAATAATTTTTGCTACCATTTGAAAGTCAGGGGAATGTTCTTAGATATCTAAGCACATGAATCAGTCAGGAGACTGCATGTATGAGGCTAGAACTCAGCTCTTGATACCCCATGGTATGTTAACTACGTGTTTCCTGTCTTTCTCCCTGGCCAGATTGTGACATTCTTGAAGATAGAGACAATGCTTTATTTATTTGTGCATCCTGGGCTCTAATACAATATCTGTCAGAAAGTAGATATTCAATAAATATTGGTTTAATTAGTCCACAAATCCTTAGTTTTACTGAAAGGCAATTCATACTATGAGCTATAAAAAAATTGCTATGGGATTAAAATATTTATCTGTATTACACAGTGACCAAAATAACCAAATAACTAAAGGAAACCAGAAGACAAGGATAAATATTTTAATGAAGGCAATATATTTAAAATATTGAGGCATAAAGGAACCCTTATGACATTAGTGTTAAAATATATAGATATTATGCACATAAAATAACTACGTGGAGAAAATTAAAAATTTTGGAGACACCATAAAGATCATCTAGCCCAGTGTTTCTCAAACTATGTTCGTTGGAGTCCTACAATTTCCTGCAGGCATATCAAGGCTATTGTGGGAGTGAAGAATAGAAGCTAAGCAGGTGCAATTTGGAGTCTCAGGATTATAGCTGAGATTTCATTTAAAAAAACTATATTACCAAAAAAATCTTTTGAAAGCTATGCATACTTTAACCTCATTCCATAGGTGAAGAAACTGAATCCTACTTAAACATATCCAATTATAAATAAAAATAGGATGAGAAGTTGGGTTTTTCCAAAACCAGTCCAGAGATCATGAGATTTCATTCCAGAATTTATCTAAAAAAATCCTTGACATACTTTTATATTTATTACCTATCACTTCTTAGGGTCATAGTTTTATAAAATTATTATGGGTTGTAAAGTGATATACTAGGCTTAAACACAGTGTGATGCAAAGAGAAAGAGATTTGAAGACAACAATTGGGTTTAAGCTCTCTATCTACAGTTATGGGAAAGCTTTATGTGTGAGTTGTTTTAATGGAGGCAGTACAAAGCATTCCGGTCAACTGATTTTGTTCCTCAGACATCACTAGGAGGTGAATACACAAATTCCCACAATGTATCCTAATTTCCCCTTGGGGCATCAGTGGAATTAATTAAATACTACTCAGAAGAAAAGGACAGAGTGATAGGATAAAAAGAAAGCATCTTTTTATATTCACATTTGAAAAAAAGTATCGCCTTCCCCAAGAAAGGAAAAAATAAAAAGCAGATCTACCACTGAAGGTACCTTGATGTTATGTTTTCTTATCACTCTATTATTTCTCCAGCAGGTTATGCTGCAACACACTGTGGATAAAATCTCTTCATTTGCGTTCTTCTTTCTTTTCTGAGTGAATTTTTTATCTTATCATCTGAAACGACAGGCTGGTATTATCAAAGCTGTGTATCCTGAGAGTCAGTAGCAGGACTGAATTTCCTTTTTTCATTATTTTTGGTAGAACATGCAGACCTTAGGGGTAAGCTATCAGCACCAATATGTCTTCAAATTCTTACTGGTCTCCTTAAGGGGAAAAGAAGATAATTAATCTGTCATCCTAGACAGTGCACTACCATTCCTTTACAATATCTAAAAGCCTATTTCATTGGGATAAAATTCTGTCATAAATAGATGAACCAGAACAAAAGAAAAGGAAGCATTTCTAACCAAAAGCTGATGAAGAGCATCAAAGTAAATATTGAGTTTTCAAAAATTCTGAGACTAAAAACTAAAAGCAATAACAAATAAAGAATAACATTTTTGCCTGCTGGTTTCACTTCCCATTTCAACATTTAGTTACATATTTCTGAAAACTGATCTGCCATATGACTCTTGCTCTCATATATTCTATTCCAGTGAAGACCAAAAAATATGAATAAAACGACTTAGAAATGTATTGATTTGAAAATTTGTAATCTTCTTAGTTAATATGTCAAACTCATGGTAGTTTCCTGAAGCACACCGAAGTACTCTGAATCATTCCCTTTATAAGTTGCTCTTTTGAAGTTGCCACTAAATGTGAAGACCTCACTTAGATAGAATACTTCCTTTTTTTTAGGGTTTGGGAAAGAGCCTCAAAATGAATTCTTATCTTTGTCTTTTTCTATTTTCTAAAATGCCCTAAATATTGTCACAAGCAGCCATAAAGCATAAAAATTTATCAGAGAGCAGCCTGGGGTATGTGGGAGGAACAAAGTCAGAGTACTCTTGTTTGACATTGGAGCGGCACCTTAATGAGTGACTTATACCAATGGGAATCTCAGCATTTTTTTCTATACCTGCAGGAGTAGCCAAGTCCTTCTAATACTTTCTTGGATCCTATCCCAATGCTATTAACATAAGGCTTGGCTTGTCAGGCCCAGCTGACATCAGTGGAAACAAACTGGAATAAATGTGCACATCAGCGAGAAGCAAAGCACAGCTGTTTTGGGGGCAAGATCACATGAGAAGAGACAGTAAAATATTGATCAGTGAAATGGAAGTAGCCTGTCGAAGACATGTCTGTAGATCTTTTTACTTTAATAGACGGTTTTGAACACTAAACTCAAATTATAGGCTAGATTCCTGGCATTTGTCAAACTCAGTTCTTGGGTCAGGCCCACCAGTGGATGGTAAGTCAAAATTCAGGAGGAAATGAGCATTCTGTTGTGTTTCATTCAGCTCTCTAACTTTCTGAGCAAAGAATTAGTAAGCAGTTGGCTTATTTTTTTTTTTAAACTCAGCTTGCTTCTTGTATCATTTTTATGAATAAAATCATTTATTTGGAAACTAGAGGACAAAGAAATATAAAATTAGTAGAGAAAATAAAAGCATTTCATTGAATACCTCAGTCATTTTTTTTTTTCACATTGGTGTTAAAGAATGCTAAAGTGGTGGCTGAGACAAAATGGTTTACCAGTAAATAATAATTCACTATTTGTAAGTCAGAAAATATTTATGTTTTTAAAAAATAAGCCACTCTCTGTCTTAAAACTCGAAGGTAAAAGATTCATTCTTTTCTTTTTTAAGCTTATTTATTTTGAGAGAAAGAGAGAGAAAAAGCATGAGCAGGGGAAGGGCAAAAAGAGAGGGAGAGAGAGGGAGAGAGAGAGAGAGAGAGAGAGAGAGAGAGAGAGAGAGAGAGAATCCCAAGCAGGCTTCATGCTGTCCATGCAGAGTCCAACATGGGGCTTGAACTCACAAACCACGAGGTCATGACCTGAACCAAAGAGTCATTATTTCCTATTAAAGTCACTGAGCTTTGTGTGATGGATAATATAATATAGCACCTCTTACTTTTTAGAAGTAATGTTGATACAGGTCTTCTCAACTAAATGAATGCTCCCATTTTAGCCAATTCATACCAACTCAAATACACAGGAAGAAAAATGATCATTGGCAATGCTCCACATCCCTCTCTCCTTCTCCCGAAGTACTGATTATGGATAGGTTTTTAATGCCTCACATTGATCTTGTTACTATACCATTAGCTCCTTTGTTTCTGTGGCTGGATTTTATTAATCTTGGTATCTCCTGCCCCATCCAGCACACCTACCATTACATTGCCAAGCAATGAATATTGTTATTGCCCAAGTGTCTATTCCCTTCCACATAGTGGCTCACTGACAGAAAGAAGATAAAACTCCTGAAAGGGGAATCTTACATTTGACTCAGAAGAGGAGAATGGATTTTTGCAGACAGTATTATGCTTTGATGCATCTAGAGTATTTTTTTTTCTAAGACCTTATTTTATAGAGTAGATTCAAGTTCATAGCAAAACTGAGCAGAAGATACACAGGGTTCCTCTGTTTTTAAAAGCATCAATTTTATTGCTTGCAAAAATTGAGCTTAATACAAATACTACTACATTTGTTTAATTTTTTTTTTTGGCTAGAGAGTTATAATTTTATTAAAGTTAACACATTTCCCGTGTCATAGCTAATTTGACATCATGGCATATTAAGAGATCAAAATTATGAGACAAGCCACTCTGTATGTTGATTATTTATGTCTAAAAACAATTTTCACTATAAGGGAGAAAATTAATAAGGAATTGGCAATCAAATTTATTTCCTTTATGATTTTAGCTTCCTGACTTCATCAGTATGGCACTCCTAGTTCTGAATAATAAACAGAAAACTCAACAAAAATTTTGCCAAACTTTGTCAAAACAGAAATTCACTGAAGCCCACAGTCAGGTGTATCATGGACACTCACAACTGCTGAATGAACTGAATCACATCCCAAGAGTCAGTATTACGATCCAAATGTGCACATATCACTATTCCATATGATAGATAAACAATATTTTATCTTATTGGGAATAAAATGGGATCTGAGATAGGAACCTAATATTTTTTTCCAAAAAAGATTTGATTAACACCTTCCAGCTCTTTACTTTTCACTTGGCTAACAGGAAACATTTTTAATACTGGAAGTTACTTACAACAAACTGATAGTATTTTGTTCTACTGAGCTTCAATAAAAAGGACTCTGCATTCAAATGTTACATGTCATCTGCTGCTAGCGATTTACACATTATTAGAACAAGGAACTGTAAAAGGAAAACCTAAAGGAAAATATGAACGTACATCTATTTTTAAGCAAGTAAAGAAAAGGAGAAAAACTGAGTTTAAATTTTAAAGTGGTTCTTAAAGCCATCCGCGTAAAGTTTCCCCAAAAGACACATTTTGAAAAGAAGACAGTGAAGTTTAAGAAATGCAATAATTTATCCACAATAATTCTATCATCATGAGTCAATATCTCTGCAGTGTCAGAGTGCATGTTAATGCTTCATTTGCATAAAGTTCTCCTCTGTTCCCCATCCATCCTTCCAAATACTAAACTGTACTGAGGGAAAATTAGGGGGAGAAGAGCAAAAACAATGGCCAACAAGGTCAGAACTGAAAGGAGACAGCAGAGAGGTTTGTGTAGAGACCAAAAGGTCCAATGGGAGGAAAGAGCATATGTAATTGGGAAATCAGAGAAGAATTCACTGGGGGAGAGGGGAACATTTCTAGTATTTAGAAGGAGGGGTCGTATTTAGACATTAGACGTAAGAGAAGAGGAGCTCCTAGCAGGTGTGAAGGCACTAGAATTCTGTAGCATGGGTTGTGTACCCAAACCAATTCTTGCATCTTTACCAGGGGTTGATTAGCATGAAAGGCCAGAGTGACATTTCATCTTGTCCTGGAGAAGCATATATTCCCAGAGACTCAAGTTTGCTGACAATTTTAATATCTAGAAGTTATTCAAAATGAACAGAAGACTGAGTTACATCAGGCACTATAATAAGAAAAAATTCCTTGAATGGTACATTTAAAATAGATAGTTCTCAATACTTCTCCAGTACAACTAAACTCACAAACAAAGAGATTTTAGGAAGAACACAAAAATGTCACAGCCTACACATTACACAGAAAACATGACTGTTATTGTCAGAAGAGATGAGTGAGACAGAGGACGAATTCAGCTCCAAGGTCAGATAACCTGTTAACTTGACTTAGTATAAAATTGTTCTCTAAGGGACTTGCTCCAATGACTTGAGTAGATTATTTTATAAGATAAATTTTAATCAAACAGCCATTGCTTTTTATCAAGATATATGATAATGAGACATGAGATCAATTTAGGATAGAATGTTTTGAGAAGGTTTTAGAAAAATTGTTTTTTCCTTGTAGGGAGTTGGGCAGGAAATGATACAAGGTCAGATTTTAAATGAACCCATGCCTCACAAAAAGATTAACAGCGTGGACAGATTTATCTTTGTGGGTAAAGTCTTGTAAGGCATAAGAAAATGTAAGTTGCAAAATGAGGGAGAGAAACAGCGTATTAATCAAATGATCCGGCCAGACAGAAGTTACAGTGCCAGGATATGATGATTACAACTCTTTGTTTGCTTGTGTTCACATTCTAATAACAATCATCTAATATTCTTTTTTAAATTTTTTTAATGTTTATTTTTGAGAGAGAGAGACAGAATGTGAGTAGGGGAGGTTCAGAGAGAGAGAGGGAGACACAGAATCAAAGCAGGCTCCAGGCTTTGAGGTGTCAGCACAGAGCCTGACATGGGGATTGAACTCACAAACTGCGAGATGATGACGTGAGTTGAAGTTGGATGCTTATACTGACTGAGCTATCCAGGTGTCCCAGACATCTAATATTCTTAATACAAAGCCATGTGAAAGACACTCCCAAATATACTTGTTATATGGGCAGGTCTCTTGAGGGTCATATTAAAAGTACCCCTATAAGAAACATAGGCTCAGTCTGACTGAATAGTGATTTCTACATTCTGGATAGGGTATCTGCACCAGCGAGGTTTTTAGATTGTCCTATTAGGCCAGAAAATTTAAAACATCCATAGTGTTTCAAGGCAGGACATGTACCTTAAAAAACTTTTTTTTTGATGTTTATTTTATTATATTTTTTTGAGAGAGAGAGACAGAGTACGAGTGGGGGAGGGGCAGAGAGAGAGGGAGACACAGAATCTGAAGCAGGCTCCAGGCTCTGAGCTGTCAGCACACAGCCTGACTCGGGGCTCAAACTCACGGACCTTGAGATCGTGACCTGAGCCGAAGTCGGATGCTTAACCAACTGAGCCTCCAGGCACCCCTGGACATGTACCTTTTAGAGTGGATGTTCTTAATCAAGAGGACTCATCAACCAAGGCCTTCTTGTTTGTTAGAATGCATACGGTCCCATCCTTGGAGATTGATTCGGAAGGCCCCGAGTGAGGCCCAAAGAATGAATATACAGGAAATGATTCCCAAGTCACTCTAACACACACTCCTGGCTATGAATCAGAGCAAAAACAACAAAACAACAAATACAAAACAAAAAAGTATTTTTGTGAAAGAGTCATCAGATTTAGAATTTGAGCTCAGTTCTGGTACTTATGAAATATGTCTTCTTAGGGAAGTTCATATAATCTTTGAAGACAATTTCCTCAACTGTATAACTAGAGTTAATAGTATCTCCCCTTTCTTGGTCATGGGACCAAAGGAGATGTAGTAGTTATATATTGCTGTAGAACAAGTCATTCCAAAACTTAGGGGCTTTAAGTAACAAACATTTATTATCTCACAGTTTCTGTTGGTCAGGAACCCAGGCCCACCTTAGCTGGGTACCTCTGGCTCAGGGTCTCTCACAAGGCACCAAGGAAACTATTACCTATGACTGTGTTCTCACATGAAAGCTCAAATGGGGGAGGATCTACTTCCAAGCTCACTCACAGAACTACTGCAAGCTATTATGAACCCTTTGGTCTTCACTGGCTGCCGGCTGGAAACATCAGTTTTGTGACTAGTGGGTTCCTCCACAGAACAACCTATAAGATGTGGACTGGTTCCCCTCAGAGTCAATCAATGATGAGGATGTGGAGAAAGGAGAACACTCTTATACTCTTGGTGAGAATGCAAACTGGTGCAACCACTGTGGAAAACAGGATGGAAGTTCCTCAGAAAGTTAAAAATAGAACTACCCTATAACCCAACAATTGCACTACTATGTATTTACCCAAAGGATACAAAAATATTGATTCGAAGGGGCACATGCACCCCAATGTTTACAGCAGCATTATCAACAATAGCCAAATTATGGAAACAGCCCAAATGTCAATTGACTGATGAATGGATAAAGAAGATACACACACACACACACACACACACACACACACACACACACACACACATATACATGTATACATGTATATGTGTGTGTGTGTGTGTGTGTGCGCGCGTGTATATATATATATCACATTCTCTCTCTCTCTCTCTCTCTCTCTCTATATATATATATATATATATATATATATATATCACATGTACACACAATAGAATATTGTTCCACCATTAAAAAGAATGAAATCTTTCATTTGCAACAACATAGATGGAACTAGAGTGTATTATGTTAAGTAAAATAGAGAAAGACAAACCATATGATTCTACTCATATATGGAATTTAAGAAACAAACAGATGAACATAGGAGAAGGGGAAAAAAAGAGAGGGAAGCAAACCCTAAGAGACTCTTAACTACACAGAACAAATTGAGGGTTAAAGGAGGGAGATGGGTGGGGGATGGGCTAAATGGGTGGTGGGTATTAAGGCAGGCACTTGTGATGAGCACTGGGTATTACATATAAGTGATGAATCACTAAGTTCTACACCTAAAACCAAATTTACCATATATGTTAACTAACTAGAATTTAAATAAGAACTTGAAAATTAAATAAAAAGACTAGTCAGTCAGTGAGACAGTAAGAGAGCAGAGAAAGTAGTAATCTTTTTGTAACTAATATCACATCAAATATCTCATCACTTTTGCCATAGTCCATAAGAAGCAAATCTCTGGGTCCAGCTGACACTCAAGGGGAAGGGATTATACAAGGGCATAAATACCAGGAGGTGGAGATCACTAGAAACCATCTTAGATGCTGCCTACCACAAGAGATAACATAGGTGAGACTGTGAAGAATAAAAGACTTACATGCTGAAGCACATTGCAAATGGAAAAAAAATGGCAGAATTTGAGTTATAAAAATCTACTTTGTGGATAACATTCTGAGGATTTGCTAAGAAGTGTCACCACCTCCTCTCTTGTCCTCAGATATGTCACACTATGGCTTCTTTTTCACCATCTTTTTTAGTCTGACACATCTGTGAACCTGTTAGTCAAGTAAGGAAGAAAAGGAGGGTGAGCAAATGAGGGCCCTCATGACCTACCAAGTAACACCTTGTGACAATTCACGCTTTCATTTATCACAGGAAGCAGTACCGTAATGGCTATAAGAGTATGGGAGTGGAAAAACAACCAAAAAAAAAAAAATCTAGGAGCTTGATTAAATTTTTCCCAGATTGTTTTTCCCACAAAGCTGTTTATCAGCCTGACTTGGTGATATGCCCTAATGAAAATTTATGTGACCAGTGTTGCAGTTTTAAACCATGGCTCCAGCATTCTTGACACTCTTCCCATCTAAAACTGGCATCTATGTCCCTTCCCCTTGGCTCCGGGTGGGGGAATGTGACTGCTTTGATGGATAGAGAGAGTCATTGTGTGACTTCTGAGGTTAAGTTAAGAGAAACCACGCAGTTTCATTCTGGTCCTCTTAGGACACCCATTCTTGGAACCCAACTTATACCATGAGGAAGCTCAAACTAGCCCACATGAAGAGAATCCATGTAGGACCTCAAGACTCAATGAAGAGAGCTGTTTGTCCAATCCCCAACTGCTCTGGCTCCTGACTGTTTCTGCTCCAGTCACCATCTGTCTGCATCCATCTGAGAGACCCCAAGTCCAGAACTGCCCGGACTATCCCTTACTGAATTCCTGACCCTGAAACTATGGCAAATAATTAAAAAAAAAGATTGTTGTTGATTTAACCCAAAGTTTTGAAGTGGTTACGTGACAAGAGATAACTGCAGTAGTCAGTGAGTAGTCCTATACTGACAATAAAGTCACAGATAACAAAAATGTTACACAGGTAACATAAAACGGGAGATATTAGGTTCAAACATTTCTAAGACATTTAAGAGTGTTAGACCACAGATGTGTACCTCCAGAAAAGTCTTTGGTAAAGACTACTATAATTTGGAAATATTTAAAGGTGGATGGATATACTTAAAAGCAATCCTGTGTAAATAGGAAATTGATACAAATCAGAGAAACTAGAAATACAGTATTTTTATTTCTATAATAATGTCTCAAATTAACAATTGATTAACAAATGTTGTCAGCAACTACCTTCTTCTCTTGTTAATGCCAGTTAGAAACCATTTGGCATTACACCAACATTGCAAATACTATCCATTCCCCTCAACATCTACCCTCCCATATATGCGTGTCACTGTTAGTCACCCCCCCTTCATTTCCCAATCGTGTAGATCATGATGCCTTTACATTCCTTTTTACTTCTCTACAATATTTACTTAAATCTTCCTTTCTTCTTTCTTATCTTTCAGCAAAACTAACTTTTCATCCACATTGTCAAGGCACCCATCTGCTCTTGCCTATTCCAATACTTTGGTCCATCAAATGTGCTTTCTTGTATCTTTGGCGTCCTTTACCTTACAAACATCCTAGTCTTCATTATTTTAAAAATATTTATGACATAGTATAAAATTTATAAATCTTGATTTTTAAAAAAATTTTTTTAATGTTTTAATTTATTTTTGAGATAGAGAGAGACAGAGCATGAGTAGGGGAGGGGGAGAGAGAGGGAGACACAGAATCCGAAGCAGGCTC
Organism: Panthera onca; assembly: GCF_046562875.1. Classification (NCBI taxonomy): domain Eukaryota; kingdom Metazoa; phylum Chordata; class Mammalia; order Carnivora; family Felidae; genus Panthera; species Panthera onca. Next base: position 94,535,009 of record NC_138340.1, on the reverse strand, counting down.
CAGGCTCTGAGCTGTCAGCACAGAGCCCGACGTGGGGCTCGAACTCACAGACCCTGAGATCGTGACCTGAGCCGAAGTCGGACACTCAACCGACTGAGCCACCCAGGCGCCCCTAAATCTAGATTTTTAAAATGACCTTAAGTTGACATCTAATCACCTTCCCTCAGCCACTTCTCAAAGAAGTTGTCTATACTCAGTGTTCCCAATTTTCACTCACTCTTTAAGCCCACTGTAATGTGACTTCAAATAGCCAACATCGTTGGCACTATTCCCTTAGAAGTTACCAGCGAGTGGGCTCTTCTCAGTACTATCTTCCAGTGACCTCACTGTAGTATTTGATGCAGTTGATACATCTTTCTTTCTTGAAATTCCTCTACTTTTGCCTTTCCAAAAAAGAAAAAAAAAGTGCTTTCTGGCTGAATTCTCTATATATTCCTTCTCTTTTCTCTTCTTTATGCTATCATCTACTCTCCAAAACAGAACATCTCTCACTATCTTCTGTCTATACCACTATTTCTGGTGAACTAAATCGGGAAGCTCAAATCCCTAGCTCCAGCATAACTCCAACCTGAAACATACACAGGGATGTACTTCCAACTCACTTTCTTGATTCGTTCAGATGTCTGAATAGTAGCAGATACAGTCCTTCACGCAGTGAGGACTTCTCACAGAAGGAAATGCTTTACATGAAGGAGGTCGAAGTAACAAGAGCATCAGAAATGACATCAATGCACTAGAAACAAGGATACTTAATTCACCAAATTCAGGCTTGAGAACTCTGATTTTGATACTGCTATCATTAAGGAAACACAAATTGATACTCCCTCCACCTGAATGATCCCCAATATCTGCATGTCTTGTGCCTTCACTACCTTCACTGGATGCACAAGTATCACCTTGTAAGAGAGACCTTCCCAGAACACGGTATGTAAAGTAGCATCTCTCCTGCAACACTTATGAGACACATTATGCATTTATTTGCTTATTATTTATCTTCCTTCATAAGAATACAGGTTAAATGAAAACAGGGACTTTGTTTTTTGCACTGCTATCTCCCCAGAACGGGGAAGAGCATGTAGCCCATAGTAACCACACAACAAATATTTGTTGAAAATATTAATAACTTCATGAAAAAGTGAATGATTTAATGAAAATATTCTAATTTTCCATTTATAGAAAGTTTGTAACACTATAATGCAAATGCCAGAATACTCATGGTAAACATACTTTTTCACCAAGTGAGCTAATTCAAATTTCTACAAAACAACCAGCTAATATTCAAATAAAAGTTTCTTTGCAAAATTAATCGGATTAACTATTCTATAGCGATCTGTTCTCCTGTCCTTTGTTTCTCTTATGACAAATGACCCTACTGAAGTTTGCTACCAAAATTTCTATTACCTTATTAATTAGTACAGAACTTTTCTTTTTATGAATATCCAGAGAATGTCTCCATGTATGAATCACTCAAGTGTTATTTCTCTAACATCTTCATTTTCACCAGATTTCTCTGTATCATTTTTCTTCCAATTGGTCTTTTTTTCCCAGAGAACCTTGACCTGACAGGATCTTGAGATATCATTCGTCCAGGAGTTTTCAACCTTTCTTTCAGCAGTGAGATGTATTTCACACACAAAATCTTAATGACAGCAGAGACGAGAGTGGAGGGGCTCAAACCGTGCTTCCCTTGAGCTCCTACCTTACTTTCCCCTGAGACACTGAAGAGAATCATGTCTCCTTTGAACACCATGGACAGTCTAAACTTTTCTAATTAAACCCAGATGTATTTTCTGTGTTGACTCTTCCATTTCTCTGACAGGAAACTCTTCCTGTCTTTGGTCTAAAAGCATTTAATGAGCAAATACAGTGTGCCACATATTATACAGGCAGTGTGAGGAACACACGGAGGGAACACAGACAGGAAGCACTCCTAACTTCACCCACTAGCTAAACAGACCTGAACTGATCTATAGTTTCCCTGGAGGGAGTGATTCCCTCCCCCCGGCCTGGCCTTTCTTATCCTTCACTTCTTTGCTATTCACCCTTACACTGGCTTTCATGTCACTGCACTGATTCTCCCTACTTAGCTCCCTACTTGTCACCCCCCATAAACCATGCATGTCTGTAAGGCTTAAGCAGTGCTCACTGCATTTCCCCCTCCACCTTCTCATTATTCAAGAGCTAGTAGCATTTGGGACCCAACACTGATCCCTTGAGTTTCATCCTTCTCCTGATTCTGTTCTGTATGATGTGTGGACATCCCCACCTGGGGTCCCCTGCTGCCATATGAAGTCCAGTAACTTGAGCTGTCTTTTTCTTCCCCTCCACAGGGACTCCTTTTCAATGTCCCCATCTACACTTTGCTTCCCAAGCTTGAAATTCTGAAGTTATTTTTGACTCTTTTTTCTTCTGTATCATTTATATCCAAGATATATCACAACAGTTTTGTAACGAAATCCTTCTTTTTTTTACTTGTTTCATTATTTTTATTTTTTAAAATATTTTTTAAAATTTACTTATTTAAATTCAAGTTAGTTGACATACAGTGTAGTATTGGTTTCAGGAGTAGAATCCGGTGATTCATCACTTACATAACACCCAGTACTCATACCAACAAGTGCCTCCTTAATGCCCTTCACCCATTTAGCCCATTCCTCCTCCTCCCCCCCCCCCCAAGCAACCCTCAGTTTGTTCTCTGTATTTTAGAGTCTCTTATGGCTTACCTCCCTGTTTTTATCTTATTTTTCCTTCCCTTCCCCTATGTCCATCTGTTTCTGAAATTCCACAGATGAGTGAAATCATATGATACTTGTCCTTCTGTGACTGACTTATTGTGCTTATTAGCATAATACACTCTAGTTCCATCCACATTGTTGCAAATGGCAAGATTTCATGCTTTTTGATGGCCGAGCAGTATTTCATTGTATATGTATACCACATCTTCTTTATCTAATCATTATTCGATGGACATTTGGGCTCTTTCCGTAATTTGGCTATTGTTGATAGAGCTGCTATAACCATTGGGGTGCATGTACCCCCTTGAATCAGCATTTTTGTATCCTTTGGATAAATACCTAGTAGTGTAATTGTTGAGGTGTAGGGTAGTTCTATTTTTAGTTTTTTGAGGAACCTCCATACTGTTACTAGACATGTCTTTGGAGGCAAGGACACAAAAACAAACTGAGCTATTGGGACCTCATCAAGATAAGAAGCTTCTGCACAGCAAAGGAAATAGTCAACAAAACTAAAAGGCAACCAATGGAATGGGAGAAGATATTTGCAAATGACATATCAGATAAAGGGTTTGTATCTGAAATCTATGAAGAACTTATCAAACTCAACACCCAAAAACAAATAATCCAATGAAGAAACAGGCAAAAGACATGAATAGACACTTCTCCAAAGAAGACATCCAGATGTCAAACAGACACATGAAAACATGCTCAATATCACTTTTCATCAGAAAAATACAAATACAAATCACAATGAGACACCATCTCACACCTGACAGAGTGGCTAAAATTAACAACACAGGAAACAACAGATGTTGATGAGGATGCAGAGAAAGAGGAACACTTTTGTGCTATTTGTGGGAATGCAACAATATCCTTCCGATGTGACTTTCTGGAAGCTGTTTAAATGTAGCCCATATGACAGTACTTTTGAGGTGAGCAGGGACTGTGTCTTACCACCGCCCATAGGCACAGTGCCTGGCACAGAATAGGTGCCTAATAATCCTTGCTGAAAGAAGAACTGAATGGGATAATAATATGTGATGCTTAGTGTAGCATAAAAAGTGCAAGCAAATTACTTAGTAACAGGGCAGTGCATTAGTACATTTGGACACATTTATAAGATATTACAGTATAATTAAAAGAGTATTTTCAAATACATATTAATGGCTTGGAAACTGCACACTATTTAATGTGAAAATAAAGAGAAGTTGGATACAAAACCCATAAATTTATTATTAACCTAATAGGAAAAACCTAGAAAAGAAAATGCTTAATACTGCTTATCTTAATACTGCTTAATACAAAAATGCTTAATACTGCTTATCTTTGGATAATGATTTTTATTTAATTTCATACTGTTTTTTAATTTTTCTAACTGCTTTTGTTTGTATAAACTTAACACTGAAAAAGATTGCAGCCATTGATAATGCCTATTGATAAGGCTTGGAAGAAACATGTACAAATTAAAAGAAGCATTTGTTCCAAGGTGGAGGTTTTATAATTTATCTCTTCCACTTTGTTTTTCTAAAATTGACTTTAAAAATTATTACTTAATATTTTCCATATCCTCAGCCCCAACCTATATTGCTTAGTTCTCTACTTCTGTGTTTATATAGCTTGAGTTTAATCATCATATCATACTGTATTAATTTCCCTAAAATGTCATTTTAACATTATTACTCTGGTTAAAAAAAATATATTATCTCCTTATTACTTCATAGATAAAATAGGATAAAAGTCCTCAATCTATCAAAGTTCAGTGTTGAACATCCAATTTCACCTTCCACCGTACAGGACAGACTCCTACTGTCCCCACTGCACTTTTATACAATTACCTGATGTCCCCTGTCTCCCTTATTCCACTTCAAATCTTATCCTCTATTCAATGCTTGACAAAAATTTTCTTAGCAATTTTCTCTTTAAATACCCATAGCCCTTATGCATAATCCTGTAATTCCATGCATTTTTTTTGTAATTAAGAAAGGTTAGATCTGTAAGACATTATTGAAATCAGTTAGTTCAACTTCTCCCTTTACAGATGCAGAAACAACACTCCAATTAGAAAAGGTGACTTATTCAGGGATGGAAAACAACAATTAGGATTAGCACCCAATATTTAACATTTCGAGTTCAGTATCTTAACTAGTAGTACAGGATCTGCCCCTGTTACTGGGTCTCCCTTCGGCTGACCAGCTGCTGAGCAATTGTTCATGACTATATTCTTAAAAATATGTCTTGCCTGCCCACCTTGATCGTCACCAATTTCCCCAGGGCAGACACCATGGTGTACAATTCCTTAACATCTCCATTGTGTCTAGTGCTGCAAAGTGAGTGCTGAAGAAGTATGCCAGAAATGACCTCAAGCAAATCCAATAATGGTGCCAATGATACAATCTGTGATCCCAACAGTCCATCTTAACAGTGTGGCTCCTACATCTCTTTGGATGGGAACAGCCATCAGAAGTTAATGGCCACCAGTTTTCTCTTACTTTCTATATGGCTGTTCTAGCCAGTCCAGAAGTCACAGGGTTATTGTTCTAGCTAAGATCCTGGAAACAGAGCCAGGATGGGGAAACAAGGACTGGAACTGAATCTAAAGACTTCATTTCTACAGTTAGTCCCCTGCCAAACACAGAGGCTTAAGGAAGATTTTGACTCAAAAGCCAGGCTGGTAAATCATTTTTAAAGTTTCAAGTGGCTCTTTTTTACACACACACACACACACACGCGCGCGCGCGCACGCACTTTTAAATTCTGAATGGCATATATATGAGGAAGAGGAACATTTTAGCAACTGTACCAATCAATTAATGTACAACAGGTTAACAAACAACTGGTGGAAGAAATTTCATTGCAAGCCAGAAGACCGAGAAAATGGGGAAAGGTGACCTCCTCAGGGTTATCAACATTCAAAGGCAGGGAGATCAAGCGCAGGTCTCCACAACAAACTCATGCCAGCTTCTGTCATGGCTGCTGTACATTGGGCCACAAGCCACACAAACCCAGAGGCGTCTGTCAAAGGTCCCAGGCAGCTGTGCAAGCATTCCCTGCCATTTGTTCAGCTGCTGTGAAGTGAGTGAGACGCATATTCCCAGGGTTCCACCAAGTGGATTTCTTTTTCAATTCAGAACAATGTGATTAGAATACAAATTTTTTTTATTAGTTCTCATTTTGTCACTCTGAATATAGATTTACCAGGATGAATACATCTACTGCTTATTTTTGCAGCTAATGGAGGTGAATAGAATACATCATGCTGCACTAAAAAGTAGGTAATGCTGAGGAAATGAATATAAATCACTCTTTTCACCTAACAGCAGAGTTACTGCTTAGAGAAGTAGGTGCCCATTCACCTGGCAATTCAAAATGTCTTGAATACAATTTGTCTAACCTCCATCACTTCCCTTCTTTCTTGCATATGAGCATCACAATTTCAAGGAAAATGATTTAATGGTGAAATCTCAGATTGTAGCATAGCCAGCTCACCTAATATATATCAATATAGTTATTATGTTGCAGAAATAAACTCAATGGACTTGTTAAAAATGTGAACTGCTCCTTTCCACTGAAGGAGGGAAAGAGAAAAACAAGAAAAAGAAAACCTTCAGAAGAGAAATATAAGGGCTTTACTGGCTGATCTTTGTTGCCTTTCATATTTGTTATAAAGACTCATTGTGTGGGAGTTAATTATATTAGTTATCTTGGGTAACAAGCTATTAATTTTGTTCTTCAAAGTTATCAACCACCTTTCTATACACAGTTCACAGGCGAATGAATGGACTTAATCCCTGTATTAAAATACAAAACAAACCAAATAATCCCATGTTTCATGACTTCTCAAAGTTGATTATCTCTTTGGCCATGCTTTACCAGAGGCCAGATATACAACTGCCACTTTAGAAAAGAGTCTCTGGCAATTTATATGAGAAGCCTGTGAACGTGGATTTAATCGCCCTTTAACAGTAATTCTGATTCAGACCAGACATAAAAGATCACCAAAGAAAAGCATTTTTTCCCAGTGATTCAACCATACTGGGTGAGCAAAATTTCTTCTTCCAATGACTGCACAACTCCCAAGAGAGTCTTCTTGTTTCATGGGACATAGAGCTAACTTTTGCAAATTTAAACAATTTGGTAGAGAAACTAAGTATTTAAGATGGTAACATTTACTGTCACAAGAAGTTTATAGATTCTTTTCTTTTTGGTCATATCTGATTCTTCTGAGTAAAACATAGTATTATTTAATTCTAAAGCAGCAATTGTATATAGATAATGATCTTTATCTCCTAATTACCAAAGGGACGTTTCACTTGTTAAAAACATTACATATGTAAAAAAAAAAAACTGGAGTAAATGAAGAAATTATTAGCATCAATAATGATGTTTATCTGCATTTAAAGGGTCTCTGTGCTCTAACAAAAGCAAATCGTTTATAGTACCAATATTCCTAAGGGAAATCTGCAATGATTTATTTCTTTGACTTATTAAAAGCCTAGTCATAGCTCAAAGATCTCTGAATACCCATAAAATTAGGAAATTATTGCCATAAAATTAAAAGAAATAGCAAAATCTGCAAACAGGAAGCAATCCAACAAGATAGTACCTATTAGAAATCACTGTATTATAAAAATAATACATAAAAATGAAAACTTTGACTAAGCTATAGCAATAAACAATGCTCTTATGAAACTCATTTTTTGGTTCTGTTGCTATAGCGTACATCTCATCTATATAACCATTTCCTTTTCTTTCAAATTCATCCTGAAATAATGTATACCTGAAGATATTTCTTTCTATATGATTCTCTTTTGAAGTTAACAAGGTTATATAAGCATTACTCAATAATTATCAGACAGTGAACAGTTAGGTTGAATGTAAAGTTTAGGAAATTAATCTCGGAATATAATTAAGTGGTATTATTGTTATAGTTGAGCTTCAAATAAATTAAAAGGCTAAATATTTGAAGATATGTTTTAGCATAAAAATCTATATGATCAAGCCATAACCCATTAATATTCCCTCTCTTACTATTTTTCTCAATGATAAAAAATAAACAAATTTATTATATTTTTAAGAAAATAGTTCTGGAAAATTCTTTAAAATACTTGAATGAAAACAAAAGCTTAAGTAGAAAATAGGAAAAGAAAACATTTATAAAAACTGTACCTTTATGCAAAGGACCATAAAATATTAATAAATAAATATAATTTATTCTTAGATGGGAAAGTTCCATTTTATACATTTTTGTCCTAATCTACAGTCTCAGTGCAGCCTAGGTCAACTCAGTAAGAGATATTCTTAGGGACAGAGAGAACGAAGTGTTTTGCGACTTTAGATGAAAGGATCAAAGTTTAAGAATAGTCAATACATTTATGAAAATTAAATGTTATTGAATTAAGGACTTTGAATTCTAATAATTATTTTTAACTAAGAGGATCACTATGCACGGATGTATCTGGAAGCACTTTATAATAGTTAAAAACTGTCACCAAGCTACTAATATGGGACTGATTAAGCAAATAATGTCTCATCCACACAATGAAACAGTCCTTTCTCATTAAGAATGATAAATTTCTAGATTCATTTTTCAATGAAAGGTGTTAATTACATATTGTTAAGTGAAAAAAGAAAGTTACAAAAAGTATATAAAATATGATTCAGTTTTTCTTAACACCTAGAAATGGAGGTTACATATAAAAACACTGCATGTAGTTTTCTCTGCTTAGTAGGACAAAAGGTGATTTTTCATCTTTTATACTTTCTGGTATTGGAAATTTTCTGTACAAAGATGCATTATTTTTATAATCATAAGACATTACTTAAACATTCTGTGTGGGAATTTATGGATAAAAAATAATTAAGTAAAACTAAAAGGAAAGTGGATACAGAGAGCCTCTGGGAGAAGAAATCAATATGGCAACACCTAGAAGGTTTCTATATTAGAGACTCTGATATTTGTCCATCTGCTATAATTTACAGGATCACCTGGGATATGGGATACAGCATGGAAGAATCACTTGTGCTTTGATTTCCAAGTTTCCATTGTCCATTGTTTCTATTCATTTTACTGCTGATGTCAAGGTGAACACAGTAGTGATGGAGTCTCAGTTCATATCACTGCACCTTCCTGGGTCCTTATACTTAATATGAAAGCTGCATTTAATGCTGCATTTGCATAACTAAATGAATAAGTACATCTCTTGGTATGGTCCATACTGAAATTTGCCCCAGTGAGTTCATACAGGAGTTTTATTAAAGAAGGGAAAAGTATGATAATGTGATTGACTGCTACAATGCACATAGCTTGCATCCTTCTAGCAGAGACCTTAATTTGCCTAGTTCTGATTCCCTGTTTTAAATAATAGGTTTATATGAATATTAGCTAATGTGGAAGCTCTAATGAATAAAAATATTCAGTATAAAATGATTCAATAAAAATAATAACTTATGGGGTATTAGTTATGTGCCAGGCATAGCTCTAAAAGCATTTTATGTGTATAAATCCATTATTCCCCAAAACAACCTATGAGGTGAGTGCTATTATTAGCCTTCATTTCTCCCAAGGAAAACTAAGGCTCAGATAACTACATCCCTTGCCCAAGATGATAAACCCAGAGCAGGTGATAAACTCAGATCATCTGGCACCAGAACACATTTTATTTTCTCTTCATGCAGATTTTTAAAAATTGAAATGCTTTGCATTTGAGAACAGTTTTAGGTTTATAGGAAAGTTGTGAAAAATGGTAGAGAATTCCTGTATACCCCTCACCAGTCTCCTCTACTATTACAAACCTTAAATTAAATGGTGCATCTGTCACAACTAAATGTATGCTGATGTTTACTAAACTGCACAGTTTACCTGGATTTCACTAGTTTTCCCTACGGTTCTTTCTCTGTTCCAGGATTCCATTCAGGATACCACCTGACAATGAGTTGTCATGTCTCCCTAGCCTCCTCTGGACTATGACAATTTCTCAGACTTTCTTTGTTTTTGATGACCTTGACAGTGTTGAGGAATACCAGTCAGGAATTTTGTAGAATGTCCCTCAATTTGGGTTTGTGTGATGTGTTTTTTGTGATTAGACTGGGGTTACTGTTTTGAGAGGAAGGCCACAGAGCTGAAGTGGCATTCTCAGCACATTATATCAAAGGTATGTGCTACCAGCATGACTAATCTTTGATGATGCTAGCCTTAAAGATCTGGCTAAGGTAATTTGCCAGTTCTCCATTTTAAAGTCACTCCCCTTTTTCCATGCTCCATTTGACAGAAAAAAAGTTACCAACCAAAGCCCACATTTAAGTGGGTAGGGATGGGATGGAGTTAAGCTCCATCTATACAAATTGGGGGGGCATCTATATAAATTGCTGAAGTTCTGCTAGAGCCCTCAATTTTAACCAACTATTCTATGTTGCTGCTGACATCCTATTGTTTCCTACCATTCTGGCATGTTATTCATGTGCAGTAGTTTAAAAACACACTTACCTAATTTCCTGCTTTTTCAAAGCAAATATATATTAGAATTAAATGTGACAACTAATAAACTTGTTTAAAATTATTTTCCACTATCACTGTATAATTTGTCATGAAGGGATGAATTATAAACCATTTTTTCTCAGAAGCACTCTGTAAAGAACTTACCAGAAATATTCGTTCAAGTTGATCCTGAATGTCTTTCATTCCTGGAAAAGCAGCAACTCCTTGGATCATTTCAACAAAGATGCAGCCAACACCCCTAAAGAGAGAAGAAAGCATTGTACAAAACTCCAACGTATTCTGGAAAATTAAATCTGGGATTAGAACATCTACTCCAGGAGAAACAATGAATAAATAACATTCTTTTTTTAAAAAATATAATTTATTGTCAAGTTGGCTACCATGCAGTGTATACAGTGTACTCTTGGTTTTGGGGGTAGATTCCGTGATTCATCGCCTACATACAACACTCAGCGCTCATCCCAACAAGTGCCCTCCTCAGTGCCCATCACCCATTTTCCCGTCTCCCCTGCCCCCCATCAACCCTCAGTTTGTTCTCTGTATTTAAGAGTCTCTTATGGTTTGCCTCCCTCTCTCTCTGTTTGTAACTATTTTTTCCCCTTCCCTTCCCTCATGGTCTTCTGTTAAGTTTCTCAAGTTCCACATGCAAATGAAAACATATATCTATCTGTCTTTCTCTGACTGACTTATTTCACATTGCTGACAATGGCAGGATTTCATACTTTCTCATTTCAACAAAAGCCAAATTATGGAAAGAGCCTAAATGTCCATCAACTGATGAATGGATAAAGATGTGGTTTATATATACAGTGGAATAACATTCTTTAATGAGTACCAAGGGCTGTGCCACATCCATCTAAATCCTACATGTTTCCTTTCCCTCCATGTCTAATGCCCTGAAAGGTCTCAAATCTCTAAACAGATGCAACTACCCTGGGCTCAGACAATCATGGCATCCAGTAAAATATAATGCTGGTGGCTCCACCTTATTTACAGGAAACCATCAAGAAACTCCTTAGCCTAATATAGAAAGCTGCCAGTCTTTTTCGAATATCCTTTTCCAACCCCATTTCATGAATTCATAATATATTGTCCTCTCTAGCTGTCCAAGGGTTCTCAAACCTCTTTTTGCATCAAAATTATCTGGGGGGAACTTTTAAAAACTGCAAATGATCGAAACACAAACGGCAGAGATCCTGTTTCAATCAGTCTAGGTTGGATCCCAGGTGTTGACTCAGGCTGCTTGGGTGATTCAGGGCAGCTACCGTGAGTTTCCCTGAGCTGGACTGATCTGCCCATGGGCCAAGCATAAACCTATACAGCTTGACCCAAATTGCTTCACTACCCACAACTCCTTCCTTCATTTACTTGTTCTTAACATATAAATCTAATTCAGTGTAACTCTAATGAAGACACCAGGGTTTGGTCACAAAGCTTACAATTAAAGCTGTCATAAAATGCAATGTGTTCAAACTCTCATACAGGAATAATTACCAGGTAAGAAAATATATGAAACATCCACCCATGTTCATATATCCTTTAATTCTTTTCAACTCAAAATTTCCAGATTTATGCTGCAGATGTGTGATTTCTCCACCACAAATCAAAATAAGATTTTAAGCAGAATTGAAGATTCTTTGTAACTATGATTATGGAGGGACAACTTTTTTTTTAAGTTTATTTATTTCAAGAGAGTGTGTGAGAACATGGGTTGGGGAGGGTAGAGAGGGAGAGAGAGAGAGAGAGAGAGAATCCCAAGCAAGCTCCATCCATGCCGTTAGCGCAGAACCTGGTACAGGGTTCCATCTCATGAACTGTGAGATCATGACCTGAGTCAAAATCAAGAGTTGGATGCTTAACTGACTGAGCCACCCAGGTGCTCCTGGAGGGACAACTTTTTAAGGTTGAAGGTCAAATAATTTGGGAGTTCTTAATTTGAAAAAGAATACAACATTATGAATAAAAAAAAAGTAAGTACAAAAGCAAACTCCAAATGATAAAATAAATCAAAAGAAATCACAAATTTTTAAAAGCTAACAAATATGACAAACAATGTCAAATTCAGAAAAGTAACATATTTATGAACTGACATGTGTCTCTAATAAATTTCTTTCTCCAATTCTAGCTTCATAATCTTTGATTACGTCTTTTAGGGCTATTCGATAATATCATTTTCTATAAAGGGTGACCAAACCCTTGTGTCTTTAACTTATTTCAGATCCCCTAGAAGTTATGGACAAGGGACCTACTTCTCTATAATGGCTGCAGTTATCAAGTTGTATACAAATAATGTACTAAAGTAAAGAATTAATACATTTGCAGAAATCTCTTCTCTATTATAGCACATAATTTCTATCTGAATTAAACACTGACAGTAAATAGAGTTAAAATGACTTAAAACAAATGTTTTTTTATATATCATAAAAGTAATTCCATTTAAATAGTAAAGAATTAATTATAAAATCAGTGTTCTACAGAGATTGGGTTTAACACGAGTTGTTTTCACTTAAGATTTGAGACACAACATCCATATTGAGAATCGTTTTATTAGCATGTTAAAATGCAATGATATTCTTATAAATATCGGGGCTTCAACATCTGGTTAGGTCTCAGATTTCAATTTAGTGGTTTTCCAAATGTTTATGCCAATAATTCTTTCCTAAGACTATTGACCTACATTTCTACTGTCTTCTTATTCACATTTACATAAAGTATCTTGGTTCTTAAATAGCTACCAGCACTTTCCTTTTTTTTTTTTTTTAACATTCAGAATATACTCTCTATTCACTACTATTTGGCTTTAGTCTTTCCCAGCATAAGCTGCAACTCTGAGCATGTGGACCATCAACAGGAGCCACAGCTGCGCCCGCTGTGTACCCCGCTAAGCTGGCTGGTGAGGTAACCATTATACACACTTACAGAAATGCCTTTATCACTACTTGTGTTGGTCCATAGCATCTCCATAATATGATACTTAGAACAATTAAGAGATAAATCTAGCTGCAATTTTACTTAGGTGGAATATGATGATATAGCATTTCCATAGGCTTTTATCTGCTTAGCCGGTGGAGGGACATGGACTATCACTTCTAATGGATGTTTCTGACGACATCACTTGCCAAAGATGTGTGAGAGCATACTAATAAGCCTGAGAGAATTATACTTAAAGGATTTATAAAAGGAGATAGAATGCACCAGAAAATTAAAAAGTAGAAGTGTCAAACATATCAACATATTAGAGCATAGCAAAATACTTAATTATTGGAGCTGTCTTATTGCCAAACAGCAATAGAAGCCCTTCAGTATAATATGAAGGGATTATTGCCTGATTTACCTCCCCCAACCCCCTTGCTACCCTCCATTACCCTACATGCTCTCTCCTGATGGAGTAAGTTGACTGCCATGAGGTTTACTGAGAAAGAATTCAACCACTTAAGTTCTATACTTATGACATATAATCTTATTTCAGGAAATGCCTCCTTTAGCTTGTTGCTTTTTTCAACAATTTGAATAATTATGTAATTATCATCCACACAGTCTAAATTTTTCAAGAATAAGAACTGGTCACAAAGCTTACAATTAAAGCTGTCATAAAATGCAGTGTGTTCAAACTCTCACACAGGATTAGTTACCAGGTAAGGTAATATATGAAACACCCACCCATGCTCATATATCCTTTAATTCTTTTCAACTCAAAATTTCCAAATTTAATTTATGCTGCAGATGTGTGATTTCTTCACCACAAATCAAAATAAGATTTCAAGCAGAATTGAAAATTCTTTGTAATTATGACTAGGAGGGACATTTTTTTTTTTTTTTTGAGAGAGACTGACAGCATGGGTCGGGGAGGGGCAGACGGAGAGAGGGAGGAGAGAATCCTAAGCAGGCTCCACACTGTTAGCGCAGAGCCAGATGCAGGGCTCGATCTCACGAACTGTGAGATCATGACCTGAGCTAAAATCAAGAGTTGGATGCTTACCCGACTGAGCCACCCAGGTGCTCCTGGAGGGAAAACTTTTTAAGGTTGAAGGTCAAACAATTTGGGAGTTCTTAATTTGAAAAAGAATACAATATTATGAATAAAAAATTAAGTACAAAAGTGAACTCTGAATGAGAAAATAAATCAAAAGAAATCACAAATATTTAAAAGCTAACAAATATGACAAATAATGTTAAATTCAGAAAAACGTAACATATTAAATGACACACCTCCCTAATAAATTTCTTTCCAATTCTGGCTGCATAATCTTTGATTACTTCTTCTAGGATAATTCGATAACATCATTTTGTATAAAGAGAATACGGAGATAACTTAGTCTTTCCTCTACCATAATGATGACTTTCTTTTCTGACAGTATAGAAAAGTTTTCTTTTTTTTTCAGCTTAACTTCTAATTGGCAGAGTCACGTAAACTTTTAGGACTGTTGTCAATTTGGGGAAAACTATCAAGTTCCCTTCAAGTATGTCTATATACTATAAACACAAAAATTCTACAACATTCTACATAATTCCCATGATAAATATCAAAGGAGCACAGGAGGATATGCTCAGCCCAATGTGGAGAGCGAGGAAGAACTTGCACTCCTGAAGTCTTATTAGACTAGAAGAGGGGACCCTGGTGGGTTAGGGCTGATGGCACAGTAGTGGGAATGGGGCATTCCAGCAGAGAAAACAGGACCCGATACATGAGGAATCTTCAGGGAGCCAAATGCTGTTCTGATGGCTATGCTTAGAAAATGGAAGAGAAAGTTAAAAGAGAGCAGAATTCCATACACTAGGCTAAGAACTCTGTCTACTATTCTTAGGCTAGGACTCAACTTTTTTCTGCATCCTAGGATTCATGATGGATGAAGGTCACCAACTGGATATATAGGTAAAAACCCAGATTACAGGCAGATTAGGAGATAAAACAGTCTTGAGGACAGAAGCAACTACAACCATTGGTTGTAAAGCCACCTCGTTCTTTTCCACTCATGGCAGCCAATGAATGAGACTAGTGGTGGTATAAGCCCTCTCCCTACTGGGCAGTGAGGGGTCACATACAATAATGAAGAGGCGCCCACAAACTACAGACCACAAGCCAAATGGTGCTCAGTGCCTGTTTTTATAACAGCCTATAAGCTAAGAATGGCTTCTGCATTTTTAAGTGGTTGAAAAAAAATCAAAAGAAGAATATTTGGTGATATATGAACATTACACAAAATTCAAATTTCAGTGTTCAGAAATAAGGTTTTATTAGAACCCTACCACACATTGATTTGTGTGTTGTCTATGCTGCCTTCTCAATCTCACAACAGAGTTGAAAACCTGCTACACATGCCCTGAAAAGCCAGATATGTACTATCTGATCCTTCACAGACAAAGTTTACCAAACCCTGCTCTATGTTATACTTCACTTACCTAAAAGCATACTTATAAATAGAAGAAATCACCTTCATCAGTTATGCAGAAAAAAATAAGAGAAATTATATATTATGCTAATTTGTGAAAAAGTTAATAATAAAAAATAAAAGTTAATAAAGAAATAATAGAAAAAGTTAATAGAAATAAAAAAAATAATACTAGAAAGCTCTCAAATATGATCCCGTTTTTCACTATTTTCCTCATCAGTTTTCCTGTGGTAGATATGGTTTACATGCTTCCACGCATTTTGCCAAAACTCTGGTAGATTATTAAAACGTAACTGAAGATGGATATTTTAATCTTAAAATATTTTTTTCCATCTTACAGTATTTTTAACTGAGAAATAAACTGGGAGCAAATGTGTAGGGTGGTTTTTAATAACAGTGCTTATACAACCAGTTCCACAAAGACTTCTCAAAATAGAGGGTTTGGTGAGTTGATCTGAATAATGGGTAGGGTGGAAGGAGAATTTACTTTTATGAACTTTTTTTAGAAGTTTTTGTTTTGTCCAAATTTTATTGCATGGAAGTACTATCTTTTATTTTTCTAAACATTAGGAAATTTTACCTGATAAATGAAAATAAGTATGATATAAATATAAGGTTGCTGTGTTCTGAAATGATTTCAAGCTATTTCCTTTTAATCTTTCCTCTCTCTATCCACATCTAACATCCGTGTCCCTGTGTTGATAAAAGGAGAGGAATTAGATTTTTAAAATTATATCTTGAGGTTTTTCTACCTTACAACTAAGAACGGAGATCTGTGACAGTGAAGTCCCCACATGTTCAACAATTTCACATCACACGTCTATCCATGAGATTTCTCCTGTCCAGTCATGTTTCTCTGCTGTCTGTTCCTGAAACACGCCGTCCTCCTCCTCACTTCAGGGTCTGTGTGTGAGCTGTTGTTCCCTCCTCCCAGGATGCATTTCCCCTCACTCTATGCATGGAGAAGTGCTTCTTGTTAGTTAGGGCTCAGCTCAAATGGCTCCTTTCACAGATGTCTTTTGCAGCCATCATATGTAAGGCAGGTTTCCCCTTACTGCCGAGGTCCCATGTTTGTTTCCTTCATAACATTCAAAGGATGTTAACTTGTCTTTGCACATGGCAAGATTATGGCACAGCATAGCCTATACATTTGAGTATGTGCATAGAGGACAGCAACCCACACAGGTCACACTATCACCTTCAGGGGAGATCTGTTCCTTCTCACACAGACTTCCTAATTGCAAGTCAGGAGGCCTCTACTCTAGATGGAAGACCAAGACTGGGGACAAAGTTGTGTTCATTGTCTTGCTCCCAGAGTAAGAGCAGAATGTCAGCACACAGTAAGGGCTCAAAACTATTTGTTGACTGAATAAATCAAAAGCAATGCAACCCTTCCTCCTCTCCCCCTACTCCTGAGTAAGAGCTGAACTTAGCAACCTGCTTCCAAAGATAGGGTATGGAAGCAGGGATGGGAAATAGATAATGAATTTGGAGAAAAACGGCCAACAGGGAAGTGGATAATGACAAGGGAGAAAAACAGCAAAGAAGACCTTGACAATGTAATCAAGGTTAACATCATCAGTGGTAAGTCTTGTTGATAGCGAGAACCCTTGATGTGATGTGATGTGATGTGATGAGAATATCACTTCACTTCTGTCTTTCTTGCCATTAGATGAACCCAAATTGAGGGTCATTCTACAAAATGCCTGACTGGTACTTCTCAAAACTGTCAAGGTCATGAAAAACAAAGAAAATCTGATAAACTATTATAACATTTGACAACTACATGTAATGCGGTAACCAGGATGGGATCCTAAAATACAAAAAACAGGGTGCCTGGCTGGCTCAGTTGGAAGAGCATGTGATTCTCGACCTCCGGGTTGTGAGTTCAAGCTCCATGTTGGGTACAGAGGTTACTTAAATGAATAAACTTAAAAAAAAAAAAAAAAAACTCACTAAGTACAAAAAAGAAATTAAGGAAAAACTAGTGAAGTCAAAACAAAGGTCTTTAGTTAATAGCAATGTAACATCGTGGGTTAGTCAGTTGAGACAAATGTACTATATGTACATTTAGTAATAATGCATATAGTACATATAGTAATAATGTAAGACTTTAACAATAGGGGAAAACAGGTGAGGAGTATATAGGGATTCTCTTGTTTTCTATAAATCTAAAATTATTCTAAATTAAAAGTTTATTTTTTGAAAAAAGGCAAAATGAAGAAGGACTGCATCTCCTTGGGACACTTTATAGAATTAGTCACTTTAAATAGAAGAGCCTTAACATTTTGAGTTTTCACCATATGAGAAAAAAAGAACCTCTATACATTTTGATGAACTCTTCCTTGGAAGCAGCATGAGCCATCTAGAACTGCAGGCTAGACTGTGAAACGTCAGTTAAGGTTCAACCTGAAATAACTTGGGCAGCAAACTAATCAGAGATTAATTTTGATATAAAGGCATTTGAAAACTGATATACATACTCTTTGGTAAAGGAATTCAAGAAGAAAAATTTATCTGTATTACTAAGTTTGCAGCATTAGCAGCGAGTGTGAACGCAGAGAAAAAATGGGATTCCTAGAGAAGGGGCAAAATACTTTTTCTCCATCACATTAGGGAACAGTAAATCTTGCTGCCACTTCTCTGGGGAGGCTTCCTGATCTCTCAGACTGGGTTAGGTCCCCTAACTCCATGCTTCTTGTGTTAGTTCCTACAACTGTAATATATATACTTATAAATGGATTAGCCACTGTCACGGTTCTTAGAACCAGAAGTTGGTCTCCTACTTTTGAAGATACAGTTCAAATGAGTCAAAGTGGTTATGGCAATAGAGCAGTCCTCCCAGACCTGAATAAAATAGGGTTGGGCACTACAGTCACCAGTTAAGATTCACTGTAATGTACCTATTCATTAAAGTCCTGTTGGATAACTTTATATCTTTCAACTAAAATAAGCATTAATTAGATCCATCAGCTCTTATACTCAAATAATATCTGCATTTGACACATGGCATTTCAAGGGGAGTATACTCAATTTTCTCATGAAGACATTAATATTATGAGATGTTAATTAACTGAATAAATGATTATCTCACCTGAAGAAGTATAAAATAGGACCTAGAGGTTATTATTTTTCTGCTTGGCATTAATCTTATTCTGGTCAGCAATCAATAGTTTGGTCCAGTCCCAGTACACAATGCAGAAAGACTTTAATATTTTAAAATACAGTGCAATTAAAATCTCAAAAAAAAAAAAAAACCACCAAAAACAACTCTGCCGGATTTTAGCTAATGTTATCCATTTATTAGCAAAGGCTTGAGATTCCTTAGGATAGAGAGCTGTAAGCAGAAGGTGACAGTTTCATTCTCAAGTAGCAAAGCTTAAACACAGGGCTTGCGAAGGATCATGGCACAATGTAGCCTGTGCATTTGAGTATGTGCACAGAGGACAGCGACCCACCAAGCTCACACTATCACCTTGAAGGGAGATCTGTTCCTTCTCACACAGACTTCCCTAATTGAAAGTTAGGAGGCCTCAAGTTCAGAGAATCATTGAGAACCATTCAGAATGATCTGCATTATCAAAGATTTGGATAGAAGGCTGTAGATAAAGACAGTGCCCAGCTGCTTCTGGCAGGCAGAAAGCAGATGAGCAGGACCATAATTCACTGCAAGTTAGGTCTTTTGTCCTTGTCTTACAACATTAGGCTGGTACCAGAAATCTCCTCAAAGCCTACGTGTCCATCAATAAAAAAGCATCTGAAGCTTTGCTTCTCACCCTTTACTGTGTATGCCAATCACGTGGGGATCTTAGTAGAAGGAAGATGCTGACTGACTAGGTCTGGGCTGAGGCCTGAGATCTTGCATTTCTAACAAGCCTCTGAGGCAATAAAGATGCTACAGGTCACAGGACAAGAAACTGAGGAACATGAATCTAAAGGAACCTAGGTTGAAAGAAATTTTATAATTCAGGTTAATTCTTGGAATGTGTATTCAGGTTCCAGCCAAAGGGACAACAAAGAAACAGCAGACTGGTGAGATAAATTAGATTGAATGCTGGATACAATCAGAATTTTACACACAGGAATGCAATACTAACTCAGACAGGTTCCACATTAATTAACCTAGTAGGTAATTTTATTTAGCCATGGTTCACTGAAATATCCCATTATGCAATTAGAGCTAGTACGATTTGATGCACCAAGGTGGCCATTTATTTATGTCACTTTTCTCTGCTGGAATGTATGTTTTTATAAAATGGACCAAAGAGTTTTGTTCCCTAGGAGGCTAGCTTCTAAAAGATGAAAATTAAAAAAAAATTTTTTTTTGCTTTAACTTGTAAGAAAACTTATTACATGTAACAGATGTGATCTTTTCATGTTGGCATTTGCAGTGTTTGAAAAGTGAAAGATTAAAAAATTACATTCCACATGCCCTTGGTGACTATTGAAGGAACTGAATTGATTAAACTGTCACTCATCATTTACTATGTGGTTAGTGGTTCATTAGGCACAGATAGGCACAATATATCTTAGTCAAATACTTCTGTGGAGTACTTGGCTCTCAAGAAATGAAAACAAAACCAAGCCAAATCCTAGATTGTGTGTAAAAGCCCATCTTGGAAAACATTCAATTCAAAACAATAGACCTTTTATACAAGGGAAAACTCTTAAGATCTATTTTTCAAGCTATGAAACGACTTAAAAAGTTATACTTACAAATTAACCATATCAGAACAAAAATTAAACAAAAGCAAAGAATGAAGTACAGGTAGTTAATATAGTTCAGTAAGGTCAAGGCCTAGGGTGACCTGCTGCTGACTTGGGAGGAGAAGCCAGGCAGATGAATGGAAGCCACCTTCCCAGCATCCATACCTAAAATAAGACTTAGGAAGAAGATCAGGAAGCCCACCCATCTTAAAGTACCAATGGCATTAATGCTCCTTACATTACAATAATTTAATTATCTATCTATCTATCTATCTATCTATCTATCTATCTAAGTATATACATTCCATTATACATATATTCTAGTGTGTGTGTATTTTTAATCATATCACTTTTGCTTTCTGGTCCAGTCACCTGATGTAGACATTCAGGAATCATCTGAAACCCTTGCCTTTCCCATATTACTCTCATTCAATCATCAAGCTGTCATATCCTAACTATTCCTAAATATTTCTCCATTCAGGTCTCCAACCACTTTCTCCCTCCCTCCATTCCCTCCTTTTTCTCAACTGCTTCTTAAACTCTGTCCTTCTTCCTTACCCACAAATATCTGCTGTTTCACCCCACAGTGGGATACTTTTGTCCATGGCATGGCCTAAGTGTTCCTCAGCCCAAAGTTTTGTCAACTTTGAGAGATGGGTTTGACATGTCAGCCCAAGTAATTACTTCTTGGTGACCCTTCTTTGACCTCCCCCCTCTCCTCAAGTAACCACCAAGGATAGTTTTATCACCTTTGCCTCTGAGCTGCCACTGTACTAACTGTATACCTGTGTTATAGCTTGCCACACTGCCTTTCCCCCTGACTTTGATGGAATGGATGGATCTTTTCTATCTTTGTAAGTATGAGGACCTGATCCAGTGTCTGGTACAAAATTGCTGTTCAAGGTAGGCCTGCCTGGCTCAGTCGGTAAACCATCTGACTCTTTATCTCAGGGTTGTGAGTTCAAGCACCAGGTTGGGTGTGGAGCTTCCTTAAAAGAAGAAAAGTGTCCAATAAAATCCTTAAATTGAATGAATGAATAAATGAATGAATGAATTGCATAAGCTGTCTGAGAAGTGTACCTAAACTGCAGTAGAAACGAACTTGATTTAGAACTAATATTATTATATTAAATGCAACAACAACAAAAAAATCAGTTCAGCAAAATATCTAAACCAAATTTCACCGAAATATCCAAACCCTAACTTCATTTGTAAGTCACTCTGAAGGAATTCCAGCGATCTCCATGGAAACCTCTGGTTCAGTGGTACAATTTACTTGAATGCTAAAACTAAAGCTGGAGGAACTTTATTTTTATTAAAAAAATTTTTTTTAACATTTATTTATTTTTGAGACAGAGCATGAACAGGGGAGGGTCAGAGAGAGGGAGACACAGAATCTGAAGCAGGCTCCAGGCTCTTAGCTGTCAGCACAGAGCCCGACGCAGGGCTAGAACTCACGGACCATGAGATCATGACCTGAGCCGAAGTCGGCCACTCAACTGACTGAGCCACCCAGGCGCCCCATGCTGGAGGAACTTTAGATGATGCCTAAGACAATGTCTTGATTTTTACATGTAAGGAAACTGTACTACATCTTTAATGTCTTCATTTCAGTCCCAGAACCTGAAACTGTGACTGAATCCTGGGCCAATGATCCCTCCATGATGTCAGACTGCCTCCCCAGTTACAACAACATTTCTACTTGGTTGGGCAGGTCAGATTAGAAAAAGAAGGAATAAAGATGGCAAACTGGTTCTTATTACTGGTGACACAAATGCTAACAAGAATAAAAATAAAACCCAAAATCAAAGCCTCAAAATTAAGGTGCAAGCAGAGAAAACAATTAAACTATCCTTAAAAACTAAAGTCTATCACCATTGTCCACATACTGTAAATAAGACTGTTGTCAACATTTAAAAATGTTTGAAAATTCAAATCAGACTCCCATAGATAATGAAGATCAGAGATAAAAATCTTAACAGCTATGGTTATATAGATAAATGGGAATATTTGGACTAGGAACATTGAGAAACTAGTCACAATTAATACAAAAATGGAAACAGGAAACACCCTTACTGAGGAGTACTATAAGGAAAAAAAAAATGTAAGACTCAAATACTGCATTGGATAGCAAAAACATTTTATTTCTTATACTATGGAACAATACAGGAAGAGAGAAGTCCCATTTGATTGGTCATTTAAAATGCTACCAGTGAAAGCACTTTTTGAAGGAATAACTGTAGACGAGGCAGGACAAGAGAAAACAAATTAATAAGCCTTGCACATCTTTAATTTATTTATATGACAGCTGATGCAGAACAAGAAAATTGTAAGATTTCTCCTTGCAATTGTATTAATCCTCCTTCAATAATGTGAAATGAGGAATCAGGAAAAAAAATGTTCATGGGTATTCTCTTAAAGATCAAAGCAAATGACATATTCAAATCTTTTTAGAGAAACCACCATATCTGCATATCACGAAGAGAAATCATTGCGGAAACCTTCGTGTAAATTACTCTATTATTCTATGAGGAGAATTCTGAACTTCAATTTAGAGTGGTGAGCTGCTATAGTTAGTTCCAGTCATCACATGACACAGTTGAACTTTGATGGACCATGGGTAAGAATGTTGGAATAGGCACTACGAAGATATATTACTGGATGGATGATATCTGACAGTAAAATATTTGACAACAATCTGATATCTTAAATAAAAGGAAGACCTGAAGGCAAAAACATCCATTTTTGGGTGAAGTCTGTGGGTTTTGTGGAATATTTTCAAAGATGTGCCCTGGAATGTGGCTGTGCAGATTAGACAATTGGTAGCACCAGTGGGTGCTGCTTGAGGTCAAGGACCAGGTCTTCTTCACTCTTGAAACTCTGGACATTCTGTAAGGTTTTGTTGAATGAATAAATGAATGAACAAAGAGACCCCATCCTGTGCAAGGGAGATCTTTGTGGGAAGGATGCTGCCCTAGGACCCCAGAGGCTTTTTTTGTTTTTGTTGTTTTTTCCCTGTGCCACCACCAACCACCTAATGTGGGCAACATAACCAAGGACCCTCAGATTTGGGGGAGAGGGCACAAGGAGTTAAAATGGCCATAAAATAACAACACAACAAAATTATGAATTGATTTTACTGGGTTGCTAAATCTCTGAAACAGTTTCTAAATTAAACATGTTAGGATTAAATGACAAATAGATGAAAATTTATAGAGTTAACATAATAAAGTTTTAAAATTTGTTGAGTTTATGTTAGGCTCTGAATATATACTGTTTTCAGAAGCAAACATGGTAAAAGCTAGTAATCAAGGAAAAAGACCACTGAATTATCAATGAGAAAGAATAGAAAAGCCTTGCCAAGCTCTACAGAAAATGCAATTATGCGAACATCCCATTCTTAGAATCTACTGTCTATGGAAATACAGAGAAATATAAAATGTCATAGCAAAGGATGAACAACTCACATGTGTATAAGAAAATAGGGAGCTACTCAGATTCTGGCTTTTGTTTTAAATGTTTTTATTATTTTAATTTTTGAGAGAGAGACAGAGCATGAGCCGGGGAGGGGCAGAGAGACAGGGAGACACAGAATCCGAAGCAGGCGCCAGGCTCTGAGCTGTTAGCACTGAGCCCAACATGGTGCTTGAACCCATGAACCACAAGATCATGCCCTGAGCAGAAGTCAGATGCTCAACCAACTGAGCCACCCAGGCGCCCCTCAGATTCTGTTTTTAGTAACATCATGCTTCAGCTATGGGCCTATCTGAAGGTACGTGCAGCAACCTCTCCAGCCGAAGACCTCACGCATCTCATGTTGGGGGGAAGGGACTATTCACCACCTCCCGGCCTCCTGTCTGTGTCTCCAGGCCCTGATGCACAGCCTGCTAGACCCCCAGTCCAGTCCTCTCCCTTCTATTCCTATTTTGGTTAGAGCCAGAAGGAATGAAGCCGGGGCACCTAGAGACTAGAGCAGGGAAGCGGATAGGAGAGGCACCTAGAAGTGTTCTGTATAGGCTGAGTTTTTAGCAGGGATGGAGGGCCCTTAAGACACCCGAGGGAAACCTGAAAAGAAGGGGAGGGAGTAGGAGGAGAGAACTTGAGATCTAGCTGCTCTCCCTTTTGGCCTCTGACAGGCCTCAGAGGACAGGACTACCAGATGTATGGCCTCAGCCCTTCATGTCTTAATACTAAGTCTACCTCCCTGCCCCCCATCCCAGCATTGGGCCATGGTTGCTGGACCTGGGGCTGGTTGTTTTTCAGTATTATAAGCATGCCAACAACACCATAAAGCATTTGGAGTATGAAAAAAAAATGAAGTGCCTGTCACAGACTATGATTAAGTTTTGTTTATTTTTTAAATGGAATTTGGCAGGCTGTTTTTGGCCACTCATAGTTAAGTTTGACTTTAATTCTTTTCCAATTATTGTATTATTTCTTTCTATCCATAAATGACATCTTTTACCAATACGAATCTAAGGACACTACATTTGAAGACCAAAACTGAAGAAAAAAAATTACAAACATCAAGATTTCTCAATTATACAATATAGTATCTAAAATCAAGAAAGCTACTGGTACAATTAAGTTGTATTAATTCATATGGCAATATACCAGTAAATTAAAGAACACTCCAGATAGTGTAGTATCCTGAGGAATTAATTCACAAATGTCATAACAGTATAGAAGTCTCTACTTCCATCCTTCAATGAACAGTATCAAGTAGACATTCAAATCCCTTTACTAACCACAGTCACACAATGATATTTATACAAGCTCCTAGTTTTCCTCCAATTAGATTTCCATTCAATCATGTCCTTCCTGTACACATAAGTTAACAGTCTACCCTTTCACCTTCATTGGATTAGAAACTTTATACTGAATGAAACATTTGTTGGAAGAGTTTCACTAATTGCTTTTGCTTGTTTTAATAGCAAGTTTATGTTGGATTCACACAGACCATTGATCCAAAGGACTGCTTTCTGCAGTCAATTCTTTAAATTCATGTAAAATTTTCATCTTGTTAACAACTATCACTTCACGTTCTATTCCCTTTCATCACTAGCTCATCAAAAGCCGTAGGGATTTCTTTTTAAGTTTGTTTTCATAAATAAAGCTGTCATGATTCACTAACAGTTAGATGGTAAAGGTGACAAATTTCCACTGCCACACTAAGATACCGGCAGTCAAGAGGCTGCTGCCTGCACTATGCTGTTTGATTGGCTGCTACCCATTAGCACCTACAACTCAAATCTGTGTCCAAGCAAAATCACAAAATTCTACAGAGCAAGGACCTTAGGAGTCAACTGTCCATAGTTAAAGCCACAAATATTAAATTATCAACAACAGCAGAACATGTGGTAAAATGTGCGCAGACCTTCTTCACCAAAGTGACCAAAGTGTCAGTTAAGGAATACATTTTAAAGAAGGATAAAGTAAATAGATGAAGAAGCACAAGTGGATGAGAAAAAACTTTTTTTTTAGAAGATGTGGATGAAGATGTGGCAAATCTAAGTTGACCATAGGCAGTTACTACTTCAAGTTATAGGCAGACTATTTACTCAGGACAACTCAGGACTTGGAGATACAGGTTCTAGAAAGCGTGAAATGAGTCTACAGCTGGAAGTAGAGTGGAGAACTGGAAGTTTATGCAAAGAAATTGACCCACAGGTCTTCTCTGACCATCTGGGTGTTTTTTCTCTGGAGAAATTAAATCCAGAAGGCCTCAAATTGAGAATAAAAGAGATTAGAGTGAGGCACAGAGCTGAAAAGAGGGAAACTAAGTGAAAAACATGTATACTGGTCTCTGTAACCATCAGCTCCCCTCTCCTGTCTTGCCTTGAGGATGCCAGATGCCAAGAATCAGCATCTGAGGAAGAACAAAGGCTAGGATTTCAGACATTGACATTTGGGGATCTCCCAATGAAAAGTTTAGCTTTTTGACTCAACGATATGTAATAAACTGATCGGTCAGCTGGTGCTGCCTAGGTATACAGATTTGTAGTACCTCATTTATGAAAGTAAATGGACAGGCCAGGATTCCCTCCTCCCCCAATGCTGTATTTGAGGAGAGCTTCTAATAGAAACCAGAGAAAAAGGAAGTGGGTGCTTACATATATGGTAACTGAAAATTTTCAGAAAAAACAGAAGGTTTAGAAGATAAAAAGTTGTAAAGCAAGGGGCACCTGAGTGACTCAGTCTGTTGAGCATCTGACTTCAGCTCAGGTCATGATCTTGAAGTTTGTGAGTTCAAGCCCCAAATCAGGTTCACTGCTGTCAGCTTGTCAGTGAGGAGCCAGCTTTGGACCCACTGTCCCTCTCTCTGTGCCTCCCCACCGCCCACTGACTTGTGCTCTCCCAACAATAAATAAATATTTCTTAAAAGTTATTAAATAAAAAAATATTTTTAAAAATTTTGGATTAAGCTAGGAGATTCAATACCAAACTATGATAAATTTTCCAAAAAGTGAAGACCGAGAATATGGAAGGAAATAAATTTTAAAAAATTAAGAGATTTTCTAAAAACTAATATATGTATGTCTTTATATTGAAGAAATCTACCCAGCTCCAGTTGAAAAAAACAACCAAAGCACAAAATCATGAAATTTCAGTATATCAGGAGTAGAGAGAAAAGTCTAATATTTTCTAGAGAAAAAGTATGAGGGGGCATACAAATGACTGCGAGAAAGAATAGAATCAGATTCTCAGTAACAATAGTAGAAGTGCTAAAGAAATTAAGCAATGCTTTCAAAATTCTGAGGGTGGAAAAAACTAATTATATATCCAGCCAAAGTTTAAAATTAATCATATGTGAGAGTGGAATAAAGACATTTTCAGAAAACTTAGAATTTGAAAATTGTATCTCTAATGCATTCTTTCTGAGTACTAAAGAAGGAAGACATGGAGTCCAGGAAATATGGGATCTGGAACCAGTAAAGGTCCAGAAGGAAAATGAATCTAACCCAGAACAGACCTTAATGAAGTGATTACTTACAGAGGTGTAAGGGAACCAATAAGACATAGTGAAACACTAAGAGGCTAGCAACAGCAGGAAGCCATTACCTGCTTTAGAGCTAACAGCCATTATTCTCCCTAGAATTAAGAAGGCCAAGTATTACTGGAAGCTATTAACAACTAGAATCATGGAAGAAGGGCATACCCACAGAAGTTATAGTCAGTCATTTCCAGAAATATGGACTAAAGAAAAGAATTAAGGAAGAATATTCAGTCTACTTCTTCCTGTCCATTACCTGAACCAAGCTGGAAACCAGTAGCCAAGGCAGCTTGGAGGATAAGTTAGGGGTTAGCTGTCCAGGACATAGGGCCTGGCACAAATGGACAGAGCACAGATTTGGAGAGAAACAAATGACTATCTTGGGACCTATAATAATAGTAGAGGATCATATGGAAGTCACAACGTGACAGATATTCAGCTCTGCTAAAGCAAGGAATCAGAGAGCTGAGAGGAATATTTTAATGAAGCTGAGGGAGGGAGGTGTCAAGAAAATTAAATGGGATTAATAGATTTGATGATGTGATTGAGCATTTTGAAAATTTTTTTCATACGTAATTGACAAATATTTTACACCTATAAATAATGAATAATAATAACAAAGACAACGAAGTTTGTAGAAATCACAGACAATTATAAAGTCCAAGCAAAACAAAAGGTTACACAAGAAGAATACATCATCATGAATACTACTTGACTTACCATGAATAATATTTACATATTAATATGTCAAAATATGATACAGATTCTTTATTGGGAGCATAAGGTGAAGCTGGAGAGGGGTAATGGTGATGAAAGAAAATTAAATCCTCATCTACCATAACACCTACTTAGTAGTTAATATCTAAAATAATAAATCAATAAATAGCAATATAAATATAAAACTGAAATATTTTTAAAGACATATGGAGGTAGATATGAAAAGAGTTGAAAGCACTTGCCTCTGGGAAATAAGAGGGTTAAGTATGGGTAAGGCAGAAGATTACTGTTTTTGCTATTATTACTGTGTGGTGCTTATTAGTTATACCTGAAATAGTTTTTTGATTTGGAAACTGAAGGATAGTTAAGGGATTTAGTCAACAAAAATCACATGTAAGGAGTGGCAGAGACAGAACCTAATTTAGGCTTTTAATGTGTTTTCTAGTACAACTTTGCCTCTCCTTAACACAGCAAACCACTGCTAGTTACATGATTACAGAAATGATTTCTGATTTCTACATGAATAAAAACACAAATCAAAACATAAAAGGTGCTAGTGTATAGCCAATTTTCTCTAAATTTGGAGGACTTAATTTATATATTTCCAAATTAAACACACACACACACACACACACACACACACACACACGAAAGTAAGATGAGAACATCATAGGTCAAAATTTCTTTCTAATTCTCTAGACACAGACAGTATGTTAATCTCCCTAAAACCAAATATAGAATCCTCCATTTCTCCAATATATCCTGTAGCCGTTGAATGCTATACTTCAATAGAAATGCAATATATTTGGGTTAGCTGATTAACATACTAAGAGCTGACAAGGAAACTATTCTCAGCATTTGTGGAGTCTTATATTTCCTAAAGAATTTCACATTCAATCACCTTTTGCAATTCTCAAAAACTAATGAGGCAGTTGAATATATGCAGGGCTTTCTTAATATTGTGAAATGTAGTCATTGTGATTGGCTATTCAAAACTCATCCAAAAATCAGTTCGTAGGTAGCCATTTACTGTGCCAACTTTGATAGAAACAGAGAAATTTTAATTTGTTTTAAAAATATTTAGTAGTGAAGACTACATATAATGCCTCATTTTATATGTTAGTATTTAGCTAAATTATCACTAATAAATGACCAAACATATCCATTAAAAACACACATACACTGTTTCTCTCACAAACACACATTGATGAACAATATGGGATGTAAAAATCATAACCATGCTAAGCTTTCGATAGAAAAAAATAGAACGGACTCCTTCTGCACTCCAAAACCATAGCTAAATTTAACACTTTGGTAACCACTCTATAATGCCATAATAATCTAAGAGAATTGTACTTTTGGAGATGATTCATTATTAAGCAATGTAATAGAAGTTTTCTGCTAGGCATCTTGAGTTTGTAGCCCGTGGTCCTTGGGTCTGAATTAAGCACTCAAATGCATTAAGGCTCTTCTGACAACTAGTATTTGGCCAATTATTGCTCTAGTGCTTTATGAGAAAGATGGCCAGATGTCCCAGTTAAATCTCTGTTTTATACCCACTGCCCTAGCAGAATAACTATTAACTTTCAAAGATATCCTGGTAAGGATGATATTCTACATGGTCTTTCTAATTTTAGGGGACTTCAGTAGTAGAAATGGGCTCAGAAACCATGGCTGTCCCTTAAGTTCAGCTTTCAACCACCCAGATTCCTGATGATACCCTGTTCTTTTGTTATGTTCTATTGCATTGTCAGAGGCTAAGCCAACGAGTCACTTGGATCATGTATTATTTCAACAGTTCTCAAGAGCTCTTAAAGAGTTGTTACTTTTGACAGTGATTAATTTGAATCCTCCTTGGTCTCATGAACTGATTAATAAGAAAGTGTGTAAATAATGTTGACAGATAGATGACTTTATGTAACTCCTGAAGTGCAATTCTCATTCTTACTACCATTCTTTTTGAAATGGAGTCATTCATTTTAGCAGAAGTGGTAAATGAGTAATGGTTAAGAGTTGGGAAAATACATGCCAGCACAGATATTGGTCTCATGAAAATGTATTCAATCCAATGAATCACGTTGTAAGTTTATTTCAAAAAAATTCCTCCTTGAATAAAACGGCATAATACAGAATACTGACATGAGGGGAGAAAGGCAGTCCACAAGCCTGCTGAGTGCGAGTGAAAGCCACCTACTTTATTTGAAGCATGTAAAGGATCCAAAATGACTCAGAGCGTAACCTAAATTATAAAAATGGAATTGAATGTATTGAGTTTTAGAATCACTTCACTAGTGAAATAAAAACCAATTTCTTATAAATCACCTTAAGAGATAATGCATATGTTGTAAAAAGAAAAGGCTTTGCAGTGAGTTAGCCCTAAGTTTGCATGTTGTCTCTACTTACTGATTAAAAGACCTCTACTATCTTATTTAGTCCCTCTGTGTTTTTTTGCCTTCTACTGTGTCATGCTGCAGTAGATTAGTAATCAAAATGCATAAGAGAAACTTAGAAAACAGTTTGTGTCCAATAAAAGTATTTATTATTTGTACTATTATTATTACTATTAAGACTCAATTATTATTACTACTATCACTCAGTTACTCAAGGCAGGACCTCATATAGAACAAATTTATTTTCAGGGTGGGGGTGATAGTAGAATTCATTTATGATTCTCTCTCATAAAACACTGGTAAACAAACCTGAGTCCCAGGAAATCTTATTTTATAACAAAAATTTCCTTGGTTCAAGAGTGATCGTTAAGAACGACAGAACTCTGTATGTTGCCAATATGTATGGTGATTAGACTTATTTAATAAAAAGCAAAGCTAAATGGCCTTATAATATTCAATAAATAGGCAATTTCTTTTCAGATATATGCAAAATCAATTTGGAAGCAGACATTTTTCTATATATCAAGACTGGTATGGGAGTTTTTTTCTAACCACCCAGCTGCTACAATGTTAAATAAATTAATTTTAATCTTAAATCAGAGATGTAATGGAGAAAAGGGTGATTTAATATGCAATCTCATTACATTTGACAGGCTTATTTATAAATGATTTGCCCCACATTTTGACAAGCATAGTTAATATGTTAATTAGCTTTTAAAAAGATGATGACGGGAAGAGAATGGCAGGCTCTCCTTCTTCACACATCATGTTGGGGAGGGCTGTCACTGATTCCACAAGGTAGGGCCACTACATATTGTGGCCCCAGAAGCACTATGATGTGGCTGAGATACTATTACTTCTTAGCTACATTAGTCACCTTCTGTTAAAAATTAATCCCTTATAAGTAATCCCAAGTGACCTTCCACTTTAGAAAACAAAGGCCGCTCTAAACATATTTATGAGCTTCTCTAAAGAAACAGAAAGCTTATGCAGAGCAATGACCTCCACGGCTAGAGCAGAACTCCCTGACAGGGGAGGAACTACGCAGATAAGCTGCTTTTCACATCTGCACTTCTCATAATGTGGTTCTCAGTAGTCTGTAAGCCTTTTGGTTTAGAAGCTTAAAGATGAATTCCTATGCCTTGACTTTCAAAGAGTGACAAAATCCAAGAATTAAGAGAAGTTATACACGAGACAATGTCCAATTTGATTCCTCTGCCTAAATCCTCTTTCATGGAGGGAGACAAAGGTATCAAAACCTGTGTCTCCTGCTGTGTTCTGGAATCACACAGTATGTTTATACCTTGCCACGGTGCTGGAGACCCAGTGCAGTAAATCAACACGGTGAGCTCTGATTTTCCGTCACTTGCTGCCAACGTTAATGCGTATGTGTCTTCATTAATATTTTTACTGCCTGTGGCTATTTAAACAGAAAACTGGAAAATGTAACACTGTGTAGGGATCGTTAGTTTTTAGTTACTACCCTACTGCCCCAGGATGGTAAATGAACTGTAAAAATCGCCTGAACCCACTACCACCTGCCTCCCCGCTATTGTTCATGCATTCATATTTGCACTTCTCCTTGGTGCAGCTGAGCCATGACTCAATTACAGTCCCATTTCCAGTTCTGTGAATACCCAGTATTGATGTCATTGATTATGCAAAAATCAGTGCCCTGTGAACTTCTCTCTAACTGGAAAAATATATACACTTTATTGGACTTAGAGGATAATAACAAAATGGCTTTTAGAAAACGGCTTGGAATGAAATCAGAGTGAGAATGACAGGCATAGCATAGACATAACTCAGATTTTAGGGCTTGAAAATGAAAAGCCATTAAGCATGAGAACTGCTCAAATACAACACATTTACTATTTGGTTTTGGCAATGAATAATCTTGGCATGTAGACAAAAGGGCATTTGGGGTCTTCTACTTTGTATCAGTTTTCCTCCCTTCCACTTAAATAATAGTCTTCCTCTTATGCTTCATTATGTCTCTGTGTAAAGCAAATTAATAGAAAGCACCCAAGCCTTCTTCAAGAGGATGAACACACGCACACACAGACAGATGTGAAAGAAAAACAAGGTGGGTGCCCCAGGTTGGGGCACAGGCTGGAAATCAAATACTACATATCAGAAACAGAAATATCAGCAAGTCATAATCCATGTGGTTCTTTGTACGTTAAAGAGCACTCTTAAAGGTTTGGAAAAAATTAGCCACTAGTGTATAAAAAACAGCTTCTTCCGATTATGAGGGTAGAGTCTTAACTGAACTGCCAAGCACTAAGACAAGACTGGCCCCAAGCCACAAATATTTCCAAATTATGTTCTATTAGTAGAGTCCTTAACTGACCTCACTGAAAGACAACCTAGAATTTTCATACTTGAAAAAGAGAAAAATAGTCCGTAACTCGAGAATATTAACTAATATATAATTAATTATTATATAAAATAATTTATATATCCAACTCCCAACGGTGAGGCAAGAAGGAGGAAGGGAATGAGAAAGTTAGTAACTGATATCCTGATGTAGTAACTGACCTTTATTTCCAACCTTTTCCTCCATTACCACTAATGATCAAAATATGTATTTTGCCCAAGCCCCTGACTAGCCTTGGGGGAAAAAAGTAATTGTGTAAACAAACAAACAAAGAAAACTGTGATGAAAAAATGAATTAGCTCAGCTCCTTAATAATAGATGGTCACCTTTGTTCTCTGGGTTTTGGAATATGCATTACAATGGTATTAGATTTATTATAAGGCATCACAAAATTTATGACACTAGATTTTAGCCTGTTTGATGATCCAGATTCTTTTATAGCTCTATTGAAAGCTACAGATCTACACCCCATAAAAATAAATATATTCATGTGTACGTAAAATGTTGCATATATTTTCAGTGGTTTCACAGATCCTGAAATCCTATTCTTGGGCAGGGGGGTGGTGGTTGCTGGAACCTAAATTAAGAAAATCTACATTGTGCCCTACATCACAAGGAACTTGATTGTTTTCTCACTGTAAAATGTTTGGATCAAAAACATCAGGAAAGAAGCCAGGCCCCTCATTACAGCCTAATTTACTGAAAGCCAAGATTACTGAGAGAAGAACAATGAAGTAAGTACATGGCAGGAAGATAAATAACACATGGGGAAGTTTTATCGAGGTCATAAACATTATAAGGACATGTAGCTGAATTCTGCATATGGGGGCATAATCATTCATGGAAGATGATTCCTAGGATAAAATAGCACAAGTGTTATGTGAGTTGTTTTACTTTGAACACAATTGTGAGTCTAGAAAAGAGATTTTTCTACTAATAGAGGACATTTTCAAGTCACTAAGAAGCCTTTCCTGAGTACTAAAAATAAGATTATTCCCAGGGTGCCTGGATGGCTCAGTTGGTTAAGCATCCAACTCTTGGTTTCAGCTCAGGTCAAGATCTCACAGTTCATGGGATCAAGCCCTGTGCTCTCAAGCACAGAACCTGTTTGGGATTCTCTCTCTCTCTCTCTCTCTCTCTCTCTCTCTCTGCCCCTCCCCTGCTCATGCTCTCTCTCTCAAAATAAATAAATAAACTTAAAAAAAAAGAATATTCCCTAATTTGATTATTTGATTTAGATCACACTGGATTGGGAGCTCATTATACTTTATAATTAATAATAATTATCCATTAAAACTTATTAATCTTTGGGCTTCCTAAACAGGTTTTTAAGTTTTGCTAAACCATTGTGTGAAACCGAGACTCTGTTGAAATTAAACTTATTGTGATATTTTCAAAAAGTAATTGTTTTATATCATTTGGGTTATTTGTACCCAGCTTTCTAGAGTGTACTGCACCAAATTTAGTGCCTACACCAAAATTTTCGGACCACTTAATTTGAGCTTTGTTGTTGAACTTAAACATGTTTCCTACTACTTCCAACCCATACTACTGTTTAGAGATATATACCTCCTTGTTATAAAACAGAGCTACAAATTGAGACCCTTAGAGAGAAAAACCATTGTACTGACAGAAAAATACTTCTGCCCCTTGTCCCTCAAGAACCATTACCAGACACCATCTGCAAGGGAGGCTCTGATTAAGGAATATTCTCAATCATGCTTTAAAAAAAAAAATCCAGCAATACTGCCACACACAGGCAAACACTGCTGCACCATTAATCTTCATTCAAACTATTAGAATGTTTGTCTGGGCATGACCCAGACCAGGCATTACAGATAGATTAGCTAGAGCAAATCTTCCATTTCTCACCACATGTCAAGGCAGGTGGAATATTCTGTTGAGCCCAGGAGGACATCTGGAGGTCTGTACCACAAGGTAACCACTTCATTGGAGTATGTGTGGCTAGGGACAGATTTTGCTCTTGCAAGACCTGTGGAATACAGGAAACATAAAGAAGTTGATAGGCATTAATAGAACAAGGGAATTTAAATTTGAATGTTCACAGTTTTAAAAGGTCAAACATGACACTGTAATACAGAATCACAAATGCCATGTCAAGGTTACTAGAAAGGCTGGGGAAGGTATATTGTGTTCTACCTGTTTCAAATAATGCTAATAACTGATAGATCAATTGTTTTCCTACTGAAGCATCATACATCTGATAAAATCCTAGAAGAGTAAACAAATAATTCATAAATGATTAGATATTACACAGAAGCTTAGAAATCTCTTTGACTTTCCAAAGAATGTTCTATAGAATTCTAGTTCTGAGAGTTATAAGTAAGTGCTACAGAAAAATATTCCAAGGTCAAATCATTTTGGGAAAAGACGGTTTAACAAGTTAAAAGTTAAAACAGGTATTCATACTGTACTACTTCTCAGTGTTCTTAATTATTCTAATGTGTATTGTGAATCTGAAAGAAGAGAATATGATGCTTTTCTCAAAGGGTTTTTCCAAAGCTTCTTTTTCTTTCAGTGTTCTGTTAAATGCTCTGTGGGAAACATTTATTTAGGAAGATCATCTGAAAACCACCTAAATAAATAATTATAAAGGAATACTTAAATATGAAACAATGGGATGACGAGGTATATTATAATAAATAAAAATGTTTCCTAAGAATTTAAAAATGGAGAAAATGGTCATAGTAATATGTTGTGCTAGATTATGTGCAGTTTGACCTCATAACCATAAAGACTTCAGCATTAAAAAAAAAGAATGGCAGAAAATATTTGAATGTCTTCAGTGGCTAGCTCTGGAAAATGGGATCACTCAGTTTTGTTCTTCACTTAATACACTCATCTCAATTTTTTCCCCAAGTTTCCTACAATAAATATATAATTTCTTTTAAAAGTCACAAAATCTATAAATGTTCTTTTTAAAAGAAAAAAATTCAGCTTTCTATCTGGGTATGTTCATTAATGACAAGTGAAAAGTATTATTTATCACTGTGAGGCTCAAAGCACATGTACCATTTTTACAATAAATGTACCATAACATTTATTTTAATGTTCTGACAATTTAAATTTTTAAGTAGTACTTAGGGACATAATTTTTTTCCTGTTTATTAAATACTTGATAGTCCCTTAACTGTATTATATGAAAATGTTAAAATTAAGAGGACAGCTGATGAGAAATTTCTAATTAATTCAACTATGGTTAGAGTAACTCAATTTTTTCTCTAACACAGGTTTTATAATAAAACAATAGTATATTATAAATTGTTTCAAGTTTATAAGTATTCCATATCAACATGTACAAACTAACACACATATTTATATATGTTCTCCAACTTTTCTATACATGAGTGGAACAACTATTTTTAATAACAGATTTCCATAATAACCTCTACTTCTTTTCTCTGCAAAGTTTGATCCTATCTCAATTCAGGTAAAACTGAACAATAGATAGGACAATCAGAATGGTAAAGTGTTTCCAAAATTTAATAATCCCATCAGAAGATTTAATTCCTCAAATTAGCATGTTTCTATACACAGACCAAAGAAGTACAAGTCCTGAAATAGGTTCTGACTCGTTCCATATGCTCTTGTCAAGTGAAATGGGATGCCAAAAACATTCAGGCTGGATTCCCTTGGTTTTTCTGAGGCCCTGTTGACAGAAAGCTAGGCTAGAGGGATAGGAGAATGAAAAAAATCTGAGATTTTCTTTGACAGCTCAAAAGACCAGGCTGGTTATAGAAAATTGTGGTATTTCCCATTTCAAAGAGAGAATAAAAACCTCAAAATAAGCTAGAAATAGTATAAATCTAAATAATTATGCGATTTTAAGTCCATTATGTTCACTCTGAATGTAAGTTTGTAAAACTGGTTAAATACATCTGAAAAATATAAAAAGAAA
Source organism: Panthera onca (assembly GCF_046562875.1). Taxonomy (NCBI): domain Eukaryota; kingdom Metazoa; phylum Chordata; class Mammalia; order Carnivora; family Felidae; genus Panthera; species Panthera onca. The sequence goes on along the minus strand of NC_138340.1, from coordinate 94,498,282 downwards.
AAAATTCTTTGTTTCCATTATTGTCCTCCTTCCCATGTTTATTAGGTCAAGGACTACGCAAACACCATTCATATGGGTCATATAACTTCTCAAATCAAGAGTGAAAATGAATTTGCAGTATCTAGCTATTTAATGTATTAAGATAGTTTCTTAAAATGGTTTGCATGTTAATGTGTCATATTGAAGAATGTTACTATATTTTTAAGAAACACTCTTCTGTATCGCTTGAGAAAAACTTTTCTATCCTCTTACTTTGATATAGTCAATTAAGACATTTTCTTGTGGAAACGGTCCTGTATATTGATAAACAAAAGGCTTCAACCCTGAAAATATGTCTGTTCAGTTAAAAAGATTAGTAAATCCCGAAGTTTTTCAGGGAGGGAGCAAATTATTAAAACAATGAATCAAAAAAAAAGTATACCCTGAAGTAGGAATATAACTACATTGTTAATCCATATTTTTGGTAAAGATATTGCTATGTATTTACAGTCATGCATCAAAACACGCTTACTCATGCAGAATTTATTAAACCGCATCCTCCAGTTGAAGGAAAACTGTAGGACAGGATTAATTAGCACAGCATGTGTGAAAGCTCTCTTTCTCTGTTCCTTGTCAGTTGCTATGGTTACACTACAGGAAGAGAGCTACACTACCTTTTAAAAAGGATGAAGTTCATGGGTTATTATCAAAACTTCTTATATTAATGTTTAGTTTGAATTAAAGAGTCAAAAAGCAAAGTGAAATGCTAAACAGATGGGTACAGGTTATTTGCACACTGCCACTTTGATGGAGCATGTGCATAAGAAAGGGGACATCTAAAATGGCTTACATAACAATTCATCATATCCCACTTTAAGAGGTTACCATTTCTAACTAAAGAAAAACCCTAGGACAGAGCAAAAAAAAAAAAAAAAAAAAAAAAAAAAAATCCTGATATTTAAGTCCTATTACCAATTATCCAAAGTTGGGCAACCTTGATACTACCTAGCACAGAAGCATCTGAGATTTCCAGAAGAGTGAAGCTTTACAGTTAATGTCTTACCCAATGAAAGAATTCCTCTACATATCTCTATGGTTATCCAACATCTGCTGCCACCTTGAACCTGGTTCTCTCCTCTGGGACGGACACAGAATAAATCATGTGACAATGCTTCCAACATTTGTGCCAAACAGACCAGTTGTTCAGCATCAATCAATAGACACTCATCAGGCCTTATCTGCAGTGGACACTGTTGGCCACCCCTCTTTTAAATTTACTCATTTGACTTTTTGGATAGAGAAAAGTTAACAGGAGTGTCTTGGTCTCCATCTAGGATCTTTCCCTATATCCCCTTAACTGCTGGTTTTGGCTAGGGTTATAGAGTCAAACCAGTCATTTCCCAAGTGTATGGAGGTAACTGTGGCTAGTGCCATGTTTTAACATCATCCAGAGGCGATTTCTCACAAGATTTTACCTCCAGCTCACATTTGTCCACAGGTTTCAGATCTGGGGCTATGCAATTCCTTACTAGGCATAGGTATAAAGATATTGTACAGGCACTCAACATGACCCAACTACAAGTCCCTACAGTCATGTGCAGGGAATATGCCATGAGTCCAAGAATAAATGCATTTCACTGCTTCATGTTCCAAAAATGAGTCAAAAAATTCTTTTAGCTGTACACAGATATACATTAGATTTCATGTTCCATGTACAAATTCCAGTGAGTCCCTTGTGCAGACAGTTTAATTGGGCAGGGATTGAGTAACCTCTAATTCTATGAATAAAATTGCTAAACCTAGCATAGGGGTACAAGGATGGCAATTCCCATGTCTCTGCTCAACTCTTTGACCAAGGAATTGAGAAATAACTGGCAACAATGACTTGTTTCTTTCTAATTATTTAGAATGGCAAAAGCTACATGGAGTTGCAAAAACCAACTGAAACACGATATAAAAGCATAGCTTCCACCATTTCCCAGAGGACATGTGCTTGTCAGTAGTTTTGTTTTTATATCAGAGCAACTCCAAACCCCTCTCTCAACATATCTCATTTCCCAAACAAAATAATCAGAAAGAGTGTCTTGCTCTTAATCACAAAATCAGTATTTCTAGGACAGCAGCTCTTTTCTTCACAATTTGATTCCAAACAGACATGAAATCCTTGGGTACTTTTTACCATCTGGCAGTTAGTCTGGAAAGGGAAAGACTTCTCTATTCCATGTGCCAGTCCATAGAGTAAGGGCAGAGAAAGGCTTTTATGTATTTTTTTCCATTCCACAGTCCTGGGAACTGGTCAGAAACTTCTTTTCTCATATAAATTTTTAATGGAGTCCCCTCCCTCCTAGAGGATTTATATTAATACCTTATGATGTGCTAAAGCAGTTTGAAAGTTCTTTACTGCTGCTCTTAGAATGTACCAATAAACAACCATCATACAAAACAAAATAAGAAGTATTTTCTTCTGGTGTTCTCCAGAGTTCTGGCTTTAACCTCTTCCCTCTGCACCTGGTAAGTTTTCCTGGGTGATCTGAGTTATTCTCATGGCTTCAGTTACTGTCTATATGCTAATGATCCCAAATAAATATCTCTAGCATCAATATTCCCCTAAAATTTTATATTTTTATATTAAAAAGCCCACTTAGATCTTACGTAGGTATCACAAATATTTTTCCTGTCTCCAATTCTCCCACCAATGTTATCTCCTCCAATGTTCCAGAATTTACCACCAAACATCACCATCCATTATTCAACAAAGCCAGAAGGCTTGTTTCATTGTAGGCTCCTTCCATTTACAAAATTACAGAACTCAATGGATTTTACTTTATAATTTCCCTTTTCTTCTTCCTCCTTCTTAGGTCCCCCTCATCTTGTGCTGGATTGTTACACTAACCGAAAGTCTGTCCATGGCAAACAGTTATCAATTTCAAAATACTTTCTAAACAATAAAAAAAATCTACATTTGTTGAAATTAATTAATTGAAAGTTATAATTTGTTTGGAATACTCTTCAGTGTGAAACTTAATAAAAGATTTCAATGTCCAATCTTTCCCCATAAGCACTATGAAAGTTGGACATTCTCCAATCCCCTTGCCCATTTTTGCCATCATAGGAAGCACGAAATGTGGGTATTTGAGGTTATTTTCATACATTTAATATCACCTGGTATTACTTAAAGTGGAAAAAAAGTTTTGGGATACAATTATAATATCCTTTTCTTTCCTTTGATGAAACATCTTTGTTTTCTTTTTTGTCCAGATTTCTATTTTAACAGAAGCTAGTCTTTGCAGGATTCCAAAAATCCGTTAAGAATGTTTTGATTGGCATTTGTTAGAGTTTTTCAACTGAATAGGAGTAATCTTTGAAAATAAATTCTAATAAAATAAAGTTCAAAAGCCATTTTAACTGGTTAATGCAATATTTTATTTTACTCTGATTTTATTTAATTATCTTTGATTTTTTAAAGCTAATAAATTATGCCTAATTACTACCTATCCTAAAGGGCATAGATTTTTTTATCTTCCCTTTTATTTTTTTATTTTTATTTAAATTTAAGTTAGTTAACATATAATGTAGCCTTGGTTTCAGCAGTAGAACCCAGTGATTCATCTCTTACATATGACATCTAGTGCTAATCCCTAAGAGTGCCCTCTTTAATGCCCATTACCCATTTAACCCATCTCCCTACCCATCTCCCCTCCAGCAACCTCAGTTTATTCTCTGTATTTAAGAGTCTCTTATGGTTTGTTTTCCTCTCTGTTTTTATCTCATTTTTCCTTCGCTTTCCCTAAGTTCATCTGTTGTGTTTCTTAAATTCCACATATGAGTGAAATCGTATGTCTTTCTCTGACTGATTTCGCTTAGCATAATACACTAGTTCCACCCACACTGTTGAAAATAGCAAGATTTCACTCTTTTGATCACCCAGTAGTATTCCATTGCATATATATACCACATCTTCTTTATCCATTCATCAGTCGATGGACATTTGAGCTCTTTCCATAATTTGGCTATTGTTGATAGTGCTACCATAAACACTGGGGTGTATGTGCCCCTTCAAAATAGCATTTTTGTATCCTTTGGGTAAATACCTACTAGGGCAATTTCTGGGTCATAGGGTAGTTTTATTTTTAATTTTTTGAAGAACCTCCATACCGTTTTCCAGAGTGGCTATATCAGTTTTCATTCCCACCAACAGTGCAAAAGGGTTCGCCTTTCTCTGCATCTTCGACAACATCTGTTGTTGCCGAAGTTGTTAATTTTAGCCATTCTGACAGGCGTGAGGTGGTATCTCATGGTGGTTTTTATTTGTATTTCCCTGATGATGAGTGATGTTGACCATCTTTTCATACGTCTGTTAGCCATCTGGATGTCTTCTTTGAAAAAGTGTCTATTTAGGGGCACCTGGGTGGCTCAGTTGGTTAAGCGTCCAACTTCGGCTCAGGTCATGATCTCACAGTGTGAGTTTGAGCCCCACCATGGGGCTCTGTACTGTCAGTTCAGAGCCCGGAGACTGCTTCAGATTCTGTGTCTCCCTCTCTCTCTGCCCCTCCCCTGCTCGTACTCTGTCTCTCTCTGTCTCTCAATAATAAATAAATGTTAAAAAAAAAGAAAAAGAAAAAGTGTCTATGTCTTTAGCCCATTTCTTCATTGAATTTGGTAAGTTCTTTACAGATTTCGGGTACTAATCTTTTATCAGATATGTCATTTGCAAATACCTGTTCTCATTTAGTTTTGTTGTTTCCTTCATTGTGCAGAAGCTTTTTATCTTGATGAGGTCCCAATAGTTCATTTTTGCTTTTGTTTTTCTTGCCTCCAGAGAAATGTCTAGTAAGAAGTTTCTGTGACCGAGGTCACAGGTTGCTGCCTGTTTTCTCCTGTAGAATTTTGGTGGTTTCCTATCTCACATTTGGCTCTTTCATCCATTTTGGATTTGTTTTTATGTATGGTGTAAGAAAGTGGTCCAGGTTCATTCTTCTGCATGTCGCTGTCCAGTTTTCCCAGCACCATTTGCTACAGAAACTGTCTTTTTTTCCATTGGTTACTCTTTACTGTTTGTTGAAGATTAGTTGGCCATATACTTGTGGATCCATTTCTGGGTTCTCTATTCTATTCCATTGATTTATGTATCTGTTTTTGTGACAGTACCATACTGTCTTAATGATTACAGCTTTGTAATAATAGCTTAAAGTCTGGAATTATGATGCCTCCAGTTTTGGTTTCCTTTTCAATAATACTTCAGCTAATTGGGGTCTTTTCTGGTTCCATACAAATTTTAGGATTGTTTGTTCTACCTCTGTGAAGAATGCTGGTGTTATTTTGATAGGGATTGCATGGAATGTGTAGATTGCTTTGGGTAGTATCTATATGCTGAAAACTATAGAAAGCTTATGAACAGACTTGAAGTAGACACAAATAAATGGAAAAACATTCCATGCTCATGGATTGGAAGAACAAATGTTGTTAAAATGGAGATACTATCCAAAGCTACCTTTCATTTTAAATAACAAAAATGATCATAACATTTTAATACAGACATTCTAAACAAGAAAAATTATTCAAATAATTAAATTTCATATATAGGAGAATTTTGTTTTCTATTTTACATAGAAGATAAAAACAATATACTTCTCTGGGCAATTCTGCTTTATATGAAACCAACAGATGTGATGATGGTAAGACCAATTAGTCAGAATCCTTTGGCTGACTACCATATGAGAAATATGCTATTGTTGTCTGAGCATTAGCCTGCATACTGGAAGACTTGCAAAATGAAAAAACAAAGTGCCTTATAGTGGTCCTGACACTAACTACTTAGTTGTGTCTCACTGATAAAGTGACTTAAGCTTTCTTGCTATGTTATGTGTAAAATAAGGGGGCTGAGATCAGATTTCTCAAGCACCCGTGAGTCGGCCACCTGTCTTTGTAAATAAATTTTGCCAGAACACAGGTATACCCATTCATTCAATGTTATCTGTTGCTGTTTTTGTGCTCAACACCATAGCTGAGTATTTGGCAGAGATTATGACCCATAGGCTATATCTGGTACTTTAAGAAAGTTTGTTGACCCATGGGTGAGAGCAAAGCAACTTTGAGTCCATTCAAGTACTAAAACTCAGTGATCCTAAGGAAATATTACTAAAAACCTTGTTCATTAAATGTGTGAAGATCATATAAGTTCAAGTTCTTTAAAAGGCTTTCAAGTAAATAATTCCACCTCAGTGATCCTCTTCCATCACATCTGCATTAACAGAGAATGCAAAGTCATTTTCCGTACAGTGGATCATCACTCTCACAGCTCAGTGCCTTACATTCCATGTTCTAGTTTCTGCTTCTCTTAGTGAGACTCATAGTTATTCCAATGCTAGATGACAACACAATATAGAAAATGAATTTCATAATCGGACTAATTTGGCAATTTACATGAATTTCTGTATCCATGCTGATTTTCTTTCCCAATAAATTAGAGGAAAAACATACTAAGTTCATCATAAGAATATCAGTTTTAAATCAAGACATAGTACTCAGAATTTTTAGGCCATGTGGTTATAAATATGTATTAATATATACCCCAAATATTATATGAGTATGCAGTGGTATGTGTTAAAGAAAGATTGTTAAATAATCACAACTATAACGAGGTCAAATTAGGTAAAAATAATTATGGTTTTATGCCAGACGTATCCTTTGTGCTTAAACGGAAAGAAGGCAATATGTAAAGATGACATTATCATACATACATAGCATTTGAAATGACAACATAAGCTCTCATTAATTTTTAGCTTTTAAGGGGAATAAGATTTGGAGTGAGTGTTCCTCTGGAAGGCCTATAAGAAAATCATTCCCATTTCTTTCCTAAAACACCTAAAATTTTTTTAAAAGTCAGGGGTGGGGTAATGCAGTATTTTTACCTGATTTTACTAAGGATAATACTAAAATATGAAAAAAAATCAGTGATCAGTGAATATGCTGGTGCTTATAATAAAGAGGCAAACCTGATGAGAATTTAATGAGAAGTTACAATCTGTTAGGTTTTTAGATATACGATCTCATTTACGCACTGCAACAACTTAGAAGGAAGCATGATTATTAATATCCTAACTTAACAGAAAGGAAACCAATTTACCCCAGGTCACACAGTAATAAGTGGCCATGCTAGGATGTGAATACAGGCAGTGCCACTGCATCCTCAGGAAGACTGGGGACCTGGGAACAAATGTTCTCAGATTTTCCTGGGATACATCTAGATGGAGTGGCATAGACTGAGTGACTCCCAAGTCCAGAGTGGTGGAAGGTCAGCCTGCTGGGAGAGGAACAGCAACAGGGTGAGGACAGGAAAGAGAAGTGAGGAGAAAACACAAGCTGGTTTTACTGGAAGGAGGTTCCAAAAATATGAGTAAATGAGAGAAAATGACCAGTGTTGTGTAGGGAGCCTCAGACAACAATCACACCATGGGCCCTCCAGGAAAAGAGACCTTTGAAAAGAAAGTACTTTGGAGAAATGCTCAGAAACCTTCAGTTAGGTTCTGATTGCTGGAATTTTTATTCTAACTTCTGGAATGAGAGCAGCTCTCACGTGCTGCTTTGTTTGTCTGCTTTAAAGTGGAAAGTGGCAGAAAGCAGTAGCCCCAGAAATGGAGCAGTTAGCCAGAGACGGTGATAACTTAGAGAGAAATAGCTAAAAATTTTTTTTAAAGGTGGATGTGGATGTTGTTAAAGCTAGTCTGTAGGATATGTAATGAAACAAGAAAAAGCTCTTCTGAAGTATCCTTACTGATGTGGATTTTTTTAACTGAGAGGTTTTTATGTGTTTACAACAATAAGTGTCCAAATGAATCAGTTCAAATTAATGAGGCAATTATTGAGCCAAATGAAGGGAAAAAAGGTTTGGGTCATACTGAATATATATTTTTTATTTTATGGTTGCTACCCAATTTTTGTGAACTATTTTCTCCTGTGCTTTTAGTTTTTTTTCTTTTCTCTTTATATTATTTGAGCAGAGGTCGAGTTATACTTTGGGGTCTACATACTATACTCAATACAGGATTCCAGACATAATTAGAAGAAAACGTCTACTAAAAGACATGCACACTTTGACTTTATTTTGATGATTTTAAAACATGTTTTGTGATACCTGGTGACATTCTTAGTTGCCATGTAATTGGAGTTGGGTGTCACTAATACAGTAAATAAATAAACTTCAAATCTCTATAAGAAGGTATATGGAGCATTTGGGGAATATTTTCAAAGATACATTAATTCCATGAAATAAGTATGTTTCACAATCACTGCAGAGATGAGTCATGGAGCTTTCATGCTGGAAAGGATCTAAGACAGGCTGTACCTTCTATAATATTATCTTTTTTTGAGAGAGAGAGAGACAGAGAGAGAGACAGAGAGAGAGAGAGAGAGAGAGAGAGAGAGAGAAAGCAGGGGAAGGGCAGAGGTAGAGGGATAAGGGAGAGAGAGAATCTTAAGCTGGGTGTGGAGCCTGACACAGGGCTCAACCTCACCTGGTGAGATCATGACCTGAGTCAAAATCAAGAATCAGATGCTTAACCGATTGAGCCACTCAGGTGGCCCATTATTATCACTTTTTATGAGAAGGACAGGGAGGTTCACAGTTCTGTCCATTTGACCTCCACTGCATCAAATCCATCCTCTTCTTTCTGTCCTCACTGACACTGACTGCCACTTTAGTTCCTTAAACTTGCCCTTCTGGGCCTTGAATCTATGGAAGAGCTCCTAACTGGTCATGCAGCCAGCACGTTTGCCCTTCCTATTCCTTTTCCCTAGTCTGAGGAAGAGACATTTCCTTGCAGTGTGTAAGAGCTTCCTCTGTGTGGTCAGGTGGGATCACCATGTACAAGCTATCTGATTTGGGGTAAGTGGCTTAGCCTAGCTGAGTTTCACCTGTTTCCTCTGTGAAATCCATGTAGTAACTCTGCTGGATATCCTCCATTTAACTCTCCTGATGCTTTCTCCCCTACCTCCACCTTCTACGCTTCCCAGAGGCTGATCTTAATGGGCCTGGAATTACAGAATCCTTGGCCCCCTGACCTCAAATTGGGTTTGACCAGTGGGAAGCCCACTGACCAAAGATCAGAGGACCAGAGGGAAGGAAAACAGCAAGATTGGTGTGTCTATCTGTACTCCCCCTTACCACCCCCTGCTCCCTGGTTCCTTCCCAACTTGACAGGTAAATGGCAATGGCTAAGTTCTCCCTTGAAAAGCTGCTGCTCTTGCTCATTGGGTTCCAGAATCATTTTCTCTCTTAATCCCTCAGGGGAGTAGTGGTAAAGGCTCCACACTATCGCTAGCCTACAGGGGTTTTGCATCTTTTACCCTGCCCACAGTTTCATAAATAGTGCCTGCATCAGACTCTCCTCCATCACCCCAATTGAGCTGCCCTTTGTTCCCCTCTAGGATCCCTGATACAACGACCATACCTGATTCAGGGTGTTTGTGTGAATTAAATGAGAAATGCATGGAAAATGCTTCATAGTGCACTTGGTCCATAGTAACACTCAAAACATACTGGCTGTCACCATTAACTAAAACACCATCTGATCCATCACTTCTCTGCTAAAGAGCTTAATGGATTCTCTGAGCTTTATCCTGTATGTCCAAAATCCAAAGAATCTCCTTGCTGTTACTCCAGTCTTGCTTCTTCCCATTGCTTCCTTTTTATGTTCTAGCCAAATTACCTATAATTATCTGCTTTCACATCAGTTTCTTTGAACCACATGGTCTCCTATCTTGGAATACCAAACTCAGCTAATGAACTCCTACACGTCCTTCAAAACTATACTCTGGCCAAGTCCTCCAGCAGCTTCCCTGACTTGCCCTCCCCTCCCTGGTCCAGGTAATGGTAATGAGCCTTCCTCTTCTCTGACTGACTGAAGCCCTGAGCTTGCATGGACTTCCCAAGTCATTCATTTCCATGTCACATCCCATCTGCCCCACATCAGGCTGCAGTTTTCTTGAAGGTAGGACCATGGGTCATTTACCTTTCTGTCACCAGCTCCTGGCATAGTGTCTGGCCCACAGTGAGTCTGTTGTTGGACTGACATGTATGGTGGGAACAGACACCTATCCACAAACCCCTGAGACACTGTTCCTATAGCAGGTGGCATGTGTATATCATCCTGACCAACAGGGAGAAAGAACCAACCCATCTGATCCAGAGTACCTCTTATTTTACCTGTTTTATACCTTGAGACTTTTTGTCAGATCTCAATAGAAAACCTGTCCCTAGATTTTAAAATGTTTAAAAACATAATGTGAGTGGGGCGGCTGGGTGGCTCAGTCAGTGACGCATCCTGCTCTTGGTTTCAGCTCAGGTCATGATCTCACATTTCAGGAGTTCAAGCCCCATGTCAGACTCTGAGCTGAGGGTGTGGAGCCTGCTTGAGATTTTCTCACTGCCTCTCTCTCTCTGCCCCTCCCCCACTCGCATGCATGCATTCTCTCTCTCTCTCACTCTCTCTCAAAAATAAACATTTAAAAAGATAAAAAATAAAACGATAATGTAACAGTGAATCACATAAAAGTTCATGATCCTGTTTTTGGTTGTTATTAAGAAGTAAACCCAAAACATACATAAGATTCTTTAATTCCTTAAGAATGCTCAAGTCTGTATTAAATACAAATACAAAGAGATATCATATCATAAAGCTATTGAAATACAACCTACTGGTTCGTAATAAGTGATGGATATACTTCTCTAACAAACTGTATGATTTCTCAAACTTTAATATATTTAAAATTTAGATAAATAAAACCTCACAAATTAATCAATCTATCCTCTAAATTTTTATAGGACATGTTGTTCTCCATTCATCTCACTTGGCAGTAAGTATATAAAACTATTTTATTCAACTTTTTATCTTTCTGTTTATGTCTCCATCTATAAGTTCTCTATGAGTGAGATTCATTTCTTACAATTGCCCCTTTCCTTAACACCACTCTGCACCCCTTCTGCATGCTGACATAACCCCAAGGCTTCTGTAAAATGCAGTAATTAAACAAAACTCGGCCTGTCTAAAGCACATGTGGACAGGGAATCAATTTGCCTTTGCTTACTAGGATCCCAGACTACAAACTAGAGGACTCAGATGTATTAAACCAGCTTAGAGCCCAACTACAACACCAGGTTTCTCTGATTCTGGATAGCACCCTCTCTGCCTCTCAAAGACTTAATTTAAGCAGAGAAAGAGGTGTGCCCAGACCTGAGAGTTTCTTTAAAAAAAAAACAAAAACCTTGATGAGCAGAAGTACAAAAACACTCATTTCAAAGCTTCCAGCTGTTCAGTTTTTCTAAAGGAAGAGAACTGAATTTACCTTTGAGGCTGACTGTGTCTTTATTCTAAGAAAACCAACCTAATGGCAATTTCTGTTATATAAAGGTAAAGCAAGTCCCTACCTACTATTCTGGGGTAAGCTGTGAAATTAACCTGCATCTTGATGTTTCAAACAGAGCAAAGGGTTTAATGTAAACTGGATGCATGTTTTGGAAAAGCTAATGGGTTTCTGAGGCTCTGTGGTTTCTCTGAGGAAGATGTTTGCTGCCTTGGGGAACACAGAGATAACACAACAATGACCCCCTAGTTCTTGATTAGCAGTTTTCAGGAACCCAGAGGACTGAAGAAAGGGGATGTGGTGAGATGTGGTAACATTTAAGTCTAAATGCCACCATGGGTACTGATATTGGAGTGTTGGTTATGTTTTGGTATAAATATTAAGTGCTCTGATTATTTATTGGGGCTGCAGGCTCAGTACCAATCCTGTGGCTAGGAGGTGGAAGGTGGACCCCAAGATCTGAAATTAGATCTACCAGAGGCCTCAGATTCTCACGAGTTGGGAGCTTCCTCTTTCTGGAGGCTAGGGACCTGATTTTCCAGGTAGCATCCCTGGGTACACTCACTTTGGGGAAGGAGAAGCCAGCCTTAGGCAGATGGAAACGAGGAAGAGATAAACAGGGAGGGGATCCTTTGCCCCTACACTGAGGAGGGTCCTCTAGGTTCTGAATGGAGAACTTTAAATAGAAGCAAGTGGTACCCCTTCCCTACCCAGGCCCGGCCCTGCCCATCCCCTGATGCTCAACTTTCATAAAGCCTTGTTGGAGATGATAGCCTGATGTTGGCTGTACTATAGTAGCCTATGGGAAGGGTCTGCATAACTTAAAGGAGGCCAGAACGGTCATCGTTGTGCAAAATGCCAGGGAGGAGTCAGCCATGGCACGAGGCCATCATTAGAGGCACTTTTATGGTGGCATCAAGAGGAAGAGCAGAGTGAAGGAAAATGAAGCACCTGTTTCAGAACAATAGGATACCTGCAGCACTCGGGCAAATAACCAGGGCCCATGCCGAGGAGCTCCAATATGCTGTGGTCATCACTATAAAGGTACCAAGTCATAAAGAAATCTAGGGGAAAGGGTGCCTGGGTGACTCAGTTGATTAAGTGTCTGACTTTGGTTAAGGTCATGACCTTATGGTTCGTGGGTTTGAGCCCCACATCAGGCTCTGTGCTGACAGTGCAGAGCCTGCTTGGAATTCTCTCTCTCCCTCTCTCAAAAATAAATAAACATTAAGAAAGAAAGAAAGAAAGAAAAGAAAGAAAGAAAGAAAGAAAGAAAGAAAGAAAGAAAGAAAGAAAGAAAAAGAAATGCTAGGCAGAGGGCATGAAAAGTTCAAATGCCCTGTGGCAGGAGCAGGCCTGGCACATCACAGGTGTGGTGAGGAGGCCCACGAAGTGGGGGGCAAAGCACTAGCATGTACTTGCTGCACCCTTATTTCCTGCATGACCTTCACTGCTACTTCCCACCTCTAATTCTAATTTCGACCCACCTCCAAACTCTTCCCTGAACCCCAAGGTCAGAAGGTATTCCTCCTTGCCATGAACTTCCACAAGATGCAGCTGTACCTCTGATTTGTCACATTGTACTTTACCTTTGAGTATCAATGTCACTAACTTATTTAAGGCAGAGGCCATGTCTGATTCTTGGAGTTCCCTAAGACCAGCACGGGACCTAGAATGTGAAAGGTGTTTACTGAATTGACTGATTGAACTAAACTTAGAAGTCACTCAGGGTGTCTCACAAGTTTCAGAGAGTGATCAATGGCACCTTTTATTCTGGGTGTTTATCCTATATTTATCCACCCAAAGACGTGTGACACTGTTTCTAGCAAAAGACTAAAAATAACCTCAAATTCCGGAAGGAAAGTAGGTAAATAAATTATGGCACAGCTTACAAAATGCAGCCAATGAAGCCAATAAATCTATATGGAGCCAATGATAATAAATTGTTAAGAGAAAAAGGCAAAATAAAGAACAGTGGGTATGCCACACACTATTTGCATTAAAAAATATGTGCTTACACATGTGTATTCTATCTTGGAAAAGAAACCCAAGAAATAGGTAAAGGCAACTGCCTATGGGGAGAGAAATAATAGGAGGGAGAAGAAAACTTAATTTTCACTCTACCCCCCTTTTGTTCTCTAAAATGTGTATTACTGGGGTGCCTGGGTGGCTCAGTCGGTTAAGCGTCCGACTTCAGCTCAGGTCATGATCTCACAGTTCATGGGTTTGAGCCCCACGTCAGGCTCTGTGCTGACAGCTGGGAGCCTGGACCCTGCTTTGGATTCTGTGACTCCCTCTCTATCTGCTCCTCCCCCACTCACGCTCTCTCTCTCTCTCTCCCTCAAAAATAAACATTAAAAAAAAAATTTTAATGTGTATTACTGTGTGCACGTTACTTACAAACAAACAAACTTGCTTTTAGAGGAGAGAAAGAAAAAGGTCAAATGAGTCCTCACCAAGCCATGTGTATTCATAGCAGCCCCTTCCTGCCTCCACCCTCAGATTCTAGTGTATTTCTTTATACTTTATAATGTGAGTCCTAAAATAGTGATCCGATGTAAATGACAGGCTTTCCTGGTATGGCAGGGAAACTCATGGCTGGCAGCAATGAGCTAATGACTGGGTAGAACAAGTTGAAATAAACTATTATTTAAATATTCTCACCACTCCAAACCAAGTTGTCTTCTAAAGCGCAGGCTTGTCTGCCTAATAGCCAGTTTAGCTACGAAGACCTAGGATAAACTTGCATGAGCAATTTGAATCATCAAGCAATTCTGAAGTTTAAAAAAAAAATCTTCCTTGAAGGGAAATTTACTCGCAAGTATAATACTTAAAGTAGATTTCCTTAGGATGAAAGTGTCAAAACTGCCCACAGCATCTAGTATTAATTTTTTTTATAATTCATACAATGGAGTTTTCATTTCTACATCTAATTTAACCACAGGAAGGCATGCTGCTTGAAATAACCAGAAATAATGGATGTAAGAATATAGTTTGGTAGATTTTAAGAAGTTCGAACTCAGAATTAGCAACCTGACAATCTATATATCTTCATTTGTCAGCAAACATCGCACATGCTACATTTGAGAGGACCAAGAATGTTCCCAGAAGCCTGCCACAGTTTTAAAAGAGCTGTCAGCAATACAACATAAACTCATCTTATCCTTCAAGAATTACAGACAGAAACCTAACATTTGAAGCACATGTCCTTGTCAGAATCTGTTATATATACTTTAAATATTCCCCTCTTGTCAGTCCAAATAGCTTGTTCTTCCAGGCATTTATCTTCATCAGTAAAGCTTTACTTGGAATCTTTAACTGTAGCTTTAAATTTAGAGACTATCTTTTTTATTTAAATTTTTTTTTCATGTTTATTTATTTTTGAGAGAGAGATAGAGCGCAAGTGGGGGAGGGGCAGAGAGAGAAGGAGACAGAATCCAAAGCAGGCACCAGGCTCTAAGCTGTCAGTACAGAGCCCAACATGGGGCTCGATTCCATGAACCAGGAGATCATGACCTGAGCCAAAGTTGGACGTTTAACTGAGTCACCCAGGTGCCCCTAAATTTAGAAACTATCTTCAAACCAAATGTGAGTTCCAAAATCATAAGGTGCTCTTCAGTTTGCTTTCTTTTTTTTTAAATTTTTTCTTTAATGTTTATATATTTTTGAGAGAGACAGAAACAGACCTTGAGCAGGGGAAGGTCAGAGAGAGAGGGAGACACAGAATCCTAAGCAGGCTCCAGGCTCCGAGCTGTCAGCATAGAGCCCTATGCGGGGCTTGAACCCATGGACAGTGAGATCATGACCTGAGACGAAGTTGGAAGCCCAACCGACTGAGCCACCCAGGCGCCCCGCTATCTTTCTTTTTAATTGATCTCATTGTTTCTTTCATTAAATATTTCATTAACTGTGTTATTAAATTAAACTGTGTTATTTCATTAAATATGTTCATCAACTGGGACAACTGATAAACTAATGATGGCTTGATGAGAAAATTCACCAAGTCAATAAAATTATATGGCCCTAAAAAGCAATGTATGTACTGTTAAAAACTATAGTATGTTTTTTTAAAGAAAAATGTCATTATGTAAATATACATTGAAAGCTGTGAGATATGTAAACAAGTACTATATTAGCAAAGAAGGATAATCAGTAATGTTTATTTTCCTCTAAAGCTGTCTATGACACCTATTTTAAAAGAAAGAACATATCATTTATAACTATAAAGGTTAACATATAAAAATACAAAAAATCATGCTATGTTAGTGGTAAAAACAGAATTCATGTTAACAATGATATAATTGGTACCGTATGAAAATATGTATTCATGTAATTGAGGAACTGAAGGTATTTAGAAAATTTTAAAATAGCTGCTGTGATTAAGGTCACAAGACCATCAGTAAATGTTTTTAGTTTTTTTTTTTATTTGGCATTGTTATTCTCAATGTTTAGAAGAACATAGAAAGAGTAATAGGGAAAGGATTGTGCATTTTCTTCTTGTGTAATGAAAAGATACTTGTCAAGATCTGCCATGGATTTATTGACCTCATAAGTGGGATTTTATTTCTGGACTCTGTTCTGTTCCATTGATCTATATGTCTATTTTTGTGCCAGTACCATACTGTTTTGGTTACTATAGCTTTGTAGTAGACCTTGAAATCTGGGATTGTGACATCTCCAGCTTTCTTTTTCTTTTTCAAGATTGCTTTGGCTATTCAGGGTCTTTTGTGGTTCCATACAATATTAGGATTATATGTCCTAGTTCTGTGAAAAATGTTATTGGTATTTTGCATTAAATCTGTAGATTGTTTTGGGAATCATATCCATGAGCATGGAACACCTTCCCATTTGTTTGTGTCATCTTCAATTTCTTTCATCAATGTTATACTTTGGAGTACAGATCTTTTACCTCCTTGGTTATTTCTAAGTATTGTATTATTTTTGGTCCAATTGTAAATGGAGTTGTTTTCTTAATTTCTCATTCTGCTACTTCATTATTAGTATATAGAAATGCAGCAGATTTCTGTATATTAATTTTGTATCCTACAACTTTATGGAAATCATTTATTAGTTCTAACAGTTTTTTTGGTGGAGTCTTTAGGGTTGTCTACATATAGTATGTCATCTGAAAATAGTTAAAGTTTTACTTCTTCTTTGTCAATCTGAATGCTTTTTCTTTTTCTTGTCTTATTGCTGTGGCTAGGAATGCGGTACTATGTTGAATACAAGTTATGAAAGAGAAATCTCTGTCTTGTTCCTGATCTTAAAGGAAAAACTCTTATCTTTTTATCATTGAGTAGGGTGTTGGCTGTGGGTTTTCCATATATGACCTTTATTTCATTGAGGTATGTTCTTCTAATCTTATTTTGCTGGGAGTTTTTACTATGAATGGATACTGTACATTGTCAAATGCTTTTCTGTGTCTATTGAGATAATCATATGGTTTTTAGCCTTTCTCTTGTTAATGTGACATATCATGTTGATTGATTCACGAATACTGAATCACCCTTGTATTCCAGGAATACATACTACTTGATTGTGGTGAATGATTTTTTAAAAGTATTGTTGGATTTGGTTTGCTAATACTTGTTGAGGATTTTATGTCTATGTTCATCAGAAATATTGGCTTGTTTTCTTTTTTGGTAGTGTCTTTCTCTGGTTTTGGTAGCAGAGTCATGCTGCCTGAATTGAATGAATTTGGAAGTTTTCCTGCCTCTTCTTTTTTTGGAATAGTTTGAGAAGGATAGGTATTTTTCTAAAGAAGATATACAGATGGACAACAGACACATGAAAAAATGCTCAACATTATCCATCATTAGGAAAATGCAAATTAAATCCACAATGAGGTATCACTTCACCTATCAGAGTTGGGAAAATAAAAAACACAAGAAATAACAAATGTTGGAGAGGATGTGGAGACAAAGAAACCTTGTGCACTGTTGATAGGAATGCAAATTAGTACAGCCACAGCGCTAAACAGTTTGGAGGTTCTTCAAAAAATTAAAAATAAAGGCGCCTGCATGGCTCAGTGGGGTACCTGGGTGGCTCAGTCAGTTAAGCGCCCCACCTTCAGCTCAGGTCATGATCTCATGGTTTGTGGGTTCAAGCCCCACATTAGGCTTTGTGTGGACAGCTCAAAGAAGGAGGCTGCTTCGGATTCTGTGTTTCCCTCTCTCTCTGCCCCTTCCCCACTCATGCTGTGTCTCTCTCTCTCAAAAATAAATAAACATTAAAAAAATTTGTAATTAAAAATAGAATTAACAGATGATCTAGTAATTCCACTGCTGGGTATTTACCCAAAGAAAATAAAAACATTAATTTAAAAAGATATATACACCCCTATTTTAACTGCAGCTTATTTACAGTAGCCAATATATGGAAGCAACCCAAGTGTCCATTTATAGATGAATGGATAAAGAACTGGAATATATAAATGGAATATTAGTCAGCCATGAAAAATGAAATCTTGCCACTTGTAACAATATGAATGGACCTGGAAGGTATAATGCTAAGTGAAATAAGTCAGTCAGAAAAAGATAAATACCATATGACTTCACTCATATGTAGAATTTAAGAAACAAAGCAAAAAAACAAGCTAAGAAAAAAAGACAAACAAAAAGCTCAGACTCTTAAATACAGAGAACAAACTGGTGGTTATCGAAGGAGACGTGGGGTAGAAATATGAAATAGATAAAGGGGATTAGAACACATTATCTTGATAAGCACAGAGAAATGTACAGGATTGCAAAAAATATATATATTAGACTTTCTGAAAGCATTAAAAATTTTCACCATTCGTCTTCCTTACTATCTAGTCGCAGTTCTTGGGATGCTTACAATAAGGAAATAAATCGTCATTCCAGATAAGGCTGACAGTCATAATAGTTCTGTATTTGTTGGGTTTTTTTAATTTTTTCATGGTCAAAGCAGAAGTTTACTTTGCAATTAGCAGAAGTATTTTTAAAGAAATGGCCACCAACTGTATAAACATATGGTAGAAAATACAGTAGACTTACTTAGGAGAATAGTTTTTAAGGGACATTTAAAAATATTGAAATATGGAATTTAGAGCTTAAAGGCCATTAAATCTTGTCTTATTTTTTTAATTTACAGAAAATAAAACTGACTATTTAAATCTTTAGTCCAAGGTCCAATAGCTAATTAGTGAACATCTTAGAACAAGCACGTGAACTTCTCCTATCCATTCTTTTTATTAAAGAGCCGGCCTTTTTGCTGCCATCTCTGCCCAAGGAAAGGGCTTCCAGAGAAGACATGTGTTTCCTGGCTTCTCACCCCTGGACTTTGCTGCGAACCTTGGCTTCTGCCACTGTTCTAGCCTAGAGGATTGGGAAAGTGGACCAGGACTTACTCTCACAGCTTTGGCCTCCCCAGATCTGTCAACAGGCTCTGGATGACAAACTGTATGTTGCAGACACCTGGCTCAGTACCCTGTCCCCATCCCAGGGGCCTATCTGTGCAGGGACTGGGCCTGGCCCAGGTTGTGCCCAAATGGCAGCAGGTTCTAGCTGGTAGGAGGCCAACAAAATGAGTGCTGAAACTCTTGTCCTGCAACCCCGAGGCCTGCCAGGCACTGGCACCAAGTGCCTTCCCAGATGCATGTGTCTAAAGGTGGAACTCAGAGACTGAAACTGGAGGACAAGCAAGTGTTAGATGGAAACAAGTCTGCCTAGAATAGCCTGTGGGCTAAATAAGAATAAAGCAAGTGGACCATCAGATCAGCAGCTGCTTCAAGGCCATTTTGGAAAGAGGCTGGGGATAAATAAATAATAAAAAAATATAACCAAATAGCTGCCATCTGCTACTGTTGCCACTACCTAATTGACATTTAACCAACTCTCTGGTTTGCTGCCCACATGTCCACCAATATATTTGACCCTGGCTAAACAGTAAAAGCTCTATTCTTTGTCATGTTATTGTAGAGAGATTGTAACTAATTACCATTATAGAAACTAACCTACCTTTACTTAAATGGGACCCTATTCCTGTCCTTGTCTCAGAAACCTCATGAAATCCTACTCTTCCTTTGAAAAGACTTCTTTAGGCTGACTCCTCTAACTCTCCCAAGCAAAACAGTGTGGCACCCTTTTGTGGGCTTCCAATTATGCACAGAGAAGTCATCCATTGGAAAATAGTATAATTAGTGGCATAACTTGTCTAATTTCTCAGTGAGCCACTTGAAAACAACTTACAGACTCACTTAACTTCTCAACCTTCCATTTTGTTATCTGGAAAAGAAGGCTTATGCAAAGATTCTATATGTAAGATTATGTAAGGCAGAGTGCTCACCCAGCATCTGACTCAAGTACCAGCCAATAAGGCTGACTTCTCATCACTATTTGTCATCAGCAGCATCATTACCAATATCCTTTAGACATCTCTACACCCTCCCATAAGGCTTTACATACTTGGTTAACTGCTATGTCTTAAGAAAAGTCATATCACACAGTGTAACTACCATGAGATAACTGGATAGTAGTTTTTATACCAACAGTAGCTGGCAGATTCTAATGTAGTTCCCAACACCCCCGCCTCCTAATATCCATGCTTTTGTGGAATCCCTTCCGCCTCTGTGTTGAGTGTGGATGGGACCTGTTACTTGTTTCTAAAAAAACAGAATATGGCAGAGGCTGTAAGTTCTGTCTTGCTGCAGACTCACTTTATTGGCTTCTTGGTTTGCATACTCTGATGAAGCAAGTGGTCATGTTGGAGAGGTCCACGTGGCAAGGAACTGAGGGTGGCCTCGGGCCAACAGCCCCGAGTCCAACAGACTGCAAGGAACTGAATTCTGCCAACAACCATGTAAACTTGGAAGAGATCCTTTCCCAGTAGAACCTTTAGATGACACCTTGATTGCAGCCAGGTGAGAGACCTGGAGGCAGAGTCATCCAGCTGAGCCACGCCCACATTCCTAACCCACAGAAACTAGGAGATCATAAACATGGGTTGTTTTAAGCAGCTTAGTTTGTGGCAATTTGTTAAACACTAATATATAATTAATTTACCAACATTTTCCCAACTTATATTCCAGAGAGTCAAAAATGTGTCCTTAATCAAAAAGATCTGAGAGATGTGACACCAGATTTTATTTTAACTGTAGGAAGGTCAAGGGCCTTTAATCACTAGGTTAATATACACTGCAAATTCACTGGGTCTGGGGAGGAGGGAAAGACATATATGAAGCTTACCCTAAACTGATTTGACCAAGGAAAATTAATTAATTTTACAAATGATCTTTCATTAATATATGGACCACAGTTTCAGAAATGCCTTTTTGGATTTATAGTAGCAGTAAAAGAAAGAACAACCAAAAGCTGGCTCTGAATGCCTCTGTTAAGAGGGCAGGATAAGTGTGTAAAGGGGACAATAGGCATCCACCTAACAGGGATGAGGGAACTGACAGGCTCCTCCTAAAAATAACAGAGATGAAAAAGTTTCACTTCCAACGCTTCCATAGTCATTAAGCCTCTAAATATACAAAGCATGATGCTTGTATGAGCAAAACAAATTACCTACTTGGGTTTCTCAACAAAACAATTTATGACTGCGGAGAAGACAAAACAATAGTTGTCATTCATTCTTCCCTCTTCCTTCCCCCATCAGACCAGTGATGCACATCACCTGTCACCAGCATCGACAGTGACTGCCCTTGGGCCAGAGGTGGGGAGGGGCAGCTTGGAGAATGAAAGGTTAAGTGGGAAAATAAAGTCTAATAATGAATGTCTTGTTTGGGGTCACATGTCATGTGAAAAAGGGTTTTGAGCTCTGTTTTTTAATATCTTCCTGATTTCCAGAGATTTTTATCTATGGCAATGAAAGGGCAAGTTGGCATGTATTAGAATGTTTTGCTACCTTCAATGTCTAAGCTTTCAATGAACAGATAGCGCCTTAGAGCTGGATGGTAAAAGTACTGTTTATTTTGGCATTCACTTAGTGATTCAAAGACAATTTCAAATTTGCATCCAAATTTCTCTATGTTTTGGAGGGAGATCAAAAAGCTCATTTATAGCTATTCCCATTGATAAAGTGCTGGACAGCAAAACACATTTACCTGTAATTTTCATTAAAAATTTATAAAAATGTTTTTTCATTTATTTTGATTGGGGGGGGGAGAGGGGGAGAGAAAGAAGGAGAGAGAGGGAAAGAGAGAATGTGAGAGAGAAAGAGAGCACATGTGGAGCAGGGGCAGAGACAGAGAGAGAAAGAGAATCCCAAGCAGGCTCTGCATTGTCAGCTCAGAGCCCGATGCAAGACTTGATCTCATCAACTATGAGATCATGACCTGAGCCAAAATCCAGGGCTGTATGCTTAACTGACTGAGCCACCCAGGCACCCCTATAATTTTCATATTTAAAAGATCACTGGTCATAGTAAAAAAATCAGAACTACTTGAACATTCTTCATGTTGTTATTTAAAAGACATGAAAGAAGTCAGGATCTTCCAAGATGACTTCAGGATGAACTGTTTTCAAGCCTACAGACTGAACAGAAATGCCAAAGTTAAAATATCAGTCAATCGAATACCCACACTGAGCTAATATTAGAAGCACAAATCAATGTTCTCACATTAAAAAGGGGGTAATGAGACTTGTAGTGCCCACTTCACAGGGTAATAAGGGTAACATAAAATAAGATCTACAAAATCACTTCATGAACTTATAAAGGGCTGCTATTATTATTATTAGAAATGATAGAGTTTGAATCAATGTCATTTCCTAAAAGCAATCTAATGTCAAGTGCTTCTGATACAATGTTTCAATGATTCAAGGACTACAGTGTTCCCAATGTTGAATTCAATATTCAAAAATGAAAATGCTTCCTGCCACTGGAACGACTTCTACATTGTGTACCTGGCAAAAAACTCATCTTTTGCATCAACACTGTACAACAAACAGCACAGACACCCAGATCCAGAGAAGGTCACAGACTTGTCACTTAACAAAAAAAGATGGTAAAACAAGCAATTCTAAAATTTAAGAAGTGACTAAGTTTGCTGTCATAGCCAATGCTGACAAAATGCAGTGTACTGGTATTTTTACTGGAATGGATACATGCTACCAAGACCTTGATTTATGAATTTGCTAAGGCATCTACCATAACCTTAAATCATTTGTTTTGGCAACCTATGCACAACTTTTCTTGGAGACTACAAGTGTGTCCCTTAATTTATGCATTTTCCTAGCTGTATGTTTTTCCTCTTGAGATTTTACAGACTTGTCAAATGAACTTTGACATCAAATCTAATTAAAAAAAAAAAAGAAAACGAGAAAGAAAAAATGGCCACAAGTCTTAGAACACAAGGTATAATGGTCCTCCACTGTTTTCTTATAAACTCTGTTTTACAAAGCACTGAACCTCTGAAGACTCTTAAAAATCAATATGCCACTTTTCATTGAGATTTCTGCATTACCTGACCATGTAAAAGTAAGTCCTGCAGCAAGATCTACCCCTGAGAGACTTCGGACACTGACACTGCACACGAGTAGTGTTCTCATAGTATTCAAGGATGTAGTCATTTCTTTATTAAGTGTGTAGTAAGGGATAATTATACTTTTCATTGGGGCTGATTTTTCTTGTGGTTCACAAAATTTTCTTATCTCACAGGTCTTTCCTGCTGAAACATTTGGCAGAAGCACTCAGGTATTGTTTATGAGGAGAAAATGTATCATACCAGCAGATTCTTGGTTAATTAACAAAGTGTCTGCCTCATAAAAGAACTTACATGATGTATAATCTTATTCTCAAAGTATGACACTAATGGTACAAATCTATCATAAAAATTTTTGTCACAAGAATTAGTCCCTCTTATTCAATTATCTTAGTCCCTTTACCAAGGAAGCTAAACTGAGTCACAATGTGATAGATATACTTTAAAATCTGAACTACAAACCACAGTAAGTTTTTAATAGTGATTTGTAGAGAATTACTTTGAACATTCTACCTTGGCCAGTAATTATACTTTAATATAGACAAATGACAATTTCCATAAAATATACAAGACAATGATGTAAAAATCAGATCATTTAAAAAAGTTAGCCCTTGGGGCATCTCCACATAATACAGTAACTAATATTCAAAATGGTAACCGCAAGATGGTAAAGAAAGCTGAGAGCAGAGTTGCAGGAACCGTGTGGCCATGACTCTCCACTGTAAACCAGCCATGAGCAGTGTGGGGTACATGAGAGGCACTCAGGAAAAATCTGTTGAATGAACTGTTGAATAATATCCCATATTATATCCTATGTTACACATTAAAAACAAATAACATTTTGAACACGTAAACCCTAAACCCTGAAAGGGTAACAACAGACATTTGTACGGATTGTCTCATAAGCCAGGCACTGTCCTTCAGTGATTTGTAAGCATTAATTTATTCAAGTCTTCTAACAATTTTGTGAGGTACCCAGTATAACTATCATCACCCTTATTTTCAAACAGGTAAACTAAGGCACAGAGAATTTAAGTAATTCATCCAAGGACACATGATTTGTAAACCGCAGAGGCAAGATTCAAACTCAGGCATGTGGCTCCAGAATCTGCACCCTAACCATTTCGGAACATTTTATTTCATCTTATCTTTTCACTTGGATATATTTACTTCCATGTAAAACATTTTCTATTTCAGATCTAAATGGTTTTACATAGTACTTCTGTTATGGCTCCACCTGGCCTGGAGTTGTGCATTATTTATTCCCAACCTGTGGAAAAGGCAAGATTTGAACAGATGATTTCTCCCACCGGGAGGCATCAGGGGCATTTTTCAACTACTGCCCAGCATGGCTGAGTCATAAGGGGAACATTGTTAAAGCCAACTCAGGCTTCTTCTGTCCACAGGACTTCTCAATGCTTTAATTTCTCCCAGGAATATAATTAAAGAGAGTGGTTCCTTCTAATTCATAAATTAACAAGGCTCCATTCCAACTTGTATTTCCAAGGAGGTTTCCTGCAGGTCTACTGTGAGAATCGTTCTTTATATTGTTTTTAGCAGTTCCCCCAAGATGTGCATGCTAATTCTAATGTTAGGACTGATGGATTCCTGACAAGGATCACACTGTTCATCTGACACAGATTCTTAGAACAGGAGAGGCTCTTTTGAACAAGACATCTGGTTAGCTTTCTTATAAGTTTGGGGGAAAAACATGTGTATGCGTTAAGTAAGTTAACAAAAGTTTATTGGGTACCACACTAGGGCTCTAGAGACACAGCAACAATAATAATAATTTAACACATCACTTACTAAGTAACGGGCACAATGTTAATTTATTTTCCATTGCCGGGCCAAAGTGTACACATTTTAAAAAAATGTTTACTTCTTTATTTTGATAGAGTGTGCACAAGCAGGGAAGGGGCAGAGAAACAGGGGGAGAGAGAATCAGAGGCAGGCTCCATGCTGTCAGCACAGAGCCTGACGCAGGGCTCAATCTCATGAACTGTGAAATTATGATCTGAGCCAAGATCAAGAGTCAGATACTTAACTGACTGAGACATCCAGGTGCCCCAAGTGTATACATCAATTTGGACAAGACAATCTCTGAGTTTCCTTCAAAATCCAGAGAAAATCTGAAATTAAAAATTCTGGAAATGTGAATGTAGTGGATTTTCTTACACAATTATAACAGATTTATGTCAACTTTCCTCTCATAGATTTGCTGCTTTTATCAAAAAACAAAAATAACAAAACTTTCCCAGTGATATGTCTCTATCAACAATTGGATAAAGACTTTGAAAACATACATTCTGCTTCCAACTCTTTGAGCGAAAAGTTGCCACATCATATATTTATTTTTTATTGTTCTTTTAACATCAATAGTAGTGATTCTTATTAAATGCTCCCAATTTATTTCAAATAGGTTGAGAGCTTACCAGCAACTTTTCAGAAACCATCACAGCCTTATAATCTTGCAATCTTTGATTTTTCTCATGCCTCTCTTTATACCTTTCTTGTCCCATTCTTGTGTGGAGAGCACTCAATTTAGCCAACTCATTGACCCCTTTCACCCACTGCTCCTGGGCTGGTTCTGAGCACAATTTTCACAGCTAACGTTAGCTGGTTGTTGTTTCACACAATAGATTTCTTAGCTGGCAGTTCCAACTCCGAAACTGGAAAGAAAACCCAAGCACTCCAAACTGCATTTTACACCAATATCCTTCCAGATTAAAAATCAGAACGTCAAATAACTTGACAGACATTTAACTGAGAGATGTTCCATTTTTAAGGTTTGAATTTTAGCAAAAAGTCATATTATTTTAGAAATACAAACTTGATTATACACATCAAGGTTATTTTTATAGTATATGGTAAAATAGACTTTTTTCAGACATGTATCTAAAATTCCTAAGCAACACAGATCACTAGTTCTTATTTTTTTAATTCTTTAATTTTCTAGTACTTTCTCTTAATTTTTTAATTCATTTTTTAATGTTTATTTATTTTGAGAGAGAGAGTGTGTGTACAAGCAGGGAGGGGCAGAGACAGAGAGGGAGAGCAAGAATTACAAGTAGGCTCCATGCTGTCAGCGCAGAGCCTGACATGGGGCTGGAACTCACAAACTGTGAGATCATGACCTAAGCTGAAATCAAGAGTTGGATGCTTAACCAACTGAGCCACCCAGGTGCCCTATAGTACTTTCCTTTATTAAAATGAAAAAAGAAAAGTCCTAGCTTCTTATGTTTACCTATTACAACAGAAGATATTATTCAAGGTAAGAAGAAAATTTTTAATATTAATATAAATATGCACTATTCCAAAAGTAAGTAAACAAACACATATGGCATTTTAGAAACCTTAGAAAACACAAGAGGGAAAGCAACTAATACTGAAATGATAGTATTAAAGTGAGTAAAAAAAATATCAAGATGACAAATTTTTTTAAGTATGTCTAACTTTCAGAATTTACAATGTATCTCAGATCTTCCATAGTAGCCAGTTTTTCTAGCTGCCAGTAAAAATTTCTGAAAACACATGCTTTAGACTACAATGAAACACTATCATCCAAGGTTCTATTATAAATCAGGTCTATTGACATTGTATCAGTGGAGCTTGGTGTTGGCTTCATTTTAAAATGTGGCTTCTTAGACGGGAAAGCACAGGAGACATGGGAAGATCCATAATTAAGGGACATTAGTGAATTGTTAAACTCTAAGCAACTTTTACACTTACCTATAGGTTAACAAACCTCATGTTCAAGTGTAATCATTGTCCTGAATAGCGTGTGAGTGTTACATGATTCTAAGGTTTGTTTCCCTGCCCCACTTGCTAACATCACCTACAATTCTTCCACTCTGGTCATCACCACCATCACTCAGTGTCCAGCCCCCCCCCCCCCCATGCGGGTTTTTTTCTAAGAACACACTGGTATATTTCAACTCAGATCCTTCATCACTTATCTGATTTACTGCCAACAATTCTGCCCTCATATTGTATAGTAAAAATATATAATAGTTTTGCATATTGAAATCCCTGTGCCCAGAAGGTTTCCATCCATGGTGGAGAATGAGATGATCAGCCCAATTTGGAGCAGTCTGTTCTGCATTTTAAGATGTCTCATTACCTCACATGCATGATTTGGCTAAGAATGAACTAGCACTCTTTTGAATTTCCTCATTTCCATGGAGTTGGAAGCTGCCATTCTTAGCAATCAACCCCCATCCACACTGCTTCAATCTGCTTTATGGTGACTGAACAGAGAAGTGTCTCATAGACACTCATAGTGTCTCATAGAGTAGAATATACATATGA
Organism: Panthera onca; assembly: GCF_046562875.1. NCBI lineage: Eukaryota > Metazoa > Chordata > Mammalia > Carnivora > Felidae > Panthera > Panthera onca. Next base: position 94,471,185 of record NC_138340.1, on the reverse strand, counting down.
GTTAGAATTCGTATATTTCCTCTTCTTCCCATTTACAGCTTGTAAAAACCCCATATAGATGAGATTTTTAGAGGATTTTTAGGGCAGTGAAATTCTTCTGTACGATACTATAATGGCAAATACATCATTATAATTTGTCAAAACCCAAAGAACGTATGACACCAAGAGTAACCCTAATGTAAACTATAGACTCTGGGTGATACTGACATATCTGCGTAGGTTCATCAAGGGTCACAAATGTACCAGTCTGGTGGGGGATGTTGATAACTATATGCCTCTGTGGGGATGGGGAGTACATGTGAATTCTGTATACTTTCTGCTCAATTCTACTGTGCATCTAAAACCACTCTAAAAGATATAGACTATTTAAAAGGAAAAAAAGTTGTCTCAAATATGTGGCATGTTAGCATACCTGTGATAGGGAGAAGTTACATTGTGATAGAACAAAACAGAAAAACAATGTAATTAAATGTTACCCTCATTGTCATTATTCCCCTTGAATGTCAGAAAACTTTTCAAAGGGATGAGTGGGATATTAAATAAGATTTAAATAATGGAGCTGAATGAGAATTTTATGATCAGAGAGAAGGCAATTTTTAAATCAACATTTCTTTTTCAAAAGGGTAACCACATCCTTAAAAGAGTGAGTCGGGGAAAATAACTGTCTTGTTCACATGTCAATCAAAATTATTTCTAACATGCAATCTTGATCATCTCTTTGATAGCTTTTAGATGTGCACATTCTCATTTCGAGTTTTAATGAAGTCTAGAAAAATTATGGAAAAGCTGATCTTCCTTTGGTACATACTGCAGCATCAATTGCTCTAAAAATAGTCTCCGGTTTTCAGATGTATATGAAAACAAGCATCTGAACTTTGCATTAAAACTACTCATGCATTAAACTGCTGAGAAAGCCTTTTAAAAGCAGAGTGACACCTCACTGGAAAATATGGTTAATTATGCTAATAGAAAATATATTCTGAAACAAAGATACAGTAAAATGGAAGCCTACAGGCCATAACAAATGGGCTAAGTTATACCTAACCTTGAATTTGTAACTATGGCTTCCACGGTGAATTTTATATGCTAATGATAAAAAAATAGTTAAAGGTCTATACTTTTGGGACTAACAGGCATTTATTCAGAGGCTTTCTATTTATCAAACTGACAGACTCTACTCTGCATCTGAAAGCGGCTGATTTCCTCCTGTTTTCAACTATTCCCTACGTGAATTCTGAGAGGCACATTACAAACAAACTCTGCACTGACCATGGCCTCTGCAGAGTTATATCTCTGGTGTGTTCCGCAGATTAATCTAAAATGTGATTTACAATAATTTCCTTTCTTAAATCGAGATGAGGAACAGCCTGGAGGGGGAAACTACCAACACTAGGAAGGTAGTATTTTAGACCTCTGGTGGGAAAGAGACCTGTCCAATTTTACTTGATTAAAACCACAGAGCTGTTTAACATGGTTCCTGGGTTGGGAAAGCCAGTAAAAAAACATAAGTGAAAGCTTACGTGCTTATATTACAGAGTTCTCACTGTTTCTTTTTTACAGGGGCAAATTCAGCCCAGCTGTCTTTCCATGTAGTTAGGCATGACCCTTTATAACAGTGGGAGACTACCCAGAAAATGTGGATGACACCATCATCGCCTTGAAGGGACTGCAGGAAACCACAATTCTACAGACTCATCTATTTTGTTTTAATCTCATTTACATGGAAATACACCCTTAAGTTTCATACTATTATACTGCAAATGAACATCAATTTCTCGGTGAATTTATTTATGCATTTACTTGTCATACTTCAATAATTTTCTTTTAATGTGATCTCAGTGCATATTATAAAAGTGTGGCTCTCATCTATTGGAATTTCCAGAAGATAGAATAAAAACATTAGATTCAAGGGAGGATGGTGTAGCACTGATTCCAGATTCAATGGACTGATTTTTAATCACGAGCAAATATCTGGTTATTAGAAAATAAATTAATAATTTCAGAAATGAATAACATAAAAAAAAAAAAAAAACAGCACAGGAAAGGATCTTGGAAAGTACCTGTTCAATGCTCTTATTTTTCAGTTGAGGAGCCTAAGGACCAGAAGGAATAAATGACTTCTTGAAAGTCACAGGCTAGTTATAGACAGAGCCTGCTCCCCTAATTCAATAATCAGTACATTTTGTCCTCAACAACAGTGTAACTAGACGACCACTTAAGGCCTACAGAGTAGGAACTTCAAATCTTACACACCTTTTTGTGTATGTTTTACACTCACTCAGTGACTTATTTCTGCAGTCCAAGGCTACAAACATAGTAAATGCAAGTGGGTATGTAGGGCCTATGTGTAAGAGCTTCAAAGCAATCCTGAGGCTCCAATACTATCAAACTGATTTAACTTTTGACTATGCCCAGCCAAGAAAGCACCGATGAAGAGAAAATTAGTTCGTAAACTGCTGGTTTACCAAAGCAAATCTTCACACTAATACTCTATTTAGTCACGCATATTTTTAATTCATGCAACCAATAATTACTGAGGGCCTACTATGTGTTAAGTGTGGTTATAGACATAACGCAGACAAGAGTGAGAAAGACAAGCTGAGTCCATGACCTTACAGAACTTAAATCAAGTAGTGGATAAAAAAAATGAAACAGATACACAAATAAAATAATTACAGTGCACTATAAGTGCTATTGAAGAAGTTAAACTGGATAATAGTGATGGGAAATGTTCTATTTTTAGAAAGGTGGCCTCTTTATAAATAGGGGATATATGATCTATGACCTGTTTGATTAGAAAGAGGTAGCCACGTGGCAAGCAGGAAGAAGAGTATTCCATGCAAAGGGAAAGATGGAGTCAAAGAGGCTCTCTGATGTGTGAATGGGTTTGCGGTTTGGTTGTACCACCAGAGGCGCAGAGCACAAGGTGGTGAAGACACAGGTTGGATGAGAGATTTGAAATATTTTTTTCATACAGGTAATGGAAAGATGAACTTTTTTTTTAGAAATTTAGAAATCTATACAATTTTCTTATTTTATTTATATGGGCAGGACAAACTTCTGCATTAGGAAAGCCATAGTGATTCTAAATCATGTATAATTTACTCATTCAAAATGCATATAGAAAACAAGGCCCAGATAAACACTTAAATACAACTTTGCTAACAAGAAAAAGTAGACACAGCATTTTTTTGTGTGTAGCTGGACTTCAGAATTACAATCCACTTAAATCTGAATGGGTCTACAAATACATGATTGTCTGGTTTACTTTGTCCAGCAAGTAAAATCTCTTCAATACTATTGCTGACCTCACTTGTTACTACTGAATTCGTCAAATGACAAAGTGTTCTTTAAACCATGTAATGTGCTTTCTTTTTAATATCAGTGCAATCTATTTCTATTACAGCATGGGTGTCATATTTGTTGTATAGAGAAAATATATACAATGGTTTGCTAGAATTATTGAACTATGTACATACACCGATCAATAATTTACTAGAAAAATAGGAAGCTCTTTAAGGTAAAGCATCTATATGTATAAATACAAAGAAGACCTTGGGGCTACCTGAGACTGAAGGCTATGAATCAAGCTTCTGAATCCCAGTTTTGCAATCAGTTACCTCTCTGTTCAGGTCTCTCTCAAAAATATGTTACTATACCATACTAGGTTGAAGAGAATAAAACAAGAATTTCTAAGTGTCTAGTGCACAGAATAAATTCAATAAATTTCAGTGTCGTCCCCCCCCCCAACCTATGCCAAGTATTTCTTCTAATAAAAATAGTATTTACAATATAGGACCTATATTCAGATTTCATTTGTCTCGTTTAATCATTTTTCACATAGGAAAAAAAAAAATGTTAGGACAAAGGAACTGCTTCTAAAGCTCTTTATACATCAAAGTCTGAATGAAGGCCTAGTGTTTCTAATTGTTCTGCGCCTGGAAGCATCCCATTTTGACTGCCTAGCTTCTCCACAGTTTTTACTGTGCTTCCTTCATCTCAGACATAAACACGTGCCCAAGTGCAGTAAATCACAGTTAATTGTATGTCTTAAGTTAAAAGACAAAAATAATGCACAATTAATTGGGGGGAAATTGTCAGTTGGTGGCTGAGTCTCGCTCATTACACTTTGCACACAGGATGCACGCCAAGTGTGTGTTCCTGGCAAGGGAGACTGAATCCGTGACACTGAGGTGAGGTGCTGCACGGCACAACCTTTCTGCAGAGCAGTCTGGTACAAAGATTCAAGTGTTTTAGAATACTCAACACTGCAACTGCACCACACGAGGCTTCCTACAAGCCTATAAACACGTTCAGCACAGGACTGTACCCAACAGTGAAATGTAGCAAGCACTATAATGTTCAATGAATAAGGGACTGAAGAAAGAGACTAGGTTTTGGCCATTAAAGGAAATATCTAAGACCTAAGCTGTTATAAATGAGTTTTTCACATTTAATAACATGAGAAAATGTTCACGACATATTTCATAGGTGAAAATTGTTTACAAAACAATATGTTTTGAGAAAGAAAAGTGCAGAGGATGAGGGGAAAGGTACTTGGAAAAGAGAAAATGAAAATATTAATGCTTGCTTTGAGCATCCCTAAATTTCCTAATTTTCTAAGTCACTTTCTAAATTGTTCAAAATTGCATTTCAATTTATTTCTGAATCTGATATTATAAAATGTCCATTTTAAAGATCCATAAGAATCTTTTAAGATGAACTTACCTGACAGTTATAATAAAAACGTTGTCATAAAATTCAAAAATAATACCCAGTAAGCACTTACATATAATCATTATACCCTTAATTATACAGACAAAATCAACTTTGTAAAATGTGTTTTATAAATATACAGGAAAACTATGTTCAATAGACTTAAATGTTCAATGCAATTTCATACTCCTACATATACCTTATAGTATATTAACACACCAGAAGAAAATCACTATAAATCCTTATTAATTCACTGACAATGATAAACTACAAAATATGTTTACAGCAAATCCAATAACTCTAAATTTGAGGAACTACAAATCTCTCCTCCACCCACCAACTCTCCCATTGTTTTCTACTCCGTAATAGAAAGCCTTTACATCTGGCCACTTTATATCTGGAGTATGAAACTGCATTGAACATTTATTATTTTGATGCTAAAATTTGGCAATAAACCACACACACATACACACACACACACACACACACACACACACACAAGCGGAGTTTTATCATTTCTACCAACTAGATGAAGATAAATGACAGTTGTGCAATATATCACTCGTTAAATACTAACTTTTGTTCTATTTCAATTTTAGAAGGAAAGGATATATAAAACCCAATAGAGTAGATTCGTTCCAAAGGTACTGAATGGTCTACTAACCTTGAAATAAGAAATAAACATTTCTTGCTCTTTTATTTATCGAAAGGTGGGGTGGGAAAAGATAATCATTTTTCAGCAAAAGCGTATATTTCAACCTCAGGCATGTTTATGTCCCGAGGGTAATATTTCCATTCCACTCTTAATGGAACAAATTTCTAATCAGAATATGTATTCAAAAATAATTGAGGCAATGCACTGTCAACATATCATGCTGCCATCAGCATCCCCTGGTGCCGGGAATCAACTCAGCACCCTCTCTGCTGTGACAGAGCCAGGGTAACGCAGGAATGTCACCCTTGATGAAGGGAGGGGAGCCAGCATGGATGACACAAAGGTTCTGCTCCCTTTTGTGTGCTCAACACAGAGTTTGGAGAAAGCTTCTAAGCTGCAAGAGACCAAGCTTAAAACTTTAAGGAAGGGATGACTTATAATGACTTAAAACCACAGCTTTTAAATCAGAATCTGTGTCTACTTTTATAAAATTATTGAGAAATCTTGAAACAGTCATTTCTGGAAAGCTTAACACTGGCCCTAGATTTTTAAATTACTAAAACTGGGGGCAACATATACTACTGAATATATTTTGGAATGCCCCCCGCCAAAGTCCAGAGGCTTAAATTAAGGTTT